>NC_050454.1:47587183-48238776 GCF_903995425.1 Onychomys torridus | reverse complement strand
CCTGCCTGGACCACAGTCAGGATAAATCTCTCTCACCCGCCAGGCCCATAGACACTCAGAACCAACCAAGTAAACACACAGAAACTTATATTGGTAACAAACTGTATAGCTGTGGCAGGCTTCTTGTTATCTACTTCTTCTATCTTAAATTAACCCATTTCTGTTAGTCTATGAGTTGCCACGTGGCTCGTGGCTTACCAGTACCTTACATCTTCCTTGTCATGGTGGTGGCTGGCAGTATCTCTGCCCCAGCCCTTCACCTCCCAGAATTCTCTTCTCTCTTGTCCCGCCTATACTTCCTGCCTGGCCACTGGCCGATCAGAATTTTATTTACACAGAGCGATATCTACAGCACCTGAGGTTAAGCAATTTTCCCCCTACACCCGGGTTTATTCTTGATTTTAAAGTCTTAGAGTTCTAACAATATACTGAGAATATGTAGATAATCAATCATCAAAATAGTTTCTCTTTCATAATTCTCAGTTTTTTTCACAACTACCTCTTTTCCACCTATAATCTCTCAGAATCCTTCACAAAAAGAAGTGTTAATTCCTCTTTAAAAAATAGTGGTGAGCGCAGATAATTTATTTCATGAGGAAGAGTCCCACCTCTCATTCTTTGACCATCTGGGTGGATTATGGTACTGACTTGTTAATTACTAAACCAATTTCCCTTAGGAGATGAAGAGAATGCACAGTACTAATAAGGACTGTGGGCTTAAACCAGAATAATTGGGTATCCACTTACCTTCATATTTTGGAAAATAAGTAAAATGGTATTAAGAAAGATGGATGTCACTGGGGACTAACCTTTTCTTTCTCACATTTTTAAGAGAAGTCATCAAATGTCTTTAAAATCGTTATGAACTTTTAGAATAGTTTATTTAGTCTGGAATAATGTAGTAGTATGTGCCAGCTTTCAGATATGTGTGATTGACTGTCCCTGACTAACTGAAGGTAGAAGAAATGAAATTAATTCCACAGTAGGAGAGGTGCCAAATTCTTTGACATAGATTGGAAAGAACCCAAATACAAGCCAGAAGCTGCATCTTAAAATCAAGCAGAGTCAGCATAATTACTTCCACATAGATTTATTTCCACTGAAAAGGAAGATAGAAAGGAACTTAATACAATGCTCTGGACAAGAATATAAGGAGGGGCTGGAGAGAAGGCCCAATGGTTAAGAGCACCATGGCTCTTGCTGAGGACCCAAGTTTGATTCACAGCATCCACATGGTGGCTCATAACCACTCATAACTCCAGTTCTAGGGCATCCAACATCCTCTTCTGGCATCCTTGGACACCTTGGACCTTTTCAAAAGTAGAAATGGTATTAAAGAGGAAAGTGTGTCAATATCCATAAACTAACCATCACTTTATCAGGCCTGTGTTGCCTTTCTCTATTCATATTTTTCATCTATGAGATGATTGCATTTTATAGCTGATCAGCTTAAGTGAATTACATTTTTTGCTATTGATTATATTAGTAAGGGTTCTCTAGAGTTGCAGAACTTATATGATATATATATATATGTAATAAATCCCATATATAATATATAATAAACACATGTACAATATATAATGTAATGTATACAATATAATGTATGTATATAATATACAAATCTATATTGTATATAATGTATATTATATATGTGGGATTTATAAGAATGACTTACAGGCTGTGGTCCTACTAATCTAATAATGACAGCTATGTATGGAAGGTCCAAGAATCCAGTTCAGTTGATGAGGCTGGATTTTTTTTAGCTGGTCTTCAGCATACACTGAAATAACAAAGCAGTAGGCTCTAATGCCAGAGAAGTAAATGAATGACTTGCTAGTGGGAGAGGGAGGGAGGAAGCAGGCAAAAAGAGAGAGCTTCCCTCTTCCATGTCCTTTATATACACTTCGAGCAAAGGGTGTGGCCCAGAGTAGAGGTGGGTCTTCCCACATCAAAAGATCTGGATCCAAGGTGTGTCTTTCCACTTCTAATGATCCAGTTATGCAAAAAGGCCCTCACAGGTGTGCCTAGCCAATTTGGGGGTTTTAGTTAATTCCAGATGTAGTCAAACTGACAACAAAGAATAGCCATCGCACATACAGCAGTGCTCCTTATAATCAATTATACTATAGATATGCAATGCAGCATCTGCTTATGAATACATCCTGGTAGCTTGAGCTCATTGACACATTTTTCAATGCATGTTAAAATTGACCATTTTATTTTTATAGTTGGCAAAATTCCTGTATAACTTACAGCCTGAAAAACAGATAAGAAACTTACGTTGTAGATATATTTGATGATTTATAACTTGTAAGTCTCCAGGAATTGTAGAAATCCAGCAAGGGACAACAAATTCTGCTTAGATTAGTAAAGACCATTTATTTCAGAGGGGAAAAAAATCATTCAAGAGTAATATACACTTGAAGGACTAAATTTGGAGAAGAAAGGAGATAGATTGAAAGGAGGAAGGTAAGAGCTATGAAAAGTACAAATATAATTTTATCTTTATATGGTCATTCTACACACACACACACACACACACACACACACACACACACACACACACACATGCACAGTAATGTATATTGGTAGATTAGAAATAATTGTAAGAAAAGAAGAATATGGGGATTTTCTTCCTTTTCCCAGTGGCTCAGTGGGAGAGGGAAGAGGGAGAAGGAGTCAGGACGAGTTTCTATTGAAGGCAGACTCCAAAGACCAGCATCATCGAGGTGCAGATCTCCTTTAATGCATATGTTCACTGGCATAGATGCATACATTATCCAATCAGCTATGGTTATATCAAGTCATTGTCCAGTAGCACTCAACCCACTTTATGTGTAGGTATATGGGGAGGGGGGAGGGCAGTGTGGACAGGCAGTGTATCTGCAGACAAAGGGCAGGACGCAGGCAATGCCTTGGGCCTCAGTGCCAAATTAGAGGGTCTCCAGTTAGCTGAGATTCATCTAGTATTCCAGAGATTCGGGACTGCTCATACAGCCAGCCACTGGAGGTGTTGGCACTTCTCATGTTTCCTGTCTTTTAGTGACAGCATCTGAACAGAGAGTGACCCCTCAGAGGGAGACAAAGGAAAAGAAGAAGAAAGGCTGAGAGTGATGTCATTGTGTAAAAATACAAATATAATTGTGTTCTATTTAAAGATGACAGGAATATCTATTGAAGGCAGGCATGAAAACTTTAAGGACTTAAGGATTTCTTTTTCCTAACTGAGGACTTAATTTTATAAAGTTTACATTGAGTGATAACATAATTAGTTGAATTGGAAAATGCCAAATAAAAATGAAAAGCCTAACACATGCTGCATATGAATGTCTTCTCAGGAAATTCTTGTGGATTCTTCTCATCAAGGAGCAAATGTCAGAGTATTTCTGCCTGAATAAAGAAGACTATCAAACTAGAGCCACCAAATTAAAAAAAAATAGTGCTTAGTAGTGTTCATGAATTGCAGAGGAAGGAAGAAGAGCCTTGTAATAATTTAACAATGACACACAACCCCCCTAATCTTTAATGAGCAGAAGGCAGGAACTAATCATAAAGACACCTCTACTTTATCTTCTCACAAATGATTTTTAGAACACAGCACATTATTTTATAAATCACTATTAATGAAAAGTCACTTTTAGTAAGTTATGCTGTAACTGAGAAATGATTTTCTTCAATAGACCCTTGATTACTTGTTTATATTTCCACGGCCCAGATTAGTAAGATTATTAACATATTTCTTCTTGGTTGACACAGAAACTTCAAAGCTATTTAGAGGAACTAAGAAGAGGAAAAAGCAACTTATGAGACTCAACACTGATCACGTATCTTACTGACAGTCTTTGTTCAGGGTGCAGGACATCAGTAAGAGTATAGTACAACTTATTGTACAACCCTAACATCCCATCCTTGGGTTCCAAGCATGACTGTTCTCATATTTGGTGCTTAACCTCAGGGTGTATGCAAGTGTTGATTGGTTTACTAGTCATGACTCCTCATAGATGATGAATCAGATCCTCAACCTCAGTTTATTTTCTGCTTTTTAAAAGAACAGACTCACCCTGAACAGATGTCACTTCATGACATATAGCTGAGATGTTGCATATGGTTGTAAACTGCATTTCTCATGTGGAAGAGTAGCATTCTCCTTTAGATGCTCTCCTAGAATGCTTTACATGGGAAGTGGGAAGGAGAGAAGGCAATTTCATTTTGTTTGTCATTCCTAAGTAGCATTTGAAGAAGACAAAGCTTTCATTTTATTTATTGCCTCAATTGATTTTTTCTTGTATAGTGAAACAAAGTTTCAATTTTCTAGCAATACTAAGAACTAAAGCAAAGCACTGTTCTTTACCAGCCTCTGTAAGATTTGTAAAACCAAAGTGCTTGTTACCAATAATAGCTTGATGGATGTTGCTCCTCTCCCTATATTTATCAATGAGATAACAGGCTAAGGCCCAAACAAAGAAGAAAACTTTAAACTTCAGACAAGTTAACATCCATAAATGTACTGAATGTCATTAGTAAAGGTTACAGACTATTTTAAAATGAAAACATAGTATGACTATTAAGCCAAACAAATTTAACATACATTGCTAATTTTTATTATGACTAATCAAGCTCACACACACTTTCAGTTACTTTTGAGTTGATGTTTGTGCACAGTGAAATTTGGAGGAAATTATTTTTTGATTTGGCAGGCTAACAGAAAAAGACCCAGGTTAATCTTTGGTCAGCATTTGTAACTTATACTTGACATTTCTGGAAATCAATTTAGAGATATGAGTATCATACCATCTTTATCTGAACCTCTTGAATTTGTTAAGCTAATTTGGCAGCAGATCTATTCTTTAACCTGTGACTTTGGAGTTTGGAAAAGCATTGTTCTTGGACAGCACTGGATGATAAAACTAATGACTAGATTCCGAATTCTCTATCTGTAGCACAGCCCTTAATTAGCAAATTCTGCTTTTGACAATTGAAAACAAAACCATAACAGAATAACGACATATATGTGTCAATTAAATTGACCTAAGCTTGCATTGTTTATATGAATACAAGGTTGAGTTTGTAGACAGATGTCACTAATCAGGCAGTACAAAAGGTTTCTTGGGTTCTCAGATCACTCGTGCTTAAAGGACTGAATCTCAAACGTATTTCAGTACTATATTCATTTTAATATACATTGATGTTGCTTAGATTTAAAGACTGCTAACAATTCAGTTGCAATTTTCTCAGTAATTCAAAAGAGCTTTGTGATTTTTGCTATTGAAATGAGGAAAGAAGTACATCAGAGCTGTCACAAATCTTTCATAACCTGGCACCCTGCCCCATCTCAATCCACAGATCTTTTATTAAATCCCACTCTGGAGGAAATATGAATAGTCATTGAAATGGTTTCTCTGCCAGGATTTGAAAGCTGATCCACTGAAAAATGTTCCCAGTGTATGTTAAGTGAACACCAGACTCCCTAGCAATAAGAAGACTAATATGAGACTATGACACAGTTAAATTTAGAAACAGGATTAAAAGGAGTGCCTGGGTTTTCATTCCAAGGTCATCCACAGACACATGCTCAAACTCCTTTGGGATTCCATCCCAGTGAGATTCTATCTACTTATGAGGTAGTCTCTAATCAATTTAGCTTGTAAAAACTTCTGAAGATTTATAGAAGACGTGTTTATTAAGTATTTTCTATATTCCTGAAATTGTGCTAGATGCTTTCCTCTGTTATCTAATGAAAACAATAACATTATGAATTATAATATTGGCTAATTTCCAGACAATTACTAGGGAAAACATAATGTGCTAAGCAATTTCCATTCATTGGTATGCTTTCAACCTTGGCAAATGATGAAATCAATGCTTACAGAAGTTTAGGAACTCATCAAAACTCACTGCTATTTTTACTAACATGGAGGAATAAGACTCATAGTTCAGAGTTTGGTTTGCTTTTCCTTCTTTGTTTTGCTTATTTGTCTCAAAAGCCAATATTCTTAAAATAATACGTATAAAAGTTTTAGCATCAGATGGTGCCTTTAATTTTTTTTTAAAGTTTTGTTTTATTCCTAATGCATATGGAGGTTTGTGTGTATATATGAACACTGTGTATGTGCCTGCTATGGTTGGAAGTTGGAAGCATGCTTTGGATTTCACATAACTGGAGTTACAGATGGTTGTAAGCCGCCATGTGGGTGCAGGGAATGGAAATCTGTCCTCTGTGAGAGCAACCATTGCTCTTAATTATTGAGCCAGTCTCCAGCTCTCTGTGGCTGTGTATCAATGGCCTTGTTTGTGAACTGCAGACAGTGACAGTGCCAATGCCAATGTATTGTGAGACTAAAATATGTGAATGCATAAAATTTTTGTAGCGATAATTCCTGGTACACTGGCATAAGACCCATGACATACAGTCAAGAAGCGTTAGCTTTTAGTATCTTATCTAGTTACAGAAATGTTTAAGGCTGGGTATGATGGGACACCCTTATAATTTCAGGACTATAAAAGCAGAATCAGGAGTATTGTGTATTCAAGCACAGATTGTTCTACACAGCAGAACCTGTCTTAACAATTACATAGGTTTCTGTATTTTAAAATATAAAGATATGTTCTTTACATTTTAATTTTAGTTTTGCTTTCCTCAACATTAAAAAAAACTAAAAATACTTTACTTTCCTTCTCCCTATTTGGTAGTTCAAAATAGCAAGAGTTTGAAATAGTAATGCAAAAATATTATTTAATTTTATATCTCTAGAACCTCAAAATCATAAAATCAGGGCTCAGGTGAGGCCAAGGAGCATCTACAAAATGCTTCTTGTTGAACTTTGGAACATTCATCTGTTTTCAGAATGTTCATCATCCCAGAGAAGGTGAGATGTTAGCTGTGAAGTTGTGCTGCTCTCCAGTCACACAGGTGATACTCAGAGTTACTGACACTGCTGTAATTTTCCAACTGTCCCTAAAATTTATTATGTATTTGACTCTCGATTTCATATTTGCAATGGGCCAGAGAAGATGTTCTAGTGCTTGAGACTGCAGTCTTTTCTAACTTTATTGCTTATGTACAATTAAAAAATATTTTTATTAAAATTGTTTTCATATAATATATTTTGATGATGGTGTTTCCTTTCCCTAGCTTCTACCAGATCCCATCCATGTCCCTGCCCACCCAGCTTCATGTTCTCTCTGTCTGTCTCCATCTGTCTGTCTTTCTGTCTATCTGTCTGTCTCTCTCCAAAACAAAACAAAACCCACAAAACTCAAGAAATACCAATAAGATAAATTATACCAAAACAAAAAGCACACACAACAAATTATAGAGTTCTTTCATGTTGGGCAACTATTCTTGGGCACAGGACTTACCTTGGAATGTGATTGATGCTCCCAGTTTCACTGCATTGGAAAAATATAGATTTTTCCTTTCTGAGAAAATATCATTTGAAAATAACTTATTGGTTGGGAGTTGGACCTGGTGTTCCCTTCCTTTTCTCAGTGCTGGGATTGTGTCTGGCTTGAACTTATTCATCTCTTGTGTATGATATTACAGTCTCTGTGAGTTCATACTGTATCAACCAGATTGTATCTATGTCTTAGTTAGTGTTTCTATTGCTGTGAAGAGACACCATGACCACAGCAATTCTTATAAAAGAAAAACATTTAATTGGGGTGGCTTACGTTTGCAGAGGTGGTGTGCAGGCAGACATGGTGCTGGAAAAGTAGCTAAGTGTCCTACATCTTGGCTTGCAGGAAACTGGAAGTGGTCTGTCTCACCGGGGATAGCTTGAGCATATATGAGACCACAAAGCCTACCTCCACAGTGACACACTTCCTCCAATAAGGCCACATCTCCCACTAGTGCCACTCCTTTTGGAGATCATTTTCTTTCAAAGGACCACATTCTACTCTCTGGTCCCCAAAGGCTTGTAGCCATATCATTATGCAAAAATGCATCCAATACAACTTCAAAATCCCTATGGTCTATAACAATCTCAAACTTATTTGAAAGTCTAAAGTTCAAAGTCTGTTCTGAGATTCATGCAATCCCTTAACTGCAATCTCCTGTAAAAACAAAATCAAAAAGCAGATCAGATGCTTCCAACTTACAATGTCACAGGATATACATAACCATTACAAAACATAGGGAAGAACAATATTGAGAAAATATTGACCAAAGCAAGACCAAAGCCCAGCTAGGCAAACTCTAAACTCTGTATCTCCATGTCTGATATCAAAGCACTCTTCAGATCTCCAACTCCTTTCAGCTTTGTTTACTGCAACACAGTTTCTCTTGGGCTGGTTCCATTCCCTGTTAGAAACTTTCCTTAACAGGAATCCCACAGCTCTGGCATCTCCAACATCTTGTGGTCACTAAGGCAATCTAGGCTTTGACTAAATGGCTTCTGTGGGTCTCCATTCAGTGACACCCCTTACTCATGCCTGGCCTCAATAGTTTTCCTTAGTTATGTAGCAAGAGTCCATAACGCATTTCTCCTATCTTTGACTCTAAAGCCAGAACCTGGGGCCAAAGCTGCCAACACCTGCTGCTTGCTGGGCCTAAACATAGCCCCCTCTTTCAATTATATCTTCACCAGATTTCAGTTTGCCATGATTTCCTTCACTGACTAAGATTGCCTATCCTGGAATTTGCTCTCTAGACCAGGCTGGCCTCAAACTCAGAGATATGCCAACCTCTGCATTCCCTTTTCTGGGATTAAGGACATACACCACCACATCTGGCTCTAAGCTTTTCTTTAATTCCTTTTCACAAATTTGGAAATTTAGCTGGGTGGGATCTTGCCCTGAAGTCACCACTCCCTTTATTCTGTTTCTTAATCTGTTTATCTCCTTGAACATAGAACTTTACTCCATTCTTTTTTTTTTTTTTTTTTTTTTTTAAGTTTTTCGAGACAGGGTTTGTCTGTGTAGCTTTGTGCCTTTCCTGGATCTTGCTCTGTAGACCAGACTGGCCTTGAACTCAGAAAGATCTGCCTGGCTCTGCCTCCCAAGTGCTGGGATTAAAGGTGTGTGCCACACACCCCCTCCCACTGCTACTCCATTCTTGGAGCTCCTTTCTTCCTCATTTTTCTTGCTCAACTTGCTCCTTTTCACTACAAATCTTCATTAGAGTTACCACTAATAACCACAGAACAGAGTCTATACTAGTCTGCTTTGAGATTACCTCTGCCAACAGGTAATCTCTTCACTTTAACCTCAGGCAGACTCTGGACAAGGGCAAAAACCAGCCACATTCTTCACCAAAATATCACAAGAATGATCTCTAGACAACATACTAATATTCTTTCCCCCTGAAACCTCCTAAGTCAGACCCCACAGTTCAAATCATTCTTAACATCACTGTCTTCCATGCTTCTACTAGGATGGCTCATTAAACAGCACTTAAAAAGTATTCAATTGCTTTTCTAATCCACAGTCCCAAGGTCCATATTCCTTCAAACAAAAGCACGGTCAAGCTTATCATAGTTGATACCCCACTCCTGGTAGCAACTTCTGTCTTAGGATTCCTATTGCTGTGAAGTGACACCATGACCACAGCTACTCTTATAAAGGAAAAACATTGAATCAAGGTGGCTTACATTTACAGAGGCCTAGTCCATTATCCTCATGGTGTGAAATGGTGGAGTACAGACAGACATTGCTGGGGAAGTAGCCAAGTGTCCTACTTCTTGGCTTGTAGGTGACAAGAAGTGGTCTGTCTCACTGGGCATGGCTTGAGCATATATGAGACCTCAAAGTCCACCTCCACAGTGACCCACTTCCTCCAAGAAGACCATGCCTACTCCTAGAAGACCACACTTTCCATTGTGCCACTACCTTTGGGGACCATTTTCTTTCAAACCACCACAGTCTATAAGGTGCTGTTTCTTTAAGCCATCCACCTCATCTGACTCTTAAAGTCTTTTAGCCTTCTTTGTTTCCTCTTTTTCATACATTTCAGGGCCTTCAGAGGAAAAGACCTCTTGTTTGATATATGTTTTATAGAAGCTAGACAAAACATACTTTATCCTGACATCTGTCATTAAAATGTCTGAGTGTCAACAACTTCTTTTAAAAATATCTTTTTAAGGCTGAGCTTTGTCTCAGATTGAGGTACTTACACTCTTATGTACTTTTCATTTACCTAGCCTCTGTGCCTCAGTAGGTTAGGTTGCTTGGCAGCATCTGACTGATTTGCAGAAGTGTATTTGTCAAGATGTCACCTAGTCTTTTGAAATGCCACTTTACTCTTAGAATAAGGCTTTGAAAGTGCAAAGAAAGGTCACCAAAGCATACTGTCAGTAGGTAGCTCTTAAGTCAGCTTCCTTCATTCTGAACAGCCAGGAACAGTGGCCTGCTTGAATTACATTTTAGTGACAATTATCTTTCATATAAAACATCATTAAATCATCTATTTAGTCAATAATATTTACTTTCAAAATGGTAGTTGGTACTGTGGAAATATCTAGTGCCATTCATAGAATACTTCTTATCTTAACCACATATTCAGATTTCCTTTTCATTCTGGTTTCTTTTTTTTTTTTTTTGATAAGTTTATATGACTAAATTTGGTTTACGCAATTATGAATAGAAGTCACATAAGTTTAAAAAAAAAAAAGGAACACTGTCTCGGAAAAAAAAAGGCCCTATGGTATAGTGGGTAAGAGGTTGATCTCCCATGTGAAAACTTACAGGTTCAAATTCTACCTCTGCAATGTACCAGCTGATTAAAGAAGTAACATGAGTCACTTTGGGGCCAGAAGGTTTAATGTTCAGAGTTAGACCTTCATGAACTGCCTTTGCTGATGCCACCCTGACAGCTTTCCTGACTATGGCTGTGCTGCTACCAGCCTGGTGTCTAAAAGTCAGTCAAAAGCAAAATCTTCAGCTGACCTCACCTGAACACGAAGAACAAGCAAAATAGTAAACATTATGTTAGACCTAATAATTCCAGGCTTGTTTGAGGCATGATCGTAATTAGTTTTATCAGTAAAAACCAGGAGTCAAATATTGTTGTAATAACCTGAAAGATTAGAGAAGCAAAGGAGCAGCCACTTGTAGTAGAATACTATTTTAAGGTGTGTTACTTTTATTTATGTTGTATTTGTTTAACTCTGTAAAGCTGTGTTACTGAGCCAGTGTAAAACATCTGATGGTCTAATAAAGAATTGGCCAATAGCAAGGCTGGAGAAAGGATAGGCAGGGCTGGCAGGCAGAGGGTATAAATATAAGGAAGAATCTGGGAGAAGGAGAGAGAGCTGGAGGAGTGAAGAGATCTAGAAAGAGCCAGAGAAGGAGAGGACATCAGAGGCCCACCACCCAGCTACACAACCAGCAAGCCACAGAGTAAGAGTAAGATTTAAGGAAGTAAGAGAATGGGAAAAGCCCAGAGGCAAAAAAGATAGACAGGTTAATTTAAGGAAAGCTGGCCAGAAACAAAGTCAAGCTAAGGCCATGAACTTGTAAGGAAAAGCCTCCAAGTGTGATTTATTTTGTGATTTATTTTGTGGGTGCCGAGCCCCACAAAAGAGCAAAAACAACAACAGCCACTAGTGAGTTTTTACCTTTCTGGATCCTCATACCAAAAGGGGCCAAGATACTGTCTCTACCTGCCTTAGTGCTGGGATTAAAGGCATGAAGCTCCCAATTGCTAAGATCAAAGGCATGAGTCACCACCACCTGGCCTCTATGGTTAACCAGTGGCTAGCTTCACCCTCTCATCTCCAGACAAGCTTTATTTGTCAGAACATAAACAAAATATCATACACCATTTATTACCACAGAACAACCAATTCTGTGTCCATTGATACACACATGAATTACAAATGAGGGCTTCCAAGATGGCTCAGTGAATAAAGGTGTCTGCTGTCAAGACTGACAACCTAAGTTCACTCATGGAGACCACATGGTGGAAAGAGAGAACCGACTCTAATGAGTTGTCTTCTGACCTCACACATCACTAATATAAATGAGCAAAAAGAGTGTTATAAATTAAAATACGTGATTCTCAAAGAGAAAACCAGTAAAGGTTAAATGACACCACCAAAAGTTGGTTCCCTGAGTCCTAATGCTGTGGCTAAAACTCTGAACCTTCAATGTGCTAGTTAAGTGAGCCACAACACCAATGCTCCAGATAGTTGATGATCATGGTATTAACTTCTGTTTCATAGAAATAAACTTGGATCTTTGAACTCAATCCATATTTTTTTAATTCAATATCCATTGGCCACTAGGAATCCAGTACTCTAAATTTCTAATATCTTAAATTTTATGCTATGACATAATGTGATTGTCACTGATAAAATTTCTTAGAGTGAAGAAATAGATTGTCTTATAATTAATCATAATTTATGTTTAATCAAAATGTTTAAAGTAGCTTATATTATAAAAAGTATAATAAAAAATAAAACATAGCAGAATCTAGATTCAGCTGTACAATATTGTTCCTCTGATAAAGTATCAAGTTCTCATTTCATTCTTTGCTTTGACCAGAAATATACTCCCCTCAAACTTCATTTTCTGTAATATTCCAAATTAGTACTATCATAAACCCATCTGATCTAGCCAGGATTCCACATTCAGTGCCCCAGATTGTTCTGGAAATTTCTGTCTCCACCACATTCAACCTCTAGGCTTATGCCAGGACATATCTATCCTACATGCTGGCTGTCTAAAGGTCCCTTCCACATCACATCCAACCTCTCCACCCAGCTAGAACTACCCATGTGCACTAGGCTTGGACTAGGATGCATGTCTTGCACACCAACCTGGTTCCCTCTGACTACCTAACTTCACTCTCCTTAAACCTTTTCTAACCTTAGGTCAAGCTGACTCACACCTGCTTTCCTCTGCCCTAACGTGCTCTGTTTGGATCACTTAAAGAACTAATAAAAGTCTACATGCCAAGCTCTCATCACAAAAATATAAATGACAGAAAAGATCATTGAGTATCTCTCCTCCAAAACCAGTCCTTCTGCTCAAATGTCTTCAGATGAGAAGTACTTAGATGAACCCCAGTATAGCAGGAATCTTAAAAGTTCTTATTAATACCTAAGCCAGGTATTGGGGTGAATGCTTGAAGATTAGAGAAGCAGGACAAGCCACAGCTTACTTTACCTCATTAGTTCCTCAGCTGATCCTGTTTCCTCAGACTGGAAGCCTCTCAGTCCTCATCCAGATGAATCTCAGCTGAACTGCTGCTCCAAAGCCTAAAAGCTTAACCAGCCAAATGCTTCTAGTTTCTGGTCTTCATGCCTTATTTATCTTTCTGTTTTTGCCATCACTCCCTGGGATTAAAGCCTCACTTCTTTGGATTAAAGGCATGTGTTTCCAATATGGCCTTGAACTCACAGAGATCCAGAGGGATTTCTGTCTCTGGAATGCTAGGATTAAAGGTACCAGTGCCACCATTTTCTAGCCTCTGTATCTAGTGGTTGTCTGTTCTCTAACCCCAGATAAATTTATTAGGGGAACACAATACCAGCACACCCACGGATACAGGATTTTAAACAACAATCATAACTTCATCAAAGAATTCAAAGAGTTTAAGAAGGCATAAAGGAACAGCTCAATGAAATTAAAGGAGAAAGAACTTAGGGAGAATTTTGTATTTGCCTGAGTGGTGTACCAAAAAGAAAAAAAAGAAAGAAAGAAAAATAAGCAAAAGGGCTGAGAAAAATGGCAAAGGTAATCTAGGACTTGAAAATACAATTTGAGGAAGTGATAAAAACATGGAAAAGGACTGAAGCTGAAGTGAAGATGGAATTGAAAAAACCCAGTTTCCCAATTAGAAAACTCAAAGGAAAGCCTAACAGGTAGAATGAATCAGGAAGAAAACAGAATACCAGGACTCAAAGATAAAGTATAGTATCTAGACAAAATAAACATGGATTATGAAATAGATATAGGAATATATAGAAAGTGTGGGACACTGTGAAAAGATCAAATCATTGAGTTATAGGCATAGATGAGGAAAACAAACACACATTCACTGGCATAGACCAAATCTTCAACAAGATCGTAGAGGAAAACTTTCCAATCTAAGGAAAGACACCCACTCAGATAATAAGTACACAGAACACCAAATAGACAAGGCCAGCAAAGAAAATCCCCATGGAATGTCATAGTTAAACACTAAGTAAATAGAACAAAGAAAGTTATTGAAAGCTGCAAGAAAAAAAATCACAGTCATAATAGAGAAAATCTATCAGAATAATAGTTTACATTTCTTTTAACTTTCAGGTAATTTCATTTATTCTTTCAGAATTTTGTGTATACATACAATGTATTTTCATCAAGTCCATGCTTCTAACGTCCCCAGGAAGCCTCTCAACACATACCCTGCCCAACTTCATGTCCTCTTCTTCTTCTTCTTCTTCTTCTTCTTCTTCTTCTTCTTCTTCTTCTTCTTTTTTTTTGAATGTTTATTGAAGGAAGGAGGAGGGCTTAAATACAGGGAGAGCCTCAGAGGGCAGAAGTTCGATACTGATGTTTTACAATCTTGCATCTAAGCTGTTAATGCCCAATATGCAGGATACACAAACAAGGAACTTCCCTTAAGCATTCAGGAGTATGGAAACCAGCAGGGAATTAGCATAGGCATAGGGAGGACATCAAGGTCAAGGTCAGCAAGCAAGGCAACAGCTACCCAAAATGGAGGCCAGGGCTCTACAGGTCCCCCCCTTTTACTAAAAAATGAGCTTCTGACTTAGATTGTGTGGGATGTCAGCAGGTCATCTTACCCATCATGGAGACACCTGCCCAGGCTACACATGCACTCTGTCTTAGGTTGGTGAGTGCCCCTAGGCATTACCCGTCTCTGAATACTCATTATCATACAGGCTCAACCTTGTGTGAGCTGCAGAGTTAACTTCTGCCAAAGATCTCAAAGTGGCACTGGGCTTGCAATCTGTGTGTTCAACACAGAAAAGACCAACAGAAGTCCTCACCCACCCATAGCCAGTAGGGTAAAGGCAACTGAGCCATTCCCTTCCTTAACGAGCCTTACAGACGGAATTCCATGTCTTAAAATAAGCATGAAGGTATACCTAGACTTGTGTAACCAGTAAAACTATCCACAATAGTTGAAAGAGAAGGAAAGTTTTCCACTGTATACATAGGCTAAAAATACTATAACCAACAACCAAATGTAAAGAAAATATAGGAAGCACTATTGGGGGCTGAAAATAGGATGAGTATAGCCAGAAGATGGGGGGGGGGGGGGGGGGGGGGGAGACAAAACCATAATCACTAAAACACAAGATACTACTGAGAACCCACCATCATGGACTCTTCTCCCTCTGAAACTGTAAGATGAAATAAATTATTGCCTCTGTAAGTTGTTTCTGGTTGTGGTATTTTATCGCAACAACAGGACAGTAACTAATACAGAGTCTGTAATGGTGGGACCTGTTGTAGAATATTATTTTCAGATGTGTTACATTTGTTTATGCTGTGGAACATTCTTTAATGATGAAAAGATGTGTTGCACTCTTTTATGTTGCATTTGTTTAACTGTGTGAAGCCGTGCTACTTTGCCTGTCTAAAAGACCTGATTGGTCTAACAAAGAGCTAAATGCTAATAGTGAGGGAGGAGAAAGGATAGGCAGGGCTGGCAGGCAGAGAGAATAAACAGAAGGATAAATCTCTGAGAAAAAGAAGAAGGAGCAAGAGAACAAGGAGAGGAGGACTTCAGGGGCCAGCCACCCAGCCAGCCAGCCAGTCATGGAATCTGAGTGAAAGTAAGATATACTGAAGTAAGAGAAATGTATACTCCCAGAAGCAAAAGATAGATGAGATAATTTAAGAAAAGCTGGCTAGAAACAAGCCAAGCTAAGCCTGGGCATTTATAATTAAGAATAAATTTCTGTGTATGATTTATTTGGGAACTGAGTGATAGGCCCCCCAAAGAGCCAAATAGATTTTTTTAAAAAAAGCAACCATAGGGAACAGCATGGCAGCTGATAGCCAGAGCAGAAAGCTGGCTACTTTCTTTCCAAAACATGAAAAATAGAGTGAACTGGAAGTGGGTCAAGGCTATAAGGCTCCCAGCCCCCACTGACATAGTTTCACCAGTATACCTCTTCACTCTGCAAGTTCCATAGCTTCCCCAAACTGAACTAAACTAAATGCTCAATTACCTGAGTCTATAAAGTGTATTTCTGATTCAAATAACCACATTATAATGGGTTTATAAATTATAATACATCATAACACAGTATATACTATACAACAAAATTTCCTTTGGTTATGAGGAAATGAGATTATTCCACCTTGGATAATTAGGCCAAAGTCTACATTAACATAATAAAATTTAAAATAAAGTACCAAAATTTATTTATTTGATAAAAGAATTGATAGTGATTTCTTTCAGAATGTGTCCAATTTTGACTAAGCCTTGTGTTTTGATGTATAGATTAAAGAATGACCATTTTATATTAAACTCTAAATTATCAACTGGAGGCCAGAAGATTGGATGCAAATATCTAAAGATGTCATTCAACTACATTCTAGCATAGGTTTGTGTGTGTGTGTGTGTGTGTGTGTGTGTGTGTGTGTGTGTGCATGTGCTTGTGTGCATGCCTGCCTGCCTGCCTGCCTGTCTGTCCATCCACATGTTTGAGTAGGAATATGCAAGTACTATGCCATGACATTCATGAAGAGGTCAGAGGACAACCTTTAAGTATTAGTCCTCACCATTCACCTTATATGAGACAAGGCTTCTTCTCCTGTGTAAAAGAGGTTGGCCAGCTGAAGAGCTGCTATTGTCTCTGGCTCAGTTTCCCTCCTTGGCATACTGGGATTATAGGTGCTTGCTTTTTGGTACCCTGTCTGCTTTGCTTTTATGTTGGTTCTGAGTAGCTGAACTCAGGTTGTCAGGCTTCCATGGCAAGTAGTTTGTTACCCACTGAACTCTCTTTCTCTAACCCTCAGGCAGGTTTCTAAAACTCTACACCACAAAGTCAGATAAAAATGCCAGTGACCAGCTGAACATTTTTACGTGACAAAACAAAACTGTAGTAGTGCTAATATTTCTGTAATTTCTTCCTATGCATATTTAAAAACATATGTTAAGTCCAATCTATAACTAAAATGACACCTAACATATTGTTACCAATTATCTAGGATTGTGAAAAGTTAAAACCACAGAGATAATACAAAAGTATATAGAATAAAAACTTTTATCATATTTTAAGTAAGATTAAACTAATTTTTATTTTATTTCTATAACATGTCAAATATGACAGAATAAACCAATGAGAAAGGACCATGGCTGTAGCTGAAGTTATCCTGTTCCTGCCAAGCTCCCACAGCCCTCAGAGCCAAGCAAAAACATAGAGACTTATATTATTTACAACCTATATGGCCTAATGGCTCAGGCTTCTTGTTAGTTGTTCTTATATCTTAAATTAACCCATTTCTATTCATCTATAAGTTGTCACGAGGCTTGTGGCTTACCAGTATCTTAACATGTTGTTTCTCATGGTAGTAGCTAGAAGCTTCTCTCTGCCTCAGGCTTCTACTTCCCAGAATTCTCCTCTGTCCTTGTCCCATTCTACACTATCCTTCCTGCCTGGCTACTGGCCAATCAACATTTTATTTATCAATAAATCTTACCAACATATATTCACAGCATACAGGATATCCCACAGCACTTCCCCTTTTCTGTTTTTTCAGAAAGGAAGATTTTAACTTTTTTTTTTAAATAAGCAGTGGTTGCCTTTATTTTTCTGTATTTTGAAGATGAAATTCACATAGAAATACAAAATTCATCCTATCTCTTAAAAGCTGCTGAAGTGAAAAGCATTTCTAGTGAGATGGTAAGAAGGAGAAGAACAGTACAAGTTCATTAGCAATCTATCTCATGATTAGGAAAATTAACTTCAATTCTGGTCTGTGTAGCTGACTTCCTTGAAGACTAACCCACCCCTTCAATACATTGTTTCTCACATTCACTTCAGTCCAACACAGATACACATGCATGGCATCACTCATGTTAATATCTCTTCTTCTAAAACTTCACGCACAATTCATATTCTAGCTATTTATTTAATTTTGAACAGTCTTTTATTTAACATAGTAAAATTATATATAACAAAAAAATTATAAGGCAAGAATTACAGTTATAATATCTAGGCTATTTATAATATCTAGTCTATTTGTATTTTGTAGAATTAAAGAAGATATCCTATCTATCCTATATTTGTGAGTCTAAGATTTCATATCTAGCTTATCTTTTATCATAATTAAGGAAAATTATAACAAGCTTTCAACTACATCAAAGATGTCAGAAGGATATAATATTACCTGAGAAATGGGAGAAGGACACAAGCAACTTTTGTGAGGCTTGCGAGGGTAGACAGAGACAGCTGGCAGCCTGGACAGTTATCCAAAGTTCATTT
Source organism: Onychomys torridus (assembly GCF_903995425.1). Lineage (NCBI taxonomy): Eukaryota > Metazoa > Chordata > Mammalia > Rodentia > Cricetidae > Onychomys > Onychomys torridus. Next base: position 48,220,384 of record NC_050454.1, on the reverse strand, counting down.
GTAAATTTGGGGCATCTGTCTTCAGCCTACAGGTCTAGAGTCTCCCAGTCACTTCTTTCAGTGTCCTGTAGCATGTCTGGCAGTTTCCTCTGTGAAGTAGGAACCTGAAGGACCATTTTGCCAAGTGAAGTTCAGTGGTCACCTTTCTATGGGTCCTGCATGTCCAGTTGATCAAGCAGTCCAGGAAAGAACAGTTTCTTGCGCAAATGGCTATTTTTGCCAAGGTGAAGATAAACTCTGTATGGAGTGTCTTTGATGTCCATCCTCCTCTCTGAAGTAAATTGATGCTGCCAGGAGTAGACATGTCTCATTGTCTAGAAAGTCCTTTTTTTTTTTTTTTTCTGAGACAGTTTCTCTGTAGCTTTGGAGCCTGTCCTGGACTAGCTCTGTAGACCAGGCTGGCCTCAAACTCACAGAGATCCGCCTGTCTCTGCCTCCTGAGTGCTGGGATTACAGGCGTGCACCACCACCACTGCCCAGCTGGAAGTCCAAATTTTTAAAACATTTTAAATGGCATATTCTGTAGTTCTTTGAAGTGTTTGAAGATGACCTAATTGAATTATATCTATGTGTACCTAGAAAACTTAACATCATAGAAGACTAATTATTAATTTGTATTTTTAATTATCCATTACAATTTAAATGAGTTACATAAACATAATACCTCAAATGAGAGTAGAAATATACATATATATATATATATATATATATATACAGTATAACAAAATTAAGTTTAAACTTGTATCAATAGACTAAACTCTATACCAATGTGAAACATTTTAAACAAGTTGTTGTTCTTTAAAAGTAGGTTCATTAATCTCCCCTTTCAACCCATTATATCTATATCATATCTCCTTTTTTTCTTTAGAAAGAGATCACATTAATAATCAACCTGCTTTAAATAAAAATATTGGTTTTTGTCTGTCCCACGCCAGAGAACTCTTCTGATATGGGACAGAAGAATCTATTAACCACCCCCCCCCCTTTTTTTTTAAGCAATATACTTGAGTTTAGAGAAGGAGTGAGGCAATTCCATCTCCAAAGCCAGCTTGGCATATTTGGGAATTTGGGCATAGCTTCGCTTACTACTTCCTGCTGGAGGAGGGTGCTGTATTCTTATTGGGACATAAAGAAAATTTTAGGATTACGGGGTAGTCTGTGAGGCTGTATTGTCTGAGCCAGTTGCCTGGAAATCATTCTGAATATTGGATCATCTGGGCCATGGTGACATCATAGACCTTTTGGAGGGCCTTGACTTGTCAAACCTGATGTATCTTAATCTGGAATAAATCCATGGCCTCTGGCTTTCTGTGGAAACAAAAGCAGAGCCTCCTTTCCAAAGCAACATATCTTTAGATCCAAATTTTGAAGTCAAGGTACCTTTAAAATATACATGTTGGTTTAACTCATCTTTACGTGACTTATTTTTTATATTACCTTTACTTTGACTTTAAAGACTTTATTTTTAATGCTTTCTGTTTGTTTAATATAACTGTCTATATTCCTTTTCTTTTCTCTTGCAAGCCTATATTCATTTTTACACACATTGTAAACCATTTAAAGTCTTGTTCCATCAGAATCTGTGTTATTGTGTAACTATAGCTTTAAACTGAAGCAGTTGGTACTGAAGCAGACATCTTGACTGTTAGCTCTGCCCACCTCAGTTTTCCAACACCACAGCTCTGGGAACCATGCTCCCACAGACTCTAGGAAGCAGAGGGTCTATGATTCCATCTAGCAGTGTGTAGCCCAGAAACCTTTCTTTTTTTTTTTTTTTTAAACTAGCAAAAACTATATCCAACACACATCATAGTGCACATCTTGGAAACACCTCTGTGTAACATAGCATAGGTCAAACCCACACACTATGAACCCACCATATAGTAGCTCAAACCTGCAGGCTGCAGCTAATTTGAGAGAGACAACTAGGAAGCTGCTTTTAGCTCCATTTTACACTTTTTTCTCAGGTTGTAGGTGGAAACTCTTGCAAACCCATTGGGCATCATTTGTAGCTAAGTTATCCTGTTCCTGCCTGCCTCCCACAGCCCTCAGACCCAAGCAAACACACAGATATTTATATTATTTACAAACTGTATGGCCTAATGGCTTGGGCTTCTTGTTAGCTGTTCTTAATTTAATGCATTTCTATTTATCTAAAAATTGCCATGTGGCTTGTGGCTTACCAGTATCTTAACATGTTGCTTCTCATGGCAGTGGCAGGTAGCTTCCTTTGCCTTAGCATTCCACTTTCCAGAATTCTTACTCTCTCGTTGTCCTGCCTATACTATCCTTCCTGCCTGGCTACTGGCCAATCAGCATTTTATTTATCAATCAATCATAGCAACGTATAGTTACAGCATACAGGACATCCCACAGCACATGGCTATTAGACGTATAATTTACTTTAGATAACGTAAAAAATTGAGAATCTGGCTATAAGTAATAATTTTAATCTGCTGACATTGGAACAAGTTTTAGACAGTTTATAAGAAAATTATCAGCATGGAAAAATGCAAAAACATTAATTAATCCAAAGCAAAGAAGTAAAAATTAAATTACATAAGATAAGAACAAGCAACTTAATCAATTACTCTTCAAAATTTACATTTAAAGAGCTATTATGATTTATGTTAAGATAAGAAGACTAAATTCAAATGTTCTATTTAATATTATAGTAAGTATTTAAAAATAGCTAGAAGGGAATATTTTAAATGATCTCACAAGGAAGAAATGCTAGAGTAAAAAGAATTGCCTTGCATTTGTTCCTCACATGAAGGAAAAATCTTCAATATCAACAAAAACAAAATAGTAGGTAGTCAGTTTAAAGGCCATGCCGATTGATGTGTATATATTACTTTCTAGAAATCTAGATATCCTACCATACAAACCCAAATTTGAGAAGAGAAGTTATCCAGTTCTTGAAGAAATGATGGTGGAGCAATTGTAGGGAAAAGGGGCTGGCTAGAGAAACCCACCTTGACCCTGGAGCACAGAATTAGGGAAGGATGGCTCAGATAAGGCCAGTGAGAGAAACACAGTTTAGCTCCAATCAGAGCCATCTCTGCCCCTGTTTCTTTGCAGTCCAAGCCATGAGAGCTGTGCTAAACAGTTCCAGGTGTCCGGGACATCTTCAGGGCAGAGCTCTTGTTCTGAGCAACTCGAGGTGTCTGAGATACCTTGCCATCTAGGACTGAACTGTCTCCTTGCAGTTTCAGCCATCAATTTACTAACATTTTGGTGCTGAAACCTGGGACACTAAACCCAGAGTTTTTGCAGTTTACTTACAGGAATATGTTAATATTTGAGCCTAAAACTCGTGCCGAGTAGAAGTACCTAATTGAGCTTAAGTTTTAGATTCTGAACATTGGACTATGTTATTGCATAGATACCTAAATTGGTACTCATAATTTTGAATTATATTTTCTCAAGTGAGGGGTCAAAAACTCTCATCCAATAACTGATGGAAGTGGATGCAGAGATCCTCGGCCAGGCCCCAGGTGGAGCTCCAGGAGTCCAATTGTCGAGAAAGAGGAGGCACTGTAAGAGTGTGAATTGTTGAGACCAAGATTGGAAAAGCACAGGGACAAATAGCCAAACTAATGGAAACACATGAATTATGAACCAAAAGCTGTGGAGCCCCCAGCTGGATCAGGCCCTCTGGATAAGTGAGACAATTGAATAGCTTGAACTGTTTGGGAGGCACCCAGGCAGTGGGACCCGGACCTGTCCTTAGTGCATGAGCTGGCTGTTTGAAACCTTGGGCTTACACAGGGACACTTTGCTCAGCCTGGAAGGAGGAGACTGGACCGGTTTGTACTGAATCCACCAGGTTGAATTGAATCCCCAGGGGAGTCTTAGCCCTGGAGGAGATGGGAATGGAAGTGAGGGGCTGGGGGAAAGGTGGGAGTGGGGGTAGGAGGGGGGAGGCCAGGGGAACCCATGGCTGATGTGTAAAATTAAAACACAAATATAATAAATAAAAAAAGGCAAAAAAATTAATCATAAAAAATGTTGAAGTTCAATAAGCTTGGATTGCCTCCATTGTCTTTTTCATGATGGTCAATAAAAAATGTACTTGATCATATGACTCTCTGTACTTTATAATTCATTAAAATTAATGAGATTTTCTAGTTATTACTATCATAGAAAAATACCTATCATAGATTTGGTGTTCTATGTGGGAAGCACTGTATGATGTAACAAAACAGAAACCATTGGCAAATGTTAACAGTATAGCAATATGCCACAGGGGGGGAAAATGCACTTTTAATTCACACACAATGTTCATATAAATGGCAAGGAGATGTTACTGGTTTTCTTTTTGTTCTTACTTCGTACTGACAGAAAAGATTCTGGAATGAGATTTTTCTAGGAAAATTTGTTATGGAATAGACAGCTAAGGAGAAAGGGACAATAAAATAGAGAAAAACTAAAAGATCAAACATATTACATACAGAAAAATATCTAACAAGAGTAGAGTAGAAAGATTAAATGTGAGATTCAATAATACGTGTAGAATTTTCCATTGCCATCATGCATAAAATAGGAGCAATAAAGTCAAAGCATTATTCGTAATGAGGAAACTGGATTTTCAATGCAACTAACTGATGAGATGATATGAAGGTAATTGGTCATGAGAATGTTTAGCCTTCACAATTCATCAGCTATTTTAAAAATTACTTTACCATAATTAAATTATAGAAAATCATTGTTTTATTACAGCACATTATTATGTGTCATGTTAAAGAAAACATAACTATTTCAAACAGAATAGGCTATTACTTTCTAACAATAGCATTAAAATTAGAGTTTATTTATTTCTTATCATTGGCAGTGACATATACCAGTCTTAATAAATACTTTCTAAAAATTATTTATTTATGGTTGTATGGGTGTTTGGCCTACATGCATGTATATGCTGTAGATGCATGTAGGACTGGCAGAAGCAAGCTGAGGGTATCATATTCCCTGAGACTGGATTTATAGGCAGTTGTGAGCTATCATCCTAGTCCTGGGTATTGAATTCATGTCCTATAAAAGAGTAGTCAGTACTTTTAAGTGCTGAGACATATCTCTGGCTCTTATTCAGTAAATAACTGTTAATGAATAAAGAAATCCACATATAACATGCATGAAACTTTTAGAGAAATGCAAAGTATTATTTTCTGTATGAAGACCACAATATTAGTAGAAGTTGGGAGCAATGGCTTGGCAGTTAAAAGCACCGGATGCTCTTCCAAAGCACCTGGGTTCAGTCTCAGCACCTACACGGCAGCTCACAAGTATCTGTTACCCTAGTCCCAGGAAGATCTCACACCCTCTTCTAGACTTTGATGGTACTGCATGCATATGGTGCACAGATATACATGCAGGCAAAAGATCTGTGCATACAAAATAAATAATCTTTAAAATCATCATAAGTATACTTATTAAACACAGTAATTATTAAAAGATATACAGTGTGAAATAAAATGCATGCACACAACAAAAACAGAACTCTGTATTATAAATTTAGTATATTGCAAGCTATTAGCTAATTGTTAGTGAACATAAATTATGAAATGAGCCAACAGTTTGTTTAAATTATTTTGGGCATGGAAGACGGTTTCTATTGCTGACTCACTTTTAGAAACTGCACATATATCACCTGCCTTCACTTTTTTCTATAATTGTTGAAAACATTTAAATACTCACTAAATTCTATAGAAACATTAAAAATGGGAAAACTTTTTATTGAATTACCATTGGAGAAGCTTAATGTTTAGTATTTTCATCAAAGTCTCCAAATGAGAGGCTTGAGGCATCCTTTTTTTTTTTAACATTAATATTGTTTTTCTCTATGCTTGAAGAGTTCCTATAAAAAGCTTTGAAGGGTAAAAGACTCAGAAAATAACTAACACTACTTCTTCAGAAGTGGGTGTAGGAAGCAGAAATATAATAGCACAATCATATTCTTCTGTCCTTGCAATAATTGGTGTTTATATGCTTATTGTATGGTTTTGTGTACTTAAGCATTCACTGAAAGAGCAGTTTCTTATCCTGTTTTAGCCACCTGACTCCTTGCCTGTTGGCAGCTCAGCAGCGTGGGACTTTGTGTTAACTATTATAGAGTAAATTAATGACAGTGCTAGTTGGGCCGTTTAGAATGAATCAATGGAGAAATTCAGAGACGTTTAGTTAGCCTAATTTCTGACCCAAGTTTTTATGTTGTAAGGATATACTAGTCCATTCCTTCTTCTTCTTTTAGAGTTGAAGAAAACCTATAGATGACATGTTTAGAAAAAGAAAAAAAAGATAAAATATTTGTTTTCATTTATGTATTTCTTTCATTCATTTTAAAACAATATGCCAATATGTCTGCTTGCCTGATTAAAACACCTTAGACATTATCATCTTGGGTAGCCATTTGTGCCTTTGAATTTAATTACCCAGTAACTGAACCGAATTTATATCTTGTCTAAATATTTTGTATGTGTGCATCAGCTAGTTGACTATACTTGAAAAACCTTTGTTAGTTATAGCAAATACCATAATCTTTTAAGTTCCATATACCCATTCTTGCCCATATGACAACTAAAACTTTGGAATATATTTTATGAAAAAAATATAATCCACATTATTTTAAGGAAAATTATTGATGTTTGAGAAAAATATATAAAAACAAGATGATTTGCTATACTTAGCATAAAATGTTTCTGAGTTAAAGCCAAAACAGGAAAAAGTACCATGCATCCTTCTGTATATTATTAGGACAGTGCATTCTTCAGTATATTAGTTATTCGGATAGAATTGGTGAATCTTTATTAAAGGGCAAGATCAGACTCTTAAGGAGAATTATCATCTAAAGTAAAGTAAAGTACTACTTAGGTGCAAGGAAAAGGGCATCCAACACAAGAGCAAGCACAGTTAGGGCAGGAAGTGCACACATTAGAAGTAATCTTGGGCCTAAAAATAGGCACTTTCCTGAAGCAAATACGGAATTAATCAAAAAAAGTGACACCTAATTACAGGAAAGTCCTGAGCTAATAAATACAGAGGTCTAAGAAAAATAAGAAAATTAACATTTAATCTGAAAGGGTTAAAGTTTGTCATGATGATCTTAGAAATTGGAAATGGAAATGTTATTCCCTGGCCATAATGAATCAAGCCCAAGGTCCAAAGCTGTTAAGGACCAAGGACAAAGGCAACTCAATACAACCACATGGATTTTTAGTCCCTCATCCCACTTGTCTAGAGTCATACAGCTGAAAAGGAGTTCAGAAGTAATCCAGCCCAACTCCTTCATTCCCCAGATAAGAAAACTGATGAACAGAGGTATTATAACTTTTTCAGTCGCCCTGCAAGTAAGCAATAGACTTTAGCTTAGACTCAGAGCTTGCCCATGTCTGGCACGACAGTCTGTACAGCAGAGGAATGTGTCCAGTCAAACACTCAGAATAGTGACTGTTTTCATACTAAGAACACCACTTATAGTTGGCGTTTGTGGTTGGGTCAGTAGGTGCTTGTGTGTGTAAAGGCACACGCAGGGCTTTTCCAAACAGCATACTGAACCACACCTGACCAGAACAGTGCAAAAGGATCCCCCCTAATTCTGCTGCTTATGTTTTGAAATAATCAGAAGCTTCCAGATCCAGTTTTCTCTGCAGATGGTTGTTTGGCGTATCAAGCAACATTCAGTCTTTATTCTTTTTATTTTGAATAGAATTTTAAAATTTGTTTGTTATTTTGATCTCTTTAATATGTAGGGCTCTTTTTCATATATTTGAGGGCCTTTTCTTATTTGTTATTTACTATATCTGTTTCTTTGTTTCTATTGGTAATTAGTGTTCCTAAAATGACTGTTGTCTCCATTTTAATTGATAATTTGTTCAAGAACTAGAATATGAACATGCTGAACTATTTCTGAGATGTAATGAAAAATAATCAGTCATGGGATTTTACTGTCTATAAGGAGTAATACAAAGAGGAACCAAAGAAAGCTTATTTTTGTAAGTGATGGTATAAGATGCAGGAGCTTTAAAAATGACCTATGCAAATCATGTCAATAGTAAACTGAATTAAAAGAGGGAAGATGAATATATATTTGGAGGTGGTGCATTGTTTTATTTTTTGACTGTGACCTAACTAGGATATATTACAAGAATTGAGAGTGGATACACAGTTCTTAAGTTCAGTGCCATGCTCTGGATTAACAGTGGGGACAATCTTAGATTTTTTTTTAATCAATTTCTATTTCCCCCTCTGCAAAGTTTAGACTGTGCTCTTGGACAACGTTAATCACACCTATAGACATGTCAGTGTTTGCTGATGCAGGCCCCTAAGGAGCTTACACAGTAAATCCTTGCCCTGGCTTCCTATCTCCTCCCATCTGTCAACACAGGATTCAATCTGTGAAAGCTTTCAGTTCTCACTCCATTTTCCTGGAATGCATATACAAGGTGAGAGAGTCTGTGAGGATACAGGATCCAGACCTCTCTGTCACCAGCATGCCCAACTTAAGCTGTGGTTATGATAATTTTTAGGAGCCAGATGACTTTTATTTTAGACACAGATTTCTCTGGCAAGGAATCTGATACAGTCTTAGTCAAGTTTTCATTGACATTTGTGTGTGTGTGTGTGGGGGGGGTAGTGCTGGGGATGGAGGTTAGTGTGTTAAGCATGTGACGTGAGTGCTCTGGCACTGAGTTGTGTCCCAGACCATACATAGATCTACCCTTTGACCAAATGTTGACCAAAACCTCCTCACTATTTCTCCATGGGTCTTTTTTCCCTTTTTCTTTTACTCCTTCAATTTCTACTACTTCTTTCTACTTTGTTGTGGGTTTTGGGGAAGGAGTCACCTATTGAAATACACCAAGATGATTTCCTTCATTTTTTAAGACATACCATTTTTATATTGGACTAAACTGCTTCTACATTCAGCCTATAACAATATGGATCCGATCTAGAGTAAACAAGCTCCCTGTGAAATATCACACATAGCTAATACATTTCCACAGAGAGTAATAAAGGTAAGAGAAATTAACACTTAAGAAAAAATCCTTTCTTTCCTTAGTGAAAGTTCAGATAAAATCAAGCTATATAATTATGAAAGGATAGTCGAGCTATCTTTGGCAATATACTGTTTTCTTATGTCCACATTTTAGTAAGACCACTTGATTCTCTCTTTGGACTCAGTTGTTGTGCCTGATTGTGAGAGAGTATTCTTTGCAAGTAGGTTATGGTAATCTAAAAAGACAAAGGCTGGGTTCATAATTTAGTTTTAAAGTTGAATAGCTGTTATAAATGTCATAATTTAATTAAGTAGAATTTATTCATGCCTTGCAATGAAGGTTGACTCCTTAACATCAAAAAACTTCTGCTTTTCATATTTTGTTGCTTAATGGAATATAGTTTCATGTATCTGTTCTTCTAGTAGCTTACAGTGTAATTTTTACATGCTTACACTGTAAATATATGAAAATATATTTTTTCATACAAAATTTTTTATAAGTCTTTATTAGACCTCTTTCTTGAATTTGAACATCACCTTTAGATTTCAAGTGAAAACAGTTTGACTTCAAATAGATACTTCCACATATGTACATTGAACACATCAAAATTAGAGAAAAATAATCTAGTTATATGAAAAAAATCTAACATTTTTAATTCAAGGAAGTTGGTTTAAAACTTTGTAGTCTAGCACAAAGCTAATAGAAAAGCTTTATTTAGTTTATTTCTGTTACCTCGTGTAGCAGTTGCTATCCTGAGACAGTGTGGAGAGGGAACTGGTGATTTCTATTTCTTTAATGGCTCTATAGCACATCCCCATTTTCCCATAGCTATCAGGTTTCTGTTTGAACTTCACGTCTGTAGCTGTTGAAGTCTCTTTCTAAGCTGATAGCTGCTTCTTTGAATCTTTACCCATCAAGAGAGGCGGGAGACAGCAGAGTGAAAAGAAACTCTGCAATGTTAGGAAGTTGCACAATGAGGCAGGGTCGTCTCCAAAAATGTACACAAGCTACTCGAGAGTTTCCTTTATTTTTTTTTCTTCTGTTTCCTTTTATTTTGAGACAAGTTCTCATGAAGTTGAAATTGATTGGTCTCACTACACAGCCAGAGCTACACTCACACTCAAGATCTTCCTACTTCACCCCTTCAAATGCTTAAACTGCGTGTATGCACCATTACAAACAGCTGATCCTACAGTTCTATTTTCCTTATCTGTAAAAATGAATAACATGGCTATATTGTGACTTAATGTGAACTATAATGCAATACAAGTCTTGTACATGTTAATTCACTTCCCTGTTTCCTTTTCAAAAAGTTTCATCTATTGATAATTATCTGGTCTTATTGAAGAGACACAATGGAATTAGTTTTTAAAAATTGATGAAAAATATATTAATTAATAACTAAGCATTACATTTCTACTGCATCTAAGATTTATATTTATATATGTACATGATATAGTATGTGACACACTATAGTTTTAATTTTATTACTGAATGTATTTTGAAAACAGTGTAGCTTGGGCTGGAGTATTTCTCAGTGTCTAAGGGCAGTGGTTGCTCTTTGAGATGACACAGGATAGATTCTCAGCACTTATATGGTAGTTCACAGCATTCTGTCACTCCAGTCCCAGGGAATCTATGGTGGTGCACAGATATACTTGCAGGAAAAATACCCACACAAGCAAAATTAAAAAATTAATTAAAAAATTAAAATTAAAAATGAAACAGAACACTATATTTGAATATTGAGACAGACATTTATAATCACAATCACTTGTATGGCTATAGTTGGAAGATCAGTATGGAGGTCAGCATGGACAACATAGCAAGACCCCTTCTTCAAAGAGGAAAAAATATTGACATAATTATCCCTGAAATATTTCCATGGCTTTCTGTTTTTTCCTATTTTTGGACTATGGTTATATGTCTTGTCACATAGGCAGAAAGCATGTCCCTCCTGGAAAAAGAAACTCAAGGTAGCAAAGTCCTAAACTGGAGAAGGCTGCAGGCAAAGGAGGAATATTAGCAGCTCTCCCACTGGTAGACAAGAGGCTTAATGACCACTGTCACCATGGTACAAGTTCATTATTAACTGAGCCCATTTTTCTTCCAGGTATTACTTATTTAGGCATATCTGAGAAGTCCTTGACACTTTTGAAACATCTCCCTTAGCGCAAACTAAAAATGTACAGTGTCTTTTATTCTAATTTGATGATGTCAATCAACCTTAACCAGCTTTCTCCTGACCCTGTACCTCCCTTCTTACAAGGGACTTTAAAGGGCACACTTTGCTCTCCCTAGGTGGGCTTAATGTTTTATTTTAGACCCTACCACCCAGTGTTTATATTCTCTTTTGAACTAACTCCATTCATCTTTGCAGGCATGCTCTGTACTCTCCACCCTCCCTCCCATCAAGCAATTGCTTCTGACGCTGTTTAGTGTTGCTACACTCTTGGGTCTATAGTCTCTTTTCTATTCCCTATGCTGGTTCAGGCCCACCTTAATTGTTTTCTGAGATAAAATGCTACACGTCCTTTTGAAATGGCATGAGTTGTATCCTCATACCATATACTCTCTCTGGCTTAATCTCCCTAAGTAGAGCCCTGATCAGGAGATTGCATCTTTCAAGGAGTCTCAGTAAATTTGCACTTCTCACACGATGAAGCCCAAGCATCTTTTCAGAGTATTAATATCATCTGTGACCAAGGGTCATCCCAATGCCCCCATTTTTACTCCACACCACCACACTTAGCAACATCAAGGCCTTGCAACACATCATAGTTTGCTGCGCCTGTTTATTGGCCAGTTCTTGTCCTTGTGTGATGCTCAACTTCTGTCTTTGATTGAACTTGCTTCATTTTAGAATTTTTTTTCTTCAAATACACAAGTCCCATGATGCCTATGCAATGAGACTTTTATCTCTTCATTGTGTTTGTATAGTCCATTGTGACAGCATTACAACACTTCCTTTTCTCGGTTTACATGAACCTATTTACTCTCCTTAAATGTATTCTAAATTTCCTTTGGGCAACCTTCAAATCTACTACCATAACCTGTAGAGTTTGATACATGGTGATACAGACAGACTAATTCTTTGAAAACTCAAAATATTACATGATATTACAGAAGAATCAGTTTCAGACAGGAAAATCAGATATTGGATATAAATAGAAGATCCCTTAAAACACACACACACACACACACACACACACACACACACACACACACACACACCATGAAATATGTATTATAGGAGGCAATTTCTGAGCGAAGATTTTCCTTGACAGGAGACAACTCCAAGTGATTATAAAGAAGTTTCACTTTAGAAGATGAAGTAGATAAAGCATCCTGTTGGAGGTCAGGAGATCTGACTGCTAGCCTCAGCTTAACCTCTCATAGGTTTTTGTAATGATTTTTATGGCCTTCTGTTGGTATTGCATAAATAACACTTAAAGTGCAATGATTACTAGTCTCTTCTAGTATTAAAATTTTGTGCCTATAAAAAAATAATGGGTTCCTCTTTGGTTTTGGGCAATTAGTGGCATAAAAAAGTTGTACTTAAAGAAGATAAAAAAGAAATCAAAAGATTAAAAAAAAATCACTGAAAATATAAAATTGTGGAAGCTTTACTATTTCATATAAGTAAAAATGGTTAATTTATAGAGATCTGTAATCATATAAATAAAGTAATAGCCCACATTTTCATCAGTCAATCATTTACTTTGTGAACAATGACAATACTTTATACAGAACTATAATTGCCTTTGAGGAGGTCAAGAGTGTTATACAGACCGACACTCAAACCAACTCATACAAATGAGGTTCTATCTTTGATTTTTAAATACCTCAAGGCAAATAGCACAGTCTCTTCCTGGCTCAAATAGATCCAATTACCTCTAATGACCCTGTTACATTTTACTGAATGTCTGTGATGCGAGTGCTTTTGCTTGAGTCTACAGTTGGTTCTTATAGCATTTCTGAGAGAACTCAGGAGTAATATGAACAAAAACTAGTAGACTTCTTCCATATTACTCTTTGTTCTGTTGTGTATTTTCTGCTGTGATAAATGTAACATAGTAGACATCCACAAATAAGTAAGACACCCTGGGACTCAGAGAATGTACAAAAAAGTACAAAGTCAACCAAGCTTATTTTGAGCTACTGTAGACTAAACCCAGAGATTTACCCATGATTGGTGAGGGCTTTACCGCTGAGCTACAGCTGAAGCCTGGAATGAACTTCAGAAAGATAAGAACAGATCCTGACATATGATGGGTGTTCAACAAACAGTAAATCAAATAGCCCAGGAATCACATTAGGAAAATATCACTGTGGCAGAGGACAGCATGAACACAATACAGTCTTCAGTAAAAGTTGATGGGAAAATTGTATTTATACATTGAAGTTAATAATGGGAGAAAATATTGGAAAATCTTTTGAGTTATGGAAGTTAACAGAAGATAGCAATCCCTGTAAAGGAACAACATACTTTAAAAGCCAAGGAGACCAAGCACACTAGGTAAAGAGAATAGTAGAGAAAAATAGAGAGGTAAATAAATGGCTCCAATTTGGTTTCATTATGTAGATAACCTAGGAATTATTGAATATATTGTTCTGTTTAGTTGTGATCAGTCTTGCTATATTTATTCTTGGCTATCCTGGTAATAGCCCAAACTCTCCTCAAACTTGGAGAACTATTTCTTCCTTAGCCTCCTTCCTAAATTTGCTGCAAGTATAGGCATGGGCCATGACACCCAGCTTCACTAAGGACTTTAAAGTAAGAAAATTATTAAATAATATGTTGTGGAGTATCATTTTAAGGTGTGTTACTTTTGTTTATGTTGCATTAGTTTAACTCTGTGAAGCTGTGTCACTTTGCCTGTCTAAAACCTGATCATCTAATAAAGAGCTGATGGCCAATAGCAAGGCAGGAGAGAGAAATAGGCAGGACAGGCAGGCAGAGAGAATATAAAAAAAAAATCTGAAAGAAAGATAAAAAGTAGCCAGGGAAGGAGGAGGGCTCCAAGGGCCAGCCACCCAGCTATACAGCAAACCATGGAGTAAGAGTAAGATTTACATAAGAAAGAGAACAGGAAAATCTCAGAGACAAAAGGTAGATGGGATAATATAAGTTAAGGAAAGCTGGCAAGAAACAAGTCAAGCTAAAGTCAGGCATTTATAATTAAGAATAAGGCTGTGTGTGATTTATTTGGGAGCTGGGTAGTGGGCCCCCCAAAAGAGAAAAAACAACCTACAACAATAATATATTTTTCTGCTTTCTGTTTTAGCCATTGTACTTTAATATGAGTTATAGATAGGAAATATTATTGTTTAATGCTTAGAGAGTCAAGCACTAAAAATACACATTAAAAAGAAAACAAAAGCAAAATACATCAGCTTTTCATTTCTTATCACTTAGGGCAGACTCAAGAATCAAATGGATTGATTATTGAAATCCTCAGCTCTGTAGGTGTACTCAAAGAAGGACCTGATGATGGTGCTGAAACATTTTTTTCTATACTTCACATTCCAACGTGCTTGAGTTTATATTCCCATTTGATTTACTACCATTACAAAAAAGTAACATAGTTTACAGTAGAACATTATCAAAATCACATTAAAAAAGTATTTTTCCTTAACACATAAGAAACTGTTAGATTTCTGTTAATAGCTATTACTTGCACTAAAGTCATGCCAGCATAAACATTATTTCAAATCATCAAGAGTAAAGGTCCTTTTCAAACAATATAATCATTAAACTACTTAATATTTCTATGGAATTATATTCATTTACTTTTGCAGGGAGATACAGTGCATCTGCTCACATATGTTAGCAAATGTTTGCTTTACCCAAACTCTTAATATAAAAGGATATGTTTGACCTATATTTTAAAGCTTTAGCTATTATTACATGTAGATCATTGTATCATAATGATCAAATGAGTATTATTTGTTATGCAAATACATTTGTAAATTGAAAATAACAAATGCCTATTATGAACTATTGAGAAAATATAGAACATTACTGATTTGTCAGCACTTTGTTGTAAATTGTGCACCAGAGCTTTCAAACAAGGTGCTTTGTACTTTCTCTTTCCTACAGGGTCAGTGGTCTATAATTTCCTACTTCATTTATGTTCAACTTGGCCACTGTACCCTCATCAGCCAACGGGATACAAGCAACCAAAGCACATGAATAGTTGTAAATGTACCAGTGACTGTGTTGAGCACTTGGTTTTGTCATCTCCCATGAGAAGAGCATGTGGAACTGGAGAGTTGAACATAGGTGAAACAAATTTAAGACTATGCCCATGCCTAAGTACAGTTAAGCATTGTTGGAACTCAGGTAAGTTCAGCTGAGAGTCTATAGTCCAGATGTTCTATAGCTGACCTGATGAGTGGGAAGAATCCTTATTTCTGTAATCCACTTACTTTTTTGGTGTTGCTAATTATCCATTACATTCCAGAGTGTCATTGACTAATAGATATATTAGTTTATGTTTCTGAAATAATAAGTAATAAATAGGATGTTAGACTTAAGGGAGTTTTATAACCATTCAAATGTTAATAAGTATTCTGATATAAATATGTCTGAACAAGTTTGATGTGATGGCACAGGAAGATCATGAGGTCAAGGGATAGGCTAGTTAATGAGATCCTTTCTCAAAAAAAACCTCATTAGTAATCATTAAATTTTGGTGAGCAGAAATACAGTTTTCTTTGGAAACTATCTGCAATCCTGAAAGAACATTAAGAACATTTTTTAACTACAAGAAAGCCTTACATCATCTTAAAAGTTTCTACTCCTTGAAATAACATTTTGTAAATTTCCTTATGTTATCTTTAAGTATTGAATTTAAAAATGGCTTTCCTATTTAGATCATTTAGCACCTGTCCACTGTAATCTCTTTATAATTTAGTTGTTAAGGACTGGAGCAGTGCACAAATTAACTTTGTTCCAATGAAGACCTGCTTAGCATACATGACCAAAAGATGGAAGTATCTACAGAAGTGTCATAACTTCAATTCTATGTACAAAAGTTCACCACGGGAAAGATGGATGTCATATGAGGATATGCTTTGGGAATGGAGTCAATGGAATGAACTTCTCAATTTTAATGATGGCCCACACTATTTAAAAAGTCTCATCTGAATTTTTTAGATTGAATATATATCCATATAGATTTGAAAAGTTGTATAATTACACAGTGAATATTTCCACTTCAGATGTCAAAGACATCTTGTCAAAAGCCAAGAACTATGAATAAGTGGATGAAAATACTTTAGTTCATAAACAAGTTGCCCTATTTCCAAAAAAGTTGGCCTGCTTTTCTGAAAAAGCAATATCCTTTAATAGATAACATAGCAATTATTGAACAATTGACCTGCTAAAATGTTATTTCACAATGAGATACCAAAAGAATAAAACAAAACAAAACAACAACAACAAAAGCCACAGTAAGGTGAATAACTAAGAAAAACTCAAAGTCAAAACATTTCCCACACACCAGTCAATCAGTTGCACAATAGGCTCATTATGTCAGCATTTTGTTGTGCATCTATAATTTAAGTTTAGGGTAAAAAAAGACTCTAATTAAAAATGTTTTCAATTTCTATTTGTAGAATATTTGTTAAGGTTCCCACATTACAGTTTAACTTTAACATGAAATTTTTTAGTAAAGTCTATTTTTAGCTGACTCTAATTTATGAATGGAAGATGAGGTCATGATAGCTAGAAATTCATAAATTTTAAGTCTACTTGTTTGCTCAGATTTTAAATATTGTGGTTTAGTTTTTCTTTTTATAGGTTCTAGGTCACTTCTATCTATCTCCCAATTAAGTACAAGTATTTACTAATTTTATAATTAAACATATATAATTTTGAAAAACTAAAACTTCACATAAAATAAGACAATTAGAGACAATTGAGACAAACTCAGTTAATAAGCAGAAAATGCCAGAAACTTACTTAAACACTTGCTTTGTGTATCATGGAAAACATTTTATTATTTCTTGGGAAGCCTCTGAGTATTCACAAGCCTTCCCACACAGTCATGGACCTGTGGGAAGCCCAGTTAGGTCTTCAGCTTTACCAGTGTCTAGTCTTTTCTGAGAAGTAATTCTAAACAGTTTTGCAGCAAGCACAATGTTATCCACATTATAGAAAGCTTAGGAGGGCTTTAGCGTCATTTTATTTGGGCTTTATAATGACAGGCAGAACCTGTCACAAATACCAGCTTTAGACAAAAATCTACACTACATTAGGCTAGGTGCTTTGCCCACATTAAAAAGATCAATTGCCAAGGTAATGGAGAGGAATTGCACATGCAGGTGTCAGGAGAGGAAAGCAGATGAGACATAAAATATTAAAAATGTATGACTGTGTAGACTTTTAAGGTTACATGTGAGTTTAGCATTTAATTTACATGCTGTCTACACTATGCCCTCCTGTTCAAAGATAATAACCATTTCCTCAACTATGTTACACACTCTTTGAAACTGGCCTTGTATTTTCAAGTCCTCAATTCCACAAGACAGATCCCAGCCAAGTGCTAAGCACTCATCAAGTTATTATTGATTCTTTAGTCATAATTCAAGCTTTTAGGTCAATGTCATGTAATAATATTCCACTAACAGATACAGTGATGAGGAGTCCCAATTGATATGCCATAAATATGTTTAGGTCACCTCAACTCTAAATGTAATTTTACTAGGTTAAAGTTAAAAACCTTCCTTTTGTGTAGAAAGAAAAGGTGAAGTGATGAGGAAATATCTTTCTGTATGCTCTGAAAATATCTCGCTCTGATTGGTTGATAAATAAAGCCATTTGGCCTACAGCAAGGCAGCTTAGAGGTAGGCGGAAAATCCAAACAAATAGAGAGGAAGGAGAACGACAGAACCGAAGAGATGCTGCTAGCCCTGGCCAGAAGAAGCAAGATGTAAAGGTACCAGTAAGTCACTAGCCACATGGCAAAGAACAGATTTATAGAAATGAGTTAATTTAAAATATAAGAACTAGATAACAAGAAGCCTGCCATGGCCATAGTTTAAAAATAATATTAGCCTGTATGTGTTTATAAGGGTCCTTGTAGCTGCAGGACCGGTGGGTGAGAGAGATTTGTCCTGACCGCTGGCCATGCAGGACATAGGGAAACTTTCAGCTACAGATTCTGGTCAAAGCAACTTAAGGAAAGTAGGGTTTGTTTGGTTCACATTTCCTGGGCCAAGTCCATCAAGGTAGAGAAGCCTTGGCCCCAGAGGCTTGAGGCAGCTGGTCACATGGCATCTGCAGATAGGATGTAGCAGACCATTAGTGTTAGTGCTCAGCTGGCTTTCCCTTCCTTATTTTTATTCAGTTTAGGGTCCTGCCCACAGAATGGTGCTGCCGACAGTGAAGGGATATCTTCTCAATTAACCTAATGTAGGCATGTCCAGAGGCTTCTCTGACGTAGAAAAACCGTCAGAGTCAAGTCCAGAGGCTAACCTAATCTAGTCATAGAGGCTTGTCTCCTAGGTGATTGTCTTGTCTCCTTGCCGGTGGGTAGCACCCACCTTCTTCTTTGAGACAGCCTCTCTCTCTTTGAACTTGGAGCTCCCCAGTTTGAATAGACTTGCAGCTAGCAAGCCTCAGGGATGTTCTTGTTGCTACCTTCCCAGTAGGCATGAACTGCACTGCCTGGCTTTTATGTGGGTGCTAAGGCTCCAAATTCAGGTCCTCTGGCTTGCGTGGCGAGCACTTCACTGACTGAGCTTTCTCCCCAGTTCCATTCTAGAAATCTGTTCAGCTCTTACGTCTATGCATTTAAATGGCATGGCTTTGTTTTAGAGATGGATAATTGAGTTTAGCTGCAGCCTGCCTGTGTCTCATTACTTTTCTACAGTGAATTGGTTCTGGAACACAGGTTTCCTTTAATGGGTCTTTGGCAGGGGTTGTTATATCCTGTTGAGACAAAGAAGGTGTTTTAAGTTATGTTTTCTAGGTTGTAAGCTAATTTTATACAACCTTGTGATAAAGTATGAGCTATACAAAAGGAATAACGATTTCTTCTGCAGAGACTGTCTGGGAGTATTACTAAAAAGTGAAAGGTACCCTTGGTGGCTTTTGTTCATAATGCTTGGCTTTAATTCAGAGGATATTGCTTTGGGGAAACTATTGTTAATAGTCTCTGGACAAAAATTTTCTGTGTCACTAATTTTTGAAAAGCTTCTACAGTTTTAATGTATAGTAGATGCATATTAACTAACATTCTTGTTTGTATGTGAATTCCACATGGCTTATCTGTTGGCTCATTGGGCATAGGTCAATGAAAAGTGAGCATTGTTAGCACTAGGGAGCTTTTTGTGCTCTGTGTCTTTAAGCTCAATAAATCACTGGAGCTGCCACACTGGCATTGCACTATTTATCGTGTCTAGTCAGGAATACAATGTCACCGCATCACACTTGAAACACAACTGTGGCTTTGTAATGTGGCATGTGTTTTCTTAATGTGTTTTGAGTCCCATTAGAGTCTCATCTTCGTCTCCCAGGGCCATATGTTCCTGGGCTAGAGCACACCTCTCAAGCAAGAGGAAATAAAAACGAGTAAAATTACATTGTGACATATGCTATTGTTTACATCCCAGCAAACAGGATTCTTTTCTCCTAAGTGAACCCCAATTTTGTTCATATCTGGAGAAAGTGTGCTCTACATAGAGCCTCTCCCAGCCTGGAGAATTAAACATGAAATGTATCAGTTATAACCTCATCCTGCTGTCACTAGAGGTTCCAACAGAGTCTGGATTTGATGGAGTTCTGGTCAAGGACCTCTGGGAAAGGTCTCTTTCTGATTAAAAAAAAAAAAAGGCACAAGGAGAAAAACAACTCAGTACCCTCTTCACTTCCTGTCTTTGGATGTTATGCATATGGTTGCTGCTGCCAAGGGGCTCAGGATGAGGAAGACTCATAGCTTGCAGAGCAGGACAAAACCTAAGGTTAGCAAGAGCTTAGGTACTTTAAGGCTTTGTGAAGCTGCTGAGACAGTTCTTAGAGGTGCTTCTCTCTAGACTGCTTAGATGTCATAATAAATGCCCTTATTGTTTAAGATGAATTTAATAGGGTCTTCTGTTACTTACAGACAAAAGCATTCCAACTGATAAAAGAAGGTAGTTTAAAAATGCAGTTCATACCAGTGTGAATGCTTCTTTCACAGACAAGGAAGAGTCAAAGAAAGGAGAGGGCATTGCTGGTTTACTAATGAGCTTTTTGTACATCTGGTAGTTTAGAACTCGAAATGCATTTTCCCTATAGAAATGTTACAAATGGTGTCCAGGTTCCCAAGGTAAGCCCATAAAGCCTATTTAAGCCAATAATGCCACAAAATCTGTACAGCCTAGTAGAATTGAATCACCTTGAAAGACAATGTTTCCTTTGGGAGAAAAATGAATTCAGAAAAAAAAATATCAAAGAGTCAGTGTGGTAAAACTAAGGGAAAAAAATCACTCTAAGGGCAATAAAACTAAAGACATCCTGTCCTCCATGATTAGATTGTGGGAACCCTTATTCAATAACCCATATCCCCAATGACATGCAACAACTGTGCATGGGAGTCCCCCAAAGAGGTCAAAGGCTAGGTGGTAACCTGGCAACAAGCTACACGTTTGGCAAGGGGGAAGGCTAGACGTTTTTCTTTCTCCTCTACTCTTCAGTTCCATGAGTTTCCTTCTCTTTCTCCATCTTTAGCACAGCTGCTATTGTTAATAAAACGGTCCTCTTTTTTGCTTTCCCTATAGCATCAACCTATGGCATGTTTAGATGTAATATAATTTACAAGAGTATTTCCTCTTTCCTGGTTTTGTCACTATGAACCCAAGACTGTTGGTGTAACAGAAATCTGTTGCCAAATAATCCTCAAGATGACCTTGTATGATGGAATAGCAAGCTCAGAGATGATGAGGGGAAAATTATAACAAATGGCGACAAATTACTAAAATGATATAATGAAACTATACATGGTTAGCTCCATATAAATTGCATACAAAAGATATGTGCCTGGTATGTCAGACTTTCTTTTTCTTCTTTGCAATTGTATGAGCAATGTTGCCTTTTTCTGGACATGGTCTATAAATTACTCTCAGGTCCCAAGGAATTACTTAAGTCTCCATAGCAGTAGCCTCTTCCCAGTAGGCTTTCTCAACAACAGGCTGATTATTTCCAATTAGTCACCTACCTCTTATTCACATAACAGTCTCTATCACACTCAACTCAGGATTATGTAAGTACTTAGGCATATCACTCATTGGAGGTTTGTTACAGTTTTTTTTTAAATTATCTAAAAATGACTTTGAAAGAGATAGGAATTATATAATTGGAGCTCCAGGAATCCAATTGTCGAGAAAGAGGAGGCACTGTAAGAGTGTGAATTGTTGAGACCAAGATTGGAAAAGCACAGGGACAAATAGCCAAACTAATGGAAACACATGAATTATGAACCAAAAGCTGTGGAGCCCCCAGCTGGATCAGGCCCTCTGCATAATTGAGACAATTGAATAGCTTGAACTGTTTGGGAGGCACCCAGGCAGTGGGACCCGGACCTGTCCTTAGTGCATGAGCTGGCTGTTTGGAACCTTGGTCTTACACAGGGACACTTTGCTCAGCCTGGAAGGAGGGGACTGGACCTGCCTGTACTGAATCCACCAGGATGATTTGAATCCCCAGGGGAGTCCTGGCCCTGGAGGAGATGGGAATGGAGGGGAGGGGATGGGGGGAAGATGGGGGTGGGAGTGGGGAGGACAGGGGAACCCATGGCTGATGTGTAAAATTAAAACACAAATATAATAAATAAAAAAAGGAGAAAAAATCATCTCAGTCTGTTCCAGAAACAAATAATGTATATTTAATATATTTATACATGTCATAGTACATCTAAATCAAGGTTTGGACACCCTGTGTTAATATTTTTATAGTTTCTGCAGGTTAAGAGTCTGGGGAAGGTTTAACTAAGGTCTCTGCTAAGTTTTTCACAAGACTGTAGTCAAGAGGTCCATTTGGCTATACTTACCTTTGGAGACTTGCATGGGGAAGAATTCACTTGGGAGGGAATTGAACTTGTATGGAGGACTCATTCTGCTGTGGATGTATGGCTGAGGCTGACTTTTCAGGCTGTTGTGTGAGTAGTGCCTTCAGATTCCAGAGGACACTCACTATCACTATGGTCACACATCCAGTTCCTTACAATATAGACTTCTTCAACCCTGGGCTGCTTACTTCATCAACTAACAAGGAGAATCTCTCTAACTTGTGAAGACTCGGTCTTACATAACACAGTATCATCATGGGGGACGACATTTTCCCACTTTTGCTATGTCCTGTTGTTTAGAGAGAAGTCAAACACTGTACACACAAACAGTAGAGAGAAGTTACATAAAAAAAAAAAAAAAAACATGGTCACAAAGAGCCACGTGGAGTTGTGCCATATTCATGTCTGTGCATGAAAGCATGTGTCCTAAACTCTAACCACATTATTAAAATATGAAACAATTGGCATGCCACTATTAAAACATCCTTAATATTTCCTCTGGATCTAGAGTCTAGATTATAATTACTTTTTCATTAGTATCTGTTGTGAAATATTCCTTTACACTGTGCGAAGATGTGTCACTGTGATTGGTTTAATAAAAAGTAGAATGGCCATTAGTTAGGCAGGACTCCTGGGACAAAGACCCCTGGAAAGAAGAAAGGCAGGGTCGCAAGCCAGGTGTAGGGGAAGCAGGATGGGTAGTACAGAGTAAAGGTAACCAAACTGTAAAAGAATATGGTTTAAAAAGAGAAGGGTTAGTTTAATTTATAAGAGCTAGTGGGACAAGCTTAAGCTACAGGCTGAGCTTTCATAATTAATAATAAGTCTCCGTGTTGTTTTTTATGAGCTGGCAGCCCCAAGAAAAATCCAACTACATGTATCTTCTTTTACTGTTGCATTTTAACAACATAAGCCCAAGCAGTCTATATGAAACATGAGGGCAGAAAGACGTTGATCCTGCATAGTTTAATTGTGTTACCATAGCTCCAGGTGCTTCTGAAAGACAGGTAGAGAAAGAATATCAGGGAAATAGAATTACTTCATTGAATCTTATTTTTTTTTCTTTTTAAAAAGGGCTTTTAAAGATACTTGTTTTGTGTGTATGATGTATGTGTGCATGCATGCAAGATAAAGAATGTAGGTACATGCATGCTACAGTGTGTATGTAGAGTTCACAGGACCACAATGATTACAGGTCCTCACTTCCTCCTTTTGTGAGGCAGGGCATTTCTTGCTGTGGTGGCTTTTTTCTTGCTTTATGCCAGGCTGCCTGGCTTTTGGGATTCTTTTGTCTCTTCTTCCATCTCCCAGGAGGAGGGCTGGGATTACTGATACACACCACTGTGTCTGTCTTTTTAACGTAGGTCTGCGGATTTAAACTCAGGTCCTCACACTTGTACAGGAAGTGCTTTATTCAGTACATCACTCCCTCTTCAGTGACTCTTCCCCACCAAAGGGGTTTTGCTGAACCAGTATTATTAGTTCTTTAGCCATGGTATGTTAAATGGTTCAATCTTCACATCAACTATACTGTCACTCTTTGAATGAACTCAAAGATCACAGTTTTTTGTCCCTTTCCTCCAGTCATAAGCTATAGTAAGGGTTGCCTTCCCTCTTTAGTGAGCACCATTGAGTTGGATTCAATCATTTACTTTCTTGATTTTCCATGAAGTTCTCTTGGGAGTCTTGAATATTAGCAGCATTCAGTAAGGCTGTCACTTTCTACTAAATAGCTTCTGTTAATTTCTAATCTAAAGGAAAAGTTGGAGAGATTTTTGCTTCCTTTATTTGCCAAGCATTCTTTACGCAGATTGGAGCACCTATTTCTAGATCTCTAGTTACCAAGAGTTAGGTACAGCCTGCTAAATCTAACTGGAGACTTGTTCAGTTAGGGGAGACTTTATTCCCATCATTTGCATAATGGTGTGACTGCAGAGGAGAGAAGATCAGCTCAAAGATGGCTTTTTACTTCTGCCTAAACAGACAAGCAGCTGGTACTCTGCTCAGTAAAACAAATCAAATCCACTCATTTAACACCCCTCTCCATTACCCTAGTATTTTATGATGTGCAGCTTAAAAGCAGTCTTTAAGTGCAGCGTCTCCATCAATTGCATTCGGCATGAGATTTTACTCTTCTCTATTATGCTTTACCAAATGCTGGCTAGAGCTGTGTGGTGCTACTATTCTCTGTCATTTAATCTCTGAAAGTCTTTGTCTGCCCTCTGTATGCATGCTGTGGCTATGGGAGCAGGGTTTTAAGATCTCTTTGGTAGAAGGAACCCAAACCAGAAACAGCTCTCCCACTGGGTGGAAACAAGGAGGCATGTCCTTTTCTGCATGGTACATTAAACAGTCATTCCAGGAAGCAGTGCACCAGGTGTTGCTGCTTACCTCTTTCACATAGCCTGATCTCAGGCAGACTCACACGCACATGGGACTTCTAAGCTATTTCTAGAGCTGTTTGTTAATGGATAAGAAAGAGAAAGAAGCAGGGATTGAAAACTGGGTTTAAAAATAGCCCTGCTTTATTACTTACATTTCACTCTCTATCTGCTGCTGCAATACAAGCACCCTTGTCAGCCCAAAGTGGGTAAGACATACTTTATGCCAAGCTAAACCGAGTCAGCATGGCCCAGGAACACACATCCAGGTTACTCTGATTGATATGACTTACTGCTACAAGGATGTTTACAGTCACAGAAGAAAAGGAAAACACACATCAATGCACATTCCAAATATGTTGGCTGAGAATTTGGCCAGGAGGGTTACTGCAGCATAGAGAAATCAGTTGTACAGGATTCAGGAACTATCCTACAATGTAACACTCTTGGATTTAGAGTCAGTGAAAGGTAGTGATCTGCTCACTAATACATTCATAAAAATGTCCCCAGTAGTCCCAAAGATGTTAGGTAAGATACAGAGGTTGGTGGTGAATTCCTAGTAAAAGGACTAAAGATAGCCCAATAGCATTTTGGTTCCTGCTCTGTAACATCCCAACTGTCTACAGTCAGGAAGATTCAGTCAGCCAGTCTGAAGAATCTAAAACATACATGAAGCTTCTTTAGAGCATTTCATTCACATCCCTTTCCCTGAAAATGCAATAACATCTAATATTTAAATATGCTTTACCCCATTTTGATTACTTTGTGACCATAGAGATACTCATGGTGGCTTTGAGTTACTGAGGTTAGAAACATCTACATTTCAGAACAAAACTTTACTGAGGTTTTTCCTTCAAATTTTATTAACACATAAAAAATATTCAATCACGGAGTGAGGAAAAGAAAGAACAATAGCAAGAAAGAATGCAACAAGGACTGAATTTGAGATCACCTGTCCTGATAGGAACTGGTCAGTAGAGGTAGAACTTGCAGGTTTTGCTGTGAGAATCATGTCCTTCCCTGCTAATGTTGACTCTGCTACTACTGGGTAAACTGGCTGTGAAAATTAGGAATGAGGGATGAGAGTTCTTGTCTAGTATTATTATTAAGACTGAAGGTAGCTATTTACCCAGAGCAACTTATTGACAAGATGCATGTAACAATTCACATGAGGCTTTTAGTATATATATATATTTGGCTAATATAACTCATAATGTTTAAAGTTCCAGACCGAAAAGTCCATTCTAGCTAAGGAAGGCAAAAGTGATCTATTATTCAGCTTCTTAAATTGTGGGTTGGGACTCCATTGGTGGTCTCATAATTGAATTCAGGAACTGAAACATAAGGCAACAATAAATGATTTCTGAATGCACAATGACCACAAATTCAAAATCAAACTTGTACTGAATCTGACATATGTCTGGTGGCACAGACATATGTTACATTTTCTGTCTATATCACACCCTTGCTTTTCTACATACAACATGTGTGCTCTCTACTACATGTGAGATAGTACTGCACACATCAAGCTGCCATGTGAAGTATCTATACTCATTTGCCACATGGTTGTATGACATGAATGACAACATTTACCGTATGTAAAGTTTCCTGTTCTTACAGGAACTTTATGGTTTAATTACAGAAAACAATAATACTGAAGGTTTTCCGGTTTATTCCTTAGCATGTAAGTACACATAATTGTATCCTTTGACTATACTGTTTTAGAATGTTTGATTTAAAAAATCATTCTTCGAGTTACTTGGTTTTCACTTAAAAAAATCATTAAATAAGGGGAGTAGGGAGATAAAAAGAAATTACTCAATGGATTTTGACTTACCATTAGACAAAATTTTAAATAATTTTCTGTAATGACCCTACACATTTCACATTTGCCTGTTTGACACTAGGTCTTTATGTGAAGAGGTGCTCTTAGCACTGGATGTTGCAAAATCAAAATATCAATCAACTTTGAAAATTACTGAAGATGCTTTGTGTTCTTCAGTGTCAAATGTTCAGTCAAGATTAAATTCTTTATATATAAGTAAACAAGTGTATTCAATTCATTAGCAACTTTATTTCCTTTCTTCTTTAATATATAGTAAATTATATATGTACATTAAAATTGTTCTTTATGACTTATGGTCATTACAATTGTATATATATTTTATGTACCTGTATGCCTTCAGTCACATCAAATTTGCTGAGTGGGACCCTGAAGACATGACTCAGCACTTCAGAGCACTTGCTGTTCTTCCTAAGGACCCAAGTTCCTTTCCCAACACTTGTGTTGGGTGGTTCATCTTCTGGCCTTTTTGGGCACTTACACACTAAGAATGTACACATAGAAACAGATACATAAAAATAAGAATAAATCTAAAAACTCTTCCCTGAATGAAAAGGATTGGAAGCAGAAAAAGTTTAAGAATTAAAAAAAAAAAATCTTCTCTCATAGGTTACATTCCAATCACAGTTTCCCTTTTCTTTACTCCTCTGAATCTCCCCCCCCCCCCCCGCACACACACACACATACCTATCTCCTCTCCCAGATCCATTCCTCCTCCATTTCCCTTCAGAAAAGAACAGACCTTCAAGGGTATGAACCAAATACCAGATAACATGTTACAATAAGACTAGGCACAAACCCTCATATCAAGGTTGGAAGAGGAAGCCTATTAGGAGTGAAAGCATTCTAAAAGCAGGCAAAAGGAGTCAGAGGCATCCCCAGTCCCACTGTTGGGAGTCCTACAGGAACACCAAGCTACACAATCATAATACATATGTGAGAAACACCTAGCTCAGACTGGTAGAGGCTCCATGATTGATGCTTCAGTCTCTGTGAGTCCCTAAGAGCCCTGCTGTCTTGAACCTTTAATCTATCAAAAGCTCCAATAAACCACCAGTCACAGAGAGACCCAGGAAAAGACACTAAAGATTAGATGCTAAAACAGCTCCCAAACCACCCCACAGAATTGAAACACACAGAAGTTATTCCCTCTACTATGATCAGAAAATTTTCTGAATAATGTGACTGTTTATGTAGCTATTTGGTCCAGAATAGCCACTTTTGCCAGTAGTATATCAGCAAAATGACTTATCAGTAATGTGGAGTTTTGTATTCCATATTTGCCATTTGACTAAGCTGCAAAGAAAGCACTTTTATTAGCATGCCTAGATATGAAAAACTAAATTGTACTTATCATAGCTGCAAGAGAATCCAGGAATATTCCCCCCTTTTTCTACCAGTCTTTCCATACCAAGATTTGGAACAAATGTCATCCAAGTCTCTGTTGTATAATACTACTAAATGAGTCAGACTTCCAAAACATTCTTTTTTTTCAAAATGGAGGAAATTTTAACGAAACTTATGTTAAAAGACAGTAACTGAAACACAACAAATCAAAACCCAAGGGAATGAGCTGGGAAGATGGCTCCAGGCTTACAGTGCTTCCTGGCAAACATGAGGACCTCCATTATGTCCCCATTACCCACATACAAATCTGGGCAAGGTAGCATGTGCTTATAATTCTAGCAGTAGGAGGTAGAGATGGGAGAATAACTGGAGCTTACTGGCTAGCCAGACTAGCCAGCCAGTGAGCTGCAGTTTCAGTGCGATATTCCATCTCAAACAAACAAACAAACAAACAAACACATGATGAAACCATGAATAATAATAGAGGAAGACATCTGCACAGATAAGGTTTTTTTGTTTTTTTTGTTTTTTTTTTTCCCCAACTCAACACAAACTGGAGCCCTCTGAGAAGAGGGAACTAGAATTAAGAAAATACTTCTATCCAATGTGGCACATCTTTCTGGATTGATGATTAAAGCAACCCATTCTGGGCTGTATAAAAACAAACAGAGTGAGCCATAAGAGTAAGATAGTAAACAGTGCTACTTGTTGGTCTTGACCTCAGTGTATGCTCTAGGTCCCTACTGAGTCCCTGCCCTGAGGTCTCTCAAAGATAGACTGTTGTGAAAAAATAATTCACATAAAACCTTTCCTCCCACACTGCTCTTGGTCATGGTGTTTATTATAACAATAGAAATCTAACCATGATACCCTAAATCAACCTTTAGCCTCCACACCCATGCATTGTGTGTGTGTGTGTGTGTGTGTGTGTGTGTGTGTGTGTGTGTTGTGTGTGTGTATGTGTGTGTGTCTGTGTGTGTGTATGTGTGTGTGTATGTCTGTGTGTGTGTATGTGTGTGTGTGTCTGTGTGTGTTTGTGTATGTGTGTGTGTGTCTGTGTATGTGTGTGTTTGTATGTGTGTGTTTGTGTATGTGTGTGTTTGTATGTGTGTGTGTATGTGTGTGTGTATGTGTGTGTATGTGTGTGTATGTATGTGTGTATATGTATGTGTGTATGTGTATGTGTGTGTGTGTGTATGTGTGTGTATGTATGTGTGTGTGTGTATGTGTGTGGGAGGGTGGGAAGGTAGCAGGGGAGGGGGGGAGAAAGACAGATAGACAGATAGACTAGTTAATGTAGCACTGTCTTGAATTGTTGAGTCAATACAAAGACTAATTCACCAAAAAGGTATACACATGTTTGATTCATATAAGAAAAAAAATTCCTGTTTTGGTGGACCAATGAATTCTAAAATAGCCTGTTATAACACCTAGCATTGCCCCAAGACAAATTTCTTCATTGGTATTCCTTCTGCCAGGCCTGCTAGTTATTATTCTGCCCCCTGTAATCTAAGTACAGCAATCATGTTGCTGGCATGGTATACAAACTCATTTGGAATCTTTCCCCAGCCTATCCCTAGTCTTATTTTTCGACAGTTCCCTCCACATGTGCTCCATGCTTGAAAGGCCACAATAATTAGCTCTTCTTACCAGGTTTGCTCCCAAACTTCATAAAATGCATATCCTCTTCTCACAAGCCTTCCATATCTTAATATTCTGTTCAACAACACACTATTTTCTCACATCTAGAGATTATCTTTAAAATAGCATTTATTACATTATGATTTTATTGTTATCCTTATTCATCTAATATACTATATCATCTTTGAAGATAGAACTATTTTATTCCACATGTTATCTCAGAACTTGGTGGGGTATGAAGTAGATTCATTAAATGAATTTGGATTACATTTTATGTAAGATGACAAAAATGAAATAACAAAGAAGTATAAAAACAAAATTTGAAGAATGAATATTATAAAAACGTTTAAATATAAATAAACAAATGAGGTAGAGGCTGAAGCTGAGGCAGGTGTTGGAGCTGGGGACAGCCAAGTCCCAAGGTCAATTGTCTTCCCAATATTCATTTCTTTTTGTACTCTTCTCTCACATTCATCATGACTAGTTGATGAGATATGGTGACTAGCTGCCTTCTGAAACTGTGTCTCTGTCTTAGTCTTTTATATTGTTTGTTCTGGGAGAGACTCTCCTCCATTTGGTGAAGATGCCTAGTCCATCACATACATCAGAAGGCCTTGTGGGTTATCCATCTTGGAAATGGTCATTGTCTGCAGTTGGGACTCTTCTGACCACAGTGACGACAGATATCTGACTGAAATGTCATGAAGATTCTCATCTACAATGCACAACCAAACTTTTTCTGAATCCCTCAAAGAAAATGCACGATGAGTGATATTTTGAACCACTACCTTTGGTGGATATAAGAGCTTGTAAAATAAATACTACAAGGTCTCCTCTAAAGAGGGCTTGAAAGCCTCTTCAAGGAGATGATGTGAATAGAATGAGGAGTCGTCAGCTGTTGACATTTCAGAAGGCAAATGTTCAATAGAGGTAGGAATGAAAGACTCTGCAGTACTGGAATGTTCGGCATATAAGGGAGAGAAGAGCAGTGAGCATCTGAAGAGTATATGAAGCAATGGGAGGGCTAAGCAGGGGACAAGTTCCTTTGTTTTTGTTTTTTTTTTTTCTGCCAAGATAACAGACAGAGGGTCATGTGGCTTGCCTTCCTTTTCTTTCCCCCTTCCTCCCTGCCCCACTCCCTCCCTTCTTCTCTTTTTTTTTTTTTTATGTTTTTTTGACACAGG
The DNA here is from genome assembly GCF_903995425.1 of Onychomys torridus. Classification (NCBI taxonomy): domain Eukaryota; kingdom Metazoa; phylum Chordata; class Mammalia; order Rodentia; family Cricetidae; genus Onychomys; species Onychomys torridus. The sequence continues at coordinate 48,189,940 of NC_050454.1, read as the reverse complement.
GTTTTTCTGTGTAGCTGTCTTTGGCTGTCATGGAACTGGCTCTGTAGATCAGGCTGGCAAACTCACAGAGATCTGCCTGCCTCTGTCTCCTCGGTGCTGGGATTAGAGGGTGCTTTACTGTCACCCTGTTCATTCCTTTCTTCTAAAATGGTACATCTCATGATACTTTGTATGAAGATGGACTGAAAGGAAGCATCTGAATGTGGGAGAAACAAATAGTTCTAGAAATCAGAGAGATAATTAAAATTGTCTTTAAGTAGCCAAGAGGGTGATTTTTTATCTCAATAGAGTCTGTTCCTTAGTAGTGGCAAAGACAGAGAGCAGAAGACACCAAGCAAATATGGACACTGACCTGGAGACTTTCAGATCTGCACAAGCAAGACATCTTTGTCTAGTTGCCTCTTTCTCAATAAAATGTTTTTTTGAGGGAAAGAAAAAACAACGAAATAGCTATTTGTTGCATGCCTGAAAAAATTGAATGCTCAGTTAGAATTTCTATTGTTTTCTACTCTAGGGAAAACAAACACCACCACAAAGAGAAAAAACAAGTGGATATGAAGTATTTAGTGCAAAGAAAAAAAAAAAGTCTGGTTGCAGCAAGGGAGGATCAAAGGGTGAAGAGTGAGCCAAGGGACTGGCCTTATTTTATTCCCCTGAGTTCCAGTATTTTAGACTTAGAGGGATCAGTATGCTTAGACAAAAGCAAATTCTTTGCATTTTTTTCATCTTTTATATTCTTTTCTTGTTGTTGCTGCTGCTGCTGGTGTCTGGTATGGGGACACATTACAGAATGCGCTCATACTTTGTTTTTAATCCGCAGTGGAGCCAAGAGTCAGAGCTACAAGTGGAAGGCTATCACTCCACTAGGAGGCACTGATGAGTCACTGCTGGGATTGATGTTCACTATAATTGTTCAAGTGGATGTAGTGCTTTGTGATTGGTGTTTTAATTTTTGATTGCATGTATTTCTCCTGTGTATGTTGGGGTACAAGGGTGGGGAAGTGAGTGAGTGTGTGACGGTCAGAGGACAACGTGTGAGAATCAGTGTTATGCTTCAATCATGTGTATCTTGGGAATCAAACTCGGGTCATGAGGCTTGATGGCAAGCACCTTTACCCATGGAACACCTTGCTTGTCCAAATATCCATATGGGTTAATATACTCTCCAAGATACTGGTAATAAGAAAGAAATGTGAGTGAATAAAGTAGGTTGGCTTTCAGCACTTCTATCTACTCTTTAATATATAGATGACCGGACATGGTTTCTAAAGCTCAGTTGCATAAAGTATTTCTGCTACCATATATGCTTCTTTGTTACTGAAGGCTGGTAGTGTTATGTTCATAGTACGTTCTTAAGCCCAACAAAGTTTGAATCACTCACAATATTTGCTCATTTGTTTCTTCACCTATTAAGTGGCAATAATTACAGGACACATTTCATTTAATTCTTGAGATGACTGAGTCTTTACATTTAAATTATTAGTATATAACCTGACACATAATAAATGTGATAAAATAATCATGATTAGTCAACATGGATATATCCTTTTCATAAAATGAAGAATTCATTTTCTTCACATACATTAAAAGCCTTTTCAAATAAATTTTGATTGTAGCTTTAACCGTACCTGTTTTTGAGTGAAACATAATTTAGAACTTAAATATTCTAACATACCCCTTTCTTACTTACATAATATATGAGGATTTCTATAACAGGTGTGAACGTGTGTGTTTGTGTGTGTGTGTGTGTTTGTGTGTGTGTGTGTGTGTTTGTATTTGGGGGCACAATTCTTGTGGAAATACTATGGTCTGTTGGTAAATCTGACACTGGTTATGACATTACTTTTTTTTTCTTTTTTTAATTTATTCTTCTCTTAGATATCACATCTGGACCAGAGTTTCCCCCTCCTCCTCTTCTCCCAGTTCCCTCTTCCCCCAATACATACCTGTCCTCTTCTCAGGATCCACTCCTCCTGTTACCCTTCAGAAAAGAGCAGACCTCCCTGGCATATCAACGAAACAGTGACATTATTTTCATTCTAACAAAATTAATAAATTATAACTTTAGGGTTCCATTTTGTACTTTAATACTAAAGTTTGAGTTGGTAGAACTAAAAATGTCAAATCAAAATGAACCCTAACAATCAAATAATTAATAATTTAATTCACATTGTTCCACAAATGAAATCTCATCAACTTCAAGAAGTTTCCCCATCAACAACATCCTTCTATGGCTAAGATAAAAAACATAAGTGACAGCTCATGAAGGAGAGGGTATGGAGGAAGGGGAACACTCCTCCACTATTGGAGGGAGTGCAAATTTGTACAGCCAGTTTGGAAATCAATATGGTGGTTTCTTGAAAAATTGGGAATACATATACCTCAAGACCCAGCTATACTGCTCCTGGGCATATGCCCAAAGGGCATTCCACCATACCACAAGGACACTTGCACAATTATGTTCTTACCAGCTTTCTTCATGATAGCCAGAAACTGGAAACAACTTAGATGTCCCTCAACTGAGTAATGGATAAAGAAAACATGGTACATTTATACAATGGAGTATTAATCAGTTGTTAAAAACCAATGACATCAGGAAATTTCCTGGCAAATGGATGAACTAGAAAAGATCATCCTGAGTGAAGTAACCCAGACCCAGAAAGACAAGCATGGTATGTATTCACTCATAGTGGGTATTAGCTATAAAGTAAAAGAGAATCATGCTACAACCCATAGACACAGAGAAGCTAAGGAGGGCTTAAGGCAGGGATGGATGACTCTCACTGTGAAGGGGAAATAGAATGGACATTGCTAGAGGATGTGGGGAAGGACCTAGCAGGGGAATGTAGATGGCAACAGGAGAGGTCAGGTGGGGAAGGAGAAAGTACTGGGGAAGACAACTGGAATCAGGGGCATCTCTGGGATGATCTAGAAACTCCCAGGAATCTATGAAGGTGACCCTACCTAAGACTCATAGCAATAGGGGATGTGGAGCCTGAATTGTTCATCTCTTGTAATGAGGTAAGACTTCCATTAGAGGGATTGGGACACTAACCTGGCCACAAAACTGTAGACATACAATTTGCCCTGACTACAAGATGTGCTGTAATAAAGATGGCACAGAAATTATACGGAGTGACCAACTAATGACTGGAACAGCTGGAAACCAATACCCCGAGAAGGAGCTTCCCTGTGAGGGCTAGGACCCAGAGGCAGGATATCTCAGAGACGTAGGATAGAACCAAACAGGACCAGAAAAAAAGGTAAAAAAATCCTAATGATATTTTGCTATGTTTAAATTGGTGCCCATCCCAACTGTCATCAGAGAGGCATCATTCAGAAACTGATGGAAACGGATGCAGAGACCTACAGCCAAACATGAGGTTGAGCTTGGGAAATCCTATGGAAGAGGGGAAGGGAGGATCACATGACCCAATGGTGTCAAGAACACCATAAGGAAACCCATGGAGCCAACTAACCTAGGCTCATAAAAGCTCACAGAACTAACAGTCAGGGAGCCTGCACGGGACTGACCTGGGCACTCTACATATATGTGATGGTTGTGTAGCTTGCTCTTCTTGTGGAACTTCTATGAATGGGAGCAGGGGTGGTCTCTGACTCTATTGCTTAATTTTGGAACCCATTCCTCATACTGAATTGTCTTATCCATCCTTAATAGAAGAGGAGGTGCCTTGTCTCACTGCAACTTGATATACCATGGCTGGTTTATATACATGGGATGGCTGTAGCTCAAAATAAACAGTGGAGGAGCATGGGGGCAGGTAGTGGTGGGGAGCAGGAAAGAAGAGAGGGAGGGGAAACTTGGATTAGACAAAAAATAAACAAACAAAAATAAACCAAAACAAAAGCCACATCCTTCTAATTTTACTAAATGCCTCCATACATACATATACACACAAGTTGATGAACAGGAATGACTTCTAGCCAAAAGTGGAGAGTAAAGGGGCCTGACCAAAGACATCCTTGTGTTCCTCATACAGAAACTGTTCAACAGCAGCAGCAGCAGCAGCAGCAGCAGCAGCCACCCCAAGGACTATAACAGCAAGTCTGTGTCCTGGTACCAATTCACAGGGTGAACAATCAGTTACCAGCTACCTGCCTAAGACCCAGGGTCCTGTCACACTTTCTCTTATCTTGAGTCAGACCGAAACTCTGACTAATATTCCAGACTTCACCCACAATCATTCTTTCCTATGGTCAGAGAAGGTTGGCTCTCAGGCTGCAATAAATGCAAGCAACTGTCTATAGACTCAATTATATTGAAGAAGAAAGATGAGTTTAAGAAAGCTTCTAAGAAATTTATGCAAAAAAGAAAAAAAATGATGCCTAGGTTGCATTTTTAGAAGGCTTTTTTCCCTTGTATATTTAAAGACTGCATTATGTAGTCATTCATTCTGTAAATTAAGCCTTTTGAATCCCAGTAGCATTATGCAAAGCTAGCATATTATACCTATTTGCAAAGATAATATATTAGTGAATGCTTTCATTTTCTTTGCCAAAATTGCCAAAATGTGTCATAACAGACAAAGAACATTTTAAATGTTACCAAAATAGAAAGCTTTGTGTCAGCTATGAGAGGCATAATAGAGGGTACAATTACTTCAGGTGCCTAAAGATATATGGAAATGGAAAAAAAAATACAAAGGAAAATTACTCTGAAGAAGCTATCAATGATCTGTATGAATAACATGGGAAAGTACACAGGGCCACTAATCACTGTAACACAACTGTTGGACAAATGTATTGTCTGTTGAAACAAAGATTTGGGAATTTCCCCAGCCATACCCTTCCTTTTCTTGCTTCAAAAGCACTAGAGGAACTTCATATTCCCAGCGGTTATCTGAGATGGACAAAAGATTCCAGCAAATCACAAAGCCTTATCTAAGTGTGGAGCCTCTGTCTCAAAAAAGCCTAAAAGACAAAATAAACTACAATTCACACCTTGATACCTATGCATTATAATATTTAGTATCTAAGTAATATAAATTATAACATTGCATGTAGATAAGTAGTTGTCATAATACTCTTAGGTTGAAGTATTATACATTAATTAAAAAGCAGGATATATTTAGTGAAATGACTGCTGAACAATTCAGTATTCACTCATCCATGTGTACATGCATACACAGTTGATCTTACTGAGTGGTCTTGATTATTGGCTCTCTGGTAATTACATCAGAAAACTCTCTTCAAGTCATACAACAGCTAGAATTCATTACCTCACTGGGAATTCTCAAGAGATACTACTGAGGACTCTTTTAAGAACACTGTGAGGGAAAAAAATGCTTAAGCCCAGAATATGGAGATTATATTATACATGAGGATAGCAAGTTAGTCAAACATATAAATTCACATCAAATTACTGAAGTAAAATTTAGTGTCTACACAGTTTTTTAATGTATTGACTTCCTGTATGTTTATGTGCATGTATACAGAGATACTTCAGAAGAGTGTAACAGTACATTCTAAAAAATTTAATTTATTTGGTATAAAGGCCATTTCTTTTCACAGAAAAGCATTAGACATTTTAAACAAAGACATACCAGTTATATTGCTTTGGTATTCTACGAGTGGACACAGTATTCCTTATACTAATATTTATCTTCTGTGATTACTGAAGGGAGAATAAAAAACAAATTCACACCAAAAAAGAAAATCTGCTTTCAGTGAGAACAATCCAAATGACAGATGACAGACTGAATTGATAGGGGCCAAGGCAAGGGGAAGAATATTTTAGTCTTTGAGGGCAGAGCGTGCAGAGATGTTAACCCCCACTGGCCTGGATACAGTTTTGTAAATGTGTGGCTGGCCAGAGGCCCTAACAGTGTTCTTTGTGATCAACATTGCTGTGTTTATCTGAGAGCAGTGCCCTACAAATGCCATCTTATGACAGGAAAACACTGTATTGAAGAGCCCTGGCATTTGAGATCTAGGTCTTGAGTTGTTTTGTGTAGCTAGAGAGTTTTCTCTCAGGGTCCTGCCAATCCCCAGCAGTCTGACAGTCCACTTATAAAATAAACACACAGACACTTATATTATTTATAAACTGTATGACCATGGCAGGCTTCTTGCTAACTGTTCTTGTATCTTAAATCAACCCATTTCTATTAATCTATAAGTTGCCACATGGCTTGTGGCTTACCTGTATCTTTACATGTTGCTTGTCATAGGGGCGGCTGACAATGTCTCTCTGCCTCAGCCTTCCACTTCCCAGAATTCTCCTCTCTCCTTGGCCCGCCTATACTTCCTGCCTGGCAACTGGCCAATCAGTGTTTTATTTACTAACCAATCAGAGCAACTCATTTGACACACAGACCATCCCACAGCAGTTTTGTGTTTCATTGAGGGACAACCCCTGACTGATTTCTCATTGTTGTATTTATCACCCTATTTCTGTCTCCATTTTAATCTATACCTAGTCCAGAAGTACTTCTTGAACACCCAAAATATGTAAGTATAGTACAAAATAATTGAAACATGTTGTGTTGAATGCTATTCAGATAAGCAAAACATAAACTGAATATATAATTTATGACAGGAAATGCCTAGGAAAGCTGTCTAGTTTATACGACATCTCTATTTACTATAATGTGAATTATTTTAAAAATTTCCCCCTCAAAACTATCCTTTCTTCCTTGAGCTGTAATGTAACTCAGTTTAATTTGCTTGCTCTTCAAAATATGAGATCTTGTTTTTGTCCCTCATGCAGTGAAATTGGAATACAAATGAATTACCTGTTACTCTTTACATTATTGATTTAAGAGATCCCTGTTTGTGAGTCTAAGGCCAGAGTATCCTCCTAGTTCTGTTTGCGAAGGTTCAAGATCAACGAAGCAAGCCATTTCCCCCAATGCTGTTACCCATGACAAAGAAGCGAAGTGCTTAATTCCAGGGGCCTGTTATTATTTGTAAACTGGTTCTTAAATAAGGATACTTACAGATGCCTCTTGCTCCAGATGGTACCATTTAACTGCTTGTGTTACTCATGAGTGGTTTTCGGCTTTCATTTTAAACAAATACTTAGCACAGCAATTCGGTTATCAAGAATTCCTTCTCAAAAGTGGAACAAAATCCCGAAATGCTGCATGAAGTGGCAACACAGTTTCCTTCAGCATGGGACACACGAGTTAAAAGTAAATGAAGCCTGACGGTACAGGGGCTACGAAGAACTACAGAGGGAAGTGGGGGCGGGGGCGGGTAGGTTCTCTGGACCTCAGTGGGACTGAGCGCCAGTTCTTGTTTGCTCTTTGCTAGCTTTATGACCTTAGTAGGACACCAACAACCCCCTCCCCCGACACATACACACCAAATCATAACAACAATCAACAGTAATCATCATCCTTTTCAAAGGACTTGTTTCAGGACTAAATAGTTAATACACTTGAACACCAATTTCTGAGTAATGTTAGTAAATACTACCAGAAAAAATGCTTTCTGCATAAGCACTTACTCAAAGCACATTAAGCATGGGCTGGAGAGATGGCTCAGCTGTTAAAGGCTAGGCTCACAACCAAAAACAATAAGTACATTAAGTGAAACGAGGAAATCAGTTTCTCCAATGAAAAACTTCCTTGTCATTAAGATGCTCATCTGCTTTGAGAGCTTCTATGATGTCATCTGGGACTGGGATTCTAAAGCCACTCTTGTTGGAAAAGTGTGCCCTGGAGCAGGCTATGAAAATGTGACTCTAACCTCTAGTGTGCTAATTATATGAAAGCTCAGACTACTGAACCACATCACCCGTGGTCTTGGGTCTCCCAGTTATAAACACTAGATACAAAGACGTCTGCACCCAGCCATGTGAACCAGTTCCTCAGTCTACAAGTTTGTAAATTTTATTTGTGTTGTTTGTCTGAACAGCCCTGGCTCATGGCACTCAAGGCTTTTCATAGATGAATCTCAATTAACCTTCCCAACATTTTTTCCCTTCAAAACTACATTTGTGTTCCTTGCATTCCAGCCCAAATTAAATATTGTTATTATATTTTTTAAGCTGCCAAAAATGTAGATGTTAACAGTAGGCACATATGTGGGATCTACATTCCACTTGATTTTACTTGTAGGAATGAACTCCTGAAGATATGATAGGTAAGCTATCTTTCCTCATTTCTCGTTTTAAATTTGGCACTTTCTTCTTTGTCTGTATCCATGACACCAAAATTTAAAATCTAATCTTCCCTAGTCGATTGCAAAAACGAATGCATTTTGTAGAAGGCTCGAAAATAAATTAATTAGCCATGATGGTATACATTAGAGCTTGGAAGTAAATGAACAAAAAGCAAAACAAAAGATACCCTTTCCAGAAGCTCAGGGGACACTAGCTGCAAAACTCTGCTTTGTATTAAAAGTATAAACACATACTGCTCTATCTCTTCCATGGAACTTCCATTGTAGAATTTATTCACATAGCTTAAACTGAAGCTATGTGAAATGGTAATGCTATTTCTGCATTCTTTTTAGTGACACCTGCAGAAGTGTCATTAAAAAGTCATCGGAGTGTGGAGAAACAGCTGAAGTGCTAGATAAAACCTTTACTCCAATCCTCTGACCTGCTATATGACCTCTGCTGTTTACTTGACCTCTGTTTTCTTAGATATCAGGTGAGAAGAGGAACGCCGTCTGTCTTGAATATTTGTGAAGTGTAAAGATGGAAATCTCTATCAAAGTTATTAACATGCATCTCTTATTTTAGAAGCTGAATCAAAGTCATATACCTAAATTTCTCCACTGAAATGAAAATGAATGTAAAAATGAAAATTATATATGGCCACAAATTTTCAGTTTTTAATAGCTAGGGACAGATTCAACTTATTGAAACAATGCTAAGGTACATGATAATACTGTGTGTTTTAATTTATATTGCAGAGAACACAAGATAGCTAACTTAAAATGTGTGTGCCTTAAGAATCTTTCCTGCAATACTTCTTTTATGTTTCTTCCTCTGGATCTTTTTTCACGTTTGTTATTACTTAGGTCTTATTTGGCATCTGAATGAAAATTAGTATGCTGTAAAAATCCCAGACTCTCACATTGCACCTTTTATTTGATATTTCTGATGACCTTAGAAATAACAACTATATTAATATTCTTCTTTTTATATTAACACATAAAATAACAGCCTAAATTAATACTTCTACTGCTACAGAAACAGAAATGTTCTCAGACTGGAGCCACCTAATATTAGAGATACTTTCCACAAAATACCTTCCCATACAAAAGGTCTAAATGAAGTCTTAAAGTATAGTATTTGTTGAGACTTATTGGTATAGTCATGAAGCATGTCATCTGTCCTGGGTGATGTGAGTTTTGGGTGTAAAAATCTTACTCCAAGTCCTCAGACCAACTTTATGAGCTTGTGTTTATCTTTATTTTTATTTATTTACTTTTTGCGTGTGGATGATTTGCCTGCATGTATGCCTATGCACCATGTGTATGTTTGGTGCCCAAGGAGTCCACAGGAATGCAGATCCCCTAGTACTGGAGTTCTAGACAGCTGTGAGTGCTTTGTGAGAGCTGTGAATTGAACCAGGACCATCTGGAAGAGCAGTCAGTGCTCTTAACCACTGAGTCAACACTCCGGCCCCATTTCCAGATAATTTGTACTAAGGAAGGAAGATGTACCTTGTTACGGGACCATCGTTCTATTGGCTTGGTCCTGGGCAGAATGAAAAGCAAAACAGGAGAACATTTGCTGAACACCAGGATTCATCTCTCTCTACCTCCTGTCTGTGGATGCAATGTGGTCAACTGTTGTTGATTGTTTTTCACTCTTTACTCTTTGGGGAGCCTGCTACTTTGTTCCCAAATAAATCACACAGAGGCTTACTCTTAATTACAAATGTCCAGCCTTAGATTGTTTCTAGCCAACTTTTCTTAACTTTAAATTATCCTATCTATCATTTGCTTCTGGGCTTTTACCATTCTCTTACTTCATGGCTGGCTATGTGGTTGTATGGCTGGCTCCTTCTTTTCTTACTCCTTGACCTCTTGTTCTTTCTTTTTTTTCCTCTTGTATTTCTCCTTCTATTTATTCTCTGCCTGCCACCCCTACCCATCCTTTCTCCTGCCTGCCATTCAGCTCTTTATTAGACCATCAGGTGTTTTAGACAGGCAAAGTAACGCAGATTCACAGTTAAACAAATGCAACATAAAAAAATACAACATATCTTTGCATCATTAAACAAATGTTCCACAGCATAAACAAATGTAATACATCTTAACATTCTACAACAGTCAACTGCCTCTCACTCCTGCTCCCAACAGCTAGACCTGGATTCATTATTTTGTCTTCTATGATGGAGTGCAACCTCAAATATGAGCCAAATTAAACTCTTTCTTCTTTTACTTGGTTTTGTCAAGTATTTTGTAATAGCAATGAGAAAAGTAACTGGTGCTCAAGTTTGTCTTGAGAAATGATTATGTATCACTGCGGTAGTTTGAACAGGTATGGTCCACACAGACTCTACCTAGGGAATTGCACTATTGTAGGTGTGGCCTTGTTGAAGGAAGTGTGTCACTATGGAGGCAGGCTTTGAGGCTATGCTCAGCCTATACTCAGTGTGGCACACAGTTACTTCTGCTGCTTGAAGATCTAGATGTAGAACTCACCGCTCCTACTCCAGCACCATGTCTGCTTGCATACCACTATGAAGATGATGGACTAAGTCTCTGAAAATGTAAGTAAGCCCCAATGAAATGTTTTCCTTTATAAGAGTTGCCGTGGTCATGGTGTCTTTTCAGAGCGATAGAAACCCTAACTCAGATGATCATCCATTCACTAATTCATTCTTTCATCGAGTATCTGTTAAAAATCGTTCAGGTCCTGTCTTATTTAGGGTTTCTATTGCTGAGATGAAACACCATGACCAAAAAGAAACTTGGAGAGGAAAGGGTTCATTTGGCTTACACTTATATATTCCTATTCATTATTGAAGGAAGTAGGGACAGGAACTCAAACAAGGCAGGATCCTGGATGCAGAAGCTGATGCAGAAGCCATGGAGAAGTGTTGCTTACCGGTTTGCTTCCCTTGGCTTGCCCAGCCTGCTTTCTTGTAGAACCCAGGACCACCACCCACCAAGGGCTGGCCCCTCGCCCGTCACTCACTAATTGAGAAAATGTCTGGATCTGATGGAGGCGTTTCCGAAACCGAGGCTCCTTCCTCCATGATGACTCTAACCTGTGTCAAGTTGGCACACAAAACCAGCCAGTACAGCTGACCCTTGTTGTGACACACAAACACACCACTATTAAGCCACAGCCCTTCCTTTCTTGTTCATCAACAAGATCTCACATTGAAATCATAAATAATTTTAAAAGTAATCCAATATTTATAGGTTCAAACACATTAAAATTTCAATCTCTTTAAAATATCCAATCTCTTTTAAAAGTTCAAGTCTTTCATCTGTGGGCTCCTTTAAATATATTCTTCTTCAAGGGAAGAACCAAGGCAACATCACAATCTGAACCAAGCAAAACCAAACTCCAACAGTATAAATAATGCAATGACCAACTATTTGGAATTCACGCATGATCTTCTGGACTCCTCCAGTGGGCTTGGGTCACATATCCAGCTCTGCCCTCTATAGCACACACACATGTCTTCTAGGTTCAGGCTAGCTCCACTCCACTGCTGCTGCTGTTCTTGGTGGTCATCCCATGGTACTGGCATCTCCAAAATGCTGGGGTCCCTTGCTGCAACTGGGCTGCCTTTTCACCAATGACCTCTTATTGGCTCTCTTCATGGTGCCAAGCCTCAACTCCTTTCGTGACTCCTTCAGTCTTGGGCCTTCAACTGCCACTGAGGCTTCACTTTCACTAATAGCCTCCCCTTGCTTCTCACAGTGCCGGGCCTCAGATGTTCTCATGCCTCCATGCCTTGAAAACCAGTGCCTTCTGGTTGGCTTACACACCACCAAGTTCTGCTGCCAGCATGAGGTACAACCTTGGCTGCCTGTGGAACATAGCTTCTCTGTGCTCTCAGGAAACACTTCCCAGAAAATTTCACCTCAACAATGCTGGTCTCTTCTTTTTTCTTTTTCTTTTTTTCTTTGCTGGAGCTGAGGACCGAACCAAGGGCCTTGTGCTTGCTAGGCAAGTGCTCTACCACTGAGCCAAATCCCCAACCCCTCTGGTCTCTTCTTAACCAGTGCTATTTTTTTTTTTTTAAACCTCCAGTTAACCAGCATCAGTTGTCTCAGCAACATAAAAGTTCCAACTTACTTGTTCTGGTATCTTATTGATAACAGCTGATTCTTCAGCCCCAGTTAACCAGAAGCACAGAAACTTAATTCAAATTAGCAAACAGCCCTGATGGAGACTTTAATATTCCCTCTGAAACATCACCAGTCAGGCCTCCATCTTCTGCACTGCTCTCAACATCCTTATCTCTCAAGCTTCTTACAGAACAGTTCACTGAGTTCTCAACACTCAATGGCTTTTCTAGCCCAAAGTTCCAAAGTCCTTCCACAATCCTCCCCAAAACATAGTCAGGTCTGTCACAGCAATACCCCACCACAATTATGGATGAATAGAAACAATCTTGCTAGCATAAAACTGTATTTTCTTTGTTAAAAAATGAATTACTAGATAAACCAATAAACAAATGACTTCAATGTTTCTTTATAGTTTCCAACAATTAGAGTAGATTTACTTTGTTCTCTTTGCTAGCTCAATTTGATAGTGTAGCCTATGGTTATTTTTTGTCTAAAAATTGCTTAAATCTTTGAAGACACAATTATTTAATTTGTTAACAAAAAAGAATAAGATGAATTCTGAAGCTTCAAACACACAGAAAATTTAATTGCCTTTTTTTTTTTTTTTTTTTGGTTTTTCAAGACAGGGTTTCTCTGTATAGCTTTGCGCCTTTTCCTGGAACTCACTTGGTAACCCAGGCTGGCCTCAAACTCACAGAAATCTGCCTGGCTCTGCCTCCTGAGTGCTGGGATTAGAGGCGTGTGCCACCACCTCCTGGCTTTAATTGACATTTTAATTTCACTATTGCTACCATGTATGTTCTAGAAACAGATTGTCAAAAACATTGCTATTTACTGATACCCTTTAGTGGTGATGACTGCTTTTAGGTTAAAATTTTCTGGATTTGCTATTCACAAGTCTCCTAAGTTAAAATGCATTTGGTCATTTTGAAAAAGGAACTCCCTGACATTAAAGCAGGTTGGCATTCCAAGATAATTTACAGGACTCTGGTTCTGGAGTGCTTATGGACTAAGCTACATTCTTATATGTCTATAGGAATTTAAATATGGCTATTCTCAAAAGGTAGTGACCAAGCCAGGATGCTTCCCAAAGATCCCTGTCAACTTTCTGTCCTATAGGTAACTCAATATTGTCAACTCCAGTAACTGAGTTATTGTGAAAGTTTCTAAATATGCACAAAACTAGCCATATATGGCTTTTCAAGACTAGACATTTGATAAAGGGATGATGCAAATCAGTCTCATTCCTATACATTATTAATTTGTTTTGAGTAATTAAATATTCATTACTGATTGAAACATGACTGTCAAAGAATGTCAAGCATACAAACGTTGCTGAGTAGATTTCTTAGATCCACCAAAGTCAAACTGCTCTGTGTATTCTTAAGAATGATCTCAAAGAGATAGACTTCCAGTTTCTAGTGAGTGAGTTTACTTGGAGCATAGCAAGCAAAAGGAAAAGAACAAATAGGAAGAAACAGAAAGAAGCAGCAGGTAGCAAAATTATTAAATTAAGCACTTAACGACATTCATCAGAGATTACTGGAGTGTCCTGATTGAAAAAAACAAACAAAGGTAACGTTATGAAATCAGGGTTTAAAACTTCTAGCCACAATCCGCTGGGGAAGGAGCAGTCATGGGGGAGTTCCTGGTGGAAGACAGAAGGGAGCACTCTCCATGGATAACCTTCCAGTTCTCTCTTCTTAATGCAAGCAGTTACAGACCATGAACTACACAAAACTAATGCCTTTTGAAATGGTTTAGCATCTAATCTGTCGAGGGTTACAGTTCTTTTAATTACTATCCTAAGCTGCTTTTTCCCCCCTTCCTCCTTTACAGACCCAGAAGGCTCACCTGACCCAAGAGAAGGAGTTTTGGAGAAAACAGGGAGGGCCCCCTACTACTTTAACAAGTTTCAACAGTACATGGCAATTTTAAAAATACAATGTATATTACTCGAACATCAATATCCACATAGATAGAGTGCTATGTCATGATATGTAGGAAGTTGTATACATAGTTTAGAATTACTATCCCAATAATCTAAATAAAAATGAAAGAAAACATTTTTACATTTTAGATGTAAGGCTCTTCTATAGGTGAAATTTCATGACCGTAAAATATGGGTTTAATTACCTACAGTATTATCACAACTTCTGTAACAACAGTCCTTAATGTTAGTAGTTAATTTATCAGACTATCCAATGAAAGATTTTACTTTGAAATTAGCATATTAAAACTTGATGTTTCAAAAGTTGGATAAAGTGGAGATGTGAATCAGCCTCATGGCTGCATGTTTATTGGTAATTTATTTTGACTAATTACACATGAATGTCTGGTTGAACTCTAACATTTAAGGGCATCCATGAACTGTGGACTGGTGGCTGAGGAGCCCCCATGGGACTGAACTAGGCCCTCTGGATATGGAAGACGGTTGTTTGGCTCGAACCATTTGGGGGGCACCCAGGCAGGGGGAAAGGGATCTGTTCCTGGTCTATGGGCAGGCTTCTGGAATCTGGTGCCTGTGGTGTGACACCTTACACAGCCTTGGTGCAGTGGGAAGGGGCTTGGACCTGCCTAGGCTCTATGTACTGGGCTCTGCTGACTCCCCATGGGAGACCTCGATTTGGGGGATGTGGGAATGTGGGGTAGCTTGGGAAAGAGGGCTGGGGGGTGGGAGGAATAAAAAAAAGAAAAAATAAAGAAAAATAAATAAATAAAAGAAAAAAAACTTTCAAGGACATCAATTATGTAAAACTGTCTTGCACCTTTATGAAGAGTTGCCATTACCACATTGTTAAGACTCTATTTCTACTCTGTGACTGTATACTCTTCGGTTTCTGATACTCCTGAGTTACCATCTCTATGGAATTTAAGCTGAATCTCCACATGCTACTAAAGTACTGTGACAGTTGTAATGAAATTGCAAGGGAAAAAAAAAAACCCTTGCATATTCAAATTACTAAAATGACAGCTTTATTTTTAGCTAGTTTTTATTTATGGATGCCTCTCAATTTGTTACCTAATGTAGACAGATGGGGCCATGAATTCTGGTGAAAATTTCCATTTTGGGCATTTATTGCAGAGATGTCTGCATGGAAAGAAATCTCTAAACATGGCTTCCTTTGTTCTGAAAACATGGCTTCCTTTGTTAACTTCATACATTTCCCTCTACCAAACATATTTATGTCCAGAACTAAGACAGGACACTTGGAGGAACAATGTAGACACATGGTTTTTGTTGCTTTTCTTCCTTCTCTTTTTTCCAATTTCTTAAAAGATTGCTGGTGTAGGAAATGTTCACTTTCCTGTTGGCTTCTATTTTGTTCCTTGAGGATTTCTAAATCTGGGATCAGTGCTTGTCTTCATATCTGTAAGCATTTGCCAATGGTAAAAAAGACTGGTGTATTTACTTTCTACCCAATTGGTTTTTACGCACTATTATATCCATGAGACTCAAGAAAAAATAATTTCAAGAATGAATTATAGAATACTTCATTTGAAATCATGAAACTAAGACCTATCAAAAGATATATATATATATATATATATATATATATATATATATATATATATAATACTAGAATACTTGATTTGAAATCATGAAGCTAGGATTTATCAAAGAAGATCCTACATAATCAATACTATTTTTTGATAGTTAAGAATTGGAGAGCAAAGTATAAGCATGATCCTTTCCCTATTTCTGAGTTTAAGACGATTCAGTATTTGGGGCATCTCTGTAAAAAGTGTTTCTTTGCATAATATCAACAAAGTTTAGTGTCCATGTTAGCTAAGTTAACCATTAAAAAGTCTATGGTGCCGGGCAGTGGTGGCACATGCCTGTAATCTCAGCACTCGGGAGGCAGAGGCAGGTGGATCTCTATGAATTCGAGGCCAGCCTGGTTTACAGAATGAGTTCCAGGACAGCCTCCAAAAGGTGCAGAGAAACCCTGTCTCGAAAAACAGAAAAAACCACCACCACCACCACCAACAACAACAACAAAATCTGTGGTTCAGGATATGGCTTGGCGTATGGCTCAGTAGTAGAGCTCTTGCTTAGGACACTCAAGTCTGGGTTCAATCTTCAGTACCTCACATATGCACACTTGAGTATACATGCATGAGCACACTATTATTATCCTAAAAAGTCTGCTCTTAAATTGAACCAAAACCTGTTATGTTTGAATTTAATGTTCATAATTTCGGGAATTAAAGACTAATTTCATCTTTCCTATGGCATATCTTCAAATATTTGAAGAGATAATATCTTCAATTTATCTATAGGTTTGTTGGGCCTAGTTTACATCAGAATACAAAAGCTAGTTTTCAAAAATTCAATAAATATGCAAGTTGGTTATCAAACTAGCCACTATTAAAATGAAATAATACAAATTTCTGTTAAAGAAAATGTGTTAAAAATAAAAGTAATTTGACAGGTCTTCACTACTTGATTATTATTATACTTTGCTATTATCTATAATTAACATTATTTATACTTATATGCATAGTAGAAATACTATATATTACTATATATAATTATAGTCTCATGCTTGTACTCCTCCCAAAGTTCATGAGTTAGGAAAAAAAATCTAGTCTAAAATCTGACCAGATTTGGAGGTGGGTCTTTGGGTGCTGACTAGCTAATGAGGATGAAGCCCTAAGAGGGAGTGTAGGACCATTCAAGGAGTTCATTGACCCTGCTCTTAGAATACACCTTTTAGCTACTACCTCTGTCTTTCTCAGAAACCAAGCCTTGTCCTCCCTGTAACTGAGAGGCCTCTGATCTGGAGGGGCAGAAAGCAAGCCTAACGCCTTTCTTCCTCATAGGTAAATCTAAGCTCCTACTCATTACCTGACATCTTGATACATAAATCACATGGAATGGAATTTCATACCCATTTCATAAAATGTTTAAACACTAATTTTTTCATAATATTTTTATTAATTATTTGGGAATTTTACATCATGAACCCCGAGCACATTCACTTCCAAGTTTTCCCAGGTCTACCCCTTACCCCGGTTGTGACCTTCCCTCCCACCAAGAAAAAGAAATAAGAAGAAAAAGAAAAACCAAGACCAATTTGTGTTATGCATATACTCAGTGGAGCATGGTTAAACTCCCCATGACCAGTCCCTTAAAGAAAGCTGAGTCTTTCCCCATCCCAAACTCCTGCCAGAAGCCATCAACTGTGGTGAGTTACACTTCAAAATTCTTATCACAGTTTTAAAGTGCGATGGCTTCTTGCCCAGGTTGTTACCTTTTTTGAGGGGGTGGAGGTGAGGATGGGGAGATGGGTTGTCACAGAAGCTTCTATATCCCTCTTTCAAATGAAACACTGGATTATTTTTTTCAGACTTTTTCAAAAGGCTGTTTCTCCTTCAGTCTCCCCTGTTACGTGGTATATGATGGCTATTCTTACACTTTCTCACTTAAGATAGCTCTCCTAATGTTCTCATAATATCCATAATGTTCTTCTACCTCAAGGCCCAAGCATGACCTTTCATAAACACCAAACTCTCTCCTGAATAATGGTCATTTCTGAAGAGTAATTGGATTCAGCTTCCTTTCCATAGATGTGATGTTTTCTCTTCTCTTTGTTGTAATACCTTTAACATGTGAAGACACAGAGAGAGGATTTTATGAGCCAGAAGTGGTTTACTCTTCTATTGGCTACAGCTTCCTATCTCTAAATTCAACTATGTCATGCATGTAGTTGAAAGTGGATCATGATGGGAGTACTTTACATCATGGAAGTTAACAGATGCTAAATATTAGGGCTTTTCTTTGTTGCATGAATCTTAAAAGGTCTTATTAATAAAAACAAACCCAGAGCCAGGTATTGGAGTGAACACTGAAAAATCAGAGAAACAGAACCAGCCACAGCTAACCTTACCTCGCCAATTTTTCAGCTGATCTTGTTTCCTCAAACTGGAAGCCTCTGTGTCCTCATCCAAATTGATCTCAGTTGTATTTCTTTGATTTTTTTTTTGAGAAATCTAGTTATTGAACATTATCAGCATACTGCTGAATAATTTGGCTAAATTTTTATGCAGCTCTTTTTCTATAATAATCTCTCAAAGTTCATTTCTTAGTGATTTTTTTATAGACAACCACACTTTCCCATACAATTCTATCCAGACCTTAACACAAAAATTTTAATGCTCAATGGAAAATTGCTATTGATGATTTAAACATTGTGTTTCATTCTGTAGAGAGACAGTTATTGTTTTAAATATTAATTATATTATGCATACAATTTTTGTAAAATTTAATAATAAAAAACCCTATTTGTTTACCTACCACCAGGATTTTTGAAAGAGGACAATATCACTGATTAAAAATGTACCATAAACTGGGTGGTGGTGGCGCAAGCCTTTAATCCCAGCATCCAGGATGCAGTGGCAGGAGAATCTCTGAGTTCGAGGCCAGGCTGTTTCTACAGCGCAAGTTCCAGGTCAGTCAGGGCTACAAAGAGAAACCCTGTCTTGAAAAGAAAAAAAAAAAAAAGCACACTAAAAACATAAAACATGGGCAATAGGTGGCCCTTGCCTAGCATGTATAAAACCCATTTCTCATTCTCTAGTAGTGCAGCAAAGAAAGAAAAGCAAAGGGAATATATATACTTAGATAGTACATATGAATAACTGAGAGCACAGTCTACAGTAAGTCCATTTTCCACCATTTAAAAAATAAAAATCTAGATAAGTATAACACGATTGAAAAATAGGTTAATTTACATTTTCATACCTTAAAGTAATCCTTCAGAGTTTTCAGGATCAAAAGCAAATCCAAACTTGTAGAAATGTGGACACTCAGGTGCCTCGGTCTTCTGCAGAATAAAACAATAATGAATTCAAGGCTGGAGAGAAAGATGCCTTAGTGGCCCGGTGGGTAAAGCACTGGAAGCATACCTGTGAAGATGTGAGCTCAAATCCCCAGAATCCACACAGAAGCAGGCTCCTCAGTGCACATCTGTAATCCCAGCCCACCTAAGGAGAAAAGAGAGAGGCAGAGATAGGAGAATCCTGGGGCTTCATTGGCCAGCTAAGCTGACACACACACAGCAGCAAGCAACAAATAGACCTTACCTTATCCAAGGTAGAAGGCAAGCGATGCAGCGGGCTCAGGGGCGCCTTTATTAGAGTTCAGGAGAGCAACCCCGGGACAGGCAAGCTGTCTAAACCTCCTCAGCTTAATGGAGGAAAGAAGAAAATGAAGGCTGTGACATGTTAATCTGACATGGAGGTCAGACACATGGCGGACACGTATCCACATGACAAGATATTGTGTGTGCATTTGTCTGTGGTAGGGGGAAGTGGAGGGTAAAGTGTTAGGGAAAGAGTGTTTAGAGAGGAGACAGAAGAAAGGGAAAAGTTACAACTTTCTGTTTAATCCAGAAAAGCAGATGGAGTTGGGACTTTCTTGTTGGAATTTCTTTGGACCGCCAGGCCCCAAATAACGACACAGAAACTTACTATTAATTTTGAAAGCTTGACTTTAACCATGACTTGTTTCCAGCTAGCTCTTATAACTTAAATTATCCTGTTTCTATTAGTTAACGTTTTGTCATGTGGCTCTTTACCTCTCCTCACTACCATGCATCTGACTTGCTCTGTGTCTTACTGGCTTAATCTGCGTACCTAGATACATACCCTGAGTTCCTCTCTCTGCCTGGAAGCCCCATCTAACTTCTTCTGCCTGGTTATTGGCCATTCAGCTTTGTTAAACCAATCACAATGACACATCTCCACACAGTGTACAAATATCTCGCAACAAGCAGGCCGACTTACAGTCCTACATGGCCAGGCTACTGCGGCCCTGTGGTCCTGTAAGCCACTGCATCTGAGCTGGGGATTATGGGAAAGAAAAGGTACAATGTCTTATTAAAGAATAAATTATTCTACCTATCTCTTTAGCATGGCTTAAGATAAGTTTATCTTCTTAAAGGTTATTTCTTGGCCAAGTGAATGGCACAACTCAAATGTTCTGTCTGCAGTAAGCCCAGAATTTCCATTCTCTTGACCTTCTTTTTTTGCTCTAACACAAGTTTAGACACCTGAAATTGTGGGCACACTCACACATCATGCATGCATATATTCATAAGCATCACAAACAAACACAAAACCCAAGAACTAATCCTTAAAGTATCAATGAACTTAATGGATGCAACCATGAATAATTAAGATGAACAAAGTCAACAGAAGAGAAGATAAAAACATGGAATCATAGGAGAAGTAAAATGCAGAGCAAAGGGCAAGGGCATTAGGACTTAGAAGATGAGGCCACAAACACGCTTACATTATACAGTAAGAGAGAACATGTCTCCAGTTATTAGGTGAAACTGGGGTTTGTTTTTAGTAACTGATGGATCTGAAATAATTGTTTTATAAGGGAGAATAGTGGACGACACAGCAGAATAGAAAGGCTGAGTGTAAACCAGGTGGGCAGAAATGAGTGCACTGCTATGCAACTGCCAGAAGAAAGTCTATGTAAGCTTTCAGGAATGGTAGAGGAAGTTGAAAAAAAAATCAAGTTTAGCCATCTACATAAAAATGGTATCTAAAATTATAACACATCAATAATGAACCAATAAATAGGATTACCCAAGGAAAAAACACAGATACCATAAAGTACTATGGTCAGAATCTTAAAAGGGAAAATAAAGAGATTTTAGAATATCAAATGCCAAGAGGGAAAAGGTACTAGCATATATATTTTATATTTTTATTATCATTTTTTATTTTATAATTTAATTTAATTTTACATATCAGTCATGGATTCCCCTGTCCTCCCTCCTTCTATCCCTTCTGCCCTCCCCCCAATCCACCCTTCATTCCCATCTTCTCCAGGGCAAAGACTCCCCTGGGGATTCAGCTCAGCCTGGTAGATTCAGTCCAGGCAGGTCCAGTCCCCTCCTCCCAGGCTGAGCAAAGTGTCCTTGCAAAGACCCCGGGCTCCAAACAGCCAGCTCATGCCCTAAGGACAGGTCCTGGTCCCACTGCCTGGGGCCTCCCAAATAGTTCAAGCTAATCAACTGTCTCATTTATCCAGAGGCCCTGATCCAGATGGGGGATCCTCAGCTATTGGTTAATGTGTTTCTACTAGTTTGGCTATTTATCCCTGTGCTTTTTCCAATCATGGTCTCACTATCTCTGAGACTTATATAATCTCTCCTCTTTCTTGCTGATTGAACTCCTGGAGCCCCACCTGGGGCCTGGTGTTGGATCTTTGCATCTGCTTCATTCAGTCATTGGATGAGATTTCTATCACGACAGTTAGGGTGTTTGGCCATCCCATCACCAGAGTAGGTCAGTTTGGGCTTTCTCTTGACCATTGCCAGTAGTCTATTGTGGAGGTATCTTTATGGATTTCTGGGGACCTCTGTAGCACTTTGCTTCTTCCTATTCCCATGGGGTCTTCTTTTATCATGGTATCTCTTTCCTTGTTCTCCCTCTCTGTTCTTTACCCAGCTGGGATCTCCCACTTCCCTAAGCTCTCTTTCCCTCAATCCTTGCCCTTCATTACCCACCTCATGTCCAGTTTGCTCAAGTAGATCTCATCCATTTCTCTGTCGTTGGGAGATCCCTGTGTCTTTCTTAGGGTCCTCTTTACTAGGTAGCCTCCCTGGAGTTGTGAGTAGCAGTGTACTCATCCTTTGTTTTAACAACCTGATGCCCTCCAACTGAAAAATGGATAAATAAAATGTGGTACATATACACAATGGAGTAATACTCAACAGAGAAAAACAAAGACATGTTTGCAGGCAAATGGATGAATCTAGAAAAAAAATCATCCTGAGTGAAGCAACCCAGACTCAGAAAGACAAACAAAACATGGTATGTGCTCACTCATAGGTGGATACTAGATGTAGCATACATATTTTATCTGAGTAGTGTTCTGACATCTTTGTCAGCATCATCTTTTAATTCTTTTATTTTAATTTGCTATTTTATTTAAGTTTACTTAAGTCATTTATCACTATCATGAATAAAAATAAAATCTTAGGAGTTAGATATAGCTTAAGTAAAATTCTAATAAAAAAACAAACAAACAAAAAATAAACCTGACATGTCATTGAAGATTAACCTTTTCTACAATGTATAATGCAGGCACTACAGTTTGGGAAATGTAAGAGTAAGAAAGAGTTACTATTGGTGCATGAAAAATCTAAAGGATCTTTTTTGGGTGGAGTACAAATTAGTTGTGAGATGATAGGCTATAGTCTCTTTTCTTTGAAGAGAACCATAGGCTTGACTCGTGAGAACTGTAGGCCCGTGAGAAGCAAAAATGGATGGGTTACCAGTGGGAAAGCTTAGGGTTTTGATATTTGTGCCAGAACATCTAAGAGATGATACCTGTGGATGACAGTTCCTGGAGAATGATCCCTGTCTGTAAAGGCTGATTGACTGATTAAAACTTCAATGACGTGGAGGGCTTGGAGCTTAATTGCAATTTTTCTTGGGCTACCTTTAGGCTACTACATAGCCATTCTTTGTCCCCTCTCTGTGTGGAACTAAACATTTTGTGACTAACAGACAAAGCAGGAACTAACATTTTGAAAAACTGATTAAAAAATCATTTGAAATATTTTAATTTAACAAACCCTAGTTCTATCAGTCAAAAGGCTAGCTAAGAATGCTCTCAGATGCTGCTACACTGGGCTATACCCACCCATGTTTAATGTTTCAAACAAATATTTGTCTTTTAGTATATATTCTGAAGAACCAATCTCTTTAGAAAATGCCTTGTTTTAGGACTACTACTATAAGAAGTTCATGAAATTGTTGCCACATTGGAACAAGGAATTTTGGGTAACCTGAATCTGTGTTCCTGGGACACAATTACTAATACTGGAAGAATATTAGTTATAAGCTATCCTCTTTGAGATGAGAGCTATATTTTTGTGGCAGTATATGCTGTTTTTGTTTGTTTTATCTTTTCTTTGCTGCCTCTCTCTCTCTCTTCCATATCGTCAACATGACACAGGCTAGAGTCTTTTGGAAAGAGGGAAACTGAATTAAGATTATGCCTCCTTGAGACTAGCCTAGATGCAAGTCAGTGGGGCTTTTGTTTAGTTAATGATTGATGTGGGAGGACCTAACCTATTGGGGATGGTGCCACCATGGACAGGGTGTCCTGAGTTGTGTAGGAAAGCAGGCTGAGCAATCCATGAGAAGCAATCAACTAAGCAGCATTTCTCCGTGACTCCTGTATTAGCTTTTGCCTTCAGATTCCTGCCTTGAATCGCTGCCTTAACTTCCCTCCATAGTGGAGAGTTACCTGAAAGTATAGGAAGAAATAAACCCTTTCTTCCTCACATAACTTTGGGCCATGGTCCATAGCACAGCAATAGATACTAAGACAATATACTTTTTCAAGTTTGTTTCAGGGATTCTGATACCCATATATTGTATATCTTATGCCCTGATTTTCCTGCCACCACTGGAAATTTTGCCTTTCTGAAAAGTGCTTTTATAAGCACAACAGCCAAAAGAAACTGTGTTTTAGTATAAGATGGAACAAGCAAATCTATTACATTGAGCTGTAATCCTAGATTGGACAGAATTGTACTGACAAGTTTGTTTTCTTTATGTAGTATTGGAGAGTATAATTAGAGAAGAACATTTTCTCAAATCAACATATCTCTGTTTAAATCCAAGTTGCTTTCTGTGGGAACATAACCTCTCTTTTCATGGCTGCTTGTGAAGTTGAAGGAAGAGGGATCATTCATAGCAAGAGGATGCGCAATAATGTACATATCCTCCCAAATGTTAAAAACTCATTTAGCTTTACAAAGAAATTGTCTCTACACAATGAAAACCTCCCAGGAAGTCCAACTGCTTATTTGTTTGTTCTTTCAAGTGAAACAAATCATCATTAAAAGGTTCAGCTCAAATTAAGACCTTTTAGGAGCTTAGAGGCACTTGCTTCACAGAAGTTCAAACCCCTTAGAAAATGGTTCATTGCTGTCTGTGAAAAAGAGAAAAATAGCTACTGATGAGATTCAAATCATTCTCTATCTTCTCATTCATTAATTTTAAACATAATTCATAGGCCATTATGCTCTAGAAATCAAAAGAATTATTTCTTATTGTAGCCTTTCATTTTTTATCATTATACACACACAATGTCTAATTTCACCCCACTCATCCAAAATGGCGCTTAAAGCATGCAGGAGAGATTAACTCTAATACTTACATTTGGCTTTAATTCATAGCTTTATAAAGCCATTTACTAGTCTAAATATGTATTTACACAATAGAATATGATGAGTCATTTTAAAAATATAAACATACTAGTTTTAAAAATTGCTTAAATATGTATTTCTGCCTGAGACTTTCTCAGGATATTCCTATGTGAGTCACAGCAAGAACTCCCTAATATTTGAGTCACACCACTTCTCAGCACAAAACAAATAATAAAACAAGAATGATCCTAGGGTAGAGATACCTCTCCAAATGGTAAAAATATTTTCATCTTTTATCTTTTTGGATATTCCACAGCTGTACAAGCATTGGCCCTCAGTTCAAATAGAAACACCTTCAATCTATTCTGACTATGCTCTCAGTAGTATTATAGGGTGCTGTTTAAAGACTCTGGTAATGAAACACCTGGGGAGATGTTGCAGAAACTAATAGTATTCTCTTTCTGTAAAGAGAAACACAGCTCAAAAGCCTTTGTTCTTGGCTAGACACTCATGTCACTACACTACCAATCTCTCTTTGCTTTTAAATAGTCTATTGTACATTTTTTTTTAAAGTACTTGAAATCTTATTTTCTATTGGAGTGATGTTGAAGATGAGCACCATTTGTGGCTAGTGTCGACATAATCATATGCTTGATGTTGGTAACACTACCTTAACATGTCATTGCTGGTTACAAATCCTGTACAAAGTGAGACACAAGTGGAAGGCCAACTGTAAATATCTGTATTTAGGGACAGAAGAAAAGAAGCCATTGTAGGACCTAGCTGCTCTTTAGTCTTAGACTAATGTATGGAAGCTGTGGGGTTGGGATGATGTTTCAGGCCTGTGTTCTAATCTAGACAATGGGAGGTCAGTCAACGCTTTGGTTCAGAGCCTGAGGATTTGGTGTTTAGGTTTATGTAGTCATTGAAGCAGAAGCTTGAATATGATGTCTGCTTTGTCATTTGCCATGATAGAGAGAATGGCCCTGACAGAGGGCCCTAAGAGACAAGACTGGCCATCTTGGGGTCCCCTCCCTACATGATGTATTGGCTGAAAATGAGATCTAAAACAAATTAAGAATGCTAATCCCACTGTCTTCTCAGATTGCTGGCTCTCTGTGTAAAGTACAGCTTAAAAATTCAATTCCTGTTTTTTTTTTTTTTGTCTCTGTGACAAGCAACAGGGCCATTTACATATATACTATATAAATGCCATCTTGAAGCAGAATGGGACAGAGCAGAAGGTCCAGAAGGCCTTTTGCAAAGCCTTACAAAATTAGCATATGAAAAATAAGTTGACAAAAGAAAAAGGCTGGAAGCATTCCCTCTCCTTGAACCAGGCCAGATAAAACTACACACAGGCATAGATAGATACAGAGGCAATCCTGAGTGTCTGCAAGTAACCTATGGCTCATTATAATACTCCAGTACACACCTTGGATAGATATTGAAGACGCTGATGAAACATGTAATACACGAAGCTGTGTGTAAAACATAATGTAACAGACCATTCTCAGAAAGATTGGTATTATGCAAATGAGCTACAAAACTTGTGCATGTGCAGAAGAAGAATATAAAGACCCTAACTCTCTGTGCAGTGGGTTGCTGAACTATTTAATTCTCACCTGCTTGACCACCTTCCCAATACCAGGCTAATGAACTGTTTTTGCTGCATTTGTGCCTCTGCTCAACTCTTTTTTTAGGGCCATAAGAACCCAGAACACCCCAGGAGGCACCCTCCAATCCTGTATAATCAGCCAATATGAATTGAATGCTCTTTAGAAATCATATACAGTGTTAAGACAGCAGGTTTACAGACAAACCTGCTTCCTTAGACAGTTCTTGTGCCATATTTGTTATACTCTTTGGCTGGGATATTTGATTTGAAGGCAGATATAGAATCTAGACCTGATCTATCATTAAGCAATGATCAACAATATTTAGGCAAGTGATCATGTGTCAAAAACTAGAGTCACATCATGGAAAAACATTTTTTTAAGCCTCTATGTAGTTTGGTATCTGAGCTTAGACATGTAAAAGACTACCATGCTCAAGGTGTTTTGAAGACCGCATGAGAATAGGAAGAAGCAAAGTGCTAGAGACGTCCCCAGAAATCCACAAAGATGCCTCCACTGTAGACTACTGGCAATGGTCAAGAGAAAGCCTGGATTGACCTACTCTGGTGATCAGATGGCCAAACACCCTAACTGTAGTGTTAGAAATCTCTTCCAATGACAGAAGGAAGCAGATGCAAAGATCCATGGCCAGGCCCCAGATAGAGCTCCAGGAGTCCAATTGGTTAGAAAGAGGAGGGATTGTATGAGTGAGAATTGTTGAGACCATGATTGGATAAAGCACAGGGACAAATAGCCAAACTAATGGAAGCACAAGAATTATGAACCAGTAGCTGAGGAGCCCCCAACTGGATCAGGCCCTCTGGATAAGTGAGACAGCTGATTAGCTTGAACTGTTTGGGAGGCACCCAGACAGTGGGACCAGGACCTGTCCTTAGTGCATGAGCTGGCTGGAACCTGGAGCTTATGCAGGGACATTTTGCTCTGCCTGGGAGGAGGGGACTGGACCTGCCTGGACTGAATCTACCAGGCTGAGCTGAATCCCCAGGGGAGTCTTTGCCCTGGAGGAGATGGGAAAGGGGAGGACAGGGGAATCCAAGGCTGATATGTAAAAAAATAAAATAAAACTTTTTTTGTTGTCTGTTTTTGATAGTTATATTGTAAATGCCACTGCTATTATTAGTCATAATTTTTGTCAAATAATTAAAAAACACTTTCCCAAAGCCATATAACTACAATGTTTCATATTTAGAGTTTAATTAGATACTATATTGTTGATTTGAATCATTACCCATTGATCTTTCTGAAATATACAAATTTCAGGATTAAAATTGTTATGGAGGCATCAATTACATTGCTTAAAACTCACTCCAGCTTTTGAAAACAGTGTGGTATTAGTTTCTTTAGTGTGACTGTGACCAAAAGCTTGTCAGAGATAAGTAAATGGAAAGGTTAGATTTTATTTAGTAGGTTTCACTCTATTCATATTAGGAGGCTAGAAGCAAGCTTTTCATACCATAGAGTCCAGCAAGCAAAGAAAGGGGTTAACGGAATAGTGTCGGGGCAAAACAGCCTTCAAGGGCATGCCTCCAGTGACAGACTTTCTCTAAATAGCTTCTACCTTCTACCTTTCACCAATTTCAATATTGCCATCATATTTTGTATTCATCAATGAGTTAATCCATTTATTACATAGAGCCATCATGATCTAATTCTCTATAGACCTTCCATAAACAATATATCCAGAACCTCAATACACTAATTTCCTAAGTATTTCTCTATCTAATCAAGTTTACAGTTAAGATTGATATAAATGCATCTTATCTGTGGCTGTGTTAGATGGATCTTTAACCAACTTCTCAAATCTGGAAGCATCATTTCTTAGAATGCTTTCCTTGTATTGAGATAGATTTGGTTAAAAGAAAAAAATGTGTGAAGTTGGGCAGATAAAAGTAATAGAGAAGCCATTATTCTCAGAAGATTGTGAAAATTAATTGTAGTGACAAGTTATTCACAGAGATATTTAAGTCCCATATTTCTCCCTTCCATATTGTATTTTCAGATTTCTTTCCACATGTTGACTCCTGAACAGCAGCAGCCAGAATATCACTTCTTGGTTTTGGACAAATATTCAGAAAGTCATGAGTTCCTGGTAAACTTCTTTACAGCTACATTTTCATAGCTATTTTTCATGGTCTGTGCTGTATCTGGCTACTCAGGTTGACCAGTTGGTCTTCTGATTCTTCATGTTTTCTTTTTTATGTCTTCATTATCTTATGATTATGAGAAGTCTGACACCTACAATAAAGTCTTTATCTTACATTTTTAATAGTTCTGCTTTGCTTAGTGAATTCTGAGTGATTCAGAAATTGGTGCTTGGATAAGGATGTTCCCATAATAAAATCTTAAACCACTAGGGTTTAGGATCAAGGAATGAGTCTCGTAATACTTGGAGAAAATGCATAAAGTTGAAAAGAGAACTTTACTAGAGGATATGCCATGCATTTGAATCCAAAATGACAAAGACAATTCAAACTGAAAAGGAGGTACTGAGTTCTATGGGCATCAACTTAAATGAGATACTTAGTCAGATAAAAGCATGGGGTGTGTTCTCAGGAAATGGAAGTTTCCTCAAAGAGAAGTATCAAGAGCTTAGACCAGTACATGGGGCTGAGAACTGTGTGGACCAGAGAAATCCTGCCAGAGAGAACGGAGGATGATTAAATCAGTAACATTTAACATTTCTGCAGAAGTTGGGAAATAGAATAGGTTATTCGGTACATTTTGTTTTATATTAACCTTCCTCTTTTCCTTTATTTAAACAACATTGTTTCATAGCTCCTGTTATGAAATTGCTATGAGTTCCCAATTTTGAATCTCATTCCCATTTTTGTGCATTAGCATCTATTGTCATTGTGTTATTTTAATGCTGAGCAATATTGATTACTAGAGGGTCATACACTTCATGTTTTTAAGTTCAAAAGACTTAAGGGTAAAGTAAGTAAAATCTGAAGAGCCACTGTGTATTTGGTTCTTCTTCTTTTTTCCCTCTTTGCTCTTTTGGGGGCCTGCCACCCAGCTCCCAAATTTGTACATGGGAAGTTATTCTTACTTATGAATGTATGGCCTTAGCTTAGCTTGCTTCTATCCAGCTTTGCTAGTTTAAGTTATCCCATCTACCTGTTGCCTCTGGGCTTTCACCTTTCTTTATTCTGTATCTCTTTCTTTCCTTCTTACTCTGTGGCTGGCTGTGCTGCTAAGTGGCTGGTTGCTGGCATCTGGCATCCTCCTCTCCTTACCCTTTTCTCACTCCTTGCTCTTCTCTTTTTCTCCTATTTATTCTATGTGCCTGGGAGCCCTGCCTATCCCTCTCCTCTCTAGCTATTGGCCACTCAGATCTTTATTAGATCAACTAGGTGTTTTAGGTAGGCAAAATAACACAGCTTCACAGAGTTAAACAAATGCAACTTACAAAAATGCAATATATCTTTGCAACATTAAATGAATAGTCCACAACATAAACAAATGTAACACATCTTAAACTAATATTCCACAACACCACCTGGAAAGATAACCTAATTTAAATGAAGACTTACACTTTGAGCCAGGGCTAAAGCATTCCATGAGTGGATATTACTTTGAAGGATCTTCTGTGGAAATTAACACTTTTAACATATGGAGGGGAGAGGAATTATATATATATGTATATATACACACACACACACACACACATACATATATATAATATCCAAGCAATTAATTGCTCTCAAGTCTAAATCTGCATGTACCTTTCATGGAGAAATAGGCTATAGTCCCCATCTTTTGTAAAACCTCTTCTAATCAATAGATGTAGAGCAAACAAACCTGTTCCAGTTTTTGACCTAGCCCATGACAAAACTGGAAGGCTTTACATTTGCTTCTCCCTCTAACTACTTTTCTGGAGAGGAAGCTCATCACCCTCACTAATCCTCTCAACCCACAAGATCTGTGAAGGGGATCACCTTGTAGTGTCCAGCTCCAGCAAATCTTGTAGAGGAATGAAGTTTCACCAGTGACTCCAATTAATGTTGCCTTGAAACAGCAAACCAGCCCGTCTGTTCCCACCCAACCCAAAGGATTATAAGATGCAGTAAATTCGCTTTGTTTTAAGCCACTAAATCTGTGTTTATTTGTTATACAGTAATACATAACTGAAAGACATATAAATAAATAAACGAATGAAGAATTACCAAAACAAAAGCTTCTGCAAAAGCAAGCATATTGTATTATGTAGGCAATCCTTGGTGTGTTGCCCTTTCTTTCCTTAGCCTGCTCCCAGCTAGGACCTTTGTGGAGCTTTAAATCTGGTACCACCTATAAATGCTAAGGATTAGGAGAAGGTACTGAATACTGCATATGTTTATATAAAAGTGAAGGAGAATTTAAATAATACTGTCCTAAAAGATTTGGGTGAGAAAAAAATTTATTTTTATTGTTTTACTTTGAGAATATTATTATACACAGGGCTTTTTAATTGCTTGTTTTTGTATTTAAAGATGTATCTTTAGATTTTAATGTGTGTTTGTGTGTGTGTATGTGTGTGTGTGTACATGAGTCTAGGTGACGCAGAGGCCTCAAAACTGGAGTTTTAGGCTATCTTGACTGACCTGATGTGGGTGCTAGGAATTGAACCAGGGTTCTCTCCAAGGGCAGAATGCATTCTTAACTGTGAATCCATCTCTTCAGCCTCTGTTTGTTTTGATATCTTCATGTACACTAAACATTGAAGGCTCTTTTAAAACATAAATAGAAAAATTTTAAGTAATGAAATGAGTGAGGTAGAAAATAAATCTTTAACACTGTGGAAGAAAAGGACTTATAAACCAACAATATCTAAAGATCTAAGGCACCAAAGGTCATGAAATGTCATTGATTAGTTGTATGTCGGCACTAAATGAATGCACATAAGAAAACAACAACCGTGAGATAAAGGCAAAGAGATAAAGTTTATTTCAAAATAGATCAGCTATCATTTGACTGGAGAGTGTGCACTTGAAGCTGATTGCTTGTTTTCTTCCTTCCTCAGGGACAACAGCATATGTAAATGACAGACATAAGGAAATGGGAGAAGGGGAAAAGGATAGACTTTATAGAAACCACTAAAAAAGCAATAGCAATAATGAGGAATGATTTAACAAAATTCAAAGGTTTCAGATCATTTGAGAGCCTTGAACAGCAGATGGCAAATATAGTTTAATTCAGACAAACATTTAAAATGATGCGAAGCAATGGAGAACTACAAAGAAGGGCTATGGAAACACATTCCAATGGACCAATCACCCAGCATGCCAGCCAGGAAATATTTGAAAACTTTTAAGCATCAGCTTAATGCAAAGAAACAGTCTTTTTAGAAGACCAGAATAAAGAAACATTCCAAGGATTGATTCTTATTTGTTGGGAGGAAAATAAGATGGAATAAGCACAAAATTACATCCATCGAAAAGGGAAACAATAGATAGTTTGTGGAATCTTAGACATAACTCCAGGAGATTTAATTTCTCTATGAGATGAAACAGCATTACTCTAAGTATATGTTACAGTGTGAATAAAAAGTGTTCTCCACAGTCCCTGGTTTCGAGAGGCTCTGTAAACTTTAGGAGATCAGACTTATTTGAAGGAACTACTAACTTACAGATTACAGAAAGAAAACCCTTGTTTTTCATTTTTGTTTCTGCTACTTATCATCCCTGAGGTTTCTGTTTCTGCCCACACACACTTCCACCCATGGTGTTCAGATTCTTAATGGTCTCAGAAATGAAGAACCAAGTCATCAAGGACTGAACCCCCTGAAATGGTGACATAATGAATTTTTCATGGATGTTTATTTTGTCACAATTATGGTGTGTTGGGCTGGGTAATGAAAAGCATCAATGTGTTAATGCATTTAATGGGATACATTTTAATAGCATTGGAAATATTGTATCTCTATAAACTTTAAGTTGTTTACACTCATTGTTATAACCACTAAGAAGGCTCTCTCTATATGTACATGGCTATTTTTGGCTAGAACATTGAACACTAACATCTATTTACATGTAGCTCTGTATTAAGCTAATTATTTATTTCATATTAGTTATTTCTCATAGAGTAAATGATGAGAACAGGAGATAGAAACTACTCAGATAAAATCAGGGACCTGGAAAAGAGCAGTTCTACTAATGTTCTTGGTTCTTGGGCTGAGAACATCAGAAGGAAAGTATGATTGCTTACCTTTTAATGCAGTGTCTTTGCTTGGAGGCTGTACAAGAGGCTGTTATCACAACTCCAGTTCAGATATTAATCCCTTCTGCTGAAAAGTTTTGGAGCAGGAATTCTGAAGTTTTATGTTAGAATTGGGTAATATCCAGTCTTCTCCACCCATCGTATAAGTGATCTTCTTGTTATGATGTTGGGGGGAGAGAGGATGTATCAGTTATCTTCATCAGCTATCTACTGAGCCCTGCTAAAGGAAACCTATTTACTCTTGATCAGAAGAACGAAACCTACCTCTGGCCTTGATTTATTGAAAACTATGTTAAAGAGACAGGAAGAATAATTATCCCTTTCATGAGATAATAAACTCCCTCTCCTGAACCCAGAAAGCTACTCTCTGTGTAGTCACTATGGTTCTACCATTAGGCTCTATGAGGTTAACCCACCTTTTTGAGTCCTGACTCAGGAAGGTATAACTTCTTCCCCCACCTTTTTAAAAATTATATTTGTGTTTTAATTTTACACATCAGCCATGGGTTCCCCTATCCTCCCAACTCCTGTCCCAACCCCCACCTTTCCCGCAGCCCCTCCCCTTCATTCCCATCTCCTCCAGGATCAAGGCACCCCTGGGGATTCATTTAAACCTGGTGGATTCAGTACAGGCAGGTCCAGTCCCCTCCTTCCAGGCTGAGCAAAGTGTCCCTGTGTAAGCCCCAGGTTCCAAACAGCCAGCTCATGCACTAAGGACACCTGGAGGTCCCACAGCCTGGATGCCTCCCAAACAGTCCAAGCCACTCAACTGTCTCACTTATCTGGAGGGCCTGATCCAGCTGGGGGCTCCACAGCCTTTGGTTCACAATTCATGTGCTTCTATTCGTCTGGCCTTTCGTCCCCGTGCTTTTTCCAATCCTGGGCTCAACAATTCATGCTCCCTCCTCCTTCTTGACAACTGGACACACAGAGCTCCACCTCGGGCCTGACTGAGGATCTCTGCATCCACTTCCATCAGTCACTGGATGAGAGTTCCAGCCCAACCGTCAGGGTGTTTGGCTATCTGATCACCAAACTAGGTCAGATCAGGCTTTCTCTCGACCACTGCCAGCTACTTGACAGCACACCTGAAAGCCCTTGAACAGGAAGAAGCAAAGTCTCCCAGGAGGAACAGATGCCAGGAAATTATCAAATTGAGAGCTGAAATCAATAAAATAGAAATAAAGAGAACAATACAAAGGATTAATGAAACAAAGAGTTGGTTCTTTGAGAAGATCAACAAGATAGACAAGCCCTTATCCAAACTAACCAAAAGACAGAGAAAGAGCATCCAAATTAACAAAATCAGAAATGAAAAGGGGGACATAACAACAGACAATGAGGAAATCCAGAGAATTATCAGGTCATACTTCAAAAACCTCTACTCCACAAAACTGGAAAAATCTAAAAGAAATGGATAATTTTCTGGATAGGTACCACATACCTAAGTTAAATCAAGACCAGATAAACCATTTAAATAGTCCAATAACCCCTAAGGAAATAGAATCAGTAAAAGTTTCCCAACCAAAAAAAGCCCAGGACCAGATGGTTTCACTGCAGAATTCTACCAGATCTTCAAAGAAGACTTAATACCAATACTCTTTAAATTGTTCCACACAATAGAAGCAGAAGGAATATTACCAAACTCCTTCTATGAGGCTACAATTACCCTGATTCCTAAACCAAACAAAGATGCAACAAAGAAAGAGAACTACAGACCTATCTACCTCATGAACACTGATGCAAAAATACTCAATAAAATTCTGTCAGACAGACTCCAAGAACACATCAAAACAATTATCCACCATGATCAAGTAGGCTTCATCCCAGGTATAACTTCTTTTCTGTTTCTTTCTTTCAGATGCTGGCCATGCTTTCTTTGGTAATTTGGGCTTTCTCTTCTCCGAAGCTAATCACTTTTGCCATATGACAAGACTTTCTCTCTTTTCCATCTCCCTTCTCCAGACAACTGCCAAGATTTACAACTTGCTCTACCTGTGGTTTTTCTTTTAAACTCTAATAAAATTGTTCTCAAGCTTCTTCAGAGACTGCTGTTAAATTCTTTCATTAATGAGATTGCAATACCAAATAGGAAACCCCAATTTCCCAAGTAACATAAGCTCTGAACATTCAAGGCTTCATCCTTATCCTGTCCACGGAAAACCAATCCTTGGATATTCCCCCGCCCCGGTTTTTATTTATTTTTATGTTTATTTATATGTATATTTTGTTAATTAATTAATTAATATTTATTATATTTATTGAGACATGATAAAGTTAACGTTATTCCTTTTGTAGTACTTTCAGTATGTTACTAGATTGACAGTCACACTTTAGAAATCTTTTTGCCCTCAGCGAAAATTTTGAAAAAAACATGGAACCATCTCTTGCTCTCATCGTTAGAGATAATTTTTTCCCCATAGTGGTCCTGTTGATTCTACATTCTCGAAAAAGTTTAGATATCATAGTGTACTTATGTAGTCTGACTTTGAAATGGATTTAAAACCATCCTATCAAGGATATCTAGAGTCAGTCCACTGAAGTACAAGGAGGATTCAGAGATGCACATGGAAATGCAGATTTAAATCAGGGTAACTTTAGATTGAGGTTTATGGAACAAGCTCTCCAGATACCCAAAAGTGTAATAATCAACAAAATAAGACATAAATGTTGTCTTGAGTTCCAAGATTAAAGATAAATATCTCTGTAGTATTTCTAAAATTAGGCTCTTCTTTACATCTTGGTAGGTTTTTTAATTGCCGCTAGATCTTCAAGTTAAAAAGATGAGAGGATTGACTTTTTAAACTTCAAAATGAGCTTCCTGGGTAATACCGACTATCTTTGTCATTATGGAGAGTTATAAGGTTTGACAATGATACCATAAACTTATAGTATAGTTTGATTCTTTCCTTTATGTTTCATCCATCTGTCACATGGGAATATTTTAGCTGGTATACTGATAATAGCTTGTATCTGTGTATGGCTTAAAACTTCTTACTTATACAGAAACTGAAGCATATAGCTTAAAATGTCTTTTTGTCCAGTAAACAACAATAATGAGTGATAACAAAAGAACCTCATTCTAGGATGCTTAAAATCACACATATTTAGACTTACTAAATAGAGATTGTTTACTTAAAAATAAAGTTAATTATTTTTTCAGTGAATTTTTCTTTGCACATGGCAGGAAAAGATGCAATTCTATCTCTACTAGAAGTACGACTCCTGCCGTTCATTTTCTCGCCATTTCTGTTCAGCACAGTGGTACAGATGGCAGATGAGCAAATATTTGTGGCAAAAATACATGACCCAGAATTTAATACTTTCCAATGGTTTCCTAATTACAATCAAATGATGAAATGAAATTAAAAATACACAACCAAATCAAAATTACATTCACCATTTTATTTTTCTTGAAATAGTACGCAAATACAATTTATAGGAGTAGAGAGAGATTTGCAGAAGTCTAATGGTGCAAGGCAGTCACAGTCTTGAGAAGATCACAAGTCACTGGACTCACAGAGGAACTGAATGTGATATTTAGAAGGAGACTTAAAACATGACAGTTCACGACACTGTATTTATTAAGGAACACACTTTACCTACGGGACTTGACTTTTTGCTCTGCTATGCTTTGGTTCACATCTCCGTTATATAGGGAACACACAAAAATGCTTTTGTACATGACATTGTGACGGGGACTCCTTTAATTCTCTGATGTATTTATAAAAAGTCTTTCCCACTGTATGTTACAATTTCAATAGTAGTGTAAGCCAAATATGAAGTTGATGTCAGCAGTATTTGGCTTCAAGAAAGTTGTTTAGTTATTATATTTTTTAATGTTTGCTTAAAACCCCAAGCACCTTTCTAGTACCTTTTTTCAAGGACGGATTTCTTAGTCACCAACCTGACAACAACAACATATCATAGACTAGTTAGTGGCTTACAAATAACAGAATTTTATTAATTATACTTCAGGATGTGTAATTCTGAGATCCTGTCCCAGCATTGTGAAATGATTGTTGGGTACCTTTTGAAATTAGTGATTGCTGACAGAATCTCATAGTATTCTTATATTAAAGAAAGAATGTAGAGAAAACTCTCTGAGCTCTCTCTCTCTCGCTCTCTTTCTCTCTCTCTCTCTCTCTCTCTCTCTCTCTCTCGTGTGTGTGTGTGTGTGTGTGTGTGTGTGATTGATGTAGGAGGACTTGGATATCACTGTGTACATAGGAATGTCAGATGACAACATTATAGATTTGGCTCACTTCTTCAACCTGTACAAAGGATTTGGGTGTGGTGATACATTGTGTCCCCTAATGTGTTGTGCACCCTAATAAAACTTATCTGGGGTCAGAGAACAGAACAACTACTAGATTAGACATAGAGGCCAGAAAATGGTGTCACACACCTTTAATCTTATCTCTCAGGAGGTAGAGATGCATCTTGATCTCTGAATTCAAAGCCACACTGGAAACAGAGCCAGGCAGTGGTGGTACACACCTTTAATGCCAGGATTTGAGATTTCATACTTTGCTTGGGAAAGACATATGTCTTTAATCCCAAGAAGTTATGGCAGGAGGCAGAAAGGTATGTAAGGTGTGAGGACCAGGAGCTAGGGACTTTAAGCTTGTAGGCTTTTTAGCAGCAGTCCCAGTGAGGACTCAGAGGCTTCCAGTCTGAGGAAACAAGATCAGCCGAGGAGTTGGTGAGGTGAGGTTGGCCGTGGCTTGTTCTGTTTCTCTGATCTTGCAGCTTTCACCCCAATATCTAGCTCAGGTATATATATATTTTTTTAAATTAATAAGATCGTTTAGCAATTCATTGTACATTTTGGGATAAAATTGAGATCATTACGCTGGATTAGCAAGCACTTTAACCCATTGAACCATCTCACTGAAATACTACATAAAGGAATTTGTCTGATCTTAAAGTCTCCACTTTTGAATGACTTAGTTCTCATAGACCTACTTCCGAGTGAGATGACAGTAGGTTTCATCACATGGTAATGAAATAGGCACTTATCCACCACCACCATTCCCACTGCCACTTTTTGTGTTCTCCATACTGATCTTTGCTGGATTCATAGCTGCACATCTGGAGCAGCTAGAGACACTATTCTCAGACTCCCTTTCAGCTAGCTGAGATCCTTCAGCTATATTTTATCTAATCTATTGAAACTAGAAGAGAAAGTGACATGTCCATGTATGGGTCACAGAATACCCAACAAGACAAGTGAACTCTTTCCACTTTTCCTCTCCTATGAGATAAACTATAGTAATTTCTTGAATATAAGTCAGGGCATACAAAAGAAAGTAACTTTGTGGCTGGTGGAATTATACTGTACAGGAATTTAGTTTGTGTGTGATATCTCATAGGGCATAGTGACCTGCATATTATGTACTTGGTTCTTTTATGTAAGGCAAAAGACATAAATTCATACTGTTTTCACATTTTGGACATATTTATGATAATAGCTTAATCTTTACCTTTATTGAAGAAATTGGACCCAGCAAAGGTTTTCATTCACCCAAATCCAGAATGAGACCAAACTCATTATTTTATATTTATTTATTTTCCAAAGGATCAACCAGAGGTGATGTTTTTATCTGAAAATATTTTAAAAATATTCTAGTTTATAACAATTATTGAGTCGATGATAATTACTAATTAAAATTTCAGGCTAAGTGTTTTTAGAAAATTAATAATGACTCATTCCTGTTTATTAAAAAAAATTTATTTTGTAGTCCATGGAGGGTTCCAACCTTATAAAATATTGCTTTTGAATAGTGGTACTAAGAAGTAAAAGCCAAAGAGACATTGTAGCTAGAGTTTTCCTGGTGCTGCGAGTCCCACAGCCACAGCTGAGACCCAACCAAGTAAACACACAGAGACTTACATTGCTTACAAACTGTATGGCTCTGGCAGGCTTCTTGTTATCTACTTCTTCTATCTTAAATCAACCCATTTCTATTAGTCTATACCTTGCCACATGGCTTGTGGCTTACTGGTACCTTACATCTCCCTTGTCATGGTGGCAGCTGGCAGCATCTCTCTGCCTCAGCCTTCCACTTCCCCAAATTCTCCTCTCTCCTTGTCCCTCCTATACTTCCTGCCTGGCTACTGGCCAATCAATGTTTTATTTATTAACCAATCAAATCAACACATTTAACATACAGAACATCCCACAGCAAGACATGGTGATTTAAATGGCCTTTGCTCCATCTGCCTAAAAGTTCTAGATAACTGCCAGTCCTCACATTCTTGACTTTATCTAATAAGTCTGTTCTACTTTGAGTAATGATATAGGTTATAATCTGACTGAGTTTAAATAGAAAAGATCCAGTCCATATGCTAACTTGCATTCATTCATCAGATCTGTGTTGGGCACGTGAATGAAGAGGTATCTGTTCAGTTTCCTGGAGTCAGTAATGAATCGAAGAGACTAATTTATTGACTTACAAAATTCAAATGTCACTTGGCATAGAGAAAGAAACAAATATGAAGTGTTAAAGTACCAGTAAGTATTATAAAGGGAATAACAAATTATTTTATAAAGTGTTATAAAATAATGAAGTCAGCAGCAAGAAGGAATTCTTGGACACAACATTCTCAAATGCTTTGTGACCAGGTCATGTGAAACTCAGATTTGGGTGTATATGAGAAGAGGGCGAGGAGGAGAGTGTTTAAGAGAAAAGAGACAGTAACCAAATCCTCAAGGGTTTTTGTGTTTAACTTTGGATGTCATATGTATCTAGATATTTTATTATTGTCTAATAATAAGTAACATGGTAGATATAATGAAAGTATAAAAGAGTTGATACTTCTTTCAAGATCCTAAATCAACATATTCCAGTTTTTACTTAGATGCTAAGTGAACCAGGTGGACAAATGCCATAGCTTCTAACAGTGTTTGCAACTAAAATTGACTCAAATCATGGGTATTGTTTAGCCCAATAGTTTCTAAAAGTTGCATTCTTTGGCATAAAAAATGCACATGATGTCACATGAACATTACTGTGAGGTTTTAGGAACCATCAGGAAGTAGTTACCTTTAATAAAATCTCATGCATTGTGACTTTATTTTTAATTGTGTATATAAAGAAGCACTGAAATATTGACTAAAAAAATCTTGGTGAGGTTAAATATTCATGTGAATAATCTAACAGATGTAAATATAACTATCACAGAAAGCAAAAACATAAAGACTATCTAAAATTATTTTTAAGCAGTGATTATTAAGAATTTTTGTAAACCTCCTGGGAAAACATAGTAAGTTTAGGTAAATTGGAAATCGAGTATTCAACAGGGCTCTTATTTTGCCTCTATGTCCTATCTTCAATACATGAAACATCAAAATGATGCCTGTAATAACACAACATGAGCCAATCTATGAAATTTAATGTCCCAAACAAGATTCAGCATGACCAAACAAAAATACACTGAAGAAAAAGTTACTGTAATTATGAAACTTACAGCCATTAAGTTATTTATGTTGTGTATGCTTGCTGCCCCCCTCCTTTTTTTTTTTTAAACAAACTCTTAAATAAGCAATCTTAGAAAATAATTTTCTGGGAAATGACTGAGATAACCAGAGATAAGAAATTAAAATGAATTATTTGGCAGCCACTGGATGGTAACATTGGATTCAGTTCTGCAATTGAAATTGCCTCTGTATTGTAAGCAGCTAGAAAACACTTTCTCAAATGATCAACATCTATTTCCAAAATTGTACTTATGGATAATACACAGAGTTACAAATGAACACGGACTTTCCTTCGGAGAATCAATCCAAGGGAGAAATCTTCAAACAAATAGGTACCTTTTAATAAGTCAAGTCCCTGCTGTGAACTTGAAGGCAATCGTAAGAGATAAAGAGTCCAGGAAAAATATACAATAAATAACTCCTACAAAACTGGAAATTTGCAGGGTTCTAAATCTTCAGGAATCCACAGGGTGTTCACAAATATATTTAGAGGGCAGGTCTTTCAGAGCCAACATAAAATCTAACTCATTATCTTCCTCTATTTCCTCTTATAAGAATTCTGAACAGAGGGTAGCTAGAATAGTGGAATTAATCTAAACTTCTTTCCCATCAAAAGTTCATTACAAGTGCCCTTGGCTCTGTTCTCAGCTCCTTCATCCCTGCACAGCTCTCCTGCATGACTTCAAAGAGAACTTTCCACACAGGAGATAGAAGAGGGAGGGTGGGGGATGAGAATGGGGCCACCTCTGTTAAAAGAGAGGCTTAATTAAGTACATATTTGAAGAGTGCCTTTGACATAAAAAAAAAAAAAAAAAAGCAGTAAGAAAATTCAGTACTATTGACACTGGATGAGAAGCATTTGGTCCTGGGAGCAAAGCCTCACAGAGATTAAGAGAACAGTTTATATTCTTCTCCTCCAGGCATGCATTTTTTTTCAATGGGTTTCTTTATTGATCTGCCATCCTGAAAGAGTCAGTAAATCTAGCATCTGCATATTGATTCCTAGTTGATTTGGAAGACAAGGGAAGAGAAAATAAAAGATATATCTTTCTTAAATCTGAATAAAAGTACAATGAGTGTGCTTATAAATGTAAGCACACTTCTTTACAAAAGGGCTATAAAACACAAAAATTGGTGGCAAAGAGATTATCTATGTGGCAAGAGAAGGTTTGTATTTTCATTTGTTACTTGGAGTTTTAGCTGGTGGGTATTAGTAGTGAAATGACCAGTATTAATGTAACAGCATGTGAAAATTGGAAGTTTGGACTGAGGCACCATGATTCCACAGATATAAATCCCAAAGTGAGATGCCAGTCCAAAATACAAATCATCTATAAAAAACAACTGGTTGGAAGTCTCTAATGCCCATAATGAAAGGATTGTGAATGAAAGCCATGGAAACAGGCAGTATTTGGGGGGGATTTTTTTTTTTAAGTGAGCTGTGGGGCAATCTAAGTCTCACTCTCCATTCCATAGGCAAGGCATGAGAATCCTTCTTTCCCCAGACACTGAGAGGAGGGCTTCACTGAAAGTGTAGTAAGAGCTGTGGGGTGCAATTTGGTGAACTCTTTAGTCTGCTACTCGAAAAAGGCTCTGACATTCTTCAGAAAAGTGCAACGCTTCTCTGAGGTGGCATGGCTGAGAAAGGGAAGGGAGTTTGCTTATAAAACATAGGCATTCCCATTAGGGTGAGTGCAGCAAGCACTTTGCTGAGCAAGAGAAGGTAAGAAAGACAGAAGGGGCTTGGCAGGATGCTAGGAGAGACAAAAGGAAAGGCTAGAGCCTATGAGCTATGTGGACCCCTGCATTATTTCTAGGGTGAAAGAAGGAGGTGACAATAAAGTCTAAGATGAACACACAAAACAGATATCCCTAGAGAAAGCAAGCCTACAAAGAACCTCAAAAGTTTAAATATTTTCTAGGCCAGTTCTCTCTAATGCTGTCTCATGATAGTACCCATCATGGTAAAAACTTCTCTAGAGACATTTGACCTCCACTCTCTTAACACAGAAACAGTATCAGGAACAAGATAGTCCGGGAAGAGGGAAGCAAAGGTATAGTCCCTCTATTCTTCAATTACCAAATAGCCAATCTGCATCCAGGCTTTGGGTCAGGGGATAAAGTGCCAATGTCAGACTTTTGACTATTGAGGACAGAACAATGTAATTTCTCTTCTCAAGAAGCAAATGAGAAAAAGCAAAATAACTCTCTAAACAGGTATGTCAACAGACTCCTAAAAGGTGAGCTCAGGAGTCTGTGGTAGAAGGAAATTAATTCAAGGCCAGCATAGTGGGATATTGTCTCAAACCAACAATACACACAAGCCTTTAGTAGTAGTTTTGATTGACAAATCATAATTGTATACTTTCATGGTGTAATGATATTTGAGAGATATAAAATCACATAAGGCATGATTAAATCAAGCTACTGACAAGTTCATCACCTTACTTGACTTTCACTTTTCATGCTGAGACATTTGAAATTTGCTCTCAGTGATTTAAAAATACTCAATACACTATTGTTGATAATAATAATCTTTTTGTTCAGTAAATCTCATGGTTATCAAGAAATAGAGAAGAGGGATACAATAATAAGCCATTGCAAAATGCAGTCCCCAGGACATTTCTCCAATGACTTACTTCCTCTACCTAAGCATCACCAACTGCCTCCCCCACCATTTCATGATAATGCCATCACTTTATTAATTCACCAGGAAACTAATTGATTTATTAGTTCAGAGTCCTTACTCTGAATGGGTAATCCCTCACAGACATTTCCACAGGTGAAATTGCTAAGGCCCTAGCATTTCTTAGTCTAATCAATTTACAACAAAAATTATCTCCAATAGCTATATTGTTTTTATGTCTTGGTTATTGTGAACGCCATTTTAATGAACATTGGTGCTCACATATCTCTTTGACATATTAGTTTCACTTCTTTTGAATATGTAACAGAAGTGAGACTGATGTGCCATATATTAGCCTTTACTTTTTGGATGAAGCTTCATAGTCTTCCACAGTATGATTTTTGAAATGAGAACATACTTATAACAAACTGTCTAAAGTCTCAGTTATCTTAAAATTGTTAAAATTTTTTAAAAAATGAGACCTTCAAATATTCATTCTGTATAGGGTCAGTGCTAAACAACCTCTAATAAAAAGAATAAGTCTACAGAAGGATGATGGGGCCCCATAACCATGATTCTACCTGGTCCATTATGATGCCTTTGAGATGATAAACACCACTTAAAGATCAGCTTTGGACAACAAAGTGCTCAGTAGCTGAGA
This sequence comes from Onychomys torridus, assembly GCF_903995425.1. Taxonomy (NCBI): domain Eukaryota; kingdom Metazoa; phylum Chordata; class Mammalia; order Rodentia; family Cricetidae; genus Onychomys; species Onychomys torridus. The sequence continues at coordinate 48,146,913 of NC_050454.1, read as the reverse complement.
TGGTGTACCTGCCACCATTGTAGTCAGAACTTCAGATAAGCCTTACCCACTACTCTGAGACTGGCTACAAATGTTACAGCTAGGCCTCATGAGACTTAACCATTGTTTTTGTTTTCTTATAGGATCCCACAGAGATACCATTGCCCCCTAGACAACAGGAAGCAATTTTAAGAAAAGGTTTTTCCCTTCTTCCAATAGGTTTTTATTTTTCCCAGGGTTATGGATAATTGTCATCTGTAAGGGGTTGGTTATAAGTTGTTATAGGGTTGAGGGTGGAACAAGAAAGATTAGACTCAGGAATTTCTTTTGGAATATAAAAAAGGGGGGTAGATAGGATAGGATAATAAGGTAGATTATTGTATCTACTTGTAAACTAAAATAGCAACTATTAGTTTTAGATAATTTGCATTAGTATGGATTCTTGTATATTGATACAAATGTAAAACTGTTTTTCTATTCCTGTTTAAGATAATTTTATATTAATACAAATTCAAAACTATATTAGTCATATTGTGTATATATTCCTACTTCTGTTTAAAATATTTTTGTATATTGAAACAAATATAAAATTAAGTTTGTCATGCTTCTACTTCTGTTTAGGATAGTTTGTATATTGATGCAAATTAAGGATATTTTTGTCATATTGTCATAACTTCGAGGCCATTGTCATTAAGCTGTACAACTGTTTAGAGATTGTTTATTTTATAATGTGAAGCTCTAGTCTTTAAGCTATATAGGTTGATATAAATTACAGGTTAATATTCACCCCTGTTTGTCAAACTTATAGTCATGTTAGTTAGGTTTTCTAGATATACAGAGATATATTCAGATGGATAGGTAATCTTCAAACACTTCAAAGACCCAGACAATATGGCATTTAAATGTTTTAATAACTTAGAATTCTGTTGACATGAGTCATGACTGCTCCTGTCAGCACTGATCTACTCCAAAGAGCATGATGGGCATTGGAGACACTCCATATGGAGCTTGTTGTCTTAGCAAAACTGGCCTATTGGGCAATGAACTGCCCTTCCCCTTGACTGCTGACAGTAAGCATGCTGTCCAATCTGGACAAGCAGAACACAAGGAAAAGCAACTGCTAAACCTTGCCAAACCAGGGTAAGGCAGTTGTTCAAATTGTCCTTCTGAAAATGGTCTGTCAGATATTCTAGGCCTATAGCCAAAGTAGAGTGCCCCAATGTTGCAAAGAAACATTGGGTGACTGTCAGGCAAGTAGCTGTTTCTGTCAGCTCTTGCATTTTTCAGAAGTTGCTTGCTTGAATGCCCTGCTTTCTCAGGTAAAATTATTTTTATTCTCAGGCCTTTGATGGGCTTGAAGACTATATAGTTATAGTTACAACCCTCTTGTAGCTTAGCTAGTGGGCTATTAAGTACAAGACATAGACTCTTCAGGGTAGCATAACTATTGGAGTAATCTCTATAATTTGCCAGTCACCTGTGGTCTGGACATTTAGAATGTGTTTCTTGCTTGATGTTGTTCTTATAGTTCCCTTTTTGTTTATGGCATTGCCTTTTCTTTCTTCAGGACAATACTTGATGATTTTTCCTATTATATATAGTTTAGTATTAAGAAACTTTTTTTTTTTTTTTTGAGCTGAGGATTGAATCCAGGGCCTTGTGCTTGCTAGGCAAGCGTTCTACCACTGAGCTAAATCCCCAACCCCTCAGAACCTTCTTATTTAGACAAAAAAAAAAAAAAAAGGTAGTGTTGTGGGAATTTGCTCCATTCAGTCAATGGCTTTGGGCTTGACTGCATACATGACCACTTCAGAGCTCAGAGCTGAGGGGAAGGGATTGTGTGCTGTCTCTTGGGTGGTTGGAACTGGATCAAGCCCCAGAGAGTGGCTTGCAGTTGGCTCCCATTTTCCTTGGGCAGAACGGCAGCTGGATCAGTAGTAGTGTCTACCTTGCTCTGTATTCGTGAATATGTATTCCATTGGACCCCTTAATAAATTATTAGATAGACTTTTGTGGGTTCATACTTCAATAGAGATCAGTGGTAAAGTACTTGCCTGGCATGTACTCCCCAGGCAAGCTCTTATTCTCTATATGTTGAGCAGTTTAGGATTCTGGGTTAATCTACATCTACTGCAAAAAGAAGCTTCTCTGAAGAAGGTTGAGTAATTCACTAATTTATAAGTATAAAGAAAAGTAGTTAGAAGTTGGCATAATAACATGTTCATTTAGCAAATTAGCAGCAATACATTTTCTAGGGCCTATGACCTATTTCAGCCATTGGTTCTTAGTCTCATTGATAGTGTCAAGCACAAGTTCTGTCTTAAACTGGCCTTGCAACAACCCACAACTCCAGAGAAGCTAACTAACAGGGAGGACCCAAAGAAGGATGCATGGAATGCCCTGGGAAGGGGAAATAGATGAGATCTCCATGAGTAAACAAGTGATGAGGGGGTGGGCAATGGAGGGTAGAGGACAGGAGATGAGAGCATACGGGAATGGGATGGGTGAACTGGAACTGTGAGGGAGGGGAATGCAATGACAGAGATACCATGATAGAGAGGGACATCATGGAGATAGAGAGAAACTTGGTGCTAGGGAAGTTGCTAGGAATCCCCAAGGATGACGCCAGCATGGGCTACTAGAAATAGTGGAGAGGGCGCCTATACTGAACTGGCTTGCCCCAGAGATCAGACTGGTGAATACCCAAACTGTCATCACAGAACTTTTCTCCAATGACTGATGGAAGCAGATGCAGAGATCCACAGCCAATCACTAGACAGAGCTCCAGGAGTCCAGTTAAAGAGAGAGAAAGGGGATTCTATGAGCAAGTGCATCAGAATCATAGTGGGGATGACCAAACCAAACTGGAGGGAATGCATAAAAGTTGGATCAACGGCTGTGGAGCCTATGGGACTGGACTATAAGCCCTTTGCATGGTGGAATAGTTGTATAGCTTGATCTGCTTGGGAGGCTCCCTGGCGGTAGAATCAGAATCTATCTCCGGTGCATGAGTGGGCTTTATGGAGCACACTACCTATGTTGGGACGCCTCATGCAGCCTTGATGCAGGGGGAAGGGCTTAGACTTGCCTCTACTGAATGTGCCTCCACATGAGAGGCCTCGCCTTCTTGTGGAAGGGAGTCAGGGATGGGTTGGGAAGGGATGCGGGGGGGGGGGGAGGGGCAAGAGGGGAATCTTTGATTCGTGTGTAAAATGAATGAAAAAATTTTCTTATTAAAAAAAAAAGGGCCAGGCAGTGGTGGCACGTGCCTTTAATCCCAGGACTCGGGAGGCAGAGGCAGGCAGATCTCTGAGTTTGAGACCAGCCTGGGCTACAAAGCGAGTTCCAGCAAAGGTGCAAAACTACCCAGAGAAACCCTGTCTTGAAAAACTAGAAAAAAAAAAAAAGAAGAAGAAGAAGAAGAAACTGGCCTTGAGTCCAAACACAAAGTGGTTTATCATTAGCATAGCATTTATGTGATAGTTGCACCAGTGGTTGTGAGTTATTAGAACACTGAACATCTTTTCTGGGATGTTTCACACCTGGGTAAGGCTGTGATTAGCATGCATAGCACTTCCTAGCATTATGAAAGCTAGCCAGTAGAAATAAAGATTTCTCCATTTTCTATGTCTCAAGTGTCTGTTGGCTTGAGAAAAAGGATCTCAACAAACAAATTCTGACTGGTAACCAAGAGCAATGGCTATAGCATATAATGTTTGGGGATCTATTGGACTCTCTTCCTAGCAGCCCCTTGAAAAGAAGTAATACATACCTGGCACTATGTTTTTATTTTTTAATTTTTTAATTTTGGTGTCTGGGAGAGGCACTGGTGTTATAGGATAATTCTATTTAAGCTTTTTTTTTCATATATGTGTATATTTTAGAAAACTTCTACCATAGTAGGTCTCCATAAGACTTTTTAGAGGTCTTTAGTGTTAATTATCTTTCCCTGTACTTTTCCTTCTACCCTTCCCTCCATCTCCCACTCAACTTAATATTTCTTTGCATTCTGGCTTCACATCCTTGACAGATCCTTCATGACCCCTTATTAGTATCCTGATTTATTGGGGCGCTCTAGTTTAAACACACATGTCTAAAGACTCAAAGTTAGCATGTATATATGACATAAAACGTGATATTTATAGTGCTGAGTTTCACTTACCTTGCTCAGAAAGATCATATCCAGCTCCATCTTTTTATCTGTGAATTTCACAATTTTCATTTTATTTACAGCTAAATAATAGCCCGTTGTTATGTGTACCACATTTTCATTGATTTTCATTTAGATTGTCCATCAGTTGTTTCCACTTTTTTGGCTATTAAGAATAGAATAGCAATTAAAATGGATGAGCAGGGATCCTTGTAGTAGGATATAATGTCCTTTGGGAATGTGCCCTGGAGTGTTACAGCTTAATTATATGACAAGCCTATTTCTAGCTTTTGAAGAACCTCCACTTTGATTTCCATAGTGTTACATCACTGTGTACTCCCACTAGTAGTAAATGAGTGATCCCTTTACCCTACATCCATACCAGCATTTGTTGTCATTTAGTTTTTGATCTTAGCCATTAAAAATAAATCTCAAAGTAGTTTTAATTTGCATTTCCTTAATGGTTAAGGTTAATGAACATTTAAAAACATTTCTTGGCAATTTCTGTCTCTTCTTTTACAAAGTCTCTATTTAGTTCTCTACTCCATTTTTAATGTGAGAGTTCCTCTTCCATCCTTGATATTTAGCTCTTATTTTTTCTGTGCATATCTCAGATACCAACTTTCTTTCAGATGTACAGCTGGTAAAGTTATATTTCCCTGTTCTGTAGGCTGTCTCTTTTCTTACATGATGGTATCTTATGCTGTAAAGAAGATTTTTAGTTTCAGGAAATCTCATTTGTTAATTGCTGGCCTTAATGCCTGTGCAAACAGAGTTCTAGTTGAAAGCCTTACTTTATGCCTGTAAGTAAAAACTTTTTCACCATTTTGTCCTATGATAGATTAGGGTATCAGGTCTTATACAGAGGCCTTTTATCCATTTGGAGCTGAATTTTGTGTGGAGTAAGAGATATGGATTTAATTTCATTCTTCTACATGTAGCTATCCAGTGTGACCAGCATTCATTTTTGAAAAAGGTATCTTTTATCCACTGTGCATTTTTTTACCTTTTTGTTAAAACTCAGGTTGTCATAGGTATGAAATTATGTTCATATCTTCAATTTTATTCCTTTCATCAACAAGTGTGTTTTGATGCAGTCCCAGGTTGTTTTAGTTACTATAGCTCTGGAGTATAACTTGAAATCAGATGTGGATAGACCTCCAACAGTGTTTTTATTGTTCAAGCTTGCTTTGGCTATCCTGTTACATTTGCTCATTTCTTTGTTTATTTAATTTGGTGTGTATATGCTTCCACTTAAAACTTAAGATTGTTTCAATTTTATTGAAGAATTGTGTGAAGTTTTGAGAAGAATTGATCTGACTCTATGGATTGCTTCTGGTAAAATGGCCATTTTCTGAATATTATTCCTACCCAGTCCAGGAGCGCTGGAAGTTTTTTGTCTTTAGATGTCTACTCCCAGTTCCATCTTCAGAATCATAAAGATTTTGTTATACAGTTCTTTCACTTTGCTAATTAGAGTTGTAACAGTTTTCCAGACCTGTTAGGGCTTTTCCTAGGAGAAGTACAGAATCCAGATGGCAGTTTCCCAAGAGTTGATCTTTCTTCCCTTCTCTTTTGTGATTTTAATCAAGGCATTGTTAATTCACTTTAAAAAAAAAAAACTCTCTTATAAGCACAAAATATTAATATCTAGGTGAAATGCTGAAGGGTGGAAAAAGGGAAAACTGGCAAGAGCATTCCTTCAAAATAAAACAGTTGTTTGTTCTTACAGGTGTCTGAGTTGGAAGTCTATTTCAATAAAACCAGATGTAAAGACCCTCAGAACATCTCCCAAAGAAATACAAAGTAGTGGAAATCTTGTCTTAGGGTCGGTGGGGTTCATAGCCTTGGCTGTGCCACTTGTTCTTTCGTTGACTTTTTTTCCCTTTATTAAGACAGTTTTTTTATTCATTTTACATACCAACCACAGATCCCCCTCTGTGTTCTCCTCCCTCTCCCCATCTCAGCCTCCCCCGGCAACCCACTCTCCATTCCCTCTTCCAATAAGGTAAAGCCTCCCTTGGGGAGTCAGCAGAGCCTGCTACATTCAGTTGAGGCAGCCCCTCCTCCCTGCACCAAGGCTGCACAAGGTTTCCCACCATGGGTAATGGGCTCCAAAAAGCCAGTTTGTGTACCTTAAGCAGTCTAAGATACACAACTGTCTCACTTATGCAGAGGGCCTAATCCAGTCCCATGCAGGCCCCACAGTTGTTGGTCTAAAGTTCATAAGTTCCTATGAGCTTGGTTCAGTTGTCTCTGTAGGTTGACTTTTAAAAATGTAACAACCATGCTCAACAAAATACCCATCTTCCAATGTATCTGTTAAATTAAAAATAAGAGGCAAAACCAAAAATAAACAAACAAACAAAACCCTCGAAGGCAGTCACAATTGCCTGACTTGTTTGATCTTGTGCACAGTATAGAAACTCAGGAAGGCTTTCAACAGCACATGAGACTAGGGGATGCTCAAACTTCCTTTTGTTGAAAAAGTATAAAATACTCATAATTCCAAGTTTGAAAGGCCCACAGACAAATGTCCTTTGAAAATGCCACAAGACAATTCAGGCACCTGAGCTTTTTGTATACTGAATGGGATGCTGTCAAAATGCCAGTTCTTCTGGGTAAAATATTCCCCATCCTGTTTCAATACTTCCAGTGAAAGGTCTAGTATCAGTGTGAGAAGTTCTCCTATGAAGTCATCTGGAGATGTCAAACCCTTGATCACAAAGTCAAAGTATCTCTCTTCCTCAGCATACTTTTTCAGTACTGGAATATACCATTTTATGAGACTCCGAAAGGAGGGTCCTTTAAGATTGTCTAAGACATTAGCACATGTGTTTTGCCTGTACTTTTACATCTACGAATCATTATCTGATAAATCCCTACCATAGTGACTAGTTTTAGTTTCCATTTGACTATTGCCCTCAAAATATTCCCTCACATCCACTTCTTAAAATCAGTGCATGTTTTTGTAATCTTTAGCAATGCCTGTGATTGCCTTAATATACATAAAGTCATTCTCTGACGAATTAAGATCACCACTAACAAGGACAGTATTTCCAAATGCTTTGAGTACAGACTTTTAGTATTGGGATACAGTAAATCTTCATCATACCTTTGTCTATATCATACTCAACCAGGTGCCCAGTGTCTATTTGTGGCATTTCCTCAAAATATGTGTAGTAATTGGTTCAACCATCCAGCATCATAGTGGTTCACTTTTTCATCCCCCCTTCACCCTATTTATTCAAAAGTTGGTATGTTTCTTGTTTGTCTTGTGCATCACTGTTCTAACTCTGAAGGCCCAACAATACCAATATATAGACAATTTTCCATTTTTTGTTAGGTTGCTGAATAGTTATGGTGTTGCCAGGTAGAGAGATTTTTAAGTGATCTTACCATCAGCTTTATGATTTAGCTTGAAGTCTACCATGTTGTGCCCTGATGCTGCTTAGAGAGGGAAGCTCTGTGGGTCACCTGGGGTAGTACCATGGGAGACTAGGAGGATGCTGCATCTGAGGTTGTTGAGGGCAGGCAATTTGCTGCTTTGTAGGAGGATAGGAGCTAGATTTATCTTTTAAAATTTCTACTACCTCTTAACATTGCCATACTAGATACCAAGCTCCCACCACATGACCCTTTGGAGAACAAACTTTACCTATATTCCAACCGTGATATTCTCTTCAATTGCATCTACACTATCTATAAAGACTATATATTTAGGTACAAATCTCCTGCTTGAATTATATAGTCTCCTCCTGGTCCTATTTCCTGGAGGTGTGTTTTACCACATTTTTTAATAGCCTTGACTTAGGAGATAGGATTCACATGAAAGACAAATCCACAGAGATACATGTAAGATAATGGCATTAGCTATTTGAAATGAAAGGAAGATGAGAAGTCTTTTATTTAAAAAAACACAACCTGTAACTTAACTATTAAAATGATAAAACTATTACATTATCCTTAACATTAGTTGTGTTAAATTTGGTCTAAATCTGGCTATTATTAACACAGCACCAATAAAACTGGCTGCTTAGACAGTTTTAATTGCTGTTTTTTAAAAAGAAAATTATTATGGACACCAGGAAATCTGAAGGCAAATAGATGGGACTAGAAAGTCATCCTGTGTGGGGTAACCCAGACTGGGAAAGACAAACATGGTGTGTACTTACTCATAAGTGGATATTAGCTGTAAAATAAAGGACAACTATGTTACAATCCACAGGCCCAGAGAGGCTACAGAACAAGGAAGGTTCTGGGGGAATACCAAGATCTCCCTAAGAGGGAGAAATAGATTTCATGAGTGGCTGAGGGTAGGTGGGGATGGGAACATGAGCAATCAAGTTGGGAAGGTTAAAAGGGGGAGAATACTGAAATAGGCTACTGGAAAACAGGAGCATTTCAGTGTCAGGTAAAAAATCTGGCCAATAGAATCTCCCAGGAATCTACAAGGATGGTCCCAGCTAAGACTCCTAGTACTAGCTGATACATAGCCTGAACTGACCATCTCCTGTGACCAGATTGGTGCCTAGCCCAATTGTCATCAGAGAGGTTTCAACCACCAACTGATGGAAACAGATGCAGAACCACAGCCAAACATTAGTCAGAGTTTGGGGAATCCTGTAGAATAGGGGGAGAAAGGATTGTAGGAGCCAGAGGGTTCAAGGATGCCAGAAGAAAATTCACAGAATCAACTAATCTGGCCTCATAGGGTCCCACAGAGACTGATCCAGCAACCAAGGAGTGTTGTAGAATATTATTTTAAGATGTGTTACATTTGTTTACGCTGTAGACCATTTGATTTAATCATGCAAAGATGTGTTTGCTTTGTTTATGTTGCATTTGTTAATTTAACTCTGTGAAGCTGTGTTACTATGCCTGTCTAAAACACCTTATGGTCTAATAAAGAGCTGAATGGCTAATAGCAAGGCAGGAGAAATGATAGATAAGGATGGCAGGCAAAGAGTATAGAAGGAGAAATCTAGGAGGAAAGGAGAAAGAGCAATAGAACAAGGAGAGGAGGAATTCAGTGGCCAAGCATCCAACTACACAGTCAGACACACAGGGTAAGAAGGAAAGAAAAGGTATACAGAAATAGAGAAAGCCCAGAGGCAAAAGGTGGATGGGATAAGTCAAGTAAATCTGGGGAATGACAAGCCAAGCTAAGGCCAGGCATTTATAATTGAGAATCAGCATCCTTGTGTGACTTATTTGGAAGCTGGCTAACAGGTCGCCCAAAAGAGGCAAAAGAGTAAGAGTAAAAAAACCATGGAGCCTGCTGGGGACTGACCTAGGCAGTTTGTGTATATGTGACTATTGTGTAGCTTGGTCTTCTTGTGGGACTAATAACAGTGGGAGCAGGGCTGTCTCTGATTCTTTTGATTGCTTTTGGGACCCTATTCTTGATTTCCTTGTCCAGCCTTAATACAAGGTGAGGTGCTTGGTCTTACTGCAACTTGATATGTCATGCTTTGTTGATGTACATGGGAGGCCTGCTTTTCTGAAAAGAAATGAAGGAGGAGTGGATGGGGAGTGGGGAGAGGTACTAGGAGGAGAGGAGGGAGAAGAAACTGTGGTCATGGTGTAAGATAAATAAATATATTTATTTAAAAAATGGATATAGTAGTGTATTACAACATTTTTCTAAAAAAAAAGTATTTAAGCTTCATTTGGTATCTATAGTTCTAATCTAACAATGTTTGCCCTCCCTTCATGTCCTCCTTTCAAAGGCAGTAATACATACAAATCACACTGGCTATGAGAATTTCTTTGAAAAGTGGAAAACACAAGTGACATGCTTTTAGTCTTCATGGTCTACCCAAGACCAGCATGGATCCATGACTCTTGTCATGAATATCAGGACTAGGCAACTGGACATTGTTACCTTTTTACAGCCCTTCAGAACTCTGATGAAAGAAAATATTTACATGATGGAATTGGTATATAATTATTTATGTAATTTGTTAATAATTCGGGAGATGAGACCTTTTCAATTCAAACTTCATATCCTTGTATATTTTATACTAATGTGATGTGAATTTTACTGATGGTAGAATGTCATATCATATGACAAGATTTCAGTACTACATTTGATCAATTTACTCATTTTCAATAAATGTTAAGATCACTACATAAGGTTAATTACTGAATTGCTGTCTTTAAGGTTATTTCTCTCTGAAAGTACTATTGTAAGTGGAAGTGGAATTTTGTATTCATATTGATAGCAAAGTGTTTTTCTCCCTAAAAGTAGAATTTCTTGTAAGAACAAAAATTCTAAGCTATGATAAAAGAAGGGGCTATTCATATATCCACACACAACTTTTTGATATGGATTTTTCCCTCTAAATTTAATTTTCTTTCTGAGTCTTCAGTTGACAGTTATATGTCACTTTCAGTATAGAGTATAACTTTTGAGATTTCCTGTCTTCCTAAATAAATTGTGGTATTTTGTTTTTGTTTTATAGGGGCGAATGCGCATCTTATTTTTCCATCTCCTGACTATATAGCACAATGCTTTGTGGATAGGTAGGCAAATTTAGTTTAGAGGAAACTAATTTTTTGTTTGTTGGGTTGTTTGTTTTTGAGACAAAGTTTCTCTGTGTAACAGCCCTGGCTGTCTTGGAACTCACTCTGTAAACCAGGCTGGCCTTGAACTCAGAGACCTTCCTGCCTCTACCTTTTGAGTGCTGGGATTACAGATGTGCAGCACCACCACAAGGATAGAGGAAGGTAATTTTAAGAAAGGAATTTATGAGTCTTCTTTCCTCCTGTGCCCCAAGTAATCCAATATTCCTGGAAATGTGTGGTTGAAAGCACTATGCTAGACATGAAAGGTGCTTTGTGATACTTTTCCCTGAGGAATTTATAAAATATTTATAGATATTGTGTGTGTGTGTGTGTATATATATATATGTATGTATATATGTGTGTGTGTGTGTGAAAGAATCATTTATAGATTTACATGAGCGATTTGACTCCCACTGCTGGAGGAAATTAGAAAAGTAAGTGTGTATACAATAGGTGCTAATGTGAAATCATACCTGAATATCCCAGAAGAATTAAATGATAATTTATAGTATTTTAAACTTATGAAACTTTTAAAAAGTGACTTTACAAAACTATTCATTAGCAATGGAAGGCTCCTGGGGAAATGAATGCCAGGTGTCCTAGAACTTGGTTCCTGAGTGACTACTCATGCTCCATCAAATGGTCCCACACGTATGTTCAGGCAGGCAGAACATAATGGACTCAGTGGGTAATAAATAGCTGTAATAATTGCATGAATATATGCATACTGTATGTGTCTACAAACATATATTCACACACTATCCATATATTCATGTACACTTATACATATGTTATGTATTACTTCTATATTAATATTGCACAAACAAGATTTAACCTAAACTACTAGAATTTCCATGAGTGGTATTAATAGTTTAAAATTACACATTGATATGTGAGGTTTGGCTTACAAATTATTAACACCATTTTAGTCATTTTTGAGACAAGGGAAAAGAGAAGATGTCTGAGAGCAAGAAAATAGAGGAAGGAGAGGGAAGTGGGGAGGAACTCAGGGAAGCTTTGAAAATTTAAATAGCAGTAATTGTAAGAAAGTCAGATTGATGACTAACTACTTAATTCCATCGTATGGGAATTCATCAGCAGGACAGAAGCTTACTGATGCACTGACCAACATCACTCCATTTGACTGTGGTAGCAAGTGCACTACCACAGGAAATCGTGAGTAACAGTATACTTTGCTAATTGTGTTTACAGTCACAGGATATAAAGCTCCTATACCTCCATGATTTTGTCCAATCATTTTGTAGACCATTGTTGAATCATCAATATACTCTTTCCTTTGTTTTGATCAAAATTATATTGGTTGTGCTAACCTATTAGTGCCTAGAGAAGATATGAGTTAAATTTGCATGCTTTAAAGGAAGAGAGCATCATTTCTGCTTTAAGATAATATTAAGAAAATGCATGTAGGAGTTTCATTCAGCACAGACTCTAACATACACTTAAATCACTCTTAAAATAGAAATCCGTCTAATTCTTTTGGGTGTCATGAATTGCTAATGTCAATACTAAGAATATGTTCTTTTGTTTGAACTGAGGAAAGCAGGAACATGTAAGGTGAGACTTATAAAAGCTATCATTTGAATCAATGCAAATGTTAATGTGTAGTATTTATTTCTTAGCCTCATAGTAATTAACCTTAGTATATCATATTTATAAAAGATTTTGTGCATGCTGCATGATTCTTTAATTTTGTTGTTTTGAATAATTTATCATTGAGCTGAAGCATTTTCAGACAGATCTAGAAACGAATGTGTATAGTAACGTTGGTAATAAATAGTTTGATAAGAAATAAAAAATACAACTAAAATTATAGAGAAAGAGTTACATTGTAGAGAAGAATGGGGTGCCGAGATGAAACCACCCACAAGCCAAGAAGAATGGGATGTGGGGAAGAACGGGACGCTGAGATGAAGCCATCCACAAGCCGAGAAGAAGAGGCATCTGAAGTCCAGAAACACCAGCCATTTCCAGAATGTAAACTCCTGAATCATGACAGGACACTGGCAGAATTTAAGTTTATCGGGTACATGGAATACTCACACTGAATGTGGTAGGTCTTGTGTACATCCTGCTTCACAAATGAGTCTGTCAGATACGCTAAGCCTATAGGCTGAAGATGATGCCCCAACACTGTGGAGAAACCTCAGGTGACTGTCCAGGCAGCTGGCTGTTTCTGTCAACTCACAGTTTTTTTTTTTTTTTTTTTTGAAGTTGCTTGTTTGCAATTCCTGTTTTACTAGGCAATATTATTTCCTTCTCAGGTCTCTGAGGGAGTTGAAGATTAGATAGTTGTGGTAACAATTTTCTTTCTTAAGAGATTCAGAAAAGAAACTCACTAAGAAGTGTTAAGTGTATAAATACAAGTTAGGATAGAAAGTGAATCAGGTACATTTTGGACTCACCAATATATAATAGATAATGAAATATTTTCTCTGAATTTGTCAAATGCAAATGGGCATTGTTAATGTATTTATTGTTTGTATATATTGCATATAGCTATTGTTCTTATTGTATATAGTTTTTTTACATTAGTTATAACTTTTTAAATTTTTAAAAATTTTTATTAGACAAAAAGGGGGAAATGTAGTGATATTTTATTTGTATGTTAATAAATAAAGTTTGCCTGAAGATCAGAGGAAATAGCAAGCCATTGTAAGTAAAAATAGAAGTTAGGTAGTGGTAGCATATTTCCTTAATTTGATTACTTATCAGGCAGGGTCTCTGTGTGTTCAAGGCCATACTAGGGTACAGAGCCAAGCATGGTGACATTTGCCTTTAATCCCAGTACCAACCATAGAAACCTGGAGGTCTTTACAGACAGGCAGTGAGAAGGAAGTGAGGTAGCCAATGAGTGGGCAAACAGCAAGGCAATAAAAGCATGGGTAAGACAGGAAGTAAAACACATTTGGAAGCTGCAGAATTGGTGAGTTAAGGTTCACTGGTGGCTTCTCTGATCTCTAAGGCTTTCACTCCTATGTTTGGCTCCATGTTTTCTACTTAATAAGACCTTTTAGAAATCTGTCTACATTACATTCTTAACAATTTTGGATTAAGCATAGTGTGCAATATAAAGTTTATCAAAAGTATTTTCAGAGGACTGGTTCTATGACCTCCACAGATACAAAAGTTTGAGCACATACAAATTCCTCAGGTCAAATGGTGTGGTATTTGCAGCTAATCTGTATACATATCCCTGTGTGTGCTTTACATTATCTTTGGAATGCTTGTAAAAGCTAATATAATGTCAGTGCTGTATAAATAGCAGCTATAGTGTATCATTTGATGGAATAATGGAAAGGAAAAGATGCTGTACATATTCAGTATGGATCAGAGCCCTAAGCTCTACAAGAAGCATTCTCAAGGTGGACAGTGCTTAACCTGGAGGTAAACATAGGGTTTGTACAATGGTGGGATGCAATCTACCACATGGATTTCAATTCTGTGATTTTGGCTTTGTGTTCAGCATGCAGCAAATTAATTATTTGTATTAAATTTCTGCTATTTTTGTAAACATTTGATCCATAGTTGGTTTAAATATTTAGATAGAAAACTGACAGGTGTGAATTTAAATACTGTATTTAAATAAACTTACAGTTACCTTTTAGCTTATTATCTTTTTTGTTACCTTTATCATACCAATCTTAATTCCTCTATGTATTCTTTATATAATATACTTTCAGGTAGGTAAACTTAAAATAATATGGTGTTTCTCTTCAGAAGATGTCAGTAATAATTAAGCTTACTTGAAATTTCAAATAGTCTGAATTGGTTATAGTGACAAAAAAACTGATATTTCTGTCTGCTGGTTTAAGAATGGATACCATTACATAGTGTAAACTGATAAACGATAAAACTGAGAGTCCCTGTTTGGCAAGTTGTGATTTACTCATTCATAATTAACAGCCCTGTATCTTTCAGAACTGCTTCCAGACTAAAGTCGCTGTTTCTGTCTAGAACATCCATCCTTACACAGTCCCCGTGAATCCCACTGCATTTCCTGTGAGTGTAACTGTCTGATCAGCTTATCAAATGCAATCAAGTACTTTCAGTATGAAAATGCTATTGTATTAATCACAAAAATTCAAAGACAAATCATGTGCCATATTTTCAAAGAGCTTATCTATTAAAGTATGCATCTTTAGCATAACTATCCTTAGAGGAAGTTTGTAGTAAATAAATAAAGGGTTGTATAAACAGAGGAGGGATAGGAAATACTGGATGTGGGATTGAGAGTTCCATGTGCTAGCTTTGGATAGTTTTGCACTGCTCCTATTGCATGTGTTTAATCTCGACATAGCCACTTAGTAATTTAGTGGGTTGGGCAAGTTGCTTGAATTTTTTAGTAGATATATATTGTGTACTGTGGGGTCTTACCCCATCAGGAACTTAGGTCACCTCTGAAGAGGTGGCCTGGAACCAAGGAAAGGTAAGTGCACAGCTTGGCCATTTCCCAGCCTTTTTCTTACCTGGAGAATCAAGCATAGCAAAGAGTCAAGTCAAGCAAGAACTCCTTTATTATTAGGCAGTAAGCCTCTTTTATAGCAGAAAACCTCAGAACTCTAGGAGGGTGTGGAAGGAACCAACCAATTGCTTTAAAGGTCACCCTATACTCATTTCTTTGTTTACGAGCTGTTTATGCGCTGACATCATCTCCTGATTTTGTATGTAATCTCAGCGTAAACAACTTGGGATCCATCTGTCTAACTTCCTCTCAGCACCATCTTTGCAGCCCATGTATGCCCCACAGTGTACTTTCTATTTATCTATAAATGTGCCAATCACAGTGTACATGTACTTTGCAGATTTATTATTGAAATTCTATGTGTTAATACATGACACTACCTGGCATATAAACATTGCATGCAAGTATTAGTTACTGTTAATAGTGGCATTATATCAAATGATAATATATAAAACTCTTAGCAGAATTCTTGTTTCCCTATAGATACCAACAAAATTAATAAAAATTCTATTTGAGCAGGAGAAACCCCTTGATGAGAAGTAACAGCTTATCCACTGATGTGACAAGCCTACAAGATGTAAAAAAATATTAACAAACAAGGGTCAGGGCAGGATTCTGTTTTTTGTCTTTACAAGATAATAGAAATACCCATCTTCCAGAAATCATAAGGCCTTGGACACCTAGATGTCCACAGCAGAAAGGAAGGAACTATTGGTTGTGGTGATATTGTGTTCCCCAATATATTGTGCATCCTAATAAACTTATCTGGGGTCAGAGGACAGAGCACCCACTAGATATAGAGACCAGAAAATGGTGGCACACACGCCTTTAATCCTATCACTTGGGAGGCAGAGATCCATCCGGATCTCTCTGAGTTTAAAGCCACACTGGAAACAGCCAGGCATGGTGATGCATGCCTTTAATCCCAGTAAGAGAGCCTTTAATCCCAGAAAGTGATGGCAGAAAGCAGAAAGGTATATAAGGTATGAGGACCAGGAACTAGAGCTGGTTAAGCTTTTAGGCTTTTAGCAGCAGTTCAGCTGAGATTCATTTTGGATGAGAACTAAGAGGCTTCCAGTCTGAGGAAACAGGATCAGCTGAGGAATTGATGAGTGAGGAAGCTGTGGCTTGTTCTGCTTCTCTGATCTTCCAGTGCTCATCCTAATAACTGGACTTGGGTTTGTTTTTATTAATAAGACTCTTTAAGATTCATGATACAATTGGTACCAGTATACTCTCCTGGGCAATATTTCTCTGCCTAACATCAATATCTTTAACTCTAGAATAACTATGGTCCCTATTTACTTATAAATCATGCTGGCTTTGGAGTTGGATTGTAGCTCTCTCCTTTTCCAAACCCAAGCATATTGTTAAAAGAAAAATTAGGATATTCTGTCTCATGTCAGAAGAGTCAACTGGTGTGAGACAGAAGAAAACCAATGATCTAGGGACCATTGTTTTCAAGATTCTATTTCTTTCCATGCTTGTCCTTGCTTTCTGGGATACTTTCTTGATTCATCATAAATCCTAACTTTCCATTTCGATATTAATAATGTTCAAGTTTTCCACAATGAAAAATACGTCTTTCCAATAGCAATCTCTGAAGTCTCCAGAAGGAAGACTGGGCCCCACAACAATGACTCTACCCAATTTAGAATGATGCCATTGTACCCAAGAACATTACTCAGTGATCAGCTTTGGACTGAAAACTCTTTAGGACAGTTCCCAGATGAGATAGTCCATATTACTACACTTCTAGCTGGAATCTCAGGCTACCTTACCCATTACTCTGAGACTGGCTATAGTCTCTAAAGCTAGTCCTTTGATACCTAACTAAGCTTTCTTACAGGACCCCACAGAGATACTAAATAGCAGGAAGCAATTTTAAGAAAATGATGCCCCTTCTCCCAAGGTTTTACTTTTCTCAGGGTTATGGATGACTGCTTATAGGGTTGGGTGGTGGAATAATAAAATTTAGAATCAGTATTCTCTTTAAGAAAAGAAAAAGGGGAATGGATAGGTATAGTATATTAAGGTAGATTATTATATATACTAGTCAACTAATTTAGTAAAATATCAGCCTTAGAAAATTTGCACTGCTATAGATTCTTGTATATTGATACAAATATAAACCATTTTTATATTCATATTTAAGATAATTTGTATATTGATAAAAATTCAAAACTATAATTGTCATATTGTATACAAATATCTACTGTTTGAAATAATTTTATATTGATACAAATGTAAAATTGTATTTGTCATACTGTATGTATGTTCTACCTCTGCTTAGGATATTTTGTATATTGATACATATTGAGGATATTGTTGTCATATTGCACATTGCACTATAAATTTCTACCTTTGATTAAGATATTTTGTGTATTGTCACAAGTTCAAGGTCATTGTCCTGCTACTGTACATCTGTTTACAGACTGTTTCTATAATGTGAAGCCTTAGTCTTTAAGTTATTTAGGATGAAAAGGATCATAGGTTGATAGTCTCTCATACTTGTCCTTGTTTATAGTCATGTTAGCTAGGTTTTCTAGATATACAGAAATATATCGGATGGATAGGTAATCTTCAAATACTTCATAGACCTAGATAATATGGCATTTAAAAGTATTATCAACTTAGATTGCTGTTGACATGAGGCTTAATTGCTCCTAGCAGCAGTGATCAACACCTGAGAGAATGTTGGGCTTCTAAGACACTCCATTTGGAAGTCTGTTTTCTTGGTGCACAATGGCCTGCTACTCAAAGAACTGCTCTGCCTCAACTGCTGACAATATGAATGCTGTCCTTTCAGGATGAGCAGGAAACAAGGAAAAACAGCTACCGAACCTTGCCAAGACAGGGTAAGATGCTCTTTCAAAATCCCTGCTTCTGAAAATGGTCTGTCAGATATTCTAGGCCTTTCACCAAGTAGGATGCTCCAATGATGCTGGGAAACTTTAGGTGACTTTCCACACTGCCAGATGTCTCTGTCTATTCTCACGGGAATTTTAGAAATTGCTTATAGCATGAATCTTAAAGGTACTTATTAACAAAATCAAACCTAAGCCAGGTATTGGGGTGAATGCTGGAAGATCAGAGAAGCAGAACAAGCCATAGCTTCCTCACCTCACCAATTCCTCAGCTGATGCCGTTCTCCTCAGATTGGAAGCCTCTGAGTCCTCATCCAAATGGATCTCAGCTGAACTGCTGCTCAAAAGCCTAAAAGCTTAACTAGCCAAATGCTTCTAGTTTCTGGTCTTTGTGCCTTACATATCTTTCTGCCTTCTGCCATCACTCCCTGGGATTAAAGGCTCACTTCTTAGGATTAAAGGTGTTTGTCACCATGCCTGGCAGTTTCCAATGTGGCCTTGAACTCACAGAGATCCAGAGGGATTTCTGCCTCTGGAATGCTAGGATTAAACCTGTGTGCTACAACTGCCTATCCTCTATGTTTAATATTGTGGCTGTTCCATTCTCTGACCCCAGATAAGTTTATTGGAGTGTACAATATTTTGGGGAACACAATATCACCACAGTTGCTTGCTTGTGTTTTCTGTTTTCTCAGGTATTATTATGTTCCTTCTCAGGTCTTTGATGGAGTTGAAGACCACAGAGTTACAGTTACAATCTTAGCTAGCACATATTAAGTACTAGACTCAAATTCTTTGGGATTGGACAGCTTTTGGAATAATCTCTGTAACATGCCATTTACCTATGTGCTGGACATCTCTGGATTCTAGTATGTGTCTCTTATTTGATGTTGTTCTTGCTGGTTGTAGTTCTATTTTTGTTTAGGTTATTACTCTTCCCCTCTCCTGGACAATACTTGATAATTGTTCCTATTGTATATATTTTTGTATTAGGTTAGAACTTTCTTATTTAGACAAAAGGGGGAGATGTAGTAGGTAGCTGTTTTGTCTATGGCCCTGAAGCACCGTCTGTAGAGATGCAGCAGGAAACTGCTCCACCTGCCTATGATCTTGAAGTACATGCCCCTGGGCATGGCCTCATGGACCCTTAAGAACTGAGATGCACATAGGCAGGTCTCTTCTCTTGCTTGTGGTTTTGGAGCTGGGACTGCTATGGATATCGCTCTGTGTAAATAAAGTTCTGATTGGCCAGTGGCCAGGCAGGAAGTATAGGCGGGACAAGAGAGAAGAGAATTCTGGGAAGTAGAAGGCTGGAGAGAGACACCGCCAGCCGCCGCCATGAGAAGTGACATGTAAAGACACTGGTAAGCCACAAGACATGTGGCAAAGTATAGACTAACAGAAATGGGTTAATTTAAGATAGAAGAAGTAGATAACAAGAAGCCTGCCACAGCCATACAGTTTCTAAACAATGTAAGTTTCTGTGTGCTTTCTTGGTTGGGTCTGAGCAACTGTGGGACTGGCGGGTAAGAGAGATTTGTCCTGACTGGGCCAGGCAGGAAAACTCTAACTACATGGGACTGTGTTAGGAAGCCAGAACAGCATTCCAGAACCTGTGACTATTCTGTTACGTAGAGGGAGTTTTTTCCCCTAGTACATTCCTTCACCCATTGAACAGACTCTGTGGATTCCTCTTTATACAAGATATCTATGCTGTATTTTAAGAAGGTAAAACCAAGCCAAATTAGAATAAACAAAATGCATATTCACACGATAGATGAGGACTGCCATAGTCAGACAACTCTTCAACAATTTAAAAAGAGAAATTAGTCATTGTGTCTTTAAGGGACAGGTTTATTAGTATCTTATTGCAGCTTGAAACAAGCTTATTATGTATAAGTTGAGCCTCAAACTCATAATCCTTCTGCTTCAGTTTCCCAGATGCAGGGATTACAGGTTTGTGCCCCTACACCCAGCTAGGGCAGGAGTGGAGAAGAGAAAGGCTTAGGATATGGATATATGGCTATACAACAGAGTGAGGTACACAAACCAAGAGAGAGTGGAAATCACCAGATTTGGCTGTGCTTTAATGCTTTGGAAATACATAAAAATAAACAAACAAACAATAACAACAACAACAAACAAAAACTTTCAATATTTAACCTCACTTAGTCATTACACGTGGGTGAAATAACCACAATTATTCCTTTAAAAAATTGCAATGAAAGCAATTTTATAGACTAGGATGTGCAAGTTCCAAACCCTAGAATTCCCTTCCTTACTAAGTTAGTAAACCAAACAAGTACCTTATCCTAATTAAGATTCTGTGTATTTGTGTTTGCATTGAAAGCTAGATCCATAGTGACTTGCCTACTTAACTTACAAAGTTAAGTAGATTCTGATGAAGGACGTGGATTTGTGGAAACTTAATGACTATGTCTATCCAATTCTAATTTCCCTTTGTATTTTACATTTGTTTTTACAGAAGATAAAAATCAGTGCAGTATCTTTTAAGAGGTATGCACCATGGGTTAGACTATGTTAGCATCTACATATGCTTGACGGTAACATCTCTCAAAGGTGTGTTGATTGCATGTGGCAAGGGTATCAGTCAATATTCTGACTTTGTCTTATAATGTACAATAAATTGCATGGTTTATTTAAAAACAAAACAAAACAGAAACTTATTTCTCAGGTTTCTGGAAGCTGGAAAATCCAAGATTAAGGTGCTTGTAGATTTGATGTTTGTTGAGTTCACATTTTCTCATTTAAACATCTGACCTTCTGCTCCCCTGGTGCAAAAGCACTAATCCTCTTCAGGATATCCCTGCCCTCATACCTCATGCAGTCACAAATGCTCCCAAGTCTGTCCTAACAGCAGACTTCTCAGGGTTAGGCTTATTACACGCTTATCAGAGCATGTGTGGTACAGGTCTATATGTTCTAGTGTCAGGATTCTGTCAACTGTTCAGGTTTTCTGTCATGAATTAATCTAGAGATTTTTCTGATTTTTTTTTCCCTAAAAGTTTGGACAGTACCCTGCATTTAAAATACATAACCAATGATTTATGTTTCTGAACAAAATCGGTAAGTAACCAAGATACAATGCTTTACAATGCAAGACAGAGAGTAGGAAACAAGCCCATTGGCGATTTAGAAATGAGGACTTCCATGGGTGAGGCAAATACTGGCAACAAGGAGGCAAGGGCAGACATTAGGGCATGCGGACTCTTGACTTGGGCCTCAAACAGTGGGTGAACCTTCTGTGGTCAGAGCTCAGCAAAGGAAGTCACTTGATCAGAAAAGTGGTAGTGCAGGAACATGAGAATGAGAGCGTGTATCCCAATCAAAGTTGTTTCATTAATGAAAAGTAAACACTGAGAAATAGTGTAAGAAGAAACGAAGTTATAAAGGAGGGCTGGGGCTTGAATCTCTATGAAAAGGAATCCAACTGTACGTTAAGTAGTGTTTGTTTGCGTTTGAAAGAGAGGGAAAAGTCCCCTATATCTGTTAGTCTGCAAGAGGATTCAGGGGGCTGACCTGAGGTGTGGTCTTGCCTCCTTTTTGACATCCTCTCTAAATCAAATACCCTCAGGAGCTGATAGGTTGTATGCTCCTAAACCTAAGCAAAGAGCTGTATTGTTAGCTGAGTGTTACAAAAAGCATGCCATTTTCACTTTTTTATGATGTGTGAGTGTATAGTTTGTGTGTGTGTGTGTGTGTGTGTGTGTGTGTGAGTGAGAGAGAGAGAGAGAGAGAGAGAGAGAGAGAGAGAGAGAGAGAAACAAGTAGGCACATGTCACTGCGAATGTGTGGAAAATATCAGCTAAGTAACCACTTCCCACTTTTAGGCAAGGTCACTTGTTGGTCACCTCTGCCTGTGCCACACTCACTGGCCCATTAGCTTCTGGAGATTTTCTCTGTCTTCTTCCCTTCTCACCATAGGTGCGCTGGGATTACAGGGCCTATTGCTGCATGAGTTCTGGGGATCTAGTCTGCTTCTCATGTCTGCACAGAAAACTTTTTATCCACTGAGTTATCTCCCCAGCTCAGACTTTTAAAGTATCAAATAGTAGAAGAAAATTACACATTTAAAAAATCCTACTTGTGGAACTGGGTACACAGTTCATTGAATAAAGTGTCCCTTTGGAGCAGGAGCACCTGAGTTTGCCTTCCAGAAGTGTGGTGTACTTGTGATCATAGCACTGAGGATGTGGAAATAGGTGGACAACTGGAAGTCACTGACTAGTCAGGTCTCTTTGAAAACTCCAAACAAGCGAGGAGACCCTGCCTCAAAAAAATAGTGAATACATGTGAATACAGCTGAACCCTCTACAAATGAGCATTTACACACACACACACACACACACACACACACACACACACACACACACTGAAATCATACTTTCATGATTACTGTCCACTGCTGCAGCAATTGACTTAACTTTTAGTTCTTAATTTCGAATAGCAAGTTCCTTAGCAGAACTATTATTGGGATTTGTACTTTGAACTTTTATTTATTTTTATATTTTTATTTATTTATTTATTTATTTTTATTTTTATTTTTATTTTTGGTTTTTCGAGACAGGGTTTCTCTGTGTAGCTTTGCGCCTTTCCTAGATCTTGCTTGGTAGACCAGGCTGGTCTCGAACTCACAATGATTCGCCTGCCTCTGCCTCCTGAGTGCTCGGATTTTATTTTTAAAGATTTCCTTTTTTTTTTTTTTAAATCCACATGTCTGTGTGTATGGATACACATTTTGTGCTGGTGCCTGCAGAAGGCAGAAGAGGGTCACCATCCCCTTGAGTTGGAGTTACTGGCAGTTGGGAGCTGCCTAACATGGTTCTTGAGACCAAACTTAGGTCCTTTGCAAAAGCAGCAAGTCCTCATAACTGCTGAGCCAGTACTACAACCTATTGGTATTTGCATTTTGTAAACATTTCCTTTATTTTGGCGGGAGAGAAGAATAGAGGTAGGGAGAAAGAGTGTGTGTGTGTGTGTGTGTGTGTGTGTGTGTGTGTGTGTGTGAGAGAGAGAGAGAGAGAGAGAGAGAGAGAGAGAGAGAGAGAGAGAGAGAGACTATTATTTCATAGTTGAAAATACTTAACACTCTAATGAATGGATTTACTATAGTTATAGTAGTGAGATTAATCAAAGTATTGACAATAGTGAGAGTTATATGGTAGGTAATATAAATTTTGAACTTATTTCCATATCAGGAATATTGTGTGTGTGTGTATATGAGACTCAAGGAATTGAACTACTGGTTAGTTGTTGTTTTGCTTTTTGTTTGTTTGCTTGTTTGTTTTTGTTTTTGCTGTTGTTTTGCTTTGTAAACTTGAGGTAAACTATAGTCATTTGGGAAATCGAACCTTAACTGAGGAAATACTTCCACCAGATTGCCTGGATTGCCTACAGATTGCAAGTCTGTAGGGGAATTTTCTTGATTAGTGATTGCTGAGGGAGGCCCAGCCCACTAGGGATGGTAACATCCTTGGGCATGTGGTTCTGGGTGTTCTAAGAAAGTAACCTGTCATTTAAGGTAGTTAGGGCTAGGACCACTTTCTCTAGAGAGAGTTCTGCAACATTTTCTTCTCACCTTCTGCCTCTAGGTTCTTTTCTCGAATTCTTACCCTGACTTCCTCAATCATGGACTGTAACAGGAACTACAAACCAACTAAGCTCTTTCCTCCCTGAGTTACTTCCAGTCATGTTGCTTGTAACAAGAATAGAAGGCAAACTAAGGCAGGACCCTGTTCTTATCATACTACACAATTGCTCTTCCACTGAGGAATATTTCTATCAATCCAATGAACTATTACTCCTGTGAAAAACCTGCTGTCCTGTAGTCATCCCTTCCTTCTGGATGAGTGAATCTGTGGCACATAAGTCACCAAGCTTGAAGAAGGTCACACAGTCAGAAAGCAGTGCCCCAGTCATTGGCCCAGCCAGTGTGGCTCCAGGTTCTCTACTCTAGATGGAATATTGTTGGAACATGAATCTTGACTCATGAGAAGCTAACAAGCTTTGGTCACAATGGCTACGAATAGATTACAGTTGCTGTTTACTTTTATATTTTTTAATTGGTAAAAGTAATTAGCCTTTATCTGAATGAGTACTCTTTGCCCTATTAGCATGTCTTGTTAACTACAAGCAGAATGAATCCTAACAGTGAATGTGAAGTTACCATTTCTCCATCCTAAAATCAAATCACAACATTTCATCATTTTAAAATTCATGACATTATTCTGAAAGTGTAATTAGTTGCATTATTTTGCTGTTATTCCAATGCTGTGGATATCGCTCTGTGTAAATGAAGTTCTGATTGGCCAGTGGTCAGGCAGGAAGTATAGGCGGGACAAGAGAGAAGAGAATTCTGGGAAGTAGAAGGCTGGAGGGAGACACCGCCAGCCGCCGCCATGAGAAGCAACATGTAAAGACACTGGTAAGCCACGAGCCATGTGGCAAAGTATAGATGATCAGAAATGGGTTAATTTAAGATAGAAGAAGTAGATAACAAGCAGCCTGCCACGGCCATACAGTTTCTAAACAATGTAAGTTTCTGTGTGCTTTCTTGGTTGGGTCTAAGTGACTGTGGGACTGTCGGGTGAGAGAGATTTGTCCTGACTGGGCCAGGCAGGAAAACTCTAACTACATTCCAAAATTATACTCTGTATTTAATTATGTAAAGTGTTATCTTCTTTGGGTTATACCAAAGACTTAACTTCAAGTGCAGCTTCATGATCTGGTTTGTTAACACTCTGCTCTCTGTACATTCATGTTGATGAGAAAAAATCCTTGTGTATTTTCTTTCCTGTGTTCAGATACTTAAGCCTCATGTATAATTCCTGTTCTCAGGTTTGTCATTTAAGGTAGTAAGGGCTAGGACCACTCTCTGTAGAGGCTAATGTTGGACAAATCAGCTCTGCTTTGAAAAAAATATAAACCCCGCCTAAATTCCATTGGTCCTATGCCTGACGCTCAAATGACCAAGTAGTAAGTAGAAGAATTGTACTGTTTGTAATTAAATTCACAGTCTAAATTTGTAGAAACAAAACCTTATTCCTGAGTCATGAGCTGAGTATATAAAGTGATGACTGACATTGGCTCCTTCTATACATTGTAAGACACAAGATTCTGCTACCATGGAAACTTATGTAGTTTATTTATTGTCACCATAATGGCCAGTAATAAAGTATAGCCCTCTAAATAAGTTGTATGCCTTTTGAGTAAAAGCACACATAGAAGAATAATTTTTAAATGTTTTATCTCTTCTTTCCTGCAGGTAACGATACTTAAACTGTTTGTTGATTATCATTTGTAAACACAGTGTTCACTCTACCCTTACTCCTCCATATGTTAGCATATTCATCTCTCCTTTCTTACATGAGATAGATACATTAACAAATATTCTGAGGAAAAACTAGAAAAATTTCTTAAATTTTATTATGAAAAAAACATTTGCCACACTGCTGATATCTGACAACATTCAACAGTCTTATAATAATTAATGACAGTGTTTCAAACAACATTTCTTAACATTTTTCTCTACCTGAGCATATTTGGTATGTTAAATTAAAAATTACAATGTGATTTTCTCATAAAACATTTATTACTAAAAATGTTTTAAAATTTTATTTGTACTTTTACACTGGAAAGCAAGGATATCTACTGCAGAAACTGGAGATCAACTTTAAAGTTCAAGTGTCTTTTCAAGATGGTGAAATGAATATAAACTTTAAGGAAAATGTCAATTTTATTCTATACAATTACACTAAAAATGAAATAAAGAACAATGCATTTTAAAAATTGAAAGGGAAAACAGAAAACTATATTCTTTTCTGTAGTATATTGACTTTGTTATAAGCCTGCAAAGTTTATCATTATATGTTAAATATTGTTCTTTCTTCTTTTCTTTTCACATGAAAATAATATTGTTGCATTCAAACATGTGATGGTTGTTTAAGTTTTAGATGTAGCTGATCCATTTCTGGGTCTTGTCTTTATCACCCATAGGCAAGAAGCATTCTTCAGTGGAACAAGGTGATATTTATTGTTGTAAAGAAAAGTTGGTCTGAGAACACAAAAGTCAAGTTGGTCTGAGAGAGACAAGCCTTATGTAGAAACATTTAAACAAATGAAAAGGGACTCAATTAGGTGCTGAGTTAATGGTAAAAAAAAAAAAAATCAATCCCTGACTTTTATGGGCATGTTGTTGTTTCGTGGGTGGGATAATTATTTAAAACACAACATATATAGTTTGGCTCTAGCAGAGCAGAGAATTGAGTGTTGCTTGTCAGAACTGAATAGAACAATGGACTTCACAGGAGAATGTACAGGACTGCTCACACCTAGAGGTCTTCCAGCTTATGTTCACTGTCTTTCCTCAGCACAGTTTGTGTTTTGTTTTTCTTTTAACTTGTCAGTACCTCCTTAAATGAAGCCTTCCACCTACTGAGGTCATGGTGCATCCTCCTTCTGAACACTTGCAAGTTTCAGGTGTGCACAGAAAGTAGTGAAGAAAGGAGTGGAAGAGAAGGAGAGGCTGTGTGGCACGGTGGTGAGACAACTCTGGAAGACAGCTAAGGTTCCCAGGTCTCCACTCATGCTGTGCCCTTATGAAACACTGGGGGAAATTTGTTTAACTCTTTGGAGGTCCAAATATAGATTATTAAAAAGATGCTAGGAATGCTTGTTTTATGGGATCACTGTGAGAAGGCGTAAGATAGTATGTGACAGGGTAGAAGTGGGGTTAAGGAGATGGTCCTTAGGCATCTGCTCATATCTAAAAATAAAATGCATCAAGAATTAGAGGTAATACTGATAGCTGATGGCTGCTAAGGAAGGAGAATAATTGTTCTTTAGGAGTGTGATCCATTGTAGTTTGACTCTGCTTCAGTGGACAGTCCCATATCTGTGCATTTATGGGCAACAGGAATTGGACTCAATAGGAGAGAGAGAGAGAGAGAGAGAGAGAGAGAGAGAGAGAGAGAGAGAGAGAGAGAGAGAATGAAGCTGGAAGGATGGGATGAAAAGTACCAGCAATTGGAGGTGTGTGTGATGTATGTTAATGTAACTGAGAAAATGTTGTAGCACATGTGAAATTCTCAAAGAACAAATAAAGATGTCATAACAGTAATGATGATGATGATGATGATGATGATGATGATTGATGATGATAATGATAATGATAAAGCTCTTTAGGTTGGCAAGATGGCTTAGTGAATGAAGTGCTCTCCGCTATACCTGATATCCCAAGTTCAAAACCCACGATTTACATGATTGAAGAAGAGAATAAACTCTTGCAAATTGTCCTCTGACTTCCACATGCATACTACACACACACACACACACACACACACACACACACACACACACACACACGAACACATGTTCACATACTCAAATTAAAAAAAAAAAAAGATCATAGCTGCTAGAATGTTCATGTGGGTCACAGATGTGCCAAGATAGCCATGAATGCACCCAAACAGAACAAACTTATGAAATTACTTTTGTGAGATTTTTTTTTCTGCCCCCTTTGGTACCTACAGTCCTCATGCATGACCTTTGTAGATAGTCGTGTCATATTACAATGTCAGAAGGCTGCTCAGGCCTGTCAAATGCACAAGCATTTGTGTGTTTATGGGAGGAGAGTCTTATGAAGTCAAAGGTACATTCTACATAATTTTGTGAAAAATAAGAATTAATGCAGCTGGGTGGTGGTGGCACACACCTGTAATCCCAGCACTTGGGAGGCAGAGGCAAGCAGATCTCTGTGAGTCTGAGGCCAACCTGGTCAACAGAGTGAGATCCAGGAAAGGCTCCAAAGCTACACAGAGAAACCCTGTCTCAAAAACACCAATAAATAAATAAATAAATAAATAAATAAATAAATGAAAAAAGAAAAGAAATAAATAATGCACAATTATGTCTACATTGTTGAAAATAATTTATATGAAATGATCCCTAAAATGAGTGTGGATATTAGAAATATCTTCCTGTATATTGAAAGGGACAAACTTTAGAAATTAAGTTCACTTTGGGATCTAAATTTACTATCTTTTACATTTTTTTCAAACTAGATGGCTCACTTTTTCTTTCAGTAACATATCTTCAAATGTTACCTTTTAAAATCCACTTACTTTTCCAGAGTCTACAGAAGATTGTCAAGGATTCTAAAGTGGGGCAAGTCTGTGCTACAAAGTAGGATAGAGAATGGGGAAGGTTGAGTGTGATGGTATATGGTACTGAGTCTAAGGTACAACTGGAAGATGTCCCCTAGCTTTTGAGGCCTGTGGAGAGGGCGATGTAGTTATTTACCCATGGCAGAAATTTGGCCTTATAGTGATGGTATTAAGAGAGGTATGCTATTCTCTGTAGATGTTCTCGCTGTCCTGTGAACACTGAGATGTTGGTCATGGTTTCTTTTCTTGTCTTTGTTTTTCTTTTCCTTTTCACCAGACTTCTTGATGGAAGTGGCTGTGTACAAGCTGAAGGCATTTTGTCTCTGGAGTGATGTAATGTACCATAGCAGCTGCCATGGCAACAAAGGACAGCCATCTTCTGAAGAGTATACAATCCATTTAGAGTGTTGTGACCAGTATTCACAGCGATTGAACTTTTGACTAAAATGGCAGAAAATGCTCTGGGATAATTGTTGCATAAGAAACTTAATTGTATGAATCTGGAGTTGGAAAGGGTGAGGTGACCTGCCTACTAGCAATAGTTAAGACAGCCAGGCATCTTAGCAGGTATGTAGGTACGCCCCTATAATCCCAGCACTTAGGAGGCTGAGACAGGAGGATTTTGAGTCTAAGTACAACCTAGTCAACATAGTGAGGCTCTTTACCATAAAACAAACAAGCAGACAAGCACAAACAAAGGAAAAGCAGAGTAGGGCAGACAGAGCATATGCCAGAGGGAACTCCAACAGCAGTCTTGTTCCCAAGGTTTTAGACTGTTAGAAAAGAAGATGTCAAGAACTCAGTCTGTTAGTGAAAGAGTACACTATGGGGTCTGGCTTCCAGTTCTTTACTGACGGGGATGAAGAATGAGCTAATGTCTTCCCACTCCCTCTATTGAAGAACACTCACAAATAATTGAAACAAAGAGATTCTACCAATATGGATGTCTTCTAACTGTGATTGATGGTCCACAAACTTAGCAGCTACTGTTTTAGGAAGTTGCATATTTCTAAACTGAAATAAGCCAATTTTGTTGGTTGATTTATTTTCTGTTGTTCCTCAAATATTTATTAATTTTTTTTTGAGACAGGGCTTCTCTGTGTAGTTTTGGAGCCTTTCCTGGAACTTGCTCTGTAGCCCAGGCTGGCCTCGAACTCAAAGAGATCTGCCTGCCTCTGCCTCCCGAGTGCTGGGATTAAAGGCATGCACCACCACCACCTGGCAATATTTATTAAATTCTTAATATTCTTCAATATTGGAGAAAGTGCTTGAGTTATAAGGAAAATAAGAAACACATAGTCCCCAATTTCTTGGAAACTACCTTTTTCTGACATGGGACAGGAGAAAAACCAAATTAATTAAGGGACTATTCTATTACTAATTTCAATTCTTTGATTCTATTCTGATTCTTTAAACTTTTCTTAAAGTATGAATTTTATATCAAAATTTACAAGATAATATATATATATATTAAACTTTGTTAAGATAATAATGGTCATATAGAGTACTAATTAATTCTAGAGAAAAGGCTTCGATTAGCTGCCTATACATGTCTTTGTGTTCGAGTCTCTTTTCAGTTTTCTGCAGGAAATCACGGCCAATCCTAACTTCAATTGAAATCTCCAGGAAGAAGATGGGGCCCCACAATGACAATTCCACGTGAAAAATATTATCACTAAGCTGACAAACATCATCTACAGATCAGCTTTGGACTACAAAGTGCTTAGAGCAATTCTGAGATGGCTAGCTGAGATGATCCAGTTTCAAAGGCTACTTGAATAAGGACTTGAGATAAACCCTGAACTTTGGCATTATGGATAACAAAGAATATAGTTACCTTTCCTAGAATTTGTCAATTAACCCAAAATTTTTCTTTTCAGAATAAAGATAACTTCGCCCATACCCAGCAGGAAGCAAGTTTAAGAATACGACGCCCACATTCCCAAAGGGGTGGTGTGGGGTGGGTGGTTTTTTGGTCTTTTTATGGGTATTGGGTCTGGGATAGTTTTCATTGTTTAGGAGGGTTGGTTACAAGTTGTTGTTAAGGGTTAGGAAAAGGGCTAGGCAAAAGGTGCTTGTTTAAAAAAAAAAAAAAGAAAAAGACAATTACTAGTTTTAAATACTTTACATTCAATTGGATTGTTTTATATTGTATACAAATTATTATTGAGATTGAGATTGTTAGAATATACCATACACGTATTTCTAATCTTGCTCGAGATATTGTATTTATACCATTCATTTAACAATGTAATGCAATTTGCTAATCCTTGAATGTTAGTATTACCAACTATTAGGATATATAGAAATGAAAATTAGTGGTTAGACATTACAATTGAACTTGTAGTCATATTAGGTGTGTTTTCAAGATCAAACAGATATATTTTAGATAGACAGGTCATCTTCAAACCCTTCAGAGATCTACAGAATATGGCACTTAAAATGTTTTAATAACTTAGGAATTTTTCTTTTTTGCTATGACTATGAGACATGTCGGCTCCTGGCAGTACCAATCTACTTCAGAGAAAATATGAGCATTGAAGAAACTGCATATGGAGCTAACTTTCATTGTGGCAAAAGTTAGCCACTGGACAACTAAGTATCCTCTAATCAACTGCTGACAAACAGGACAGACAGGACATGAAACCAAGGACTACCAATTCTTGCCAAAACAAGTGTGGTTGTGGCTTTAACAAAAGGCATCTTCTGAAGCCAGGACAATATGGCACCATCCCTGAAGTGAGTGACCTTTGCAATCTGTAAAAGGTACCGTGCCCTTTTCTTCAAAGGCAGCTGAACAGGGAGTGGGCCAATGGCTCCTGATATGCAATGGTACAGCAGATGAAACAGTTATTCTTGAAGAATAACTAAGCTCACCCCTCTCAATAGTAGACTGGCATTTAATAGAGGGATGTGGAGAAGAACAGGATGCTGAGATGAAGCCACATATACACAGCCAAGAAAAATGGACAGCTGAATTGAAGAAACATCAATAATTTCCAGAATTTAAAATCCTGAATCATGACATGACACTAATGGAATTCAGGTGTTTCTGGTTACATGGACTGCTCTCACCAAATGTGAGGTCAAACTGTTGACCTTGTATACATCCTAGTTCACAAAAGAGTCTGTCAGATATGCTAAGCCTATAGACTGAAGATGATGCCCCAACACTGCGGAGAAACCTCAGGTGACTATCCAGGCAGCTGGCTGTTTCTGTCAACTCACATTTTTTTTTTTGGAAGCTGCTTACATGCACTTCCTGTTTTTTATTTTTTATTAGATAGTATTATTTCCTTCTTGGGTCTCTGAGGGAGTTGAAGATCAGTTAGTTATAGTTATAATTATCTTTGTTAAGGATTTCAGAAAAACTCACTAAGAGCTGTAAGTGTATAAATTTGAAAGACGTTATAAGACAGTTCCGTTGGCAATATAAGTTAGGATAAAAAGTGAATCAGGTACATTTTGGACTTACTAAAATAGGATAGATAATGGAATTATTTTCTCTGAATTTGTCAAATACAAATGAACTAGACATTGTTTAGGTATTTATTGTTTGTATACATGGTATATATAGTTATTGTACTTTTGTATATAGTTTTTCTTACATTATAATTTTTTCCTTTTTATTAAAATAGAAAAGGGGAAATATAGTGATATTTTATTTGTATTGAAATGTGATTTTATTTGTATGTCAATAAAGTTGCCTTGAGGTCAGAGCAAGCCAGAGCAGAAGCTGAGCAGTAGTGGGGCACGCCTTTAATCCCAGCACTTGGGAGGCAGAGCCAGGCGGATCTCTGAGTTCAAGGCCATTTTAGAAACAGCTAAACATGGTGACCCACGCCTTTAACCCCAGAAACCCAACCTTTAATCCCAAGGAGTGGGGGCAGAAAGAGAAAAGTATATAAGGCGTGAGGACCCGGAATTAGAAGAGAGAAAAGCATGTAGTTAGTTAAGCATTTGGTTGGTTAAGCGTTCAGGCTTTGGAGCAACACAGTTCAGCTGAGATTCATTCTGGATGAGGACTCAGAAGCTTGCAGTCTGAGGAAACAAGACCAGCTGAGGGACTGGTGAGGTGAGGAAACTGTGGCTTGTTCTGTGTCTCTGATCTTCCAGCAATCACCCCAATAACTGGCCTCTGGTTTGATTTCATTAATGAGACCTTTTAAGTTTCATGCTACACTTCTTTTTTTAATATGTTTTTTTTTTTCTTGTGGTGGTGGGGGTGGTAATTAGCAAGTTTAATGAACCAGATTTCAAGCTATAACAAGGGTTGTGTAAGAAAGCATCAGAGGGCTTGTTTATAAAACGGCTGCTGATCTAACACATTGAGTGTGATCAGGGAAGGTGACTCAGAGAAAGTGACATTTACTTGAGTTTACTTGAACTTAAATTAAATACAAAGTTTGAATTTTTACACCTGATATTTTATCCATTTCCCATGCCTCAGACTTCACATGAAATTTAGAACTCAATTTATCTTATTCCTTTCTGTGCAAGAGATAAAGTTTATCTTTGTATTTCTTCTTTTATGTTTATTTCTTCCAGATTTTACAGACACACTCTTGTCTCATCTACTTAAATAACTTAGAAACAATCCAGACTTATTTTATTTGCATTTACATTTAAAAATAAAACTGAAAATAAAGAGGAGGAAAAAAAAACTAGTCTATAAATCAGCCTTCTAAAAATAGCATCAAAAATCAAATAATTAGCTAAATAGGCTTTATATTCAAAGAGAAATTACCAATTAACCTCCCCCTGGCTCCCTATGAGGAGAGACAGCCAAAGAGTAGGAGAGTGAGAAATTCCTGAGGAGAGAGAAGCAGATCCATTTGGAGGGGTATCCTTGCTGAAGGCAATACTCACTGGCAAGAAAATCCCTGTGACTGATTCCACTTAAGTTTAGGACCTCTTAAGGGCTAAAAGGGAAAGCTTTGTTAGCAGACAGAAAAACAAACAACTAAGACAAAAAGAAGGCCTGCTGGAGGACTAGCACAACATCAAGGCAGTTTTCCATCAGTGACGTTATGGTTTGGCCCTGGATGTAACCCAGGAGGGGATTGTTTCATTTTGAGCTCAGGCTGGTGAGATGCAACAGACAAACACTGTCTAAGCTACAGAGCCCTCATTTGCTGATAAGCAGAGGGTGTACTATTTGTGTTAGAAGCAAATGCCTTCCTGGAAGTCTCAGACTATGTGCCATAGTGACTGTTTCTCCTTCGTCAGTTAGGCTGTCCCGATGTCACCTGCAGAAACAGCATGTCTTAAGAAAATCTGCACATGAGAACCAAAAATAGGAAGCAAAAAGCTGGTGTCCTCTTTTCACCACTCTGCAAACACTGTATGACTCTCTATTTTCATCTATAATGAATGTTGAAAGCTGTTTCCTTATGAATGTTTTTTCTTTAGATTATAAAATCCTTGAAGGATCCTGTTTATCTTTACAACATTAGTGCCCAACCATGCCTGCTTTACTTATAAATAGTTGAATCTAAGGAAAACTGGGGAATGATTTGTTAATGGTACCTGAAATGCATAAAACCACCCCTCCTGGGCCTTTTTTCCTCCTTCTTTCAGATAAAATTATATCATGCTTGCCAATGACTTTCCTGGGGCATAATGACCAATACCTTACCTATTAGCAGCTCCTTTGAATGAAGTTATAACATAATAAACCTGTTTCTTCCTAAATCACACACACACACACACACACACACACACACACACACACACACACACGGTGGGTATTGTGTTCCCTGAAATATTGCGTGTTCCCGAAATAAACATATCTGGGGTCAGAGAACAGACAGCCACTAGAACAAAGCCAAAAATGGTGGCTAGAAAATGGGAAGAGTAAGCCATAACAGAAGTTGGGCAGTAGTGGCACACGCCTTTAATCCCAGCACTTGGGAGGCAGAGCCAGGTGGATCTCTGTGTGTTCAAGGCCACTTTAGAAACAGCTAAGCATGGTGACTCATGCCTTTAATCCCAGAAACCCAACCTTTAATCCCTGGGAGTGGAGGCAGAAAGAGAAAGGTATATAAGGCGTGAGGACCAGGAACTAAGTGAGTAAAACATGTAGTGAGTTAAGCATTTGGTTAAGCATTTTGGCTGGTTAAGCATTCAGGTTTTGGAGCAGCACAGTTCAGCTGAGAGCCATTGGGATGAGGACTCAGAACCTTCCAGCCTGAGGAAACAAGACCAGCTGAGGAACTGGCAAGGTGAGGAAACTGTGGCTTGTTCTGCTTCTCTGATCTTTCAGCATTCAGCCCAATAACTGGCCTCAGGTTTGAGTTTATTAATAAGTAAGAATTAAGATTCATGCTACACACACACACACACACACACACACACACACACACACACACACACACTCACACACTTAGGCATGGCTGGGTAGCAAGGAGAACTGTCGGGTAAGATAGAATATTGGATTGGGAACATTTGCCAGAGAATGTGTGCTTGCTAGTTTTATGTAAACTTGACACAGGCTAGAGTCATCTTAAAGGAGAAAACCTTTATAGAAAATGCATCCATAAAATTCTACTATAGGACATTTTCTTAATTAGTGATTGATGGACCCAGCCCACTGTGGGCAGGACCACGCCTGTGCTAGTGGCCTTGTTTGATTTCCTGTCCTTAGTGCCTTTGATGATTAACAGTGATAAGGAAGTGTAAGCCAAATAAACCTTGTCCTTCCCAAGCTGCTTTGGTCATGGTGGTTCATCAGAGTAATAGTAACTCTAACTAGGACACAAGGATACAAGGGATATTTCACATATATGCTTACATATGTGCATACTATTGTATGGAATCCAAGAAAAATATGCCAATAAAAGTGTACACATTGGCCTCAAAATTTGTTTGTTTCAAAATTTCTCATTGACTTGATTTTTCTAAATAAGACTTTAATAGTGCTTAACTGAGATATGTACTTTTTGTTTATTTGTTTGTTTTTGAGGCACAGTCTCATGTAGCCTGGGTTGCAGTCAAATTTACTTGTTGCCAAAGATTGCCTTGAACTTCTGGTCCTCATGCCTTCACCTTTAGAGTGTTCCAATTGCAGACCTGTCTCAGCACATCAAGTTTATGTGGTGTTAGGGCTCAAATACAGGGCTTTGTTCATAGTAGACAAGTACCTTTGCCATGAAATTACGTCTCATACCCCGAGATATACAATTTTATGTTGACATTGTAGAATGTGAACATGTCTCTCATGATGAACCAATAACAGTCAGTAGATTACAGGTCTTACGATATACTACAGCACATTTTTATTTGGGTTTCTGGCATCGGTTCATTGAAATCATTTTTTTTTTTTTTTTGATGGGCAAATAATGCAGTCAAGAAAAGGTTTGGTTACTTTCAGCCTTAATTAGAGATGCCTTATCGTCCAGTGAACAGCGGTGAATACAAGGACTCATGGCTGCACAAGGTATTGAGAATAAGTGACAGACTTAAAGAAGACATTTAAAGCACCCCCATTAAGTCTCAGGGAACATTACAGAAGAGAGAGTAAAGGAATATAAGAGCAGAAATAAATAAATAGATAGATAGATAGACAGACAGACAGACAGATAGATAGATAGATAGATAGATAGATAATAAATAAATAAATAGAGCAAGAGAGAGGGAAAGAAGGAGAAGAAGAAGAAAAAGAAGGGGGAGGAGGAAGAGAAGGTTGATAAGGGCTATCTATGCTGGACAAGACACAGCCAGTGCCATCATAAACTCACAGCATCTGTTGATGCCTGCATTGGATGGGCCCAGCTGAAGTCAAGCATGGACAGAGGAGCAGGTTGGGGGCATACTTTTTTATTCTTCTCCAAAGCTCCCCTCCCTGCCACGTGGCTGAGGCCCATGCTGCCTTGGTTTCCCCTTTTCCTCCTCTTCTTCATCTTGTTTTATCAAGCAGCCAGCACTACAGCTTACCTGCCCTGGGAGTTTTCTTTTAATCTCTAAAAAAAAAAAAAAAAATGTCCTCGATCTTCTATTTGAGTCTGTTCTAAAATTATTTTCTTATAGAGCCTAACAACCTAGGAAACCAAGGCTTGATATCCTTGGTATGATACGGTGATCTGGCTATTCTCCCCAAACTTTCTGTTAAGAGCCCCATCAGGACACAATAGCTAGTCTAGTTCCAATCGAATGGTCACATCAGATTCGGATTGAACTAAGTTGGTCGAAACACCGAACTAAAATTCTTCAATCTAGGAAAGGGAAGAGTTGGGAAAATGTTGGTTGGGAAAGGAGGAACAAATGGAAGGAGAAGTAATAATAATAATACACAGATTATGAAATTGTCAAAGAGCAAAGTCTACAAAACTAATAAATGAACAAATGACATGGGTAGGTATATGCATTTGGATGATGCAAAGCAAGATAATTTCAATTTATGCACTTACATGATTGTCAGCAATGGGTTACTGTAAAATGTCAATATGCATTCTAAATTAAACCTTTAAGTGAAGCAATTCAACCATTTTTATTTTTTCTTTCTAAGTACCTGTGCATATCTTCTGAAAAGCACTGGCCACTAATTTTTTCTTTTAAATTTATTTTTAAAAAGAGCTTTATAGTGTACTTTTATTCTGGCTAACCTTAATTTACAACAGATAACTGAAGATTTGTAAGACTATTTACTAATTAATTTAAAAAAATTAGGTTACCATAGTAACGGCTATGTCTTGAGCACTCTATGGCTATAACCTCTGACATTCATGTAGTTCTTCATCTAATCTCCTTTATCAGCTACACTGATTTCAGATGCTTTCTTGAATTTTATACCACAGCAAGAAAATTATTTTTGCTGATTTATACAAGTCTCTTTTAGAACATTTGTTTATAATATAGACCAAGTGCCTTGGAAGTTTGTGAAATTCCAAAGGTGGAAATAATTTAAAAGCACTTTTGAAAAGACTTTGGAAATAACCAAAGAGTTGTTGCAGAATATTGGATTAAGTAACTGTGCAACGAGAGTTCCAATTTTCAGAAAATCCCTCAAGGCAAGTAAGCTCAGCCACTTGATGATTATGTCATCCTAGTGTATTCTATAGGCAAGATCTCAGCTAGTTTTTTTTTGGGGGGGGGGCTGAGTATCTCAAATTATGTAAGTTGGATTTTGCTGGCCTCTGAGTTGAGTTTTGCTGCAGATACAGGAGCTTTGCAGTGAATCAGTAGATTTGGGGTTCTAGAAATTTAATGAACTTCCTATGCTTTTCTCTTTCTATTGAACCTTCAACAGGCTGTCATCTCAATTTAGAGTGATTTTATTATGTTGGTATGTAAACTACATTCTTTAGTTTACTATGAACATTTTTTTTTAAGCATCTTAATTGACCTAACAAATTCTCTGGGAGGTTGCACTGCTTTCTCAAAATCCAACAAAGGCTCTGCTATCATGTTTCTATAATATCCATTGATAGTAATTTCATTGCTTGATTCACTTATGTGTTGACCTCCAGGTAAGGAGTCCATAAAGAAAATGCCAAAGTCAGCCAAGCAGTGGTGGCGCATGCTTTTGATCCCAGCACTCAGTAGGCAGAGGCAGGCAGATTTCTGTGAGTTCATGTCCAGCCTGATCTACAAAGTGAGATCCAGGATAGGCATCAAAGCTACACAGAGAAACCCTCTTTCGAAAACCCAAAATAATAGAAAAATATAAAAGAAAAGAAAAAAAAAAACCAGAAAACGCCGAAGTCCTATCTTCCATAGGTTTGTAGACTCACTTAGTCATGTATTTTATCCCATTCCTGAAGCTACACAGAAAAACAAAGTTTTAACTAGGGCGGTTCCTACTGGAGGCTGTTTGGAAGAACCTCTCTGATACTTGGTAGATGCCAGCAGTTCTTGGTTGGTCCAGTCCTCAGTCACACCAGGCTGTTCCCATTTTCCTCTGCTGTGCTCTCATGTCCTTGGGTCTTGTTCACTGTATTATTTAGTGGCATGGACCTAGGAGAGTGGATCCTAAAAATGAGGCAGACTAAAGCTTTTATTCAGGGTATCAGACAATTTATACCCTGGGGATTAAGAAAGGTCACATGAGTAAAGTTCTCATGAGTTCAAGCTGTATACAATCACAAGGACAAGCTGCATGTAGCAAAAACATGTTTTTCCATAGAGGCACATGAATAACAACAGCTGAAGTAAGCTCACTCCTGTCTGCTGCACCTGCGAGGGGCACAGTAGCACATTCCAAGAACAACACATGTTACAGAGGAACAGTGCTTACAAGACTCTGCTCTGGTTTACTTTTTCCCCCCCACAAGCTCTCAGAAATCTCCTCATACAGCTTCATTCATGAACTGTGTCTTTCTTCTCTTCTCCTGAGATGCCAGTTATGACTAAGTAAGGGTCCAGTTTATGGATTTATTTTACCTG
This sequence comes from Onychomys torridus, assembly GCF_903995425.1. Lineage (NCBI taxonomy): Eukaryota > Metazoa > Chordata > Mammalia > Rodentia > Cricetidae > Onychomys > Onychomys torridus. The sequence continues at coordinate 48,108,297 of NC_050454.1, read as the reverse complement.
ATAACATTAGCAAATATCCTATTCACAAATAAAGGAACATTTACCTGTACCAAGATCTATTACTTCACTGTGACTTATACATGTCTTCTCTTTTTCTTTCATAGAGGGGTGCTGTGCAGTTCAAACTGTCTTCAATACCCTCCTGCCTTTTACTTCAAGTGATAGGACAGTCTTGCTCTGTAGCCCATGCTGCCCCCGAATTTGCTATCCTGAGGCTTACCCCAAACTAGCAATTTTTGATGCTTCAATCTCTCAAGTCATGCACCACCATACCTTGCTTTAACACGTCTTTTAGGAGCAGCAATTATCAGGTATAATTTTGTTGTATAGTTGGCTTGCTACAGAATTCCTCTTAAACAGTTATTAAATGGCTAACTAGCTCATTATTTATCTATTTAATAGAATAAAAGTTACAGGATGAAAGATACTTGGGTTATTTTACTGTTAATATACAGACTCAATAATTCCATAACTAATTTTATTTCTTGATTATTAGACTCTGATTCGGTCATCAAATGTATGCACTAGCTTGTTACATGGGTACAATTTCCTTCCAAGAAAGAATTAATTCATCTGTAGAAATTTATGGAAGAATTAGGCTAAAATAACTTGCATTCAAATTTGTTGTTTCTTAAATGTAAAATCCTATAATTTGGGTCAACTTTAGTTCACACCCAAAGTAGAGGGGAAGGACGAAACAGAAAAGTTATTTCTTGGCATTTAGCAATTAGTTGATTAACATGTAAATTTTATTCAAAGTTATATAAAATATGCATCTATTATTTCTTGTTCATCAGATTGAGTTATTTTTAATTTTAATAAGATGCAACAATAATTAAGTGATCTAAAATATATAATTTAGTACTCAACTAGTTGATCAGCAGCAATGACTCCCTTGTGCAGGAGGTTCCAGCTACATGCTGAGCTATGAGGGCTAGCACAGAGTAAACAGAAGAAAGGAATTGGAAGCTAGTGCATGTGTCCATACACTAGAGAAGGAGGACTGGAGATCATGGGGAGATGGAAGCAAGGCCAAAATATATCAGTAGAAAATGAGGGAGGGGTTGAACATTTCTTTCTGTGTATATGTAGCTTATGCCTACACAAATGCTCTATATGGCCTCCGTTTAGTGTGGTCTGGGATCTAGTTGGGTATGAATGTGAGATCTAATTCTGTGTAAGTGTCAACAGGTCTCTGGATTTGCTGCATACACTGATGTCACTGGTATTGGTCCATATTTTGTAACTTTGGAGAGAAATCTTTCCTAGATTTGCTAAATTAATAGGATTTCAGTTTAGTTTTGAAGTTTAAAAACTTCTCTCTGTTTTTTTTTTTTTTTTTTCCTTATTTTTATTATTCTGGTGGGCCAGTAGGGGGAGGTCACACATTGCATTTTGGTGGGCTTCTGAAATTTTTGTGCTTTTTCTTAAGTAGGTTTATCTTCTTGTTTAAAAAATAATTTAAGGTAGAGTACTTACATTTATGGTTTTCAGAAACATGCTGGTATTGTTTTTTAAAAACATATTTCCTTAAAATTTGAGTTTCTTATTTTCAAACAGAAAACATGAAACACTCCAATATTCCTGGAAAAAAACCCATATTGTTGGTAATATTCTTAATACTTTCAATTGGATAAATCCATCTGTGACATCAGAGAGTTTGTGACTGAATTTAAATGACACCATGAAAAGTTATGGAAAAATATCTCAATGACTTTTTGGTTAAACAAACAAACAAACAAAAATAAGCTATTTGCTGGATGTGGGGATACATACTTGTAATCTCAGCACTTGAAAGTGTGAGGCAGGAGAATGACTGTGAGTTCAGAGCGAGCACTGGCTACAATGAGCTTGGGCCTACATTACAAAAGCCTTGTATAGAAAACAAAAGGAAGGAGCAAATTAATCTGATATTTGCTATTAACTCTTTATGTCTTCTTTCTTTTTTCAGTATAAATCATCAGAAGAGATGGAACTTTTAAAGCTTCTGGGTACAAATAAAAAATAGCTCATCGACAACACAAAACACAGCATGGGAACTCTGTGGCTACTGTTTCTGAGAATATAAGGGCTGATTGTATCACATTGTGCATATGCTGCAGGAAAAATACAGCAGTGCTCTGATGGCTAATAACAGAGATCTAAGTCAGTATATTGTGCAGTTTTGTGTGACACAGAAGGAAAGATAACACTATAATTCTTTCTATTTTAGTTTCTCTGCTCAGTTATTCATGTTCATGGTTCCCTCACTGTCAATCTCTCATTTTTGCAAGCTTGAGCATTTGTATATATTGTTACAGTATTGGTTGTGTTCACTACAGCTGGTTGCCATATACTCAACTGATAATTTCACAGCTACACATAAAAGGTCACAAAAATTAAATGTTTGAAATAGAAACATCTTATCTTGCAACAGGTATTCAGTCTAGTCATGAGTAAGCTTTCCAAAGAAATGACCGTTGGAATGACATCACTTTATGATATATAAATTCATCTATTTGAAATGAAAATTTATTTCTCTGAAGTAACTGTTTAGATAGTATTTATGTTTGAAATAAAAACTCGGCAATCAGGATTATTATTTTGACAGTCATATATACATATTGAAATTATATAGAAATATAATAGAAAATAAAGACCAAAATTTAGGAAATAATACAAAATATAAAAAGACAATTATCAATAAGTAGAATTAAGAAGTAGAATAGAAGGCATTGAAAGAGCACTTATAAAAATAAAATGGTATATGTTTTATAAATTGTCTTTATTTCATACATACAAATATGTACAGTATTATTAAAGCACAGAGAAAACAAAGAATTTATGATAATGGAGAAAGCAGAATAAAACTGCTGATGATACCTATGACCCCATATCTACATCTACTGCCATCAGAACTTCTTTGTATAGTGTCACAACAACTAACCCTTGGAAGAAGATTCTAACATGTTATTGAATTAAAGTCATGAAACTAATGAAATAATCACTTCATTTTATGGATCACATATTGTGTCCTGAGACCTTCTTCTATAAGGATTAAAATAGACTTCTATTCTGAAATGACCATAGATTTCCTAAAAGTTTATGTTTACGAGCTAAGGTTTAAGTTTGTGAGAGACAGAGCAGTTATAGAGCAAGCTCAGGGCGAACCTGACATAGATTATACTTTCACTGAAAAAAAAAAAAGTGGAAAAAGTCAATAATGTTTAGATATTGGAGTATCATGTTGACTAATCAGTAATCTTAATAATGAAACAACTCATCAAATATATTGACAAAATTGGAGCAGAGCAATTAGAAAGTATTAACTTTGAGAGAATAAAATTCAACCTGTAGTGTATGTTTATACCTTTGTGTAAAAGAAACATCAGAGAATGAAAAAACAGTAACAAAGATAACAGAAAACACAAAATTTACACACAAACACACATTTTCAAATTAATGTTGTTGTTGTTGTTTTTTTTTATAAATAATAAGCTTTACCATTTGATTTGAATATCATGGCTCAAAGAGAGTGGGCACCAAAAATATTCAAATTCGGCATTTAAAATATATTTCTTTGAATAGATGGTTTTTCTAATGACTGGGATGAAGGAAATATAAAATGACCCAAAAAGTTATGGTATTGGAGACTGGAGAGATGCCTCAGTGATTCAAAACACTGGCTGTTCTTTCAGGGGTCCCAAGTTCAATTACCAGCACCCATATGGTGGCTTACAACTGCCTGTAAATCTAATTCCAAGTAATCTAACACTTCTTCTGGCCTGTGTGGGCACCAGACATGTATGTGATGCACAGACATATGCTCACATACACAGACTAAGCATAAAAAAATTATTTTTAAAGTTGTGTCACCAGCTTAACTTATTTATACACACACACTTGTCATGGTTCATGCTATTGTGTGCCCCGACTTCATAGTCAGAATGTGGATATTATTTAAGTCTTTGTAAACTACCAATATTTCCTTAGTGGTGTCTTTTTTATATCCCACATTTAGAACAGAAAATAATATGAAACTTGATTTGTAATCATTTATAAGACAGCATCTATTGTAAGACAGTATTCCTAAATGAAGATTTTTTTTTTTTTTAATTAGGGAGCACAGAGCACAACTGTGTGGATATAGAAAACTCAGAGAACAATTAATAGCTTCTAAACAAAAAGTGTTCCAATAAATAATTCACATATTTACTTCCAGATAAATCACATGAAATACGTGCTGACATCTCATTTAATAAATAAGGAACTAAAGAAAAAGAGACTCATCAATGCCCCAAATCACATGGGGAATGTTAGATGTGGAGTTTTAGATTCTTCCATTGTTCTAAGGACATTCTTTACTGTATTGACTTTCAATATATCACTATTTATATACTTTTCAAAAATGTGGCTTTTAATAGGTTCTTGGCTTATTCTTCAAGAGCTACTACAATAATGTGCCATTTTCCAAGTTCACATGACTAGCTTCTTTGTCTTTATTTTTTTTTCGGTGTATCATCAAACGTTGCCAGATCTCACATTAGAATGGCTTTGCCTGGGCTTGGGACTTTCACCATGAACCTAGGTAGAGAATTGTAAGAGAGATTCAATTCACCTTCCCAAGCTGTAGGAATGCCCACACATGTACTGTAAGAGGTTAGTTTTGCTGGAAGCATTTCCACAATTCTGTATCTCTAGCACAGTCATCAAATGATCAGATATATTTTTTCATCATCATGGCATGACCTGATGAGTAGCAATTTTTCTCTCTCTTTCTAAGCTTAGACTGTGATTAATTTGATTGGTTTAAAAAATCTGTTGCGTATTTCTTCTGTGCCCTGCCTGAATATTGGCACAATATAATTGTAGTAGGCTACATCATCCCATTTTTCTCTTACATACTTGAATTCCAAGCCACTTAATCTAGACATGTGAATTGTGTGGTATTAAATGCCAATGAACAGTGTAAGCCAAGAGCCCTAGCATAGATTTTCTTCTTTTAAAAAGACTGTTACTAGTCCTAAATTGTCATGAAGCATGTTCAATTAATGATATTATTAATCATAACACAAAAGGACAGGAAAGTTACAAGATTCTTGGGAAATATAAAGTTCATGCATTAGAAGTCCATGGTATTTTATGTCACCTTTTATTGTAATATCAATGCTGATCTTCAATCAGAGTGATTTTCAGTGATTGCATTTCCAGATTAAGCTATTACAGTAATAAAAGGAATCATGTTCATTAAAAACCATTTATTTAGTGTATAATATTATAAGGTTGTAATTCATAGAAAAATCAAATGAAGAAACATAAGATAGACACAAATCTGATTGTTAATGAAAATATAATTTAAGTGGAACAGTATGCCTAATGTATTTCTGGAACACATGGACACTGTAAATCTGCAGGCATAGATGGAAATGATACATCTATAGGCAAAGGAATGACAAAGATGGCCAGCAAATCACAGAACCTCCAAGCAAAGCCTAGAATAGATTCTCCCTCAGAGTTCTTAAAACGGAATCACCCCTTGCCACACAGCCTTCGGCGCTCTGAAGTATAACATTCTGTATTTTAAGACAGCAGTCCGCAGTGCTTTCTAGGAAAATAACACAATGCCATAGTATTCATTAGTATTCACATTCTGAGGAATTGAATATGAACTTGTATTAGGGGACTATTGCTGTGAAATAAAATGTCACAATTTAACAGCTTCAAATGGTGTCCATTTATTATTTCACAGTTCTGCAGATTAAGTGGCCGGGTACAGGTTAGCAGATCCTCTGCTCACTTCCCAGAAGCCTGGAAACAAAGGCTCGAGGAGTGGACAATTCAACTTTGAAGCTCATTCAGGGCAGGTCACCAACACAATTTGTTTCCTTCTAATTATGTGATGGAGGTTCCCCTACTTCTTTGTCTTTTACCCTAGATGACTGGGCTCTTTTCCCAGCTTTGTGTTTAGTACTGCTTCTATAAAAAAATATATTATTTTGCATCCTGATTGCAGTTCCTTCTCCCTCCTCTCCTCCCATTCCTTGCCCACCGCTCTGCTCACCCTTATCCACACATCTGTTTCTGTTCAGACAGAGGCATGTTTCCCATGGGTATTGATAAAGCATGGCATATCAAGTTGCAGTAAGACTAAACACCTCCCCTTGTATTAAGGCTGGTCAAGGCAATCTATTATGAGGAATGGGTTGCCACGAGCCACCCAAAGTGTTAGAGACAGCCCCTACTCCTATTGGAGTCCAACAAGTAGACCACAACTGTCACATTTGTAGAGGGCCTAGGTCAATCCCTGGTTGTTCGTTCAGACTCTGTGAGTGCCTCTGAGCCTAGGTTAGTTGATTCTGTAGGGTTTTCTTGTGATGTCCTTGACCCTTCTGGCTCCTCTTCCTCCCCCTCCTTAGCAGGATTCCCCTAGATCAGCTTAATGTTTGGCTATTGGTCTCTGTATCTGTTTTCATCAATTACCAGATGAAGGTTCTCTACTGACAATTCAGGTAGTCACCAATCTGATCACAGGAGATGGCCAGTTCAGGCTACATGTCCAGGATTGCTAGGAGTCTTAGTTGCAGTCATCTTTGTAGATTCCTAGGAGTTACCCTTGCATCAGGTTTCTACTTGACTCTGAAATGTCCACCCCTCTGTTCTAGTGTTCTCTTTCAATACTCTTCCCTCCATCCACCAGGCAACACGATCTCTCAAGTTCCCATCTCCATCTTCCCTGGGTCCACCCAGAAAATCTTTTTTTCCTCTTCCCAGCAGATCCATGTATCCCTCCTTGGGCCCTTCTTGTTACCTAGCTTCCCTAGGTCTACAGATTATAGCATGGTTACTCCTTTTAGTTCTGCTTCTTAACGTGTAGACAATATGGCTGTTAGTTCAGGAAATATCTAAGATAGTGTTATTTAATAATATAAGGTAAGAACACTAGTAACATACCATTATGTATCAGTTATGGACATTCATGGGTTTCACCTACACTTAAACAGAAATAATCATTTATGATGTAAGTCACTACTTATTCCTGGGGAGGAAGTTGATAATCACATTTCAAATGCATGTAATAGTAACCAAAATGCACTATCATTGGCATAAACACACACACACACACACACACACACACACACACACACACAAATATACACACTGAACAGATTAGTTACTTGAATAAATAAATCTTCCTAGTATTAATTTGTCGCCAAGCCTGTTATAATCAAGTTCTAAAGATTTATCTTGAAAAGGTTAATTCCCACAAAACTAGCTGAGATACCATGGTGGAATGGGAGTTGTCTCCTGATAGTCAAAGAGACTCTTTGGCTTTTCAATTTTCTCAAGTTATTCTTGAACTTATTCCCCCTCATTAAACCAAAGGGGTATGTTCAAACAATTAAGAAATAGTCCCGAAATCAACTTAAAATGTCTGTGACTACCTAAGAAAGAAGAAGACTGCTATGGTTGTTTTAAACAATGAGATGCAAAAGGAGGAAAAATATAAATAACTAGGGTTATTGATAGATTTTTTACATTAAGTTTTTGATAACAGAAGCATGGAAACAGTTAAGGAAGAGACAGATAATAAAGTGGATAAATTTGGGGAATTTTAGATACAATTTGAAAACAATTTCTGTTTTTTTATTAAGAGATTTTTCTATTCATTTTACATACCAACCACAGATCCCCCTGTCCTCCCTCCTCCCATACCCCAGCATTCCCCTCTAACCACCCCCCATTCCCACCTCCTCTGAGGATGGGACTCCCATGGGGAGTCAGCAGAGCCTGGTACATTCAGCTGAGGCAGGTCTAAGCCTCTCTTCCCTGCACCAAGTCTGTGCAAAGTGTCTCACCATAGGCACTAGGCTCCAAAAAGCCAGCTCATGCACTAGGGACAGGTCCCAATCCCATTGCCTGGGGCCCCCCTAAAAAGTTCAAGCTAAACAACTGTCTCACTTATCCAGAGGGTCTAGTCCAGTGCCATGGGGGCTCCTCAACTATTGGTCCACAGTTCATGTGTTTCCACTGGTTTGGTTAGTTGTCTCTGTACATTTTCCAATCATGGTATTTCTTGGTCATAGAATCCCTCTTCCCATGATTGGACTCCTGGAGTTCTGCCTGGGACCCAGGTGTAGATTTCTGCATCTGCTTCCTTCAATCACTGGATGAGGGTTCTATGATACCACCCTGAATGTGCCCGATCTCGTCTGAAAATAATTTCTAAGCAAATTCAACTATTCCTATTTATCCTGGGAATATTTAGATATGGTAGTGCAGTAATAATTGAATGTATATTAATGTTAAGTTGCATTTCAATTAGTACTATGTTTTCTGGGTGCATATTAGATAAAAAAGAAAATTTAAAATTTAGCACAAACTTATATGCATTTTAACTCTGATACATCATGAACTGTGTCCTTCCAAGTTTGTACCTGTATATTTGCAAGACTTTTCTTGCATTTATATGTTGATTAGATGAAATAGACATTCTGCAGAGTTAAAATTAAAATGTACATACCAGTGTGAGGGTCAGTCAGCAAGGGTTGCTTTCTAAATTTTATGTCCCCAGACAGCCATCAGGCAGCCAGCAGAAAAATGCATTTGAAGCCATGGAGTCTTCAGTTTTTATCTCTGACATTATGTTGAAAGTCGACAGATGGAAGCCCAGCAGCAGACATGCAAAGTGGATGCCAAATGAGGCACATATATATAGCAGAGTGGTGCCCTACCCAGGTGGTCATCTTCTCCTCTCCAGAACCTTTAACATGGCTCACTCCACACTTGACTATGCTGTAGTGATATTGACATGTTCTTCAGTCATTGGCGAATATCAGTGGGCTCTTGGCTCTCTGCATAGGGAACTTTGGTGTGCTCTCTGCTCTGTACATATGTCCAAGCTGGCAGCCAGTTGGCATGGCTGCTGATGTGTCTCTATCTGTCAGATCTCCTCATCACCTTTGGGATAGAAATAGGCGATATGAGTATGTCAGCAAGAATGTTATTATTGGCTGAGGAAAGATAGCTAGGGAAATTAAAATTTAGCGATATTTTAAAAGTAACTTCAAAAATTACCATCTCAACTAGGGATCCATTTATCTTTGGGAATATAGTAAAAATCTAATTAAAGGTGGAAAGACTTGCAATCATTTTAGACTTTCATAGTGAAGCAAACCTTGAACAAATGTGCCCCAAAGACCAAGGTGATGGAACAGGAGAGACGCTTGCCTAACAAAGCATCATGTAGCACATTCAAACAAAAATGATTACATTTTAATTGACCAAAATCACAATTATAGATGCATTAAATAGAATCTTGTACATGTTTTAAATATGCACCATGACCATGTTTTAGACAGTTTTAGGATGACATATACCTGTAATGTTTGCCTTCCACATTTGTTCTGTTCATTACTCACCTAACAGAAAGTAGACAAGTCATTTGTGCTTTAAATTTATTAGATAACCTTGAAATAATTGGTTGAACTGGCTCCATTTTAAATGAACTTCTCCATCTTTTCATTTCAGTGATGCTATATGTGATTGTTAGATTCATTAATCCATCTATTCACATCAACAATTATTTACTGAACTCATTACCTCCTGTCCAACACTTTAAGCAATTTCTCTGATTATGATCCCTAATTAATTTCATGAAATCAAAATCCACTTACTCAAGACAAGAACTTTAGAATCATCCTTGACTTTTCCCTTTCACTCACTTCTCACAAGTAGTCCATTATTTATCTTCTGCAGTCAATTTCCTAAACATCACAGATGAGTTATCTTGTATAAAAAAATCAGAAGCAGTATTCTGATCCTTTGGATTTCAATAGTCTGTCATAGCACTTAATAGCAGAACCTTAGGGAATATGCCACTGCCACACTGTCTTGTGATAGTATGCGTTATTCACAAAATATTAGCATGAATATTAACATTTTCAATCATTAGTGGGAGGTTAGTTATGGAACAGCTGCAACAAGTTCAAATGCAGGGATATGTTTTGCATCTTGAACTGGGATGGTGGTGGACAACTGTTTCTTTAGATATGGAAGAGTTGTCAGAATGCTTTTTTGCAGCTAAAGGTATTATTTCCCTGATACCCCCTATATTAAGAATGGAAAGCAAACCTAAGCTTTGTGAAAGTGGTCTTTCCAGGATGGAAACTCAGAAAAGATCTATGATTGTGGGTTCCTGAGCAATCTGAATCTAGAATAACATTTCTAGTCTATTACAGATATCAGAAGGGTTTTATGTGAGTTCCAGTTTGATTGGGTGAATAACAAAATCTACCTCATAATGAGTAACAAAGCATATGCTTTATCATTTATGCTTAAGAATGAGTAATTTCACTATTAGTTATTATATTGTGTGGCAGTACGGCTTAGGCCTGTCTCAGGCAGTCAACCATGTGGTGTTGCTATGGCTCTAGCATCCTTATGTGTCTACTTTCTGCCTTAGCAGTTAATTTGCTAGTCCTGTGTTTTTGTGGCATGGACCCATTAAGCAGTTTCCTAGCTCTCCAAGCTCTGTCCAACAATCACTACAATCCTCTGATCATTTGTTCATCACATTTATTCATGTCCTTTAATGCTATTTTAGAAAATAAAATATTTTATTAAATCTTTGAGATTTTTAATCTTTTTATGCATTTTGATCACATTTCTCCTCCTATTCCTCCAACACCCCAAAGACCCATCCTCACCCCCTTCCTTCTCCCTGACCTTTTATGTCCCTCCCTTTGTGTGAATAACCCAAGTCCAATTTTTGCTGTGTGTCTACTCATAGGTCCATTTTCTGGAATGTGATCAGCATACCAGATTCCATACCTTCTAAGTCACTTTGAGTTTTGAAGATCTTTTTGTGAGTACATATAATATGACCTCAATTTATCTGCATTGTTAGACTAGAAAATGGTAATAGTCTCCAGGTATGTCATGATTGCTGTGGAAGGCACATTGGTACCAGGATAGATTCTTGATACGTTTTTTTCCACAAACACTCTTCAGAGTATGAATGTATTGGGGAATCTTTAAGTTGTGGAAAATGGCTCTCAGTGTGATAAGGTAACTTGCTGTGGCTCACACAGCTTGTAAGTAGCAGGGACAGTGGCCAAGTTCAACTAATCTGTTTCCCAAATCCATCTTTTTTATTAAGCTGCCACGTTGTCTTATCAAAACAGGAATATCTCTCTACTAATAGATTTTGAAGGTTAATTTTGTTCACATTTTGCTTTTAAATTTCATAAACCTTAGTCTAGTATTTAGCATATGTAAAGGTACAGCAAACATTTGATTAATGAATGAATCACTAAATCTTTACTCACTCAATGACTTTGAGAACCTTAACTAATTTCTTTCAGTTCAATGTTTTCTTTCCTCATACATATTTCTCCAAGCTGAATGGAATTCTGATTTTCATGTTCCTCTAACAATGTTTTGGAAGTGTGAATCCTAGACTTGGTTAAACATTTGCAACAAGGCAAAGAAAACATCCATATGATTAGGTACAAAGGCACTTCCTCACGGGAGAATGGAGGGTTCAGAAAAGAAAAACATTTACTATATTAACGCATCAAGAATTGTACGTATCAGACATGGTGACTCACACTTATTTTCTATTAAATTTTTTAATTCACTTTGCATACCAACCACAGATCCCCTTCTCATCCCTCCTCCTGCTCCCCTTACCCCCATATAATCCCTCATCCCCCCCTCCAAAAGGATAAGTTCTGCCATGGGGGCACAGCAAAACCTTGTACATTCAATTCAGGCAGGACCTAACACCCTGCCCCTTGCCCCCTGCATCAAGGGTGATCAAGGGTGATCAAGGGTGATCAAGGGTGATCAAGGGTGATCAAGGCATCCCACCATAGATAATTGGCTTTAGAAAGCCAGCTCCTGTACCAGGGATAGATCCTGATCACAACAGACCCAGCTACACAACTGTCTTCTGTATGCAGAAGGCCTAGTCCAGTCCCATGTAGGTTCCACAACTGTCTGTCTAAAGTTCATGAGTTCCTATGAGTTTGGTTCAGTTGTCTCTGTAGATTTCCCCATCACGATCTTGACTCCTCCCTCCCCCCTCTTCCCTCTCTTTGACTAGACTCTCAGAACTCAGCCTGGTGCTTGACTGTGGATGACTGAAGCTGCTTCCATCAGTTACTGGAGAAAGGCTCTGTGATGACAGTCAGTTATTCACTAATCTGATGACCAGGGTAGGCCAGTTCAGACACCCTCTACTCTACTGCTAGTTGTCTACTCTGCAGTTGTCCTTGTAGATTCCTAGGAATTTCTCTAGTACCAGTTTCTCTCTTAACCCATAATGTCTCCCTCTATCAAGATATCTCCTTCATTGCTCTCTCACTCCATTCCTCCCCCAGCTCAACCACCCTGTTACCTCATGTTCTCACTGCCCCCCCATCCCATCCCCTCTACTGCCCCCCATCCACAGTTTACTCATAGAGATCTCCTCTATTTCTCCTTCCCAAGATGATCCATTTGTCCCTCTTAGGGTAATCCTTGTTTCCCAGCTTCTCGGGAGCTGTGGTTTGCAGTCTGATTATCCTTTGCTTTATATTTAGTATCCACTTAGGAGTGAGTACATGCCATGTTTGTCTTTCTGTGTAACTCATACTTGTAAGGCCAGCAGTAAGGAGACTAAATGAAGAATTGTAAGGAAGGATTATCTTCATTGTTCTACTGAGGAATAAATGAGAGTATACATTTCAAACCTTACAGAAAGCACTAAGGAAATGGAATGTGGATAAAGACAGGAAGAGGAAGAATGACTGATAATTTTGGAGCATAAGGGTACTGTGGAGGAGGCCAGGTCTTAATGGGATTTTGAAGCAGGGGACTTTGGAGAGCTAGACAACAATATGGCAAGAGTGACAGCATGGTGGCACAGGAACTCTGGTGACATGGGGGAAAGGAATGTCAGCCCCAGAAAGCAGGGAAAATGGCACAGAAAATAACATTTAGTCCTATGAATACCCAGAGGCAAAAGTGAATCTGCTATTTGACTCTTGTATTCCTACCAACTGCAGGCTGACTGCTGCAGACTCACATGGGATCCTCATGAATGTGAGTCCTTCATGACGGAAAGCAAATGTGTTTGAGAGTGCTTTATGACATGAGCAGCTGAGCATGCCCCCAGCTTGGAAGTACAAATCAGTAACCTTTAGTGCTTTGGATTTAAATTATTTAACTCTTAGCACACTATTGCAACATAAGCCTCCCAGTGTTTATTTCTCATTTAGTTTTATTCATGTCATAGTTGATAAGATCACGTAATACTCACAGTACAGAGATGGACTAGGAATTTTAGAAATAAAAGAGGCCTATGGAAGATCTCACTTAATGACTTCATTTCAAAGGTAAGAAAATGGGAGCCAAGATATACTACATTTTTTTGATGGATGTTTTCTACTACATTGCAGTAAGCTGACCCATGGGTTCTGGTTTCTCAATTCTGGCTTCAGTTTTCTTCCTTCTGTAGAGTTTAATTCCCATGACAGTTATGCTATTACCATGCTAATTTCTCAGCATCAAGAAATGTGTGGTCCAAACTTACAACATAGGGGAGATGATGGGGGAAGAAAAACCCATAGCCGTTCATGGCAACTCCTGTCTATAATCTCAGTACTCAAAAAAGGCAAGTCAGGGAGACTGTTGAGAGAGCAAAGCCAGCCCAGGCTATGGAGGGAATCTGCCTCAAAACAACTACACCAAGAAATCTAGTTTGTAGCCAGACAATTTTCTCTGTCCTGCTCCAGTCCTGCAGTCCTGCAACCACTTTTAAAATAAAATAAGCTAGGAGGCTTAATATTAATTACAAACTGTTTGGTCTATAGCTCAGGCTTATTACTAGCTAGCTCTGGCATCTTATATTAACCCATTTCTCTTCATCCATATTTTGCCACGTGGTTCTGGCATTACTGGTCTGGTGGCATCTTGTTCCTTGGCAGCAGGCAGGTGTTTGCCCTGACTCTGCCTTTCTTCTTCCTGTATCTTTGCTTGGATTTTCCACCTGGCTATAATCTGTCTTGCCATAAGCCAAGGCAGCTTCTTTATTAACCAATGGTAGCAACAAATATTCACAGCATACAGAAAATTCCATCCCACAGCACTTGCCCTATATGATTTTCAGTGTTCCTAGAGTAAAATAGGTCAGGAAATCAAGATGTTCTTTATGGAAAGGGTTAGATACTAATAGTTTATGAATAACCTCAAAATATGAAGTCTTATTAATTTTATTATGGGTGCAGAGATGTGGAGTACAGCAGCAGCCTAACTGCAGACTTTTTAAATTACCCACTTTCCAATGTGTAGTCCACAGAGCATCATATAAGACAATGGCATCATGCAGAAGCTTATTCTAAGCATAGATCTCACTGAGACCTAAGTGGATTTTGGTTTGGACTTGATAAGCTCTCAAAGAGATCTATACACACAGCAAGTTTTTGAAAATCATTGCAATAAAGCACAGGTTTCTTTTTTTGAGATATCTGTGCCTACCTGAGCACACAATACATCAAATCAAACTCTTACGAAACTACAAGTAGAAAGTGGTTAAAAATAGGATGAAAGACCTTTGTATATTTACCTCAGTATAAGAAATTGGTTTATGAAGTAAAATTAGGAGGCTGGAGGCATGGCTTATACATTAACAATGTTTTCTGCTCTTGCAGAGGACCAGGATTGGTTTTCTGGACCCCCACTTCAGGGAGGTCAAAGCTGCTTGTAACTTCATTTCCTAGGGACCCTGCACCCTCTGGCCTCTACCAGCACTTGCATGAATGTGGTGCACATAAAGTTATATGGCACAAGTATATATACCTAATAAAATCAAATTTAAAAAGCCAGAGAGATGAAGTAAAGTTAAAGCAAATATAAGTTAGAATCAAATTAAGGTTTTTGTTCTGTTGCATGATTTGTTTCAAAATACTAAGTGTTTCCACATGTTAGACTTACCAACAATTATACAAGAGGTGAGGTGAGGCTGTTTAGATCTCTTATGACTTTGAGGGAAAGTGATGGTGAAGTTTGTACCTTAATACCACTTGTAGTTCTGGTCTTGTCAAACCTCCCCCGTAGCATTTTTGTTAAAAAGGAATGAAGAATGTGTGACAAACTAACGTTTGTCCCTTCCTTCATCCAACACACACTTATTGCTTAGACGGAAGAACAATTCAAGAAGATGAGGAAGTTGTCATCCAATATTAAAATGATCCCAGACTTGGGGGCTCATAAGTGGCTTCCAATCAATGATTGCTCAGACACCATCCAGCAATCTCTCTTTGGAGCTTTGTCGTTATGGGCTGTGGCCTCAAATGACCTGCTTGCCTCTTTGTTTGTGTTTATCTAATTTCATATTTCAGCTGGGGACATTGTACAGGATAATCCTCATGGACTGTGCAGCTCTTAAACATGACGATTCTTAGCCAAGGTAGAAGTCCAAAAACAGCATGAAAATTTGAAAGAAGTCTGTCAGTCTGAGTTAAAATTAGTGGTGACCACTGAGTGACCTCAGGGATATGAGGTAGCCTTATCTGCAGCTCATTTCTCATCTGTGAAATGGAGTCATATCTATAATTTTTCAGGCTTGCTTTTGCCCTTCACATGGTCTCAAACATGAAGCTAGCAGTGTATCACCTGGCAGGGAGAGGTATCAATAAGTAGAAGTTACTCTCAGGATGGCTTTATTGGCTGAGGAAAATCTCATTTCCTAGGAGAGGCATGCCAAATGGGATGCTCAAGTTACTGTTTGCATTTTTCACCCGTGAAGGTGTCCATGAATTGAAATTAGCACTGTATGTGAGCCTCATGGGATTCAAGTGTTGCTAAGGCAACCGCTAATTTCCAAATCAGGGTAAATAGTTTCACAGAATGTACAGTTTCCTTTAACAAATTGGATTCCAGCAAAGGGCGCACCTTTCTTTCCCCTGCTGCTCTCTACCCCAAGTTAAGGTTGTGCACCTGCCGCTGTGTGCACCAGGGGCTGCTTTCATCTTTTGCCGACCATGCTCTGAAGGTAACAGCTGGTAACAGACATCCCTGAGGTCTATCAGCTTTACCCAGTCTTTACCTTTTGTAGTTTGTCCAGTTACAGTCACATTTCTTGACTCACACAGTAGGGCACTGAAAACGGCTCCTCAGCACATTCATGTAAGAGACTTCTAAGCAAAGAGGCCATGGGGTTTTCAGTCACCTCACTCTGCTTCCTTTCCCCACTGCACAACAATCCTTACTCCTGCTCATGCATAAGAATTCCTGCCGAGAACGAACCTATTATTAAGTCAGCATCGCTTCTCAGTCTACATTCTTGTGTTAAATTAGTCCTCTTCATTGTGACGAATAATAGGCAACCACTTATACATCAATGAAAACTCACTGCACTGCTGCGGGATTATTGCAGTCCTCAATGAACCACACATTCCTGCTATTGTTTATGGGAGTGATCTTTCAAGTCTCTCGTGCTTCCTTTTCAATCCTTTCTTTGGGCCGGAATGGCCAATCTTCCTCATGTACTTAGCATATTTTCTCTTTGAACCCCCTTTGCAGAATGGGGCATCTTTTTTTTAACAGTGGCATCTGTTTTTTTTCTTTCCTTTTGCAGTAAGTCTTAGTGTTGGCTCCTGCTTTTGAATATGCCAGCAGCAAGGCCTGAATACAATGCTAAAAACTCATGGAAGCGTATTAATTACATTCTTTGGAAAAACGAAAGAAATTTTGTGTTATTTCATGTTTCTGGTCAGGTCCTATATTCAGAAACAGCCCTGCTAGCTTTTTCACAGATTCTTTTGGAACAGGCCTGGTCTGTACATGTTCACTGAGGTTCTATTTGTGCTAGGCAAAATGCTAGGCCTCACATGCATGCTGTTTCTTTCTTTCTTTCTTTTTTGTTTCTGTTTTTGTTTTCAAGAGTGGGTTTTTCTGTGTGGTTTTGGTGCCTGTCCTGGATCTCGATCTGTAGACCAGGCTGGCCTTGAACTCACAGAGATCTGCTTGGCTCTACCTCCCAAGTGCTGGGTTAAAGACATGTGTCACCACTGCCTGGCCTGTTTCTTTTTTTGCATGTAATATAATATTGTGAAGAAGGTATTGTTAGTCTGGTTTATTGATGTGGAAGTGAACTGGGGATTGAAAAGTTCATGCATCAACTAAATTTGGTATTTTGGTCCTGTAATCCTAGCACTTAAGAGATAAAAGGCATGAGGAACAATGACCCCAAGGGCTGGTAGTCATTGCTGTATCAGGTCTATATTGTATTGATCAATGCCACCTTCCTAAATTTTAAAGCCAATGCTCTATAGGAAGTTCCAGAACATCCTCAGCTATACAGAAAAACTGTCTTAAAAAAGCAAACAAACTATCTGAGTTAAGATGAAATCTTAAAATAAAAAATATTCAATTGGAAAAGCCCATCTGTGACCATACTGTTTCTAAATTATGCAGTTTCTTATACAAAACATTTCTCCCTGTGTTAGAAGGAAAATGCCTTTAAAAAAAACCCCACAAAGTATATAATATACAATAGGTTGTATATACAAAGCATATTTTGAAAGAATAATGATAAAATGAATAGTCATGTATTCACCACATGCTTATGGTAATGAACTTACTCTCAGCCATGGGCCTTCATCATCATAGTCATAATTCCATTATGACAGCCCATACGGACTATATTGGTAGTGTTACCTACTGCGTTACCCCCACCCCCATGCACTCCTATCAGGCCATGACAGATGAGTTAGAGACAGAAGGGAGGGAGGACTGAGGGTCTCTTCATCCCACCTCCATTTTAGGTGGCTTACATCCCATGGCTGTGTGAGCCCATGGCTGTGTGAACCTCAGTTCCTGCACTTTCAGGCTGGCCTCTGATATTGTCATCTTCTTCCTTTTCCTCTTTGGCTTATACATGACACTGGGTTCTTGGTTTTACCCGTTTCTGCTTTTCTAACCCTTTTTGATTTCTCAGCTCTCTTATCACTGAAGACATTTATATACCAATCGTAATTACACCATTGGTAAACAAACGTCTCAGCTTTTCTCAACCACAGCCAGCACTTGATTTTAGTGAGTAGAAAAGATTTAAATAAGGGAAATTCAGATACATTATCTGACTTATCTGAAGCTATTTTCTATACTTTCCTACAGTTCAGCATTCTTGTCTTGACACTTGCCAGGTATCATGTAAACACATGTAAACATTTCTAGTATCTGCTTAGAAAACACTTGCTTTTTGTCTAGATGGAAAGACTCCCATGGATCATTATAGTTAATCTTTTCATTTAAGTGATTTGTTAAAGGTGACTAGTGAGGAGGAAAGAGATGTAAAAATAACAACAGCAACAATGTGTGGCTCTTAAATGACTTGGAAGGAGAAGTCTGCTGAAAGGTAAAATCCAGATCACAACAAATGAAATGCTAAAAGCCCTTCGTGAAACTCAATCCCTCAAAGTCAAGACTGACAAAGCAGTGGGAAAAAAGGTAAACAAGACTCACTGTAAATGAGAAGTGCAGAGGCTACCATTATTGACCTGGACTGACAGAGAAGTAGCCCGTGCCATGACAGACATACTTCCATCCTGCAATTGTGTTAATGTGAACAAAATTATTCATCTGACTCTGAAGATCTCACCTACAGAAAATGACTCCTCTTTGAAGGTCGTGGAAGTAGAAAAGAGTCACCTAGAATGACACTGGTGGTATGAACAGGCAGACCCAGAGGTGGGTGTGTGCTGTGCCATTTTATTGTCAGTGAACCACATGTAGATATTTGAGATCTTGAGAAATTTAATCTTCAAAGAGGACTGACATATGTCTCCCTGAGGGACTAGAAGATAATAATGGCCCAGACCTGTGCTGCCTGACCAACCCCACAATGATGAACACATCACAGAAGCTGCCAAAATGATACATATTTTCCCTGATCTACAAAAGTGTCACATCTATCATATTCATTGCTAATCTAGAGTCTATCAGCACCATGGAGCACATACTTCAGCAGTGAGAAGGATGGGGTCCAGGAAATGCAAAGGACCATGCAGAAGTACTGAACTAGCTGCAAGGCTTTTAACTCAATACCCAAGAATAGATAATGACAGATACTACCAATATCAACATTCTGGACACTGCTCTGCTCTGGTCAGGTTATCCAGACTGTAAGATTGAGTTCTTGTGGCCTAGTGAGGAGGCCCAGGCTAGAATCACACAGATACATTTCTCAAAGGTGAGGATCAGCTTTGATGTGAATGGTATGCCCTCTACCCTGATGACCTCAATAGGATAGAGGGCATAACATTTGATTGTGAAGAATAGAACAACAGTCCATTGTGAAGAATAGAACAGCATTCTGTTGTGAAGGTGGCCACAATCTTGTTGTGCAGGGGTGCCATGGAAATCAATCCTGAGAACTACAAATGGCATCCTGGAGTATAGGCCAAGGAAAAACTCAACCTGTGTGTTATGACTGGTAGTTCTTGTTGGCTATATTCATAAAATAAATCAAACTTTTGATTCCTGCAAACAACAACAGCAAAACCCAACAAAACAAAACAAAAATACTCCCACAGTTCTTTGTATTTGAAGCCTCAATATGAAGAGAGATAATAAGAAACAATTCATTCCAAAGGTGGAAACTTATTACTAGTTATTTGTAACATGTGCTCAGACTTGTTAATACTGATTCATAACTTGAGTTATACCAGACAGGCTTTAAAGAAAATAATACACATCTAAAGAAATGAAGGTTTGATATTGAGGAATCCAAGAAAAATATTTATTTAGAGAAATTTATTATATTCCAGTACTGTTCCTACCATCCAGGTAATATCGCAGTAATGTGCTTTCTTTTACCATAGTCTAAGTCTGAAGAACATCAATATTAATGCTCTAGAGAACCTAAACCTATAGTCATAAGGAATTCAGAATTCATTCTTAGAAAGTACTGGAGACCAGGGTTTTGTCCTGGTGGTGAGTTTAGAAGCACTGAGAAGAGATGTGGCCATGGTAGATATCATACGAAACTGTCTAACTGAAGGATCTATAGACCATACCCAGGCTTGAGAAGGTGCTGTGTGCTAAGTTTGTCTAGAATGGCCAAGGAAGTTGAACAATGAATCTGTACCAGAGGGACTGCTCAAGGTTGAGGAGAGATATGCAAGCACCATGGTAGAGGAGAGTTCTTGCTGCATCAGGTGAACTACACTTCAGTGTATCTGAGGTCAGTGGATACAGAGTCAGGTTAATGTTTTCCCAAAGGACTTACAGGACGTCACAAAGGTAAGATTCTATACACAAATTTCTAAACAGTCTTATTAAATAAGAAACACAGAGCCAAATACGGAGGTAATAGCTGAAGAGATCAGAGAAATAGCGAATAGCCATAACTAGCCTGAGCTTACCACCACACTACAGCTTCCCCACAGAGAGAGCTTCTTCCTGTCTAGCCTGTGTTTTTATTGCCTTCCTGTTCTGCCTTCTCATTGGCTCTAAGCCCAACCACATCACTTCCTCATCACTGCCTGTCTATATAAACCTCCAGGTCTCTATGGTTGGTACTGGGATTAAAGGCATGTGTCACCACACTTGGCTGTGTCCTTGACCACAGAGAGACTCTGCCTGCCCTGTGATCGGATTAAGGGCGTGTGCTATCACTGCCTGACTTCTGTTTTATGACTTGCTATGACCTCTGAACTCCAGGCAAACTTTATTTGTTAACATACAAATAAATAAAATATCACATTTCAGTACAAATAAAGCATCACCACAAGACGCTCCTTTGAAAACACACATGTAGCATGCGCTTACCCCGATCACTGCCATACCAGTTGTTCAGTAGAAAATATCCTTCCCATTCCACAGCTGTTCTACCCTCGCTGCCATCCTGACTGTACAGAAGTGGAGTGTTGAGCAGTGGGGAAAAGGAAGCACGAGGGGAAGAAAATGCCTCTCACATGCTCTGGCTCCCTGTGATTTCCAATGCAAAGAAGATCAGAGTGACTTGTGTGACGAATAGAAATTAACATGAATTTCTGTGTTTTGCTGCTACATGTACTAGATAACTTAATTAACTGAATGAAAATGTTGTGAATAAGAACGACAGGATAACTTCAGAAAAGGTTGAGAAATCACATTACAGGCAACATAGGCAGTTTGCACACAGCGGCCACCTTGCTGTCTGAGAGGCCCACTAAAAAAAAAATTAGGAATTGGAAGGTATAATCCCAGGACAAATAGAATGGAGCAGAAGTAATACCAGAGCCAACGGCAAAATCGTGAGAGCTTAGAAAGCAGCAGGACAAAAGTGTAACAGACAAAACAGAGGCAAGATGTCTGACTTGGACACCCCAGGAGTGCTGACAATCAATTCGGTTTCATTAGAGATTTACTACAAGGCTGGGAGGTTGGCTAGCCCTGCAGAGCTGCAGGAATGAGGGGAAGGTGGGCCAAGCAGGCTTGTCAAGTTTGTTGAGACACTGTTGCTCTCACTAGATTCCCTCCAGACTGTCCTTCACAGCCCTTGTATATGCATCTATATTGCCAAATAATGCATTTATGTTCCCCCTCCTTCCTTCTCACTTTTAGATATTACCTTTTGACTTCTCATCATTCATTTCCCCGCACATTTTGCTATCCCTGATAGTTTCGCTGTCACTTTTGATGATTAATATATGGTATTTACATTATTATTACTGTGTAGGTGCTATTGACTGCCAAGCCATTTAGGATAGCTAATTGTTTTCTTCTAAAAATGTTTTTGTTTTGCATGGCATTAATTAATGCCTTCTTTTAGCATTTTGATTAATTACACACACACACAAGAATACAATAGAGAGTCATATAGGATGTTCGCTGGGATAAGAATACTCTCATTCAAAATACCAAAGAAAAAGTGAACATGAAGATGGAATACGAGGATCTAGAATTAGTTATGTTGGTTTGAGAGGCTGGGAGTCCTTTCGGTTTAATTAGTTTGCTATGCTAAGGTCTGTTGGTTACCTAGAGTACCCATACACTCATTCTTAACATGGTCCGTTCTTCACCTCTCATATTATTTTTATGAGAGGAAAACAACAAGAAAAATACATCAAAATGTATTTGAAGAAAGGTGATTTTTAGGGGACTGGTTGCAATGCTTAATCAGGAAGCTTTCCCTTTTGAGTCTAGGCTTGAGGTTTCCTAGTGGACAAATAGTATTGGAGGAGAGTGGAGCTTCAAAGTAAATATTTCGGGTTGCATGATAGAGTGCTTTCAAGAAAACATTTTCTTCCACAGATCTCAAGAGTGAATAGAATACAAAACTGCAAGGTATTTGGTCAGTTTGGAGCTACTGCGGTTTTCTGGGAAGAACAGAAGAAAAGAGGAGAGGGATTAGCTTTCATACTGTAGAAGAGATAGAGAGACAATATGAAATGGATTTGAGAGCTAGTGTGATATTTGAATTCATAGGATTGTATTCTCACATTTCGGCATGACAAGGAGTCTTAGGTTATTTAGATATTTTTGTTTGGAGTTAGCAAAGGGCTCACCATGCTATTTCAAATATGCACAAAGGAAGCTGATAAGTTTAGGAGGAAGATCCTGGGTTTTAGAGTGTTTTATCTACACAAGGTAATGGGAAGTGAAATATGAGGTGGGATATCACTTTGAGTTGAAATAATAGCTTCATTCTTTATCCTGGAATCAAGGAAGCTTCCCTATACAAAGGCAGCATAGATACTTCATCCTTGCCACAAGTAGAGTTAAGGTATCAATATAAAGCTGATAAATATAACTATTAAGTATGTTTCTATAAGTTTAGGCTCAGCCATCAAGTACAAATTAGAAGTAATGTATCACAAAAAAGAAAAAAATAAAATGTTTTTTAGTGATTTTTTTTTTCCCTTCACCAAGATTAGAGAAAAATTATAACCTTTAAAAAAGGAAGAAATCCTAAATCTGGGGCTTTGGCAGAGTGCTAGTTTTGTTTTTTGTTTGTTTATGTTTCTGTTTTTTTTTTTCTTTAAGTATAGATGGATGAAGGAATCTCTTAGTATCTCTAAGTAGATTGTCTATGAGAGGTTAATAGACTTTCCCACACCCGTTAGTGTGAAGAATAACTTCCACACAGTCTCAAATGTTTTCATGAGTCCAAAGAGCCCTGAAATTTATGGAAGGTGAGGCTGTAGTGATAATTGGAATGGGAACCTCAGTGAATGACAGGACATGCAAACAGTATCCTTCAATCCTAACACCCAGGGATCTAAAAGGAAAATGGAGAAGAAAGCAAATTTCTCTTTCAAATGATTAAAATTCAATTGATGTGATCTTAACATCGAGATTATGTACAATTTATTTAAAGATGATCCATGTTTTCATAGATGGGAGTTGATACTTGCTGTATACAATAGGCAGTGGAGTATGCTCTCATGATATACAAATGAAAGCTCAGCTGGATAGAGTTAGCTGGGAAGTTATCAATGGGAGTTGAAAGCTTAATAAGAATCAGCTTACTTCTATATCATGTAGAAGGAAAAACGTTTAAGGCCCCCAAATTCAAACAAATTGAAGAGGGTTGCCTAAAGAATATCAAGGGAACCTTTTTAGGGAAGCTTATATCTGAAGGTCTTAGATAGCCTTGTTGGACTTGCCTTTGTTCTTTGAAGAGGATGATCACTCCCTATGTATAGCTTTCTTTTACAATATCATATGTTGCTAGAACATTTTTTTTCTGCTTCTCATCATTCCCATAATTAAACTAACTCACTTCTGTAATCTTCTTTTGATATTAACTTTGATCTCAGTCAGGGAGGAGAATTTGAGCTTTACTATACATAAATATTTCAAAGTGGTTTTATTAAAAACAAAACTAACAGAAGCCTCTAGTCACCTAAAACAAGGATCACACAGACAAACATATACAAAGACTTCCAGTAGTGTGCATCAGAACACAGAATACTATAACTCTTTAAAGATGAATGTATTAGAAGGTACCTAGGTTGACTGTTGTTGAGTCTTTCTTATCTTTCAGTTGTCATTAGTAAATCCATCATACTAAGTTGCCTCTAGCATACATGTTGGTACTCTTGAGTGCTTTAGAGATGTAGGCTCTTATTTGGGATGAAACTGAAGGGGCTGCCAGCACATCAAGTGCCAGACTTGGTAAAAACTGATGCTCATGTGTTTGCGTCACTTGTCACCTGGGAGAGATTTCAGTTGCCATTGTGAATATAAAAAGCTCACTACCCTATTATTAATTCCCTCTGAGTTATTTAGTCCTGTCTTTCTTTTTTTTTTTCTAAAGGTTAAACTCTTATCTTCCTGCTAAAAAGTTAGATAATTAACATTCTCACTTACAATGCTTCCATAACATCTGTAGATTATGCACCATTAATCAAATTCCTCTGCAGGCATGATTGACTTTTGCAAGGAAACTTGGGGAATAAATCTTTTCCTTTTAGTAATAAATTTGTTGTTATTATGGTTTTCTCTTGGTTATCTCTTTCTGAGAGACTCAATTTAAAGTAACAGTCTCTAGCTGCTTTAAATGGTTATCATAAAACTGTAAACCAGAAATAAGAGCAAATGACATATTTTAGAATCTTTGAAAGTGCTGACATATCTGTGAAATAAAAAAAACTTTAGAATTTGTGGTTTCCAAAGCATTTGCATATTGATAAAATAATTTATATTGACATTTAAATTCTCTGTTTTCTAATGACAGTAGCAAAAAGTAAGACCATACACTGCATCAGCATTTACAACTTGAATTTAAAAATTCACTTTTATGGAAAGGATAGATCAAAATCAGATTTTTAATGTTCTTACACTTCCTTGCCTGAATTATTTGTCAAGAACACCTGCACAAGGTAAGTGCTGGGCATTTGTAGAAAATATGTCATAGAAATGATTTTTATGGGAATAAAACCTGTTTTATACCTGGAATGTTCCCTTGACATTTTTTTTTCTGCTGTAGGTTTCTTATAATGCCTCCTTGGTCTGTCTTAGCAGATAGATTGCAGGATATTTTTGAAGCTTTAGAGATCTATTGAACATAAAACTGAAACCTCCTTTTTTATCCTGAGATTTTGCTTTCAGTTTTCTTTCTCATGATACTTTCTCCGTTCTTTTTACTTTGTTAATGTAAGCACTTTGAAGAAAATAAACCAATATACATTTCTTTGTTGAAAGAATAGAAAATAAATGTGATTGGGTTGCTGGAATCTACAAATCCATGTATACGTGTTGTATTCTCTGAATAATAAATATCTTGACCTAAAAGACTCTTCTAAATTTTGAATATAATAAAAATTGTCATACAAAACAGATTAACAATCATATCAATCTTACTGTTTTTATGCTCTCAGTAATAGCCAATAATGTTTTGGACAGTAGATCCAGTGTTTTAAAAGAAAGGAATCATAGTAATAAGGAAGCAAGTTTATATCAAAAGATCATAACTAGATATACAATTAGCATTATGCACTCTAGATATGTATTCATGTAACCAAGACATTATATGAGAATATAGTTCATTATCAAGTAGCTTGTTTTCAATTTGTTAAAAAATTGTTGCAAGAACCATTTCTTTTAGTGGTCATTTAAAGTTTAAATTGCTCTGGGCCAGTCACAATTACCTATGTACTTCTAAATCTCTGTAACAGCTTGTATTGTCCTCTATGTCTTCCCTACATAGTGAATGTATACTCATGTTTTCAGGAGAAAGAGAAATGTAGTTTCTTTGAAGGTGTGAGACTCCTCTATTCAGAAACAATCCATCTACTTGCCATGGAACTATATTACTTGAAGCACGGCTTTATTAATCACTTCTCTTATTTCCTGCATGCCTATGTCTTCTGTTTCCCCTTGTTAATTGTAATCATGAGAAGGACACAGGCCACATCTCAACTATTGTATCCCAAACAGTGAGTTCAATATCTGACATAAGCTGTTGTAATTTCAATAATATATCTAAATATACAGAAATTTGCTTGTGCAGAGTTAATAGCAAAAACAGTCATATCCAATATATTAGCCTTAGGGAAATGTTTACTAATTTATCCAGCTATAGGTAGTTTATTAGTAAGAATAATTAAGAGTGAAAAATGACTATGAACAGAGTTTGAAGACCACATTGATGAAACTATAAGATTTAAACATTTGCAAAAAAAAAAAAAGTGTTGCACTTAAGCCATTGGGAAATAAATTTAAACAGGAGAGCAAGTTGTGGTGGCATACTTTAATGCTAGCACTGTGGAGGCAGAAGCAGGGGAATCTCTTTGAGTTCCAAGTTAACCTAGACTACATACTCAGTTTCAGGCCAGCCTCATCTACATAGTGAGTTATAGGACAGTCACTATTAAATACAGATATCCCGCTTTCATACATAAATAAACAAACAAACGAACAAACAAACAAGCATTTAGAAAATGAGAACATATTTCTATACTGATCATACATGACCTTTATCAAGTTAGCAATGCAGAGATTCAGAAGGACACTCATTAAAAACTCCACCAAGTTTTCATCTCTCCCCTACTCTCAGTTTACTCCTAGAGATCTCCTCTGTTTCTGGAGAGCAATGAAAGAGAAACCTTGATAGAGGGAGACATTATAGAGTAAAGGAGAAACCTGCTGCTAGGGAACTTCCCAGGAACCCACAAGGGTGATCCCGGATTAGACTGCTAGCAATAGTGGTGAGAGTGCCTGAACTAGCTTTACCTGGGTAATCATATTGATGAATACCCTACCTGTCATCATAGAGCCTCCATCCAGTAACTGATGGAAGTAGATGCAGAGATCCAAAACCAAGCATCAGACCAAGTTCTGGGAGTCTAGCCAAAGAGAGGAAAGAGGGATTATATGAGCAATGGGCGTCATGATCATGACAGGGGAATCTACAGAGACAATTGAACCAAACTCATAGGAACTCACGAACTTGAGACCGGCAGCCGTGGAACCTGCATGGGACTGGAAGAACCTCTGCATAAGGGAAACAGCTGTATAGCTGGGTCTGTTTGAGGGACCCCTGTCAGTGTGATCAGGATCTATCCCTGGTACACGAGCAGATTTTCTGGATCATATTACCCATGGTGAGACACCTTGCTCACCCTTGATGCAGGGGGGAGGGGCTTGATCCTGCCTCAACTGAATGTACCAGGCTTTGCTGTCCCCCCCATGGGAGGACTTATTCTTTTGGAGGAGGGGATCATGGAAGGGTGGGGCGGTGTTAGGTGGGGGGGGGGGAAGCGGGAGGAGAGATGAGAGGGGGATCATTGGTATGTAAAATGGATAATTTTTTAAATAAAAAGAAACTCCACCAAGTTAGAAAAGTAATGTAAATGGATAATTTCATAGTGCATATCACCTACCAAAGTTAAATCAGTATCAGGTAAGAAATATAAACAAACTTATAACCCTACTAAAATACAAGCAGTCGTGAAAAGTCTCACAAACAATAGAAGACCAGGGCAAGGTGGTCTTAGTGCAAATTTCTACCTGAGTTTCAAAGAAGAGATAACACCAATACTCCTCAAATTATTCCACAAAATAGAAACAGAAGGAACATTGCTCAGTTCGTTTTATGAGGTGATTGTTACCCTGATACCCAAACTGCATAATACCCAACAATGAAAACTATAGACCAATTGTACTTACAACAGCACTATGTTCAAGTAGGCTTCATTCTAGAGAAGCAGGGGTGGTTCAGCATATGTAAATCAATGAGTATAGTCCATCATATAAAGAAATTGAAAGATAAAAACTACATCTCATTAGATACAGAAAAGGCCCTTGAAAAAAATCCCAAAACTCCCTCATGCTAAAAGTCCTGGAAAGATTAGGTATGCAATGATCATTCATCACTATAAAAAGACTGTAGATGTAACCGGCTTGTTAAATAAGAAACACAGAACAGATTGCAGAGTTAAAAACCACGAGGTCAGAGCAAGAGCGGAAAAACCTTACCCTTCACTGCTTCTGCTGTTCTTCCTCTCTGCCAGAGACCTACTTCTGTGCATCCTGTCTATTTAAAGACTTTCTGTTCTGTTTTCTCATTGGTTGTAAACCCAGCCACATGACCTCCTCGTCACTGCCTGTTTGTACAGGTCTTCTATGGTTGGTATTGAGATTAAAGGCGTGTGTCTGCCATGCTGGCTGTGTCCTTGAACACACAGAGATCCTCCTAGCTCTGCCTCCCAAGTGCTGGGATTAAAGGTGTGCCCCACTACTGCTCAGCTTCTGCTCTGGCTTGCTCTGACCTCAAGGCAACTTTATTAACATACAAATAAAATCACATTTCAATACAAATAAAATATCACTATAAAAGACAGCTCACAGCAAGCCCACAGCCAACATCAACTTCAATGGAGAGAAGCTCAAAGCACTTCTCCTAAAATCAGGAACAAGACAAAATTGTTCACCCTCTGTTTCTAATTTATTACTTGAGGTTTTATCTAGAAGCAAAAGAAAACCAAGGAGAAAAAGGGAATACAAATTGGAAAGGAAGAAGTCAAAGCATCTTTATTTGCAGATGTTATGGTAGTATACATAAGTGACTCTAAAAATTTCAGCAAGGAACCTCTACAGCTGTTAAATACTTTCAACAAAGTAGTAGGTAAAAAATTAGTTAAAAAAATAAGTAACCCTTCTATACATAAATCACTAGTGAGCTTATAAAGATATCAGGAAAACAGCACATTTCCCACTAGCTCCCCAAAATATAAAATATCTTGAGTAACTCTAACTAAGCAAGTGAAAGATTTGTAAAATAAGAACTTTAAGACATTAAAGAAAGAAATTAAAGAAGATATCACAAAATGGAAAGATCTCCCATAATCATGGATGTATAGGTTTAGTACACAAAAGAAAGACATCCTACCAAAAGCAACATACATATTCAATGCAATCCCCATAAAAATACTGGCATAATTCTTCACAGATCTTGAAAGAACAATTTTTAGCTTTGTATGGAAACAAACAAAGAAAAAAAAACAGGATAACTAAAACATTTCTGAAAAATAAAAGAACAGCTGGAATTATCACTATCCTTGACTCTAAATTATATTGACTCTAAATTATATTGACTCTAAATTGTACTACAGAGCTTCAGTGACAAATACAGCATGGTACTGGCAAAAAACAAACAAACAAACAAACAAACAAACAAAAAACAGACACACTGATCAATGGAATAAAATTAAATGGAATAAAATAAAAAAGAATCACACATAAATTCTCCCACCTATTGATATCTCATCTTTGGTGAAGAAACCAGAACTATTCACTGAAAAAAAGAGTATTTTCAATAAATGGTGCTGATCAAACTGGATGGTTACATGTAGAAGAATCTAAGTAGTTCCATACTTATTTCCCTGCACAAAACCTAACTCCAAATGGATCACCCCTCAGTATAAAACCAGATATACTGAACCTAATAGAAGAAAGTGGGGAATAGCCTTGAACTCATTGACAAGGAAAAGACTTCCTGTACAGAACTCGGTTAGCACAGGCACTAAGATCAACAGTTAATAAATGGATTCCATGAAACTGAAAATCTTCTGTAGGACAAAAGACATTATCCTTTGGACACAGTGTCAGTCTACAGAACTGGCAAAGTTTTATCAAGTAAACATCTGATGAGATCTAATATCCAAAATATATAAATAACTCAAAGAAAAGAAATATGAAGAAAATATCAAGAAAACAATTAACTGAATTAAAAAATAATGTGCAGATCTAAACAGAATTATCAAAAGAGGAAACTCAAATGGTTGTAAACACTTAAAGAAATATTCAACATTCATAGTCATCAGGGAAATATTAATCAAAAGTACTTTGAAATTTCTTCTTAGAATTGTCAGAAGGGTTAAGATCAACAAAACAAATGATAGCTTATCCTGGCAAAGATGTAGAGTAAGGGGAACACTCTTCCATTGATAGTGAACCTATAAGCTTCTACAGCCACTATGAAAATCAGCATGTCAGTTCCTTGGAAAGATGATACTTGATCTATATCAATATCCACTCTTGGGCATATGCCCAAAGGATACTTCATCCTACCATAGAGACACTTGCTCAGCCATGTTCATTGCTGACCCATTCATAATAGCCCAAAACTAGAAAAAAAAAATCTAGACATTCCTCATCAGATTAATGAATAGGGAAATTGTGGTACATTTATACCATGGACTATTATTCAGCTATCAAAGAGTGTGAAACCATGAATTTTCAAGTAATGGAGGAAACTTGAAAAGCATCATACTATGTAAGGTAACTCAGACTGAGAAGGACCAATATGGTATGTATTCTACTATATGTAGATCTTACCTGTTAAGTCAGTGATAACCAAGCTACAATCCAATGAATCACAGAGTCTAGTTATAGAGCAAGGGGCTAGGAGAGACAGTTAGATCTCCCTAGCAGAAAGACATATAATTGATAATTATGAATGGATGGGGTGCACTGCAATGGAAAAATCAAGCAGATGGGGTAAGAGAGTGGAAGACAAGGAAGGGAATACAAAGGGACAGCTATAATTAAGGGTCATTTGATGGGTACAATGGAAACTAAAACACAGTAGAATCTTCTTAAAGTATATCCATATAGGAAGGCAATCTAACTGAATAATGGGAGAGACTGAGCCCAACTGGATATTTTTCTGTTACCAAATGAAGTTTCCAGCATCAGGAATGGGGCATATTTAATTGAGTTGTTGGCCAAAGGGATCCTATTGGAACCCCCAAACAACCCAAGTAGTTTTCAATGTTGTAGGTTGCTCTCTACAAATTAAAGACCCCAAACTCATTACAACAACATGTACAAAACTCATTGAATGTAGAGAAATTGAGCTGGTACCTACTTAGAGCTTTCCCTCTTGTAGGCTGATGTTCTTGGCACAGGAATCTATCATGCCACCAAACGTGAAATGTAAATACCAACTTAGCTATAAAGGCTTTGTTCTATTATCTGATTTGCCTTAAGACACATTGAACGAGATGAAACTCATACCCAAAGGAGCCTAGGTGACCACCAACCTGAGACTAGATAGCCCAGAGACCAAGGGTAAAACCAAATACTATTGTTGTTAAAAAAGAAGAAGAAGAAGAAGAAGAAGAAGAAGAAGAAGAAGAAGAAGAAGAAGAAGAAGAAGAAGAAGAAAAAGAAAGAAAGAAAGAAAGAAAGAAAGAAAGAAAGAAGGAAAGAAAGAAAGAAAGAAAGGGAAAAAAAGTAATACAAAATGACTCCTAGTAACATTCTGATATACTCATAGGTCTTTTCTTTTCTATTCTGTTTCCTCAGCTATAATCAAAGAAGTGCCTTCTTACAGCAGGTGGGAATAAATAGATCAGAATTTGCAGAGTGAGAGACCTTGGAACACTCGGCTATAGAAGAATTCTATCAAAACCCCTCAGAGCTCAGGGAACCCAGCAGAAGAGGAGGTGGAAAGAACTTAAGAGCCAGAGGGGATGGAGAACACCAAGAAAACCAGGCTCTCTAAATCAACAGTATCAACGCTCATATGAACATACAGAGGTTGAAGCGTTGTGCACAGGCCTGCATGGGTTTGCATCAGGTGGGGTTCTAAAGCCGATAGAAGTAGAAACATGTTCCCATCCCCAATCCTGTAGCTATATCCAATTGACAATCCCTTGCAAATGAAAATTTAGTTTTCTCCAACTGAAAAACAAATAACTCATAAGAGTAGGCTACATGTCCAGCAGCAGATGGACAATAGAAAATGAACTCAATGGCATCATTGTAGGTTCCTTGTCTTATAATGCATCAAGACTTTTTTCTTATTATATTTTTGTTTTTATTTTATTTTATTTATTTATCTCAACTTTGTCTCTGTCTGTCTCTCCCTTTCTCTCACCCTATAGGTGATTTGTATGTAATGGCATATAATGGCTTCTGGTTTTAATTTTTTATGGGATTCCTGAGTGTGAGAATGAGTGGGACTCTGTCTAAATCTGTTTCTTGTGCCTTTTCTTGGGCTCTTTTCCTTCTGCTTTTTTGTTTTGTCCTATTCTGATGTGTTTGTTTCTGTTTTATTTTGTTTTATTACTTCATTATCTCATGGAAGCCTGTTAGTTTTTTTATGAGAGAAAGAAGAGGAGTGGATCTGGATGGGAAGGGAAGTTGAGGAGGAATTGGAAAGAGTAGAGGGAGGGGAAATAGTAATAAGGATATATTATATGGGAAAAAATCCACTTTCAAATAAAAAAGAAAAGCAAACTCAGTGTCATAGTTTATGTGTGGAATACTATTCGCTCATTTGTATACAAATCTAATGACAAAGTTCTCTTAAAAGTGTTCTGTGTCAGGGTTCATCTTGTGAAGGCACAGGTTAGTTTTACCTGTGTATTATTTCTTACACTTTTGAATTAAAATACTTATATTCTCTTTATTCTTAAGTATATCAAGAGCAAGTTTGACCAGGAGATGGAGATTATTCTGTTGCTGCTGCTGCTGCTGTGTTGTAAACACAAACTAAGCTACGCTTTATCTCTCTGTGTGTCTTTCTTGATTAGAAGAAAATATAAAGTGTATCTTTGGCTGTTCCATAATTAATAACTAGCATACTAGCTCATATAGAGTAGAAAACCAATGTGTATTTATGGAGCACTGTGCATTTCTCTCTTACTAAGAGACATCACATATGGAAAGATCTTTATTTTGTATTTAGTGATAACTGGAAGACTAGTGAATCCATAATACATACACTCCAATAGTTTCAGCAAATACCTTTCCTGCTAAATGTTAGATATTTTTTATTCTGCTTCCAGGCTAGTATTTAATAAAGATAAACTAATTACAAGACCCTGTGAGGAAGGCAATGCTTTTGTCTATCGCTAAAATACAGAGACCAAATTGATATTTTCATTGGCCACTCTATTTCTTGTAATAAGTCAGCTGCAGCTTTGATTGTAATATAAAAGGACATAATTTATAGATGATCTAATTATAAATATTGTCAACAAAAGAGGACTCAATGTTTATTGAGCTGTTTTCAGTGCTCCATTGCAAAGAGGATGCTTAGCTTTAACAACAATGTGTAAAATATATTTCCCTATGGCTTCTTCAGTTGTTCTTTATAGCTAGAGTTTTCCTGGTCCTGCCTCGCCCATGGTCAAGACAAATCTCTCTCACCCACCAGTCCCAAAGCTGCTCAGACCCAACTGAGTCAACACACAGAGGCTTACATTTCTTATAAACTGTATGGACATGGCAGGCTTCCTGCTGTTCTTATATCTTAAATCAACCCATTTCTATTAATCTATAAGTTGCCACGTGGCTTGTGGCTTACTGGTACTTTACATCTCGCTTTTCATGGAGGTGGCTGGCAGCATCTCTCTGCCTCAGCTTTCCACTTCCCAGAATTCTCCTCTCTCCTTATCCTGCCTATACTTTCCTGCCTGGCTACTGGCCAATCAGTGTTTTATTTATTAACCAATCAGAGCAACACATTTAACATACAGAACAACCTACAGCAGTCATTGTTGTTCCATACCTCTCCTCTTTGCTCTTCCTGTAGAGTTGCCCACTTCTCCACAGATACGCTCCCCTCATTTTCTTCCACATGACATCTATGTGCTGCTGTCCCTATCTCTACAGCTCTTCTTTCCCTACTTCTACTTGGTCCCTTTTTGGTTTTGTGGTTTCTTTGGTTACTCCAGGTTATATATTCACATCTAAATATTTGGAAATAAATAACCACAATATAAGAGTACATTTGATGTCTGTCTTCTTAGGTCTGGGTCTCCTCACTCAGTATGTTATGTTCTAGTTGAATCTGTTAACTTTCAAATTTCCTGATTTTATTTTTCTTTGCCGTTGAATAGAATTCCATTATGTATATGTCCCACACTTCCATTATACATTTGTTTGCTGAAGGATATTTAAGATGTTTCCATTTCCTAGTTATTGTAAGCAGAGTAGAAATGAGCAAATGTCTGTGGGGTAGGATGTCCAGTCTATTGGGAATATATGAGGAGTGATATCTGAGTCATAAAATAAATTCGTTTTTAGCTTTCTGGGGATTCTCCATACTGATTTCCAGAACTGCAGCACCAGTTTGCAACTCCATCAACGGTGAATAAGGGTTCCCTTCCTACCCCATCCTTGCCAGCATATTTGTCAGCTGTTTTCTTGATTTTCATCACTCTGGCTGGGGTAAGATGAAATTTCAAACTTGTTTGAATACCCTTTTCTATAGTTCCTAAGAATATAGATGTTTATTAAAATGAATTTTACTTGATGATTCCCTATCTGTATATTTGAATTTTTGCTTTTTTATCTCTTTGTTGCTGCTTTTTTTTTTTTTAATCTAATGTGAATGGATGTTCTTAAAGGCTATTTTGTGTCACATGCAAGTGACTGGAAGACCGTGTTTGGAAGGTTGAGGTAAAATGTTATCATTGAATGTTATGGGTAATTTGTTGAAGCACTTCAATGTTTGAAAAATGGTATGTGAATCAATAAATAATTAAAATAATGATTATGATGACAGAGGAAATCCTTTGGGGGAAAAGTGTTTCAACCAGAATCATCGAATTTATCTCTCAACACTTCAAGGTATCAACCAGAACGACAGACAATAACACATATACAAATTAATATCTTGGTTAGGTGAAGAAGTTTAAAAATCCTTTAAGAGAACTGAAAGTGTAGCTATTGATTTCTTAGGAGATAGCCTTGCTAAAGGCCAAATTGCTTTATGATTAAATCAGGAGCTTCAGCTCTGGCATCAGTGTTTCCTTCAGTCAAAATCATAGCGGCTATCTGCAGATCCCTAGAGCTGTTTCTCTGAGTAAACTGGTATAGCATAAATATTTCCCTGCGGGGTTTTGATCCAGTGCTAGATTAGCTGCCTGAACTTGATCATTTCACTTTTTCTTGGAGAGATCTATACAGGCCATTTACCTACTTTACTTGCCCCTTCTGGTTTTGAGAATAAGAACAGATAAAAGTTGCCACCTATGCATGTATTCAGTACCCTGCAGGGTAAGATGAAAATACAGATTCCTAGAGTATTAGATCCTTCTAGGTTACACACCATTGTTTCTGGAAGTTGATTATATTACATTCTACTAAGGCACATTATATATTTTTAGTTCAGAGTTCATTACAAATCACCTTTAACTCTCACAAGTCATATAGACATTAAATTAATGATCTCAGAGAATGAACTACACATACCCAAAAGTTCCCAAACCTAAAATGCTGTTTGCTGTTATTATAGGGGATGACAAAGTAGCAACAATTGTAATTAATGCAAGTTAATTAGGCAATCTTAAGTGTTAGTATGCATACACTTGTTGCCTTAGTTTTCTCTAAACATTTCTTTTAGTCATGTTGCCTTGATTTCCTCTTCTCAGTCCTAATGACATCCTGGGAAAAGCCATAGTTTTCCTGCCACTTTATATTATTAAAAAGTAAGATATGGTCTTATCCATTCTTACACTGCAATTTAATCACCTTGTTTCTCCAAGAATGGAATAGGGAGCCATCTATTTGTACTACAGGAGGTTGTTTCACCTCCTTTCCTTACTGATTCAAACTTCTCTACCAACAGCGATGTGAGGAAGAATGAAAGACTCAGGCAGTCACCTTCAAGATGCTTTTGACTACTGGTAATGTATAGACATTCAGCACATGGCAGCTGTGGATGCCGTCGTGAAGTATGGTTTTCCCAGAACACAATGTGGTCCTTTTCATCTCATAATGAAAGAGGTAGAAGATTGACTGGTTTTCTCCTACTGCTGCTTCTCATAGCCCATTGTTCTCATTTTTCACAGCAGGAAGGTCGCAGCTCTGTTGCCACTACCTCTCTTCACTCCAGAGCCATTCCTTTATGGTTGGGGGCACCAAAGTTGTCAATCAAACTTATAATACAC
The DNA here is from genome assembly GCF_903995425.1 of Onychomys torridus. Lineage (NCBI taxonomy): Eukaryota > Metazoa > Chordata > Mammalia > Rodentia > Cricetidae > Onychomys > Onychomys torridus. The sequence goes on along the minus strand of NC_050454.1, from coordinate 48,072,433 downwards.
ACAGAAAATTAACTTTGAGAAACCCGTTGTATTGGTACAACATCAAACCACATATATGCATCCTGCCGTGTTCTCTCATTACTTGCCTCTCTTTTTCAGATGATTCTCTTTCCCATACATTAAATAGGTCACAGATGATGGTGAAATGGTATTCCTCTGAGTCTCATCCAGGAAATGAGATGCCAGGTCTCCATTCTGGAAACAATTTCTTTTCACTTGACTATTGTGGTGATATTTTATCTGTGTACCCCAATAAAGTTTATCTGAGGACCAGAGGAAAAAGCCAACCACTATAGTAAACATGGAGGTTAGGCAAAGGCAGCACATGCCTTTAATCATATCACTCAGAAGGCAGAGATCCATCTGGATCTCTGTTAGTTCAAGGCCACACTGGGTACAGAACCAGGCATGGTGGTACATACCTTTAATCTCAGCACTAACCATAAAGGTCTGGAGGTCTGTACAGACACAGGAATTGACAGCTGGGAGGAGAGAGGAAATGAGTTGGCAGAACAGAAAGGCATACAGGCATGGGTATACAGGAAATAGTTCTGTTTGGCAGAGGCTCTCCAAGTGGATAAGTGGCTGGCTTCTTTCTGCTTTTTGATCTCTCAGCTTTTTACCCCAATATCTGACTTCATTTTTTAAAATTAAGACTATTTAGCACTTTGTCCTGAAGACTATTGGATAGGTTGACTATATATTTCATTGTCCATTTATACATGTGAAGATTATAGGGGAAAGCAAGAATTAAGATTTTTTTTTAAATTTTGGGACATGAAATTGTGCAGCAATGATGATGTGCATTGACCAAGTGGGTTTAGCCACAACTCAGTTGTCAATCCCTCAGTTGTCTGTACTTCAGCTGAGAATATTAGAAATTTGGTGAACTTTAAAGAGTTCAGTCCTTAATTACCAGTTATAGAATCAAAGAAAATAAAATACATTCAACATCAAATTTGGTTCAGAAATTTGACTGCACAAATTAAATGTTTTAGGAATAATGTAACTCAATTATTTTAAAATAGCCATGTGGTCAAGTGTATGCTTTCTAGAAAAAGGATCAAGGTCTCCACAATTTGTATCCAGGGACTATGTCCTTTACTAGCTTTAGTATTGACTTCTCTGTTACTATTTGGATGATTATTCCGGGCATACATATGTATTGTAATATATTATCTTTCACTTTTAGTGCCAGCTACCATGCAGTTTCAAGTCGTTATCTTGCCTTCAGAAGAAGTTAGTGTTTTTCTTTCTTTTTCAGTGCATTTCTACATTTCTGCTCTGACTCATACACTCCTAATTGCCTTCTTCAGTAGTGGCCCTTTTGAACCTCCTTGGGCACTTCTTGTACAAATATTCAAGTCATGCCAAGAATCAGATACATTCCTGAGTCCCCCATCTTTCCTTCATATGTTTTCTTATTAGCAGACCCTCTCCTGTAGTGTTAAGTGTGAATTCTTAATGTAGGTAATTTTCAGTTATATGTTTCTAGTTTTAGTTTTTACAATCTCATGTAGACAATGGTCTTGTAATTTCTCCACTAAGCCTCTTAAACATTTTGTACAAGACAAGTTGTTTAATTTTTTTCCTGCTCTGTATAGCTCACACTAAATAATTGAAGCATAAACATCCAAACAAAACCTTGTTAGTGTTAATCTTGCTTCTTCTTATATTTCCCCTGGCTCTCCTGCTAGTTCATTCTACTAACATTCATTCTCAAGTAACATGTCCATATAACTTTACCATTGATGCTGCCACCTCAATTCAGGCACAGTACTCTCTGTTTTGGTAGATTGTATCCTGACACTTCTGGTAATAGTGATAGAAGCAAATTCATTCTCATGAGTGAAATATCAGGGGTTGGTGAGATTACTTGATGGATACGCACACTTGCTGCTCTTACAGAGTATACAAGTTCAGTTTCCAGCATCTACAATATGGCTTATAACCATCTATAACTCCAGTTCCAGGGCATCTGACATCTTTCCCTGACTTTTGCATGCATCAGGTAGGCATCCAGTATATGCAGGGAAAAACTTATAAACATATATATCTTTAAAAAGTAAAATATTTTTTTTTCCTGAGATAAAACTATGGCTAATTTAAAGCTCTCTAGGAATGACTTGTATTGTTAACTGTTTATTCTCCACACATTTCTAAAGCATATTTCTTATTTATTTTGTGGAATAAAGTAAAGATATTATGAACAAAAATCCCAAATCACCCAGATCTGCATTTGAATTTAAGATCATTAAAGAAATAATAAAATCTGATTTATGCTTTACAATACTCACCATATATTCTATTATTTATACTATTAAAATATCCCTTGAATACTTAAAGCACTATGCTCTTACTTAGTACTTATATCACATTATGAGGTATTTTCACTTGTATTCTATCTGAAGTGGAAAGAAATGATGTGGAAATACAAGACTTTCAAAACAGAACACAATACACAATACACAATTGTTGTCTTGGTGGTTCTCTCTCAGAATCTGCTTTGTTTAACTCCTCACAGGTCCATGAAGCCTGCATTTTGGAGACAACTAGTTTCATTTCTAGATATTGGGTTCTGCCTTGAAAGCTAAGGTCCTTCCTCCTTAGGCTCTTCCTTGGGTCTCTAATTTAGGAGTAGTAGCTAATGATTTCACCTGGCCTGATGAGACGTGAGAAGAAAATTGCTGACCAGCTTGTGGGATGTGCATTTACTGCCTTCTAAGAATATAGAATAAAAACAAAAACATCAGCAAAACAAAAATCAACAACAAAGAGTCTTGAGTTTCTAACAAGATCATACTATCTATCATCCTATTGTGGAATTAAGTCACATCTGAAGCACACTAGTTTTATAATGTCAAAGCAGCAGAACCAGCAGTCCTCTTTTTATTGATGGAGCCATTTTCAATTGTGTTGTGAGTTGGCTCCATTTTTAATGCATCTGAAGAAGTGCAGTGAATTAAAAGGATGTTTCATTTTTCTCAACAACCTGAGAAGTGAATTGTGTACCTGGGGGCAACAAGAAAGTAATGGGAAAGCTCCATAACCCATAAGCCTTTACAGTTGCAATGATCTCATCATTGCATTAAAATTTATGAGAGCAACAATGAGAAATCCACATCTCTATGTTAGTGCTGACATTATTAAAAAAAACAAACAAACAAAACAAACAAACAAACAAAAAAACAAACACTGCAGCTATTTCCCCCTTGAGGTTTCCTATTTTGAGATTCCCGGTGAACATAGAGTAGGTCATCCAGAAAACTGATCGGAAGACAAAAGCAAAACACAGATATGATCAAGGAAACAAGGAATAACAAGCTACAATTAAAGGGAAAACCTATCAATAGGAGAAAAGAATGGAATCATTAAAAGCACACCATAGTCTACTGCCACACTTGACTGACTTCTGCTGAGGCAAGAGGCTTCAAGATGTGTAAAAGGAAATCACAGGTCTGCTCTACTCACATCAGTACCTCTCCCCCATATCCTTGTGGGTGGGAAAATTAAATCACGTCTTTCCTTTGTGGTACCAATTTTAATTTTAGAGACCTTGAGACCAAAAACAATTTTAGTAAGAAACCTGACTCATGCAATACAATTTGAGGTCTTTCAAAGCTCTTCTCCAGTTTAACTTTAAGAGTCTATTTTAGGAGTCCAGTCCTAGAAGGAAAACACTTTGTTTTCCTTATTTGATTCTTCTTTAAATGAATAAATGTCAGTTTCAAAGTCTAATTTTACCTATGAGAAGACATACTGAATGGTGTTACTGAGCATGACAAGAAATGAACAACACCAAATTAAAAAAAAAAAAAAAAAGACTTTGAGTTATTGATCCAAACTGTGGGTCTTGATCATGGAAACCAGAAAGTTCATGATCCTCATTTTAACTTGAGTTTTCAGGAGCATGATCCCCCTATTTATTGGGTATATAGACATTTAAGCTTGACCATCTCTTGCTATGTCCATCCCAGAATGTTTTGCTTTGTCTATGGGTCTCTGCACAGATCATTCTGGGGACTGTGTTTGTGCCTGGCAAGCATTGTCTTCTTAGAAGATTGACGGCTTTTCTTGACAGCATACAGGAAGTGGATGGATAGAAATCACCTTTATGGCATTCTGTTAGAGTTCTTCCAAAAGGCTGATACAGCACAGTGTATATATATATATATATACACATATATATATATGTGGTTAGAGATGTTACAACATTAGGAAAAAATGAATAAATTCTTGTGAATACAGGCTTCCTTGTGATTGCACCATGCAGGGACTTTCCATATTGTTTAAGGTGAATAACGGAAGTGTTGAGAACTGGGTACAGAAACTCATCAGGTAGGTCAGGGACCTCAAAGTAGCAGGATTGAGAATGTCCTTGTAAAGGCCAAGAAAGACAGCAGAGTTCTGGTTCCTGATTCCTTTCTATCGCTGTTCCTAAATAAGCACCTCTATGTAGAGGCTACAGGAGGGTGTGATGAAAAATGAGAGGAGGCTGTTGAATACCACCATGTTATGCCTACTGTACTGACAAGCTGCTCCACTCCCCATACCTCAGCCCAGTTAGCTCTGTAAGTCTTTTTAAAAGCCCCAGGGTGAAGCACTCCATGCTATTCTATGACCTCTCTTCTGAAGAGGGCCTATGCTCTCTTCTCCTCATCTAGTTCCCACCTACGCATCTATAATGAGCTCTGTAAAACTCACCCTTTATGATTTATGAATTTCAGTCTTTAAATTCAGGAGAAAAGAACTGGAAATCCATTGGCTTATGGTGGATTCGGTGGTTGTACAATTTTCTGGCACCCTAGCTTCCCAAACTAAGCTCAGCAGGATTCAAGATATTCTCCATTTTTTTTCAAAAGCACTCCAAATAGTCCTGTAATAGAAGTGGGGTTACCATCGCCTTTCCTTTACCTTTGTTTTTCGTGATCATTATTATTTCTTTAAGTTTTTCCATCTGAGAGTTGCCCCGATGCTTACTCTTGAAAATGATGACCTCCCTGACAAGCTGAAGTCTTATTGTTTGTGTCCTTCCAGAGTCCATAGGTTCATTGCAGCTTTTATCTTAGGTGTGATATATACATATGTATATATGTCCACAATTTCTCTAAGCTCCAATCCCATGAGGGAGGTTTTAAATGGATTCATTAATTTTATGCTTCTGTTCTTCCTTTATTGGTAGGTGAATTAAGAAAGCTCAGAAATACAAGAATATTTAAGAAGTCAAATTCATTTATATATATATACTGAATGATATTGCAGGGCAAATATGGAAAGCAATAGAGTTGCTATAGTGAAAAAGTTAACATGGGCATTAAAACACAATTAAGAAGTGTGAATGATTGTATGTGTGGGGTATGTGTGTGTGTGTGTGTGTGTGTGTGTGTGTGTGTGTGTGTAAGAATAGCTAAACTTTACTCATTTATCATGAAGCTCAAGTAAATTGAGCTACAAAATACACATGCTGTATATTAATGACCTTGTTGCCTATATGTGCATGTGTATCTTTTTAGCATAAAGATAATCTGACTTGATATTAAATTAAAGAAAGGCTGTTTCTTTTAGTGGTGAAGATGTGCTCTGTGGGTGGGTCTGAGTACTGTGCAAAGGAGCACTTGCAGTTCAGCCTCAGCACAAAGGAGCACAATAGCTTGAAGTGGCTGTTTTCCCTGCTGGATACAGAATGATATGAGTCTCAAATTCAAGCCTGTGATGCAGATTCTCCTCTAATAGGAAAAGGAGAAGTCGTGCAGTCCAGTCACCATATCCAAGTGGGGATTCCTTTGAAGTCAAGCCAAAAGATCATTCAATTTTGAAAACTTCTGTTTTTGTTTAAACTTTAAAGGCTTTTGAGATTAGGTGAGTTATCTAACTTAAAACATGGTTTTAGAATTAGTCAATGACAATTTTACAAACTGACTTTTCTTCCAATAGTGGGAAACAAAAGATACAGCATTCTGTTTGTCCCTGCAACCTGATCTTAGTAGAATTCTACCTTATGGTGCCATTGCATAATTAGTCCAATGCGAAGGCTCATTAATAACATGTTGTTCTTCTAAGCCTTATGAAGGAATAAAAGAAACATGTGCGTGTATATATACATACCCACATATGCATGATAACACATGCACACTTCTGCCACTTTTATTAGATGGCTATTATAGAAAGGTCCTTGCTAATCATTGTATTTCCTATGACACAAAGCACAAAATTTCCATCATAAGTTTCCAAAACAGTTAAGTTAACTGTAAGTACAGAATGGGAAAACCTTCACAGAATTTGCAAGGCTATTACTGAATTATATATCCTAATGCCCTGACCTTTTTCTCAGAATGATCAGACAATAGTTCAGATCTTGGACTCCTGTAGTCTGATCATAGGCCTTGACTTTTAACCAAGCACAGAGATTATATGTCTTTTCATCATGCCTCACAGTTGTAATCAGGTTGCAGAGTCATTACATCTGATCAATCAGAATTATTGCTTCTCAGGACCTACAGGTGAGGGTTATTTTCTTTAAACGAACTGCTTGTAACTTCCTTAGTGTATTTGTCTCTTTTCTTTGTCTGGTGAGATATTTTTTAGAAAGTGGGTATTTAACAAATATTAAATGATAATTCTTTATTGACCTTCGCAGCTTTGGGGAACTTTGAAAATTTTTCAGAGAGACATTTTAAATGTTTTGTGATCTTTACAATTTTAAAATAGAATTGTAATGACCTTTCCAAAGGAATAAAGCAAAAAGTTGTTCTGACCTGAAGGTGAAGCAGCTAAAACTGTTACGACCATTCTTCTTCCCACTCACTAATTTTATCTAAGTAGGTACACTGAGCACAAGCTTTTTGTTAATTCCAATTTATAGGACATCCTGGGGATGGTATTGTCAGAAAGGACAAGTGGCCTCCATGGCATAAAAGCAGAGTGCCAAAGAAATGCGACACAGACAGCCAAACTAGATACTCAACCCTCATGTCCTCAGTGGGAGTATTGGCTCCAATTATGATGTTATAAACTGTTAGTTTCATTACTGTCCAGACCACAGGAAAGAAGATCCTGTAAATATTCCCCAATGCTGTAAAAGCTCCCCCAAATATAGTGACTTAACTCTAATTTATTATCCTACGCTTCTGTAGGCTAGCAGTACCAGCCCAGTATCTTACACATGGTCAAAGAGCCAAGCAAAGCAGTTTTCTGGAAAGCCTAGGGAAGAATCAGTTTCCTAGAACTTTCCAGTTTCTTGGTGCTGCTATCTGTAATTCCTTGGCTTAGGGCCCCATTTCTTCATCCTCAGAAGCAGTGCAGTAGAGATCTTTGAGTCCTGAAGTCTAATCGTAGACCTTGATGTTAAATATGGAACAGAGATTTTGAGTCCTTTCATTGTGATGTATTCTTTATAGTATATTACCTATAATAGGATCATTGTCATATCTTACCTTAGTCACCACGGAAAAAGCAAGCTTTCCCCCATGTATGGTCATATAGTCAGAGATATGGGGGATTAGGGCATAAACATCTCACAGGGAGGAGGACACTGTTTTTGTTACCATGCATGAAAAGTAAAATTACATCTTCAGTAAGTATAGAGTATCATTTCAATACCAAATTAAAGAAATAAAAAGTTGAGAAAAGATACTGATTTCTGATAAGTAAATGGATTTTCAATGGTTATGTTTTAATCACGTCAGTGCTGTGTATTTGCAGTGTAAATTTCCTGATCTTCAATTTTGTCACCTGGATGATAAGCTTAGAAGGCTTCCCTCAGAGGGCTCTTTGGAAAGGTTTATGTTGATTTTTGTATCAACATGCAGCATTATAATTTCTTGGCTCAGAATTCATTAACATTAAGGCAGAGCTGAGGTTTTGATCATTGTCACTTAAATCAGTATATGTTTCTCAATGTAGCTTTGTGTTAGTCATAAACAACCCTTGTAAGTGGCTTGCTGTGGCCCTGAGAAGAGGGTGCACTCTTCTCTTGAAGGCTACTTCTCACAAACTATAACATGGCAGATGGGCATGATGCAGCCTTCCAATTGGAGGATTTGATTCCTTGTTGAGAAGTGATAGCACCAAATGCCTGCTCCAAAAACCCCACAACACTAAATATTAAATATTAGAGTACGTCAAGTCTATAATCTCACAGGTGGTGACTGGACACTAGTTATATTATTTTCTCCAATTAATAGATTCTGTTGAAAAAGTAAAACAAACACCAACCACTAAACTAATCTTTTAACAAGTATTTTGTTGTTATGGCTATATGGCTAGATGAAAATGGACGAAAACTAAATTTGACATAGTAACATTTATTAGCTTTAATTTTTTTTTTTTTTTTTTGGTTTTTCAAGACAGGGTTTCTCTGTGTAGCTTTGGGCCTTTCCTGGATCTTGCTCTGTAGACGAGGCTGGCCTCGAACTCACAAAGATCCACCTGCCTCTGCCTCCCGAGTGCTGGGATTAAAGGCATGTGCCACCACCACCTGGCTATTAGCTTTAATCTTAAGGCACATTGGCTAGTACTTGCTCTTAAGAATTCTTGTATACTAATTTTTTTCTCCTTGGTTGTGTTGTGTAAATGGATGTGTTCTATTTCCTTTGTGTTCTAGTAGAACTTAACTGATCTGAAGTTTTAGTCTAATTGTGGAGTTTTATTATATAATTTGATGTCACAAATTATTAAAATATACCTGGAAATATAGACCATTTGGATGGTTGTATTAGATTGTCTTTTAACTGAAAATTTTATGTTTTTATATTTTTGAAGGTCATTATTTATCAATATAAGATATGTTACAATAGTGGAAAATATGTACTCTTATCTGTCTATTTTAGTAATGAATGAGATCTTATGTCTTAGGAGTTTTGACATAGAGCTTCATGTGCAAGCAAATATTATATGACCCATTTCGAATCTGTTACTCTACAAGTTAGATAAAATCAGTATTTTTTACATTGAGTGCATTTGTGTGTGTCATCAAATAACTAATAAGGTATAAAAAGAATCATTAGCCTTTCTTTAGAAAGATATTTAAGCTAGTGAACTATAAAATTCTAAATTCTTCTAAATGTCACTTGGAGTTCTGGGGGATGCCTCTCTTTTGAATTCAGAAGTCATCAATTGAATATCTTGATATAGTTGAGTAAGTGGGAAATGAGCACTGCTTTGCAATTGCCTGTTAGATGTGATCATAAGTGGGAGGAGAAGGATGGAGAGGGTGAGGATGAATAATAAATGCATCTGAAAATGGGGCTTAGCATGTAAGAGAATATCAACACGTCCTCTGGATTCTGGGAAGTCTGTCTCCGTTATTCATTATACTTCCTAAAGAATAGGTGTGTGATGGATAGAGCCTTTCAAACTTAGTAATAGTTATTATTCAATCCTAAAATGAGAATGAAGTCTAGAGAAATCTTCCTCACTATAACAATATACCTTAATGGTTACAATTCCATAAAGATGTCTGTCTTTCTCTCCTCAGGTTTCCTTTCTGTCACTTTTAAAATTAATCTACTTTTAATATATTTGCAGAAACCAGTGTTGTTAATGTGACACTGGTGATTTTCAGGTGTAAACATGTGAAAATGTTATCATTTTCTCTTATAGGATGGAAAATGTTTTTGCAACTTCAATTTTGCTTTTAGGCTTAAATTTTGCTTTCATTTTTTTCTCCCCTTTCAAGGATTGTGAAGAATTCCAGCTTCCCTACTGTTGTGTCTTACCCAGATTCATGTTGAATATGTATTTCCCAGCATCTAGAGATGCTGATTCAGTGTCGTTGGTGACAGGTGTCTCAATGACAAAGGCAGGAGGCCTTTAAAATCTCCATTTGGGGAGTGTCAGGATGGGTATGACATAGACTCATGCTGACAATCTGAAACGAAGGTTCTTGGCATAATTGCTATTCATTCAAAAGTTAAGAAATGCAGCTGTGTCCTCTTCACCTCCAATTCCTGAAAATTCTATACAAGGAAAGGAGACTTGCCCTCTAGACTTCCGGGTTTCCACCTTCTGCCTTCTTTTCCTTTGATGGTACTAAAGATCAGTGGACATAATGCTATTTTTGATCCAATTAAACTGAGTATGACCAAAATTATCCATTTACTGGGGTGGGGCGGTGATATACAGAGATACACAGATATAATATACTGAGAAAGAGTTTCTGTTTTTTTGAGGAAAGAATGAATGCCTATTTCTTTCCATATAGCAATGGGGGTGAGCTGGGGGCATGAAGGCATTGCAGCATATTCTCAAGCAAAGCATGAACAAACACTTAAATAAATAAATATAGAATGGGAAAAGCAATTGTTCTTTCCAGAAATGACTCATGATATTTCTTCAGAGGACAGGAAGAATGAATTAGCTGAAGATTTACAAGACTCTATTAGCTCTTGGGCATGAGCTATAGGCTAACTGACCTATGAGAATATGTTCATTAAGTAATCACTCTTAGCTTTGGGCAGCAAAATGTATGGCGAACACACATGTTAATTTCTAAAAATGGTTAACAATCAGAATGTAATTTTGTAGTACTCATGTCTTCACATGAGCTATTCACATGTTTTCTGCCTACAGAGAACTCTGAACTATTGACTAAAAACATCCATAGCTTAACAGGACTACTGATAGTCAGGTCACATTATTTTATAAAGCTCTTCCTTTAATTTGATTGTTAATCTCATCAACTTTATGGGTGAGTCAGAAAACAGGCCCGAGGCTATAGTCTTGCCCTGTTCAACCCTAGCAGCTGAGGGCAGAGACAACCTGATTGTCAGCATGTACCATGGAGTATCTGTCAAGCCCATAATATAACTTCCCCCTTCCTCTAAATTCTGTAAGAATGGATATCACTGAGCCACTTGGGCCTGAACTTGGGCCTGAGTCTCCCTAGAGCCTCTGTCATATTGCTTAGCTATGGTGTTAATATCATAATAAATCTCTTCTAAATGCAACAACCTGTCTTTGTTTTATCCCTTGACTCTAAATGTGAAAACTTTCAATGACAATTTTAGGTCTTCTGGGTAACAGGAATCAGTTTTACATTGTGTTTGGCTATGGCTCTTGTGTCCATAGGAACTACTTGACAACAATTTCCCTTTCTCCCTACAAAGTAATAAACAAATTTGAAATTTAATATATCTATGAATGAATCATTTGAAAATGGATTCCAAGTCTGATAGGTAGACTGAAAGGTCCGTAAAGCTTCTTGCTAAATTTAAAAAAAAACAACAAACCAAACCAAACCAAAACAAGATAGATAATACCTTGCCAACATTTTCCTTTCCTTTCTTTCTTTTTAAAAATGAATTTATTGTTTTGAGAATTTTGCATATGTATTTTGATCATATCTATTCTGTTCTATCCTCCTCCAACTTCTCTCAGATATCCCCACCAAGATTTATTTTTTATTTTGAGAGTCATGTATACTTAGGAATGTATTGAGGATAGTGGTAAGCTAACCATACGTTCAATAACAAAGTTAAAAATATCCTTGATTCCAGAAGAATGACACAATGGATAAGGGTGATGCCACCAAGACTGATGGCCCGGGATTCATCTCTAGTACCCATGTGATTGGAGAGAACCTCTTTGTTCAAAATTTGTCCTCTTACACATTGACCATGTTCCATTCACTTCTAATAATACACACACACACACACACACACACACACACACACACACACACCACATATCCCACATATGCATGCATGCACACACACAAACACAGCATTCCCACATGAGAATTTGAATAGTAAAGTAATGGGATGGTTAGATAGATTTAATCCACAACTTTTGTGCATCTGGACTAAAACTCAGGGTCCTATACATACTGATGTGTAGCTAGAGTTTTCCTGCCTGGCCCACAGTTCCACAGTTGCTCAGACCCAACCAAGTAAGCACACAGAGACTTATATTGTTTACAAACTGTATGGCCGTGGCAGGCTTCTTGTTATCTAGTTCTTCTATCTTAAATTAACCCATTTTTATTAATCTATACTTTGCCACATGACTTATAGCTTACCAGTACCTTACATCTTCCTTATCACGGAGGCGGCTTGCAGTGTCTCTCTGCCTCAGCCTTCTACTTCCCAGAATTCTCTTCTCTACTTGTCCCACCTATACTTCCTGCCTGGCTACTGGCCAATCAGCATCTTTTTTTATACAGAGCAATATCCACAGCACTTCCCCTTTTCCTTTTTTTTTTTTAAGGAGGGTTAACTTTCACATAGTAAAATTAACAGATAACAAAACAATTATCAAGCAAGAATTACAGTTACAATATCTAGTCTATTTATAATATCTAGTCTATTAGTATTTGGCAAAATTAAAGAAGATATACTATCTATCCGATATTTGTGAGTCTAAGGTTTCATATCTAACTTATCTCTTATCATAACTAAGGAAAATTATATCTATCTAGTCTTCAACTACATCAAAGACCTCAGAAGGATATAATATTACCTAAGAAATGGAAAAAGGATGCAAGCAACTTTTGGGAGTCTTGCAGGGGTAGACAGAGACAGCTGACAGCCTGAAGAGTCATCCAAAATTTCTTTGTAAAGTTGGGGCATCTGTCTTTAGCCCACAGGGCTAGAGTTTCTTGGTCAATTTTCTCAGTGTCCTGTAGAATGTTTGGCAGTTTCCTCTGTGAAGCAGGAACCTGAAGGACCATTTTGACAAGCAAAGTTTAGTGGTGACCTTCCTATGGGTCCTGAATGTCCAGTCGATTAAGCAGTCCAGGAAAGAACAGTTTCTTGCCCAAATGGCTATTTTTGTGAGGGTGAAGATAAACTCCATTTGGAGTGTCTTCAATGCCAATCCTCCTCTTTGAAGTAAAATGGTGCTGCCAGGAGCAGACATGTCTCACTGCCCTAAAGTCTAAATTTTTAAATGCCATATTCTGTAGGTCTTTGAAATATTTAAGATTATCTATCTATCTGAAATATATCTATGTATACCTAGAAGACTTAACTAACATGGCTATGAGTGTGATTATCATAGATGACTAATTATTAATCTATTTTTAATTAACCATTCCAATTTTAAATGTGCTATACAAACATAATACCTTAAGAGTAGAAATATACACACAGTATAACAAAATTAACTTTAAGTTTGTATCAATAGACTAAAATCTATACCAATGTAAAACATTTTAAACAAGTTGTTGCTCTTTAAAAGTAAGTTCATTAATCTACCCTTTCATCCCATTATATCTATGTCATATCCCCTTTTCTTCTTTAGAAAGAATTTGCATTTATAATCAACACGATTTAAATAAAAATATTGGTTTTTCTCTGTCCCACACCAGAGAGCTCTTCTGACTTGGGACACAAGAATCTCTTAGCAATACACATGGGTTTAGAGAAAGAGTGAGCCAATTCCATCTCCAAAGTCAGCTTGATATATTTGGGAATTTGGGCGTAGTTTCTCTTACTACTTCCTGCTGGAGGGTGGTGCTGTATCTTATGGGGACATAAAGAAAATTTTAGGATTATGGAGTAGGCCATGAGAGTATATCATTTGAACCAGTTACCTTGAAACTGTTTTGGATGTTGGGTCATCTGGGCCATGGTGTCACTGGAGACCATTCAGGGGGTCGTGGCTGGTCAAACCTGATATATCTTAATCTGGAACAAATCCATAGCCTCTGGCTTTCTGTGGAAACAAAAGCAGAGGACTCTTTTCCAAAGCAACATATCCTTATATCCAAATTTTGAGGTCAAGTTATCTTTAAAATTTACATATTTGCTTAACTCAACAGCTTTTATGATCAAATCTTTTCCTGCAGTTAAAACTTCCAAAGGCAATACAATCCAGATTCTCTGTGTAATATCCATCTTTACGTGGCTTGTTTTTTATACTACCTTTACTGTCTCTTTAAAGACTTTATTTTTAAAAACTATCTACTTTTTATATAACTGTATATATTCATTTTTCTCTCTTTCAAGCCTATGTACATTTTTACACACATCATAAAGCATTTAAAGTCTTGTTCCATATGAATTTTTCTTATTGTGAATCAATTGCTTTAAACTGCAGCATTTTTAGGACTGAAAAGGTGCTGTGGCTGCTGGCTCTGCCCCTGTCAGCTTCTCAGCATGGTGGTGGTGCAGTTTATCGCCAGCTCTGGGTCTGGAGCTATGTGTACCACCAACTATCAGAAACAGTTCTATCAAAGCAGCACATAGACCAGAAACCTTTTTTTTTTTTTTTAAACTAGCAAATGCTAAGTCCACCATACAGCAGAGTAAAGTGTCTCTTGTAGACTCCTCATTTCCACCATACTGAAGGTCAGATGCACACACTAGGAACCCACCATAGTAACTCAAATGGGCTGGCTGCCGCTAACTTGAGAGAGACAACTAGGAAGCTGTTTTTAGCTCCGTTTTAGATTTTTTTTTTTTTGAGGTTTTAGGTGGAAACTTGTGCCCCACGTTGGGTGCCAATTGTTGGTAAAATTATTAAGGCCACTCCATGTAGTTAAAAGGGAGGTTTATTTTGTGGCGTAACTTACAAATAAAGGAATAGGTAGGTTGTAGGGTCTGGCAAAGGTATGACACAGTCCGGCGGTGTTCTCTGGAGAACTCTGCTTGGTCTACCTCCAGTGTCCAGGGTCTGGGCACCAAGAGATCCCTCTCCTTTGGATCCTGGATCTTCAGCGTTCTCTCTCAGCCCCGCCTTGTAGATGTGACCATTACTGAAGCCTCAATGGGGGTTGGAACTTCCAGGCTAAGGCTGGAATGGCTACCCCCTACACTGAGGAACACAAGAAAAATTTTAGCCTAAACTTCAGTTTTCATAAGCTTTCTGTGGATGAGTTCAAATTACTAACTTCTTACTGAAAAACAACAACAAAATCCAACAATTACTCTTTTGAGAAGCATATTATGTTTGTGATCAATGAAGTCAATACTCCAGTTTTCTTCAAATGCTACTTTTAAGCATCTCTTCATTATTTTCATTTCTTTGTTTCCTCATCTTTTTCTTTCCTTTTCCTTTTTGGTTTACTTTTTCTAGGTAGTATCATACCCTAAGTGTTATGATTCATGACTATGACTAACTTGTGTATGGAATTTTTTTTTCTTTAAATTTAATATGTTTATTTTATATCAGGTGAGTAATGCAGAGATACTGTAAAATGATTTGTTAGAGAGATATCTCACACAATGGTTTGAATGCCAAATCGTCAAGTTTATGAGGCAAAAATTGACCAAGAACTCTGTATGTAAATGGAGTTTATAGATTTTGATTTAGCAGATGTGGAAATGTACCACTGTGCTGGCCTCTGCAATCATGAACTTAAAGGCCCAGAAATGACATATGACTAAGTTTTCCTCTTGGCAAACATACTATCATTTAAAGATGATGAAATACAAAACAACTTAATTTTAAATGTAATACCATCAGTGAAAGTGAGCTAAGCCACAGGTCACTTTGGTTAGCCTGGAATTCTTTTGTGTAACTTCAGAGGCGTATATGATTCAGGTGTGACTCTCATGAAATGTGATATTTGAGTCATGTTTTTGTAACCTATATTGTTTGACAAACCAGCTATGGAGCAATTAGTGTATCATTTTACAACATTCCATAGTGAATGCTGAAATGACTAAGGCATCTTCCTCTTCTATATTCAATCCCTTAACCTATCATTTTCTACTTTCACAATTTAAATACAGATTATCTAAATTTTGATTCACTAACGTGCTCATTAAGTTGAAGATCAGTTTTGGTTCTGAGACATTTCCATGAGGTTTCCTTCATCTTATGCAACAAAGAAGGCAAAGGACCATTCTTGAATGAACCATTCTTGAACCGAAAGGTTGAAAGGTGAGGGGTGTGGATGAGAAAGGAGAGAACGAAAGAGGGGCAAGAAGATAAGGGGAGGAAGGTTGTCATGATAAGTTAGGGAAGGGGAAATGATGAATGATTTGCTTAACGTAAGACTCTGTCTTAGTAGTGACTGTGGAGACCCCATGGGACTAGACTAACTATTTGGGGGGAACCCATACAGGAAGATAGGGATCTGTCCCTGTTGCATGGGCAGGCTTTTAGGTGCTGAGTGCCAGTGGTGTGACCCCTTACGCAGCCTTGGTGCAGTGGGGAGGGGCTTGGACCTGCCTAGACTCAGTCTGCAGGGCTCTGCTGACTCCCCATGGGAGACCTTGATTTGGGGGATGTGGGGATGTGGGGTGGCTAGAGAGAGAGGGCTGGAGAGTGGGAGGAGGGAGAAGGGGAGATCTGTGGGTGGTATTTAGAGTGAGTAGAAAATTTCTTAATAGAGAAAAGTGAAAAAAAAAGACTCTGTATTAGAGATAAACTATCTACCCCACCAAAACACCTCACTGAAACTTAAATACACAAAGCCATTTCTGGCTTTCTCCTCTACTGAGGATAAACTTCATCATGTCTCTACATAAAGCAACAGTTCAGCAGATAAAACAAGACAACTGTGTATTGAAAAAACAAAAAACAAAAAAACACTACTATTTAAGAACCATATTTTACCACAAACAGCATTTTCTTTTACACAAAGCGTCCCCAGAATCTGACTGTGTGTTCCTACAATCCTGATAAGATCATTATTCATCTCCAGGAATAAAGAAATGTTACTGCATTTTTGAGAGCAAAAAGAGGGGAAGCCTGACTGATAAAATAGTCAAACAGGGCTTGATAACAATTTATTTCTGACCTTTCAATGCCTTCTGCTCCTAATGATTTTCTGTCATTTCTGTCTAGTCCAGACTTGAAGTTAGGTCTCTGAGGTACTTAGTTCTATGTTGCCACTTAACTTTCAACTTCCATTTTCAGCACAGAAAGGTAAATCAGTAACTGTCACTCTGGCTTCTCAAGGTTTGTCAGGCACCCAAAAGGGATTATGACATAGATCTGAAGGGGATTTCATGTGACTTTTACTTTAATTTTGACATAATCATGGAAATGCCTTAGGACTCCAGGAACTTAATTATCCTGAAAGTTAACCTCCCTCTCTCTTCCTCTGCTTAGGTTTCTGGTTCACTACACCAGTCCTTTCTCTTCCCTGACTTATCAAGAAGTGATTAAGGAAGAAAGAAAGGGGAAATTAGGGGCATTTGCTGTGAGATGTATGCATGGTTGATATCTGTCTCTTTTCTCCAATTTTTCTTTTATAGTTTATTTCTAAGGGGAAGACTTATAACTTTACTAGTCTGGGCATTTTGGCATTCTTTCAGAACCTTGAGAATGACCCTCTGCAAATTCTTTATTTAAATATATTGTTGAGTCCAATTTTTAGCTTTTTTAGAAGAAAATGAGAAAAACAAGTCTAAGGTATCATCTACAGAGAATTCCTATCTTTAGATCATAAATACTTTTATGTTTTATAGTATATTTGTTCAGATAGATTTGTTTATAGATATGTGGATATGGATATTTTATGCACTAGTCAAATTATCTTTGTTATAATGAGGCTGACACAAACTGGCTTAACCCAGGATACTTCTAGGCTTGGCTGGATTCAGGACCTAAAGAAGTGGGCTAACAGACTCAGAAGGACAAACATGGCATCTACTCACTCATAAGTGGATACTAGATATAAAGCAAAGGATAACCAGACTACAACTTACAGCTCCAGAGAAGCTAGCTAACAATGAGGACCCAAAGAGGGATGCATGGATCACCATGGGAAGAGGAAGTAGATGAGTTCTCCATTAGTTAAAAAAAAATCCTGGGGATGAGGGGTGGGCAATGGAGGCTAGGGGATGGGGAATGAGAACATAAGGGAATAGAATGGTTGATCTGGAACAGGGATGGAGTGTGAGAGCAATGAAAGAGATACTACAATAGAGGGAAACATCATGAGGATAGGGAAAAACCAGGTGCTAGGGTAGTTTCCAGGAATCCCTAAGGATGACCCCAGCTCAGACTACCAGCAATAGTGGAGAGTGTGCCTAAACTGGCTTGCCCCAGTAATTAGGCCAGTGAATACCCTACATGTCATTATAGACCCTTTCTTAAGTAACTGATGGAAGCAGATGCGGAGATCCATATCTAAACACCAGGCCAAGCTCCAGGACTCAAGCTGAAGATAGAGGGATTCTATGAGCAAGAACATCAAGATCATGATGGGGAAACTTACAGAGATAACCAAACTAAACTAGTGAGAACTCATGAAATTTAAATCAACAGCTGTGGAGCCTGCATGGGACTGGGCTATGCCCTCTGCATGGCAAGACAGTTGTGTAACTTGATCTGCTTGGGAGGCTCCATGGCAGTAGGACCAGAATCCATCCCTGGTGTATAAGCAAGCCTTTTGGAGCCCACTTCTATGATGGGACACAGAGCACAGCCTTGAAGCAGGGGGAGGGACTTGGACTTGCCTCTACTGAATATACCTCCCCATGGGAGGCCTTACCTTCTTGTAGGAGGGTATGGGGGGTGGGTCAGGAGGGGCATGAGGAGAGAGAAGAGGGTGATCTTTGCTATGTAAAATGAATAAAAAAAATTTCTTAATTAAAAAAAAAAAGAAAGAAGAGGGCTTACTCCATGTTGTATAACAATTTTCTTAATTGAAATATGCCATCCTGCAGGGAAGCTCCTCAAACATGAAGGTGAAAAACTCAAAAATAGCTTCAGGAAGTTCCTATAAATGACTAGATTCACTAGGCCACTCTCTGCTAGAATAAGCGATGAAAGCTGAGAGTCCTTCTCAGGGTAGTGGAGTTAAGCTACAACCTCTCAAACTAAGCTACAAAGAGAACTCGGAGTCTAGGTTGCCTCCCTGGAAGAAGCTTAGGACAACTGGAGCACCTGGAAAGGACATTCTCCAGGCTATTGAGCTGCCTACAGTGTGGTCCAGGTGGACTCTGATAATACAGCTGTCTTTGAGGCATTTCTGGGACTGTAAATAACACCTTACTCATATTTCTGCATATGCAACTTCTCAAAAACTCATTGTTTCACCAAATTGGACTCTGTGATGTCCTTATTTTGGTCTGTTGTAGGTTTCTGTAGCTGGAGTTTTTCTGGTCTTGCTTGGTCTATGGTCAGGACAAATCTCTCTCACCCACCAGTCCCACAGCAGCTCAGACCCAACCAAGTAAACACACAGAGACTTACATTTCTTATAAACTATATGGCCATGATAGACTTCTTGCTAACTGTTCTTATATCTTAAGTCAACCCATTTCTACTAATCTATAAGTTGCCATGTGGCTTGTGGCTCACTGGTATCTTAACATCTGCTCATGGCAGTGGCTGGCAGCGTCTTTCTGACTTGGCATTCCACTTCCCAGAATTCTCCTCTCTGCTTGTCCTGCTTATACTTCCTGCCTGGCTACTGACCAATCAGCATTTTATTTACACAGAGTGATATCCACAGCAGGTTTCCTATCTAGGGTGAGAAGATGTGTGTGTTGCATGTCCCTGGGAAAACTTTTGTCACACAACACTTTTCCTTGTCCTCTGCTCTTCAGCATTTCCTCTTCCATTCTCTCTCCTTGTTTTGTCTCTGCAACTTTCTTGGTGTTGCCTTTGTTCTTCCACGCTAAAGGTGCAGTCGCTTTCTGTAATAGAAAATAAGGATATGAGCATCCTTAGTCTAAACAGAATAGACCCTTTTTCTAACTACCCATGCACAGTCTTCTGGAAAAGCACAAAATCTGTCCATAGAAATGTTCTATATTTATCCTTGGCTTAGCTACATGGTGAGGGTGTTGGAAGCTCATCTCTCCTGACATGTCTTTCTGTTGATGGTCTAAACCTCGACTGATGATTTTACTATATGATGAAAAAGACAGATTAGGAATGAAGGTTATTGTTTTCCTTACAGAATTGGTTGTGTAAGAAAGCCTGTGGAGAAAGCCATATTTACCCAAATAGAGATATTGAAGTATTTCTGTGCATACAGGAGCCATATAACCAATATAGCTCCTTGAGTGTTTGATTTTTTTTTTCTTAACCACTTTCATAGTTTCTTAAAGTTTTATTGCTGTAAAGATATATCATGACCACAGCAACTCTTATAAAAGAAAACATTTAATTGTGGCTGGCTTGCAATTTCAGACGTTTAATTCATTATTGTCATGGAGAGAAGCATGGCAACATGTAGGCAGACATGGTGCTAGAGAAGGAGATGAGAATTCTACATCTTGATCTACAGGCAGCAGAAGGAAATTGCCACACTAGGCCTAGCTTGAGCATATAAGGTGTCAAAGCCTGCCTCCACAGTGACTCACTTCCTTTAACAAGGCCACACCTACTACAACAAGGCCACACCTCCTAATAGCGTTACTCCCTATGGTCCAAGCGTTTAAACACATGAGTCTATGGGGCCATTCCTACTCAAACCACCACATTCTATTTCCTGCTCTCCATAGGCTTATAGCCACACCATACTGCAGAAATGCATTTAGTTCAACTTTAAAAGACATCATGGTCCTACCACAGTCATGATCTGTGTTGATATGCATGGCTCTTGTTACCATCAATGGTCAAGAGGATAGGGCTGCACAGAGTTGGCCCTGACCTTCACTGGCTATAGCACAAGGGAGAACTGGCCCTGTACTTCACCAACTGTAGCACTCAGGAAAGTGGGGCCTGTACCTCACCTGGGCCGCATAGTAGAGCTGACGCTGTTGGCAAGGGCCCTGAGGGTGTGAGTGTTTGAGAGCTGATCCTGCCCCCATCATCTACCATGTGGTGGTGAGGGTGAGGGAAGAAAGCCCTATCCACATTGTCCCTAGTCACTTGCAGGAGGCAAGAGAGTTAACCCTGCCACCTACCAGCTGCAAAACCAGGGAGAGCAGGCCTGTACCTCACTTAGGCAACACAGTAGAGCTCGCCCTGGTAGTGTAGGTGTGGGTAAGCCAGCCTAAGGGTTTGTGAGCAGGAGAACCAGATCTACCCCTTGCTGCCTGCTGTACTGGGTGAGCTAGCCAGGGAAGGGCTGGAGAATTCATCCTGGTGAGGATGAAGGAGAGTTGGCAGGCTGACCAATCCAGCGACCACCCAGGACCAGAACCAGGGCTGAGTTGGCCCACTCCAATATCTACCCTATCTATTATCTGCTGAGAATATGAAGGGGCCAGTCCTGCATATCCAAAGCTGCAGGACATCTATGACACAGGACAATAAAAGAATATCCAAAAGGATTCCAAGTGAGGGCTCAGGAGAAGCCAGAGGCCTCAAACCAGACCAACGATGTATTGTAATGAACACTTGTAAGTAAAGATGTATAGATTAAAGGGTACAGTGTGTGATTCACTGTGTCATACTAAAGCTTTCATGATGAAGCTTTTTTTTTTTTTTCTTTTCTTTTAAATTTTATTTTATTTGGGTGGGAGGTTGCAAGGGCAGAGGGTGGATATGAAGGGATGGGGAGATGAATGAAATCAGGTTGCATTATGTGAAATCTACAAAGAATCAATAAAATTGAAAAAATACCCACCATAGTCTATAATAGTCTCAAAGTTGTTTAAAAGTTCAAAGACTCTTCTGAGACTCATACAATTTCTAAGACACCATGACCACAGCAACTCCTAGAAAGAAAAACATTTAGAAGGGACTGGCTTATAGTCTCAGAGGTTCAGTTTATTATCATCATGGCCAGAAGCATGGCAACAGGAAAGCAGACATGGTGCTGGAGGAGGAACTGAGAGTTCTACAGCTTGATCCCCAATACACAGGCAGAAAGAAACTGTTATACTAGACCTAACTTGAGCTTATAAGACCTCAAAGCCGACCATCACAGTAACACACTTCCTCCAACAAGGCCACACCTACTAATAAAGCCATTCCCTATGGGCCAAGCATGAAAACACATGAATCTATGAAGGCCATTCCTATTCAAATCACCATTCATAGTGTCCAAATATATTATTTAAAAAAAACCCAACATACTTGGTGGCTGTATTCTGTGGCATAGATAAGATGAATTGATCTAGTTTTTCTTTAAAATTTTTATTATATTTATTTTGTTTTTAGGTAAATATGTTTGTAACGTATTGGGCATGTGGAGGTCAGAGAACAACAAGCAAGAGTCAGCTCTCTCCTGCCACCATATTTGTCCTAGGGATCAAATGCAGAGTGACAGGCTGGACTGCAAGTTTATCTACCAACTGAACCACCTCTTGACTTATTTATTATCCCTTAAATACTTAAAAGGTTTATTGTAAAATGTTTCATTGTATTGACAGAAAATTGTCCCATGTGCTCTGCTTTACTTAAGTACAAGTTTCATTTCCATTATGGTTTTATAGGCATTGTTTAAAGAATTCTCTGACAGATATATTTATTTTGTTTTTAAAAAAAAGTCATGAAAGAGTTAGGTATGTTGTTAGTGATGATTTGTGCTGTTTCATCATGATTTCAAATAGTTGTTTATAACAAAAATGATATAAGATTTGCTAACTATGTAATACAGAGATACATATAAATATACATAATGCTATGGATACTAATGAAGTACTTTATTATGGATAACACAGAAGTACCTTAAGATCTCTGTACTCTAGCAATTACTGCCCTTATTTTTAGACCTCACTGATAACTTGTTAACACAAAAATCAACAAACTATTAATTTTTTTGTGAGATTCTCAGAGCAGATTTGGAGAATTTATAGATTTGAAGCACTCTATGCCTGGGGCTATCAAATGTCAAAATAATAACTAAAATGTTCTCTATGTATTTATCTACCTTTCTATCATCTTTTTATCTGTCTATGGTTTCTAAAACATAGTCCATCCACTTCACACATATGCCAATTAATGTTATATAGAAGATATCTGGATTTTGTTTTCTCCAGATTCTCACAGAAAGCAGAACTGATATTACTGACTGTATGGCTCATGGTGAGTTACAGTTATAATGGGGACAGCAGGCTTCTAGACCTCTGGTTAATAGAACGCACAATACTAGCAGAGATTTTTCTAACTCTGCATTTAAAATCTCTGCAATAGCTATTATTACTTCCTAAAACCATTTGAGCATTGGCACCAAATCAAGTGGAATAGTTTCATTTAAATAATTTAAGGGTTTGACTGAAGTTCTTACTTTGGCCATAATAAATAATATTATTAATTTCAAGAGAAAGGAGGATCCAAATACTGTGATTTTCTTTTGCTTTCAACTGAAAAGTGTTTTGAAAAGGATTAGAGGAGCAGATTTCCCTACTCTGGGTCTGACTCCCCATGCATCCCACCTGTGGTCCTTTCATAGAAGCCCCACCCTTTGTCCATGGTCCTGTTTACCTGCCCCTGCAGTGTGGCTTCCTGTGGTGGGAAGGCTTAGTCTTCTAGAACAAGCTTATTGATCAGCAGGGATTGCTCACTCAAGGGTAAGGACATTTTCATTCTTTCCCTCAGGTCTTCCTTTCTGAGAAAACCCATATGAAGAATTCTTTTACTCCTTTTATTGTGTTTCCAATCAATCTTTCATTTGATATGATATGAAAACTGGGAAGAAAAAAATCCAACTTAAGACTCCCACCAAGCATAGAACTCTAAGTATAGTAGATTCTCTTCATTGTTTGTAAAAAAAAAAAAAAAAAAAAAAAAAAAAAAAAAAAAACCTTCTGATTATTAAGAGGAAAAGTGGAAAAGTGTGAGTTTTTGTTCTTTTCTTTGCTTCAAATGAACATACAAATGTCACTACTTTCCTGAAATTCTGACCATGAATTTTATGTGAACATATAGGCTTCTTTGTTTCTCTCCAATATTTGAACTTAGTAATTTCAAAATGAATTAATTCAATATCTCCAGATGGCTTCAAGTGATTAATGTGTGAATAATTTCAATTATTTTAGAAGCTAATGATAACTCCACATTTTGAAGTGAATATCTCAGTTGCTTATTCTATACTCTTCTTCCTAACATTTTGTACTTCATAAGCATCAATAGAATGTTGATTGGACCTTGTCATCACAGAGCTGAAGTTTCCACTCCTTAGACAGGATTTTTTTGAGCTGAAACTTGAAGATAACTGTTTACTCCTGAAGGCACTGAAGAATGGAGATGAAATGGACAGTAGCAGAAGGTCATTGGTTGAAACACAGCTCAGCTAGCACTGAGTATGAGTACCAACAGGAAGTGACATGCTTTGATAAATGTGCAGTGAAACATTTTCCTTCAGAGGAAACAATGCTGAAAGTGGCTGGGTGCCAAGAACATCTGTGTTCCTGGTATCCCCAATGCGTGGAAGGAGCAGATGTGTGCACGCATAGCAGAAAATCTGGCACAATTCCTAACAACGGGGGGAGGGATCGGGCTTTGCATAGAAGGCCTTCTGATGCCCTGAAAAGAATGAAAAATGCTGGGGAACTCCCAGAATATTATTAGCTTTCTAGAGAAATATTATTAAAGCACTCAACAGAATGAAGAGTTTATTCATAAAAGAAAGAGGAAAGTTACCTGCTGCAAACAATGGCGCAGACAGCTCCGGAAATACATTGTGTATGCATGTGACAATACAATTACATCTGAGTCTAAATATGGCCTGTAAAGAAAAGATTCTTTTTATTTTTAATATTTGCTTCTTCTTATACTGCCTGTACAATTGTAAGCTCTTTCAAGGACAGAACATAATCATGGCTTCACTAAGTACTCCCTCATACTTTTCATGGGCTGAGCCAATAGTTCTAAGGATGTCTGGGCAGAAGTACCTATAAAATAGAATAAACTCTGAAATCCAATTTAGGAAGAGCCAAATGATAGCAGCTGTTCTTTCCTTATTCCATTATATCAAGAAAATTTATTTTTAAAGGTTTTTTTTTTTTTTTTTTTTAAATACATGTCTGGGTTAGCCACAGTAGTTGGCACAATTTTAATATTCCATATGTAGTTAGAATAAATATACTCCCCAATGAGGAAACAATATGTCCCTGTGTATATACATAGCTGGATCTTTGTTAGCTGTTTTGTGGATAGTATTGACCAGACACAATTCCTTGTAGAATACGGTTTGGCTAGTTGTTATTTTCCTAGTAAAAATGAATGGGCTATCTTGGCAGGTCTCATAGCCCTTCTTTCTCATTTCTGCCTGTGCTGTGGACATTGCATTTTGTAGCAGCTATATGGCGACAATGAGGTGGTGACTGTAAAAATGAAGACAGCCAATAGGAACACAACAGAGCAGTGGGCTCCTCTGATTTCCCAGTGGGCACAAGTACCAGCACAAGTCTACTACTATGTTTGGATTTTTGCTTATTTATGAGAGAAAAATAAAAAATCAACTTAAGAAACTTTTAGTTATTATTTGGTAGTTATTTTGTGCAGAGCCATTATTTTCAATTGGGAACCCAACTAGGAGCTATTTATCCATTATTTAAAAACAACTTCAGGTTTAGCAAACATGTCATCAGCATCAAACACTCTCAAATTCTTCAAAAGACAAAGCTGTATAGATTGAGAAATGTAACTGTGGCAACCAAATTCAAGAGAATGATTCTCCTTTTAGACTGAAGTAGAGTGGGGATACTGCATATATTTCTTGATAACACCAAAGAATGAAGTGGGTAAAACAGATGATCCAGAGGTGAGACAGGACAGTGATGCACTGGGAAAGCAAATCTGGAAACAATTATTATAAATTCAGTAAATTCAGCACCAACAAACAAAAACAAAAACTGAACAAAATTATGCAAGCATGATGCTTTGATTTTTAAACACTTGAAAGGATTTTAAATAGAAGATGTGAACTTACTTTCTGCATCAAAGTTTGATACTAAGAAAAATAAATGTAATGGTTGGAAAGATTATTGATAGGTGATAAAGTAATATTTCCTGAAATATAAACCATAAACCATGAAATATAAAGAATGTACTCGGATATCTTCTAAGACTAGTAATCTACTGGATACAACTTTGTTGTAGGTAAAGTGTGTGCAATCTATTTATCTTTAAAGGTTGGAGACCTAGCACATGCTTCAATATCTATGAAATAAGTGAATCTGTTCTGATATGCACAAGTGTCCTTTGAATCTAAAGTTTTACATAGTTGGAATGTATGTATACAAATTACATTTATACCCTGTTCTCTAGTTTGATTGACTTTCATTGGTCTATAGGATAAAACATATAGTTGTGTGAGAAGAAATACAAGCCGGATTATTAGTAAAGAGCAGTGTAGACACCTCACCTTGGAAAAGTGGACTATTGGGCTAAATAGCATACAAGCTCAGAATACTGACAGCAAGACTAGAAGATATGAGTTCTCTCTGAGGTCAGTGCTTCCACGTGCCCAGCACAGCTTAGGTTGCTGAATCTCATCTTAGAAATTGATTCAAAAGTTTTCTTATGCTTTCAAAATGTAATCCTTTGAAACAATTATGGCATCCATTTTTGTTATTGTGAGCTGTCTATTATTTGTTATTTCTGTCAACCAGACAAGATATCAAGTCATGTTTCCTGGCTTCAGATTGCTGCATATGATCTGTCCCCTGGTGAACTTCCTCTCCACATGTTCATATTTAAGTAGGAATAGAGGCAAATATGTAAAGTTGAATGCCTAAATTGTTTTTAAAAGGCCAATTCAGAATATGTTAAAAAGCATTTTAGTGTGTCAAATGTGAATTGACACACACAATATTTTGCTCACAGCAAGCTCAAAAATCTTTAGTATATGAACTTTTTATGTGACTTAGCAACTAACAATTCAAAAATGTAAACATGACTGCTTTGTAATGAATATTTTCAGAAACATAGTTGAAATCTATTCTTTACCCAATAAGCTTGGAAATGAGCGTTTGGGGCATTATCTATTCTTTACTTGGCAAATGTAGCTGCAGACAACATTTCTACTTGTCCAAACAGGGTCTTTGTTGAAAAAGGTCTCTCATTTTTCATTAGGAAAGTAGTGCTATTGTGAAGGAACCTAGAAGAATTTCAAGCTCCTTTGTCACAGGGCTGCTTTGTCATTAAGGTCTATTATTCTTGTATTTATTAAAGATATCTTTTATGTTGGGGTAAATAATTTCATTTTGCTGAAGTGTGGTTTTGACATTTAAGGATAAGCCATTTTCCCCCTCAAGGTAATGTAGTCCAGTCACAGAAATGTATAAGAATATGCAGAAGAGGAATTTACAGCAATTAATATGTGCATCAGTCAAAGTAGAAATTAATGCTCTGAAGTTTTGTTCAGCTATATAACTGGAAAGTGCTGAAATTTCAAGCATAGTTATAACCACCACTGCTATATATACAGTAAAATATATCTCAAAAGTATGCAAAAGCAATGATAAATACAACAATAAAAATTACTCTTTACCCATTGGTTTCTACACTGCTGCTGGTGGATTTTGATATGTGTACAAGTGGATATTTTGTGGGACCTGATGAATAACTTCTTATAAATGAAGAATGGGGAAGGAAAAAGTAAGACAGCTTCTTAAGGTGGAGACTAGGGAAAGGGAATTATCTGGGGGTGAACAGAAACCATGCAGGAGAATACAAAGGAAAGACATTCAGCCTCCCAGTTACATATCAAATACCAATCTCAGAATAGTATTTTGTGGCAATGACCTGGTTTTTACGCCAGCGTCAATTCTTTAACTTGGACAGTTTGTCACTGATTTGTGGAGCAGAAAACCAAGACCTAGAGAGGTGTAGGAACACAGAAAGATTGCAAAGCCTATTGGAAAGTGTCTAATAAACATTTAAGTGGAAATGGTTAAGTAGACATTTGGGTATCTAGTCCCAAATGAGGTGAGACAAAACACAAGGTAGCCATTGGGGAGATTCCAGAGTGAAAACTGTAATTATGCTTTGTATCTTGAGATTACTCAATGCAAGAATAGAAACAGTAAAGAAACTGAGTTGTAGCTCTTTCTAGCTGTCAGAAAATGGTGAAGCCATATAGTAAAAACTACAATAGTGACTTAAGTATATAGGAATTCTCATAAGAAATATGTAAATTTTACATATTTATACATAATTTAATTTACAAATACATGTCTTGTCTTTTGTTCCTTCTACTTTTTTCCCATGAGAGACACATGAAATAGGTAAATTCCACACCAGCCCAACTCTTAAGTAAAGCAAATTAGGGCAAATTTTAGCATTACATATTTAATTTTACCATGGCATAGGTGGTAATGAAACATAAATATGAAGGAGGGACATCAACGTACAAACAAGCAGCATACTCACAGACACTGAAATACCTCTAGGAAACTAAAGACATTTACTGGGCAAAGATAGAGAAAATACAATAACAATAACAACAACAGCAACAAAATCCCATCGTGTTCCAGGATTCTTAGTAAGACACCAGAGTGTCAGCAAATAAGCCAGTTCTTTGTAGTAGATATGAAACCCTTCTATAAGAATCTCTCCCAGCCTGGTCCTATCACACCACACAAGATGAGAAGTAATGGAGGAAAGACAGAAGGCAAACAAAACAAAGCAAACTGAAACCTCTTTATCTTGTAAAACATGGAAAGATGAGCAACGGCGGCAGTGCTATCCAGAATAAGAGAATATGTAATCAGATATCTGAATAAGTCAGTTAAGGAAGACAGTAAACAATTGTTCCCAAAATCACCAAGCAAATATATTTATACACTATATATATTGAAATTAATTATATAATTATATATATATATATATATATATATATATGATTGAAAGGTAGACAGACAATATTTATTTATATCTATTTATATAAATAGATAGATGGATAGATAGATACATAGATAGACATTTTGGTGATATATTACTTGTAAACTAAGAAATAAAATGTTCCTAAGGATTAGAGGATAGGTCTAGCTACTAGATTAAACATATAGGCTAGGCAGTGGTGGCACACACCTCTAATCCTAGCTCTTAGGAGGCAGAGATCTGTCTGGATCTCTGTGAGTTCATAGCCATATTGGACTATACAAGATTAATCCGGTTTAAAAGAGAAACAGAGCCAGGCAGTGGTAGTACACACCTTTAACACCAGTACTTGGGAGTTACATGCCTTTAATCCCATCACTAGGAAGGTTGAGACAGGAAGTAACATGGCTAGTCAGAGAAAGGAATATAAAGCAGGAGGAGACAGGAGTTCAAAGCCATTTCAGCTGAGGACTCAGGAGCTTTCAGTCTAAGGATTCGTGAAGACAAGAACTCGGTCTCTTCCAGGCTGAGGAGTTGGTAAGGTAAGAGATGGTGGCTGTGGCTTGCTCTGCTTCTCTGATCTTTCAGCTTTCATCCTGATATCTGGCTCTGGGTTTTTATTACAAGACCATTTAGGATTTATGCAATAAGATAGATCTATCTAGATCTATTTATCCATATACAGATAGATGATAGATACTAGAGTTGAATTTAAAGAAATACTTTCTAGAAGAAGCTGTTATTAGCAAAGTATATATAGCAGGTATAACATGCATGTGGTTCCAAGGATTCCCAGCATAATATACTGAGCAGGAGTTTATTTACCTGAGTGATTCTCCTTGTAATTGTCATCCTTCAGAAGCTCCATCTTTAGGTATTTCTCTTCTCTCCAATCTCTAACTCTGGGTTGGCTTTGTTCTCTTTGGCTATCAACTTCTTTTTTCACCAAGAAACTGAGTTTTAGGTTATTAGACGTAGGGTAAGTGGATAGAAAGATTCTTGGAGCAAGACCATGAATAACATATTTCAGATCCTGGGCTAAATTTTCGTGCCTTGAGTTTTTAAGTGCAAAGGAGAGAAGTGTGGAAGTCTCTTGTATGTTAAACCAGAGCTTTCAGATTTCCCTAGTTCCAAGGTTAGTTTATGACAGACTTCTCCCTGTGGGCCATTCCATAGTGACTTATCTTTGGAGGGAAACAAACATGCATTCTGTAATTGAAGGTGCTTTGTATGAAAGTACCAGGGAACCAAGTCAAGACATCAGAGTAAACTTAAGTTTAGGTTAGTACAACATAGTGGCATCTGTCATCGCTTTTCTTCTTTACAGTTTTGAACTTGAAGTTCTTCTTAGGCTCTTGTCTATGCTTACTTTTCTATGTTGTGTAACAACACTCATGGAAGCTCCCTTTTAGCTGTGTGTGGTGGCACAGTCCTGTATTCCAACCACACCTAGGAGGCTGAGGCATGAGTCTGAGGCTAGCTTGGGTTATATAGCAATATCCCATTTCACATAAATAAATAAATAAATAAATAAATAAATAAATAACACAACACAGCACAAAATAAAACAAGAAATATGGCTTCCATTTCAAGCACTATCTAACAGGTTTGTTGTAAGTAAGTTTCCTAGCCTGGGGTCTTCATCATGCCACATTTCTGCCTAAATGTTTAGATGTCTTCTCATGGCTTTTCAAAGTCTAAAACTCCTGCTAATACAGCGAAGGCCTTAAAGTTTTTACCTCTATTCCATGTGCCCAGCCTTGCTGGTATCTTTATTTTTCCAGTGGGCTTTGAATGCATCGTGGACTCCATGGCCATCACACATTTACTAGTGGTGTTCATTTTGTTTGGATTTCTTTCTCCCTTCATGCCTTGCCTTATACACCCTTTAAATTCCATGACAGCCATCTTCATTGTGATACACTTTTGTGTCCATATTGATATTTCACTTTACTTAATTTTTATACGAATTGTAAACTAGGACTTATTCTACCTTTTATTTTTAGTTTAATGCATATTGTAAATGGATTCATTCTGTCCTTTATTTTGTTCTAGGTGTTTGAATTGTGGAAAACAATACATAAGTTTTTCATAGGCAGAGTCCAGGAATGAGCTCCCCAAGGGCCTTTTGAGGGGTATGTTCAGTATATAGATGAGATTAAATCCCTCAAGAAATGGAAGTATATAGAGAAAGAAGAAGGGGCTTGATGGACAAAATGATGCAGTGGTAATTTCTCAGAGAGTAACACGTAGCTTACTTTATTACAGGCACAAAGAGCTATAAAATGGGAACGTGACAAGTAAGGGGAGGGGAGATAAGTGAAGGAGTCACTGGCCGAAAAAACAGGGAATGACCTAGAATTCACTCAAATCAAAGGAAGATAAGCAAAGTTTCAGGTGTCAGAAATGAGGACATAATTACCACTTTTGTAGAAAGAGGCTTGTTAGCTCTTTAGGTAAGAACACTTATTTGAAACAGAGAAATCTTCAGTTTCAGGATACCTTATGGCAAGTCAGCAGAAGGAGACAATGGGAGGAGATTAAGTAAAGCTGTAGAAGGAAATGGGCTAGAAATAGAGGTTGATATATTTAACACGAGGGAGAAGGGCTTAGGAAACCTGTGTCTTGAAAAAAATGTGCCCAAGACAAATTCATCATATTTGAGGATTTCCGTGCTGTTATATCATAACCACTAGATGTCTTTCATATGTCTTCTCAGACTCAAACCCTTTTATAATACACCTGGGATCCCTCATGCTCAAAATATGTTTCATGATTTATTCATACCCTGTTCGACCTCAATATGGTACGATCTTTAGGGTAACCTTGTTATTCATTCAAGAAATAATGAATGCCTATCAGGTGGTAGATCCTGTGTGAGCAAAGGCAAGCATGATTCCTTTTTGGTAAATTGTAGAACCTGGTAGGAGAGAAACAATACAATATTGTATTTTCAAACAGAAGGTGGAATTACAAAGCATAATGAGTATTAAGGGACATAGCACCATAATATTTTGACTTTATCTATCAGTTATAAAGTTTGTTTACCATTTATTAATTTTCAGTGAAGTTATTAGCTGTGTTCTTGGGCAACCAAGATTTGTTGCCTTTGATGTTGAAATTAGACAAAATATATAAACTATTCCATATGGTGCTTAAGATGGCACCAGGCATGTGGTGAACACATTACTATTACCTCTTTTCTGAGGGTATGTGAGCTGCTACCAATAGTTATGTACTGCATAGCACGAAAACCATCATATTTATATCTCACACTTCGAGAGGCTGGCAAGTAAAAGACCAACGTGCTTAGAAGCCTAGTTTTTTTAGAAAGCTTGGAAAACTTTCTTTTTTCTTTCTAGAAGACAATGTCTTGATGTGCTCTTACATGGTAGGAGGGGTGAGACACTTCTCTTCAAGTTCCTTTTGGACTTAATTTTATCTAGAAGATTTTGCACTATATCCTAACTTTTTTCACAAAAGACATCCTTCCTAATGAGGTTAAATATCTCAACACACACATTTTGAAAGGGAGGACATTTACATTCAAATATTATCCAATGCAATTATTTTATTATTGTCATTACTATTACAGTGAAATGGAGTACCAGTTCTGGGAGTTTTTCTTTCTTAACAATCCCAAGTACACATCTTCCATGTTCCCTTCAATGGCTTCTGAGGCTTGGACTCACACAAAAATCTAAAACTGCTGGCATGAAAATGGTAGCATTCAATATTTTTATTATAGTCTGGTTATTTCCTAATTTGAAAAACCATGAGTGAAATCTTTCATTCTCTTTTCCTTCTCTCACTCATCCTTTCACCTACCAATAGAGCAAACATTCCTTAATAAATAAAGCTAGATGCTCAGGACATCAACACTTCCTGTTCTGTCTCCCATGACCACAGCTCACAGACAAGTACCCAAGTAGAGAGAAACATTATGCAATTGAGAACTTTACTGAGTACAGTTCAGGCACAAGAGGTGAGTTTTAGTCAAGATGGGAGATAAGTGAAGGTGCATGGCAGACTGAAGAGACAGCTTCTTCATCCTGTTTACTCTCTTCCACATGCAGACTACAAGAAGCAAACCTTACCCCTTATCTCTACGGCTGGCTCACCCCCCCCCCACACTTTTTAAAATTCTTCTCTCATATATTGCAGCCTACCACAGTTTCTCCTCCATCTATCCCTTTTAGTTCTTCCCCACCTCCCCTCTCCCCAAGATTCACTCCTCTGTTTCCTTTCAGAAAAAGAGCAAGCCTCCCAGAGATATCAACTGAACATAGCAAAACAAATTACAATAAGATTAGGCACAAACTCTTACATCAAGGCTGGGTGAGGCAACCCAGGAGGAGAAGGGTCCCAGGAGCAGGCAAATGAATCAGAGATAGCAAGCCCCCCCATGCCCTCTCTTCAGGGTCCTGCAAGAACACCAGGCAACACAGCCTTAACATACAGGCTGGGGACCTAGCTCAGACCTATACAAGCTCAATGATGGCTGCTTCAGTTTCTGTAAGCCCCTATGAACCCTGCTTAGTTGATTCTGTGGGATGTGTTCTTGTGGTGGCCTTGACTCCTCTGGATCCTACAGTCTTTCCTCCCCATGTTCCGTGGGATTGATGTTTGGCTGTGTGTCTCTGCATCTGCTTGTATCAGTTGCTGAGTGAAGCCTCTGTGATTATGAGTATGTTTGACTTATGGCTGGTTCTTATCTGCAGAATATGTTCTAAAGATGGGCTAAGAGATTTCTAATGGCATTCTATTAATCATAATATAATTCTATTTTGGAAATAAATAGAACAATGATCAGACTTTTGTGATTGATTATAATAGATGTACACAGTGCCTTTGGCAACTTAATATCATTTCATTCTCTTACTTTATCAGCCTGCCTCCCTTATCAAAGAAGCTCACAAAACTCTTATGCCCCTAGTTTATATTTTAACACATTGTTTCCCTTAAACTTGCTTCTTACTTGTTTAAAAAATATTATTATTGCTGCTTTCTCCTTTTACCCTCTGCCATCAGTATCACTGCTAATCCTCTTATCCTCCTGTCATTTTCAACAAAGAACAGAAATGTCATTTAAGAAAAAATACCCTAGAATCATAAATCACAGAAACTTGGGAAAAGAGTATGTTGCATGGCACTATTTTATGGAAATATGAGCGAACACCTACTCACCCTAGATAGAGAACTAATGACAGCCTAACGAAAGGATGCCAAAGACCAACTTGGTGAACCAGCAAGTTTTATTTTGACAGCTTAAAAGAATATGGGAGTATCACAATAGTGGTTTTCCACCCGTGGGTCTCCACCCCTTTGGGTTGCCTATAAAAGCATCCTGCATATCAGATATTTACATTATAATTCATAACAGTAGCAAAGTTACAATTATGAAGGTGTAATGAAATAATCCTATGGTCGAGGGTCACCACCACATGAGTTTGAACTGCATTAAAGCATCTCAGCATGAGGAAGGTTGAGAAACGTTGACTTACAGGAAGAGAAATGAATCAAAGATAGCTGAATCAGCAAGAGTCCACCTCAGCACCAGTGACAGCTCCAAATGCTGGAAATAGCACAAGTTGCAGGCAGATGAACAGGTTGGAGACTGTCTCTTCTGGGGATCTCTGTTGGTCATTATCTCTTCAGGAAGCTGGTCTGGTCTGAACTTTTTTTTCTAGGCAGCAACTTGTCTGAGGGTGTCTGTCTGCAGTCCCTACTGCATAAACAGGCTTGGGGAGGGAGGATCCTAGTTAGTCTGGTTAGTTTCAAGGACTTCCTGAAGCCTTCTCATTGTTTGTGTTCAGAATTTGATGAGTTTATTTGCAGAATGGAACGTTTTGCCTCTATTTAGAACACCCTGAATTTTAAGGTGGTTACCTCCATACTAGAATGTTTTATCTCTGAGGAAACTGTTACACAGCGGAGCATGAGGTGATGTGCTCTGATATGACAAGCTGTTTCAATGTATATAATAGATAGGAGGAATAAGAAAGCCATAATGTGGGGGGAAAAGCAAGCAAGAGCCATTCAAACAGGTTCTGAGGCATTGTTCTTTCATATGTCCATCTTGTAAACATTTTGCTTGCATAAGATAAATTGACAATAGCATGCTAATATTTGTCATATGATGAAGAAAATCTTTTTTTAAACCAATCTTTTAATAATTATTTATTTTATGGTTTTGTACAAAGTAGGGGAGTAGAATCATATAATGACTGGATTTGCAAGAATCATTAACTGATTAAAAAAGATAGAAGATACCATTTTAAGAAAATGGATAAAGACAAAGTAAATGCTAATTTAGGAAAAGAAAGCTAGAATATGTTCTGAATAAAATAAACTCATAATAATAAATTGGTCAGAGAGGTTTATCATTTACTGAATTTGAATAGGTGGAATGGATGACATTTTAAGAGGGTAAATACTATGAAAAGTAGACAGCATAATGATGGCAAACGCCTTGTGCTGGGATAATAAACTACTACTATAAATACCTTTGGACAATATAAAATATTGTCCTCAAAACTTTTACAGAAGAAGGGCCACAGCAGAGCCAATATGCCTAAAGAGCCATGCATGGAGAGGAACCTTTGGAGTTATGGCAATGATGCAGGAGAAACATGTGGGTTGTCTATAGTTATAAAGTCAGCCAAGTACAAAAGAAAAGAAGGGAGCTAAATGGAAAGGGATAGAGAACAGAAATGATTGTGGGAATGCAGCCAATCTTTACATTTTGAAGCAAGGGAATGCCGAGGGGAT
The DNA here is from genome assembly GCF_903995425.1 of Onychomys torridus. Lineage (NCBI taxonomy): Eukaryota > Metazoa > Chordata > Mammalia > Rodentia > Cricetidae > Onychomys > Onychomys torridus. The sequence goes on along the minus strand of NC_050454.1, from coordinate 48,037,096 downwards.
ACAGGAATATGAAACCTAAGAGAAATAGCCAAGTCAGAAATTGTGCAAAAGATTTATGTGTGTCACAGCCCATTTTCTTTCTGCTGCAGTCCACAGCCATTCCTTCTTGGGCTCCCTTCAATCCTAGCAGAAGCTGGCTCTGAGTCAACATGGCAGATGAATGAATCTTGATATGCAATTCATTTAGACTGGGGAGAACTGTAAATAAAGAAGGCACAGAAAGGCCTCATAATATGAAATGTTCATTGAAAATCCCAGGAAAGTAAAAGAAACAGAGTGCAAGGATCTACATGGAAGCATCAGTGTGCTGAGCATCAGGAAATGAAGACAGAAATAGGGTGTTTGGACAAAGGGTGATTTTTTTCAAAGACTGTTTTTGTCAACTCTGAATTATTATAAAATATGTGCCAATTTCAAGATTAAAAAGTTAGCAGAGATTTTTCAAAACTAATAATGTACTCAACTGTCATTTGCCCATTTAGATCTCTGACAATGTTATAGGACTTATTAATTAATTAGCTACTTTACCCTGACTTTCTGCTGTATAAGAAACTGAAGAGTTTTGATGAGAATAAATCAATAAAAATTTTTCTTCAAACTATTATTATTGTGATGATGATGATGCCAGAAGTAGAAACTTTAAAACTTTAATCTGCCATCTGTCACAACTCCTGTGCAACTGTGACTAATATTCTCTCTTAGAAGTCCCACAGAACACTTACTGAAACATAGATAATACATTTCTCTGTCTCTCCACATGGCCTTGGGTAACGTTTTAAGGATGCACAATAGCTTACCAATCATTTAATTTGATGCAATTTGTACATTGTTTTAGGAAATTCAAAGCTGGAAGATACCAAGGCTGATTTTCTTTCATTGCCTTTTCCCAGGAATAGTTTTTCACATCATAACTAGGAGAACATGACTGCCTTTTTAGTTCTACAATTAAGAAGTTTAGTATACTAAACTATCAGCACAGAACTATCACCTTCATGTCCTTCTGTTTTGATGAAACGCCAATGGTAGATTAAATGTGTGGTGAAATAATGCAAGGACAAAGGATAAACCAGGATAGAATATAAGTGATATGACACTGTACTGAGAAACATCCCTACAAGAAAATGTTGCATAACAAGATAATCTTGTAAGGATATGGTCAACAAAATGTGATCAGCACAAATAAGTACACTCTGTAACACACACACACACACACACACACACACACACACACACACACACACACACACGTACCCTGAGAAGAAACATGGCTGGCATGTTGGCTGCCTAGTTGCTTTATGATTTATATTGATAGAAAGTCTTTTTTTTTTTTTTTAATGTTTTAAATCAGAGACTGCTAGCACATTTAAATGCGGAAAAGTTTTTCCTCCTTTTCTTTCTGGGACACCGCGGGTAGTCCCTTTCATCTCCGTGCTTCAAACTCTGTAGAATGTTGGCAGAGCAGGTGATCCTGGCATCTCAGAGTCAAGAGAGCTAGTTCAATCAGCGCTTTTACCTCCACCACCTCTCCCACCTCCTTCCCAGTTGGAACAGTGAGTTCTCTGTGAAAGCTTCTGCAAATGATGACAAGGAGGAGAGAGTTCTCAGGGAGAGCAGCTGAGCTTTAATGCCAGGAAAACTGTTACAAATGTAAAACACATTTGAAAATCTAAATGGGTGCCCCCGAAACCACATCAATAGAACCTTTAATGATCCTCAGAACGGGCCTTTTTTTTTTCTTCCAGTCAGTAGGAAGATTGTTTCAAATCTGTTTGTGCCTGAAGCACTTTTGATTGTGACAGTCTTCTCATTCATGGGCTAAACATGGCGTCCCACTGGAAGTGCCATCTAGGTTCACAGCAATACAGTATGATATGAAAGTATAAACAGAAGTCAGCGCTGCAATTCTCCTCTGAGATAACAAGTGCAACTAGATTTCCAGACCACCTATTATGCCATAAAAAATAAAATGGAAAGTAATACCTGCTCTATGTCAGTGGCCTGGTTCATAAAAATGAAATTTACCTGCTCAAAATGGAGCCTCAATTCTGGGACCTGGCTGCTTGTTAATTTTTTTTTTAAAGACAAATAGCTACTAACATCAGCTATTAAGATCTTCCTTCTGATTTCTATGAGTTGTCTAAGAATAATTCATTAAATAATGGATTGGTTTTCTTTTATAGTGTGGTTTTATTCTTAGTTATGTGTGTGTCCATGGGTCTGTATGTGGGTTTGTGCACTTCAGTACAGGCTGTGACCACGTGGAGGATAGCAGAGAGCCCTGGATTCCCTGGAGCTGGAGTTGCAGGGAGTTGTAGTTGAGAGCAAGAACACTTGGGTACTGGGAATTGTACTTAGGTTATATGCAAGAGGGTTCTCTTAACTCTGAGCTATCTTCTCCAGCCCCATGGATTGATCTTTAACCTGACTTAGTTTTCTTCTTTTAAGTCTGTGCCCCCCCTTCCCCAAATAAGGGCTTAGGCATATCTAATGATCAAGATTCCTAGCATCTGCATTAAGATCTCAGATGCTTATAGTCCTGTTCCTTGTAGTAATGGGCTGACTAGATAAAATAACCCTAGTTTTCTGTATGGATAGATATACTCTACTCTCATTATAGAACTATTTTCAAAAGCCAAGGATATTGAAAGTTATAACAGTAATGTCAGCCCTCATGATTAAATCATGAGGCACATGAGTTTTCCGTTTAAATTTGATGTTCTCATGATCTCAATATTTTTCATGCAAATCTTGTTATTTCTGCATCCTTTCACACTCCAGCTTAAATTGCTTGTCAATCGCCTTGCTTTTCTTGAGTGCAGCACTTCTGAGCTTCTCCAATACGATTTTATACATCTATTTATATCTCCTTCTTTGGTATATTTTCCCTTAAAGAAGACACTGGTACAGCATTCCAAATCACATTTAATGAAGTCTTTTGAATTGGGAACAGTGACTTTGGAGGCCAAAGGAGATGAGGCAAGAGGATTGGTTTGGCTAGCTAGCAGCTAGGTATGCAAAGGAAATGTAGGTTAAGAGAAGAGGCCCCTTCTATATTTTTAATATTTATAACATTTCTAAACGTTATAAGTAGAGTGCTTACACTGGGGTTGATTAGAGCAGGGGCAAAGCCTCAGAGTAGCAGAGAGAAAGAGGAAATACATTGTAAGTGCAGTTAACAAAAAAGGCATTTAAAATCATTCCTGAAAAATAACCCTTGATAAGCCGAATATTTCAATGCAGCCTACTTTTCCTCGTTATGTCAGTTCTCAATCATTAATATTCTAGCCAAGCATTATATTTTTGAGTGACTAGTACTTCTAATTTTCATACCCTTTCCTATTATCAGATTTAATCTTATCTAATTAGTTAAGGGTTAAGGAATGGAGATAAATATTGCTCCGTCACAGCCGCTTCCCTCCTCTTCTTGAAATGACAAGGCTTGTTCTATGGAGATGGATAATTCCCCAGGCAAGGTTTGGTCCCATATTTCCCCCAGCCCCATCATTGCTCCATCTCCTCTTCCAGAGTGGAGCATATCACCATGTATCTTGTAAAATCAGCTATTTTTCTTGCACAGGGCGGGAATGTCACTGTTGTAACAAGGCATGCAATAATATGCACTCATGTTGTTGAAGACACTTCTAATTGATTATACATTTATTTGCCACACCACTATTCTCCTTGGAATATTGCTTAAGAAAAAAAAAACTGTTTGAATAATCACACACTGTTCTCAAGATTCCTCATGCTTGCTAATGAATACACACAATGCTTTATTTTTCAAATATGTTCTCAAATGTGTAGCCTACTTATTGCTTTTTCTATGCATTTTATATTCTGGAGGATCCTGTAGGGACAGAGCATTTTCAATCATTACTTCACTTTCGTGGAATCAATTACCTCCTGATAGATTCTCTTTCCAAGTTTAAAATTGCATTTAAAAACTCATCTCTTTTCAGAATTCTAATTGGGTGTACTTTGAACTCTGGATTCTTTTTGTGAATATTTGTTTATGAATCTTTCTGTGATTTAAAGGGCTCACCAACACATTTTAGGATTGAGAATAATATTCGACAAATAATATGTAATGTCTTTGGGAAATTATATTTATAAAACAAAGATTTTATTTTCAAAGCAAAGGCCCAAACATAATGCTGACAAATTTAAAATTGAGAAGTAATTATATACTTTAAGCACATTTATTTTGCCCACTTGATTTGTTTCAAGTCATCTAAATGATAGAATTGCCTGTGGTTGTCCCCCTCTTATACACAGAATCATAATAGTAGGTCATTTATACTCCTATACAATCAGCCCATCACTTTTTAGTGGTTATTATTCGGCATGCTTATTAATTTGCAACACAACCAAGAAATAAGAGAATAAGCAAGACATTTCTCTGTAATTATAGTACTAATACAGAACACTGTCCTGTACAAAACATTAATGAACCCATAACAATCACCTGTACTAGTACATGTAGAATAGGGGTTAAACTAAGGTAATATAATCATAGAACATACAATCTCAGAGGGAAAACTAATATTAACCCTGAGTCATAAACAGTGGCAAAATCTGACTATATGATGGGGCTATTTAGTTCTACTTACAAATGAGTAGTATGGCGAATAATGTTACTCATAAGAATTATGTTGTTCAACAGAACTATGGTTGGAGGACAAGCAGAGCTCACTTCCAAACTATTAGTATTTCTTCTCAAATGACATTGTATTTCACAGAGAAGATGGTAAAATGATTTTGGTTTGAAATATATGTGGTTCTCTTTATAGAAAAATATTGGGATTTAATTCAGAGCCTTTCCTTTTTATTTGAAAATAACTCTTATTACTTACTTAACTGATTTTCTTTTTAGTCCCTACTATTAGATATTGAGTAGATAGATAAAATGAATATATAAAAACTAAATGCAGGTCTGGCAACCTCCTTCATCTCCAAATCACTTGTAAAACACACAATGAAATACCTTGAAGGATAGGCAAACCTTTATGATATTCCAGCATTCTGGAGCACTTAACAGTAATATTTATGGGGGCAAAATCTAGCTGCAGAAGTCAAATAGCTAAAACCATACATATATACATACATAAATACATGTACATCTTCAACTTCAGTGAGTTGAAGGTCCATTAAGCCAGTTTCCCACCCAGTTTCATTTTATTTGTCTTACCTGAATGTTCAAAAAAATCTAAATTTGATTGGTTATATTTTTAAATGTTTGCTTCATTCTTGGGTTTCATCATACACTTCTATGTTATACTAAACCTACCAGGCTCATTTATATCAATTTCTTAATTTTTTGATTGATTTGTTTTATATATACATATAAATACATATGTGTGTGTGTGTGTGTGTGTGTGTGTGTGTGTGTGTGTGTGTGTGTTTTGCCTGCATATGTCATGTGTCCCACTCACATGCTTGGTGCTGGCGGTGCTCAGGAGGAACCCAGAGCCCCTGAAGCTGGATTTATGTGTGGCTGTAAGCCACGAGGTGGATGCTGGGAATTGAACACAGTCTTCTGCAAGAGCATCAAGTGCTCTTAATTGCTGAGCCATCTTTATTAACTATTGTCTCTGAAAAGTTTAAAAAATATATTTTTAATTTATTGTATGACAATCACATACATGTATATGATACATTTTGCTCAAATCCCTCCTCTACCTTCCCCCATCTACCTTTTCCATATCCCTTCTGCATTTTTCTCTTGAAACCTCATAAACTCTTTTTCTTTACCCACTGTCTTAGAGTTTCTGTTGCTATGACAAAAGGCCATGGCCAAAAAAAAAAACAAAAACAAAAACAACAACAACAACAACAACAACAACAACAAAAAAAAAACTTTTGGAGGGAGGAAGTGTTTATTTCAGCTTACTTATTCTGATCCCAGTTCATTATGAAGGGAAGCCAGGGCAAGAACTCAAGGAAGAAACCTGGAGACAGGAACTGAGGCAGATATCATGAAGGAATGCTGCTTATTGACTTGTTCCTCATGGCTTGCTCAGACTCCTTTCTTATAGTACTCAGAACTACTGGCCCAGAGTTGGATCCACCAATAATGAGCTGTGTTCTCCTACATTAATCACTAATCAAGAAAATGCATGACAGGCCAATTTTATGGAGGCATTTTATCACTTGGGGTAATCTGTTTCCAAGTGACTCACAGTTGTATAAAGTAGACATAACACTAGCCCTCATACCCACTAACTTCATTAGTGCTGTCAGTATGTGCATTGCTATAGAGTCATCCATTGGATGTGTACAACCTATAGGAAGCTGCATCCCTGAGAAAATAGCAAAAACAACACCAAACCATGACTCTGCTCCAGCAGCCATCAGCTGCCAATAGTTCCTCAGCTATTCATGAGTCTCTCCCACATACATAACACCATTTTGGCTGGCTTGATCATGTGAAGGTCTGTGCATGCAGTAACAGCTGCTGTGATTTCTTGTGTGCAATGTCCTGGTCATATCTTCAAAACACTGTTTCACTTTGGTAGTAAGTAATTTCTTCCTCTTAGAATCTTTCTAACCCTTCTTTCACTGTGATCCCTATGCATTGGGGAAAGGCTATAATACACTTATCACTTTTAGGGCTGAACAATACGTAGTTACTTATTGCATGCACTTTGACAAATTGTGGGTCTCTGTATTGACATCTGCTGGAAAAAGAATTTTTCCTGATGAGGGTTGAGAGATATAGTAATCTGTGTTTATAAAAGTATTGAGAGGGCTGTTTGATACTATGCAGCTTTAGCAAACTAATAGAAGTAAGCCATCATCTAGGGACATTGACATATCCAGCCAGTGGGGCTTGGCCCAGTTAACCATACCAGGCATGACTTTCCTCCTATGGAGTGGGCCTTCAAGCCACTTAGAAAATCATTGGTTACTCCCAAAACATTCCTGCCATTATTGCACAGGTTAGCAAATTTAGTTTTTTCATTAACTGAAGGACACTCAGGTTGTCTCCATTTTCTAGCTATTATGGTAGACAAGCCATGAACATGGCTGAGCAAGTATCTGTGGAAAAGGATGTTGAGAACTTTGGCATATGACAAGGAGTGTTATAGCTGGGTCAGAGGGTAGATATATTTTCAGCTTTTCACCTATTCTCCACACTGATTTCCAGAATGGTTGGACCAGATTTCAATCTCCCCTAAGTGAACTCAGATTCCTCTATTCCTCAAGTCCTCTCCAGAATTAGCATGTGATGTTTGTTGTTTTGTTGATCTTTGTCATTCTGCCTGGATGGAGTACAGTGAAATCTCAAAGTTGTTTTGACTTGCATTTTCCTAAATTTGTGTGCGTGTGTGTGTGTGTGTGTGTGTGTGTGTGTGTGTGTGTGTGCTTTTTCCTAACCAGTTTCATTTCATATTTTGAGGACTCTGTTCAGATCCCCAGTCTATTTTTGGAATAGGTCATTTTCAAAAAATATTTGACTTCTTTATATAAAATATTTTCTAAAGTAAAAATTAATGTCAATAAAAAGATTACTGAGATAAAAGCATCATGTAGTTCTGGCTCCAGTTTCCAAATAACCCTACAGTTTTTTCTACCAGTAGATTTAAATCTGGGACCATCTTTCTTTCTTGGTGAGTTTTTAATTCTCTTGCTGCATGCTTTAGTCTGAGAAAACATATGATCTTAAGAAAAGGACTCAAACAGGAAACTCTCATAGTTATATTCAGAATTGAAAACTCCATTCATTATATCATAAAGTCCTCTGTGTATGTGGGGCGTGGTGGGAACGCCTTTAAATCCCAGCACTTGGGAGGGAGGCAGAAGCAGGTGGATCTCTGTGAGTTCAAGGCCAGCCTGGACTACAGAGGGAGTTCCAGGAAAGGCACAAAACTACACAGAGAAACCCTGTCTCGAAAAAACCAAAAAAAAAAAAAAAAAAAAAAAAAAAAATGAGTCCTCTGTGTAGTTAACAATTTTTTAAAAATAGTAGTGAACATCTACTGAGCACTCATTATTAGGCTTCGTTTTAGGCAGTTTATTTAGTTATTTAATAAACTGACAACCTCATAAATAGCCATTGCTCTATAATCCACTGTGGCATATGAGGGCATATGAGCCTACATATCCTGCTGCCCCTAATACAGAGCAAAAGATTAAGTTGGAACATTAAAACTACAGGAAATCTATTCTTAAAGTGATAACTAAAATTGACCATAAGTTAAGCATAGGAGACAAAAATATTTAAGATTAAGAAGCAAGAAAGTGTTATGCCAAGAGATCTTATTTCACAGAATTAGTTGTTTTTATTGAATAATATTTGGAGAGTTATAGTCAGTTTTCTTCTTTCTGTCATATTATTGTTATTATAACATTGTATCTCTCCACTGGAATAATAGAAATTGATTCCATTTGAAGAAATGAGGATATATATATATATATATATATATATATATATATATATATATGTTGTGTATGTGTTAAGACTGAATACACTATCCAAGCTTTATTTTATTCTGTTTCACTTTTATTTGTGCATTGTTAGGGATGGACGACAGCTTGTCATACACAGACTGTGCCAACACTACCACTGAGCTATATCACAGTCCCCAGAGCACTCCTTTGTTTTAAGATTTCAAACTTGATTTTTTAAAAGTTCCTAAAGCTAAAGAGAAAAAGTAAAACAAAACAAAACCAAAGTTTGAAAGTTCCCACATCTTTCAATTGTGGTGGTCAGATAACTGGTAATGTCAGTCATTTTTACTTTCAAATCATCTGCTTATCAAGAGTGACAGCCCAGAGGTTTTAGAATCAATATAGCACAATCCAGAGTTTATAGATTTCCAGGATGAAATCACAGCACAACAGACAAGTTAGAGCTTCATAGTAAGAAGGGAAGAGAGATTAGATGGGAGTTATACATACTGGCTGTCCATGTAGAGGAAAGGAGCAAGCAAACAGGAGAGCTTCGTAGACAGCAAGGTGTTTATGATGTCTAATAGCACCAGGCATACTCAACATAGATCATAGCAGGAAGAGATGACTGTGAAATTGTAGTATTTTTAATTTCCCTTCCTCTCCTCATATCTGGTATTTTCCTCCATGACATAATTCTGTGCCATTTCTTTTGAAAAAAGCCATGTTAAGAGAAGGAAAGGTCAGGAGGCAGGAAACAATAAATTCAGTTTGGGGATTCTCAGAAGTTTTACAAAACATTCTGTAAATCATTGTAACCAAAAATCTTGAAATCAACAATGTAAGGGAGGAAAGATTTACTTTGGATCATGGCTTTAGAGGATCTTAGCCCATCATGACAGATAAAGGGAAGGAGAACGATAATCCAAGAGTAGTGGTTCTCAACATGAGGGTTGTGAGGTCTTCGGAGGAATCAAATGACTCCTTCATAGGGGACTTCTAAGACCAGCAGAAAATACAGATATTTACATTACGATTCATAACAGTTGTGAAATTGAAGTTACGAAGTAGAAATAAAAATAATATTACGGTTGGAGGTCAACACAACACGAGGAACTCTATTAAAGGGTCACAACACTAAGAAACTGTTCAGGAGGTTCTTTACATCACAGAGGGGACAGAACAAGGGGTCATCTTTAAAGCCTGTTCCAGGTGACCTAATCTGTCATGTAGATCTTATCTCCTAAAGTTTTCAAGCCTCTCAAAATAGTGCCCTAAACTGGGGAATGAAGGCTTATATGAACCTGGGTGGGATGTTTCAGATTCAAACCACATTTTCTTTTCAAGGAACTATGGAAGAATTTCCTTTGCAAGCTGGGATTTAAAATTCAACTTTTACATTCTAAATCATGTATTTGCTTTGACTGTTACATATTGGAATTTAGAGATGTCAGATTACAGTGAGATCCAATTTGAAAGGGGAGGAGGATAGTTTTATGATTGGATGCCAGCTCTGACCTCTCATCTTCTCTAGGACTTCTCAGGCTGTCAGGCTAGATTGGATGATGGTTTGCTCACAAATCCACATTTATTTTCTAGAGAAAATTACATTCTGTGGTGTATTTTTACGGAGACTTAATGTAGTTATCTTCCTAAAATGAGATAATATTTAAGCTTTCAGTATCACACCAGAAATCATTACAGGGAAAACAAAGAAAATGGAATAAACAGTGTCTGATAGAAGAAAAGAAAACATTTTTTGCTATTTTTCTAAACCACAAGTAATTATCAATTTAAAAAACTCTATCCCTATTTATTTATTTATTTATTTATTTATTTATTTATTTATTTATTTATTTATGTAACACACTCAAGGTGAGAAATTTCATCTGTGGGAGGGTATGTCCTTCCAGGATTCAGGACACATGCTAGGGAAACATCAAACATTCTAATCAGCAGAAGAAACCAGAAAATTTTTAAGGACTCCATAAAATGATAGTTCAAAGAAAATGCTATGTCTTAGCAGCGATTACAGGTGGAAATATTTTATTTTGGTCTACTGGGGTACCCAACCCCCCATATATTAAAGGAATGCAAAATCTAGTGTGGAAGATATGGAAACTAAGGAATTCAGTGAAGACAGCTTTTTCAGAGACCAAGTTAGACTACCTTAAGAAAGTTTGCTCTCTTAAAATACATACAACCACACATTTCTTTTAATAATTACTTGATCATTTAAAACATTGAATTGTTTCATTCCTTATTTAAGTCAACCAACATATTATTTCCCTTTAGTAGAGTAAAATTAGTACACCCCTTATGTACCATATTTTTAGAAATATACCAGTTATCTGATAGAATAATTATTATTAATTTGATTTCTAGATTAAAAGAAAGTGACAGGCAGAAGGCTAGTAAGAGTACTGGGAAGAAGGCCAGAGAAAATTCGAGTTAGAAATGTAAAATATGTGCACAAGTTCGTCTCAGGAAACGCAAAGGCATTCTGTTTGGAAAAGGTTGAAATCTCATTATTTTGCAAGAGGTACATTAACAACTGCAAAAGCTTTAGGAATTCCAGGTAATCAAGGGTCTCAGAAGCTCAGTGAGCCAGCATGCTACTTCCCACAAGCAGATTTTTCATTTTTACGTTAATAGCATGGTTGAGAAGGTCTTGATAGAGTACCTTCTGGGGGAATGGAATTTGTCTGCAGAGGAAATAAGCCTGGAAAAGTTAGAGTAGCCATAACTAAAGGCTGAAGCATACTTCCCGACCAGGCTTTTAAAATACTGTTTTCACCCCCCCCCCTTTTTTTTTGTGGGAGATATTTTGTGCATGAAATCTTCATATGATTTTTGCCAATCTAGCATTTTTATTAAATTATTGAGGACATGAAATAAAAAAAATGATTTTAGAATATATCTTGGCAACATTTCATTTCTCTCTCTCATTAAACATAAGGCAAAGAAAGAGTATGGCTGGTGTCTTGCCAGGCTTCCCTGTGCAGCCCTAGTCACAGAAATCACTAATCCCTTTACCTTCTGACTCCTATTTTGTGAGTCACTGGTGGCCCCCGGTAACGTGACTGCAGGTTCCCCTCTCTCCATGTCTACCCTTCAACTCTGTTCCTTGACCATGGCTCTGCAACCTTTGCATACTTTCTGACTTCCATTTTGTCATCACAACCCTTCAAGTGCAGATTTTTCTCTGGCAGAGAACGATTGTATGACCTGTAAACGAAACTGCAGAATTTGAGACTGATAGAGATAAGACTGGGTAGTTCAGCAAAACTTCTAAACAAGCCGCACAATACCTCAAAAAGAAGAGAAATGAAGGCAAGATGAACGGGAAACAAAGCAAGAGGAGTAAAGTTCAGTTGCAGATTCATTTTTCCTTAGACTTCTACTTGTAACAGCCTGGAACCGTATTCCATAAATATAGGAGGAAGATTGTTTAATTGTAGAAGGATAAAAATTATCCCCGGGTGATTCATTTGTTTACTTTCTTTTCTTTTCTTTTTTCTTTTTTTTTTTTATTTATTCTTGTGACAAGGTCTCATGTCATCCAGGCTGGCCAGCCTCCAACTTGATCTGTAGCCAAAAATGTCCTTGATCTTCTCATTCTCCTGCGTTTACCCTCTAAGTGTTGGTGCTGTGGGTGATTGACAGATAAATAAAATGCTGATGGGCCAGTGGCCAGGCAGGAAGTATAGGTGGGACAAAGAGAGAGGAGAAGTCTGGAAAGTGGAAGGCTGAGGCTGCCAGCTGCCACTATGAGGAGCAGGATGTTAAGTACCAGTACCAGTAAGCCATGAGCCACATGGCAATATATAGATGAATAGAAATGGGTTAATTTAAGATAGAAGAACTAGATTGCAAGAAACCTGAGCGATTAGGACAAACAGTTTAAATAATATAAGCATCTGTGTGTTTATTTTATAAGTGGGCTGGAGGGCTGCTGAGGCTTGGTGTGACCCAAAGAGAAACTACAGGCTGGGATTACAGGCATGTACCTCAAGTGCTGGGGATTGAACTCAGGGCTTCATGCTTGCTAAGTAAGTACTCTACATTAAGCTACATTGACAACCACCTTTAGAGGTTTGAAAGAAAATTCCTTTTCTGACATGATGTGATATACTATTTATTTTTGAGTTTTTTTATTGTATTTAATAGATAAAGGAAGAAAGATTTACAACATCAATTGTTGTAGAATATTATTTTAAGGTGCATTACTTTTGTTAATGTTACATTTGTTTAACTCAGTGATGTAGATAAATTTCTAAGCTGCCTTATTAAATAAAGAACATGGAGCCTAATATAGGGGAGAAAGCCTTAGAGATTAGGTATATAGTGACAGCCACCAACTACCTTACCTCCCCAGCTCTGTAGCTTCCAAAAGTGAGTTACTTCCTGTCTACCCATGCCTTTATTGCCTTATTGTTCTGCCCTCTCCTTGGCTATGTTAGCCCAGCTACCTCAATTCCTTGTCCCTGTCTGTCTGTACAGACCTCTAGGTCTCTATGGTTGGTACTGGGATTAAAGGTGTGTGTCACCATGCTTGGCTCTGTTCCCTAGTGTGTCCTTGAACATACAGAGACCCTGCCCTGCCAAGTGATCAGATTAAGGGCGTGTGCTACCACTGCCTGACTTTTATGTTAATGGCTTGCTATTTCTTCTGATCTCCAGAAAACTTTACTTATTAACATACAAATAAAATATCACCACATTTCACCTGTATTGTCTAATAAAAGTAAAAAATAATAAAAAAGTTATAACTAATATAAGAAAATCTATATACAATAAGTACAATAACTATAAACAAGCAATAAATGCATCAACAATGTCTAGTTCATTTGCATTTGACAAATTCAGAGAAAATATTCCATTACCTATCCCATTTTGATAAGTCCAAAATGTACCTGTTTCACTTTCTATCCTAACTTATATTACTAACAGAAAACTATCTTTTAATGTCTTTCAAATTTGTACATTTTACACTTCCATAGTGAGTTTCTTTTCTGAAATTTCTTAACAAGGAAAACTGTTACTACAATTGTCTAATCTTCAACTCCTCCCTCAGAGACCTAAGAAGGAAATAATATTAGCTAGTAAAACAGGAAATGCAAACAAGTGACTTCCAAAAAAATGTGCATTGACAGAAACAGCCAGCTGCCTGGCCAGTCATGACTGGACATGCAGGACCCGTAGAAAGGTGACCACTGAACTTTACAAAGAGAGATTGTCTTTCAGGGTCCTGCTTCACAGAGGAAACTGCCAGACATTCTACAGGACACCAAGAGAAGCAACTGAGAGAGAGACTTTATGCCTGTGGGCTGAAGATGGGTGCCCCAAATTTGCAGAGGCTGTCCAGGTAGCCAGCTGTCTGTCATTCTAGATTTTTGGAAATTGCTTACAATGCACTTCCTGTATACTTAAGTAATATTATATCCTTCTGAGGTCTTTGATATAGTTGAAGACTAGATAGTTATGATTTTTCCTTGGTTATGATAAAAGATAAATAAGGTATGAAACTTTAGATTTACAAATATAGGATAGATAGAATATTTTCTTTAATTTTGCCACATACAAATAGACTAGATATTGTAAGTGTAATTCTTGCTTTATATATGCAATTTTACTAGGCTAGAGGTAAAACTTTCCTTTTGTTTAGAAAGAAAAGGGGAAGTGACGGGGGAATGTCTTTCTGTATGCTGTGAAAATATGTTGCTCTGATTGGTTGATAAATAAAGCTATTTGGCCAATGGTGAGGTAGATAGGGTTAGGCAGGGCATTCTAACTAGAGATGAGGAAGGAGAAAGGCAGAACAGAGAGGATGCTTCCAGCTGCCACCATGAGAAGCAAGATGTAAAGATACCTGTAAGCCAAGAGCCATATGGCAAAGTATAGATTTATAGAAAAGGGTTAATTTAAGATGTAAGATCTAGCTGGCTAGAAGCTTGAATCATAAAGTTTGTAATTAATATAAGCCTCTGTGTGTTCATGTGGGTCCAAGAAGCTGGAGGACTGGCAGGTGAGAGAGATTTGTCCTGACCGTGGCACAGGTGGGACACAGGAAAACTTCAGCTACACTGTGAAGCTGTGTTATTATGCCTCTCTAAAATATCTGGATGTTCTAATAAAGAAGTGCACGGCCAGTAGCAAGGCAGGAGAACAGTTAGGTGGGGCTGGCTGGCAGAGAGAGTATATAGAAGGAGAAATATGGGCAAAAAGAAGTAGCCAGAGAAAGAAGAGGACGCGGGGGGCCAGTCACCCAGCTACACAAAAAGCCATGGAATAAGAGAGAGACTGATAGAAGTAAGAGAACAGGGAAAGCTCATTGGCAAAATGTAGATAGGATAATTTAAGATAAGAAAAGCTTGCCAGAAACAAGCCAAGCTAAGATTGAACATTTAATAATTAAGAATAAGCCTCCATGAGTGACTTATTTGGGAGCTAGATGGCAGGCTCCCCAAAAGAGCAGAAACAACCAACAACATTCAAAATTCAATGATAGATTTAATAAAATTTGCATAAAAACTTAATAAACTGTATGTCTAACCCTCTCATCTATTTTTTTCTTCTTGCCTGGGAACTAAACAAACCAATGCTCAAAGTACTTTGGGAAAAAAATAGTTTTGTATTGAACATGTAAAGACTTGTTACCAACATTCCCTCAACAATCCCATTGGTGTGTACTTTATTGTATTAAGTACAATAATTATTATTACATAATAATTACAATTATACATTTATAATAATAATTATAAATAACATGGAGGTGATTTGACATGATATGATAAACACGGTTTCAATAGAATAAGCCATCATGATGAAGCAATTTTGAAATAGAGTTTTGTATCCATGTGTCTCCTGGAATCAAGCTCCTGGGTATGCCAAACAAAACAAAACACCAAAACAAACAAACAAACAACAAACAAAAACAAAAACAAAACTGTATATAGTCTCATAATAATTCAATCAAGTTTTTATAGCTTCTAATAAGTATAATATTAAAATGTTATGTTGAAAGCTCTTTTAAATCTTCAAACTACAGTCTTATTTCACTGTGTTGGCCCTTTGTACTGTACCTTACTCACTATTATATTCAGTCTCAACTCCTTTTAATTATTTCTTTTGAACATGTGCTCATAATGATTTTCATATACATAGACATTGCAGAATAATTAACACAATCAAATTACTTAACACAATCAAGTTACTTAACATAATCTTTATTTTACATCATTACCATCTATTTGTATTGGAAACATTTGTCTATTATTTTTTTGGTCTACTTTTACTAATTAAAGGAACAATTCATCAAGAGGACATTACAATTCTAACTCATATTCACCCAACTCAGGCTCACACAATTTCATAAGACAAATAAAGCTAGGCCTGAAGCTAGAGATCAATCTCAGCAATGTAATAGTGAGTTGATGTTGTGGAATATTACTTTAACTGTGTAAAGGTGTGTTACATGTGTTCATGCTGCATTTGTTTAATGATGTAAAGATGTGCTGCTTTGCCTCTCTAAGGCACCTGATTGGTCTAATAGAAAGCTGACTAACCAATAGCAAGGCAGAGGAGGGATAGGCAGGGGTGGTGGGTACAGAGAATAAGTAGGAGGAGAAATCTAACAGAAGGGAGAAAAAGAGCATGAGGGAAAAACAGAGGGAGACGCCCCAGGCCAGCCAGTCAGCCAGCTGCCAGCTAGCTAGACATGGAGGAAGCAGGAAAAGTAGGACATAGAGAATGAAAGAAAGGTAAAAGGCCCCAAGGCAAAATGTAGGTGAAGAGAAACAGGTTAAATTAAGTCATAAGAACTAGCAAGAAATGAGCCTAAGCTGAGGCCAAGCATTCATAATAAATAATAAGTCTCTGTGTCATGATTTGGGAGCTGGTTGATGGCCCAAAAGAAAGCCTGTTGCATGTTGACTTGAATTCCTCACTCTCACCAATATACAGGTCATCTGGACAATAAACTAAACTAAACAGAGAAACAAAAGAGTTAAGTGATATCATACATCAAATATGGAGATATTAGACTTCTACACAACATTCTTCTAAAACACTGCATCCCATGGAGAACTAAAAAGTATGTCATATATTATGATGCAGTCATCTCAATAAATACAGGATAGCTGAGTGCTGGTGGTGTACGCCTTTAATCCCAGCACTTGGGAGGCCAGGTAGATCTCTGTGAGTTTGAGGCCAGCCTGGGCTACTGAGTAAGTTGCAGGAATGGTGCAAAGCTACACAGAGAAACCCTGTATCACCAAAAACCAATCAACCAACCAACCAAACAACTAACAACTAAATAAATAAATAAATACAGGATAATTAAAATAACTTTTTGTATTCTTTCTAATCACAATGACACCAATGGGAAGAGAAACTACAAGCTATTTACAAATTTATTGAGAAAATAATATTCTATTGAATGGTGAATGGGTCATAGCAGTTCTGAAGGAAATTTATCTTTCTCAAGTTTAATATAAATCAAAATACAACATACAAAACTCATGGGGAACAAAGAGGGTAATCCTAAAAGGGAGGTTTATAGTTCTGAGTACTTAAATTAATAACATAAGAGAGGTCTCAAACATGACATAAGATAAACAAGAACAAGCCTATTACAAAAGCAGTAGATGGAAAAAATAACTAAAATCATAAAATAGAAATGAAAAAATTCAGAGTCAACGACAATGATTAGTACTAAATACATTACATGCATGTATGAAAATATTACAGTGGAACATATTATTATATCATCAGTATATGCTAATAAAAACTCCCAAATAAATAAAAATTTAAAGGGCAAGACCTGCTTTCCTAGAAAATCTTAGACATATAACACACTGTTATTAATTATAGTCACTATGCTTACCATTAGCTGTCCAGAGTTTATTCATCTTGTAGCTCAAATTTGCCCTATGACCCGGGCTCTCTTATGGTGATATTTTATTTGTGCTGAAATGTGATTTTATTTGTGTGTTAATAAAGTTGCCTGGAGATCAGAAGTCACAGTGAGCCATAAGTGGGAGTCAGGCGGCGGTAGCACACGCCCTTAATCCGATCACATGGCAGGCAGAGTCTCTGTGGTCAAGGACACATTCAAAGCAAGTTGACCTGAACTTTTAATTCCAATACCAACCATAGAGTCCTGGAGGTTTGTATAGACAGGTGGTGATGAGTAAATCATGTGGTTGGGTTTAGAGCCAATGAGATGGCAGAACAGAAAGGCAATAAAAAGACAGGCCTCTCTTGGGGGAAGGATGCAGCAAGTTGTAAGATAATTTCTTTCTTTTTGAAATAGTATTTTTATTTTATAATTAACTTAATTTCACATATCAGCCACAGATTCCCCTGTCCTCCCTCCTCCCATGCCCAAGCACCCCTCCCGCCAACCCAACCCCTATTCCCACATCCTCCAGGGCAAGGTCTCCCCTGGGGAGTCAGCCCAGCCTGGCAGACTCAGCCAAAGGAGGTCCAGTCCCCTCCTCCTTACACCAAGGCTGAGCAAAGTGTCCCAGCATAGGCCCCAGGCTCCAAAAAGCCAGCCCATGCACCAAGCCAGGACCTGACCCTTTAGAATTTCATCTACACTCTCTCTTGTTCTTCCACTGCTCCTACTAGTAGTGACCACCTTTCTACACTGTGTTGATGAGCTATATTTTTTAGTTCATTATGTAAATGACGGTAATATTTGTCTTTCTCTGTCTGAGCTAGCTCACTCTACATAATGTATTTCAAATTCATCATTACTCTGCAATAAATATGGTGAACATGGGAACCTATGTCTTGTTCCTGAATTTAGAGAAAATAGCTTTGTTTCTCACCATTGAGTATGATGTTATACATGGTCTCTATGTGCAATTTGTTTATCATGAAGGAATATTCAATTTTGTCAAATGATTTTTCTAATATATTGACATGATTTTTATGCAACACTCAGCTTATGTGGCGCTTCACATTTACTTATTTATAAATGCAAAATGTCCTTGGGTATCAGAAGTGAATGTCATTTGATTATGACAGACAATCCTCTTAATGTGGTGTTGAATTCAACTTTTATTTTCCTGTGAGATTTGCATCTGCATTTTTCAGGACAGTTGGCTAGGGGTGTAATGGTTTTCACTTGTCTCAAAGGAGGGTTTTGAGACATATGTTCATTCCTCTTGAAATATTTTTTTGCGTGGGGGGGGTTGAAAAGAATTGATATTAATTATTTAAATTTTTAATTGACTACTGATGATTACCATTTACCTAATGCAATAGGTATTTCAATTACTCTATTTTTTATTTCTGTTTTGTCACTCCTTTGTTCATTTCTTCCTGCCTTGCAATCTTCTCTGTGAAGTGATGGCTTTTTGTAGTGCCTTCCTTTGATTTCTTTCTTTGAATCTTTCTGGGTTTCTATTATGGGCTTTTTCTTTGTAGTTTCTGTGAGGGTCACCTAAATCATGTTACAGTTACAACACAGTATTTCAAGTTAACAACTTAATTTTGATACAAAAAATATTAATTTCATTCTCCTTATGTATTGTGTTATTTATTTTGCAATTTAACCTTTTAATAGTTTGTTTTAATTTTATCTTTAAATTTTTTCCGTATATGTTATACATTAAGTACACCCTCACACTCTCTTATTCTCCATTTTCTCATCTCCTGCTGGTCTCCTTTATTCTTTCTCCTCCTACATACCTGCACTTCTTCTTTTCATGTACTATATATATTCATGATTTGATGGATCTATAGAATAAAATCTAAGAACTACAAATGTGAGAAAACCTACAATATTTGCCTTTTTGAGACTGGCTTAATTTTGCTTAATATTATTATCTCCAGTTGCATTCATTTTTTTCTGCAGACAACATAACCTATTTGTTCTTTATGACTAAAAAGTTTCATCGCAACAGTATACATTTTTATGCTGCATAACTTTTCTTAATTGCATTATTGTAATTGTGGGTGTTTTAATGCATCTCATTTAAACCTTAATATTAGAGCTTGGATGAGTTTTATACATCATTATTACAATTGTAGAGAATTCAGAACCGGTCCTATATTAATTTATCATTGAGTTTAACATGCTTATGTGTTCCCACACTTCCCATTAACAAAGCTTTGTCTTAGTTTACCAAAATTAAAGCTTTGTCTTAGTTTACCAAAATTTGGCAAGTAAAATAGACTTATTTCCACACAAATGATATTAATCTTCTTGCCTTCCCCTAAAATCCCAGAAAAAGTATAATGTTTAATTTTTTTGTTTTGTATAAAATACACTTAAAATTCTACCACTAAAGTAATTTGGAAGGAATTGACATCTTCTATGATGAAGTATCATTCATATATAGCTGTCTTTTCCTTTGCAATGGAGGAGTGATGAATTGAAAATGACTAGATCTAAGCCTTTATTTGAAGAAGATCCAAGACTTGCAAAGATGCTGTTATGAGATGGAATGCTGCTGGATACCTAGGTGGGAGTGTGCTTATTTATACAAACTTGGCTGCCTCACAAATTTCTCTAGGACTTGTGGTAAGTAGGTCCATTGTTTTGTCATGCCATGAATACCCATCAATACATGGCTGGTTCTGACTGAGCTGGTGATGTTCTTCCTGTATTATCAGTAGTTATAGACTGTTACAGTAATCCTGTGATTTTTTTTTTTTTTTTCTTCAGGCAGAGGAGCATTTAACTCTTGGGTAAGGCTGCTTCCACAGCGCTGTGGACAAGTACAAACTATTTATAGTGAGGAACTTTCTCCAACTTGGCTGAGTAATATCTTTATTGTGATTATTATATCTTAAGGATATAATTCTAGATTGTCCTTTGACATTGCAGTTCATCATCATCTACCTGAATGACTCTGTAATGTTGAAAGTCTCTTGTCTCTCAGGGCCGGAGAGAATCACATCTCACTTGCTCCCCTAAAAGGCACAAAATCAAATTACACCAAAAGGCTCCTTAGAGTACAGCTCTTTGCCAATTACTTGAATTATTTTCAGCCTCTTTGGCACATTTCCCCTCCAGATGAAATGAAATCTTTTAGTCTGCACCACTGAAGGAGTTCATATTTCTTAGTGCTTCCCCATATACAGTATAATGAGGGTAAAAGCTTCTCAGACTCACAGATCTTTCCTATGGTGCCATAATGCAGGGAAAATAACATCCATTTCTGACACATGAAGCCTGCATATTTCCTAAAGAAGAAGAGAAAGGCATTAACATTATACAAGAAAGCTATTTGCTCTTTGCTTTAGATTTCCAAATTTCTGCACACCAGAGAGTTCATACTTCAGAACTACATACATCTGTGCTGAGACACAGGCCCTCTAAGGTGCTTCATTATTGGCACTTAAAGCTGGATTCATGAAACACCTGGTCTGAGTAAGCAATGTGATCAGAGAGCGTCAGCAGGGCAGACAGATTTTAAATGGAAGACTGTTACATACCCAAAAGCCATTTTGCAGCTAAAAACAGCAGTATCAGCAAACTGGTAACAGAAACTTAAATATCCCCAAGTCCATTATTAACACTTGCAGCCTCTAAAGATCAGATGACATGGTTATAAAAGTTCTTACATCTCAGGAGAACATGTTGTTTTGCCTCATTTATCATGTTATAAAAATATTCTTTCTCATTGATGGCCTTCCTTATACTTTGTGATGCCCAGGTGACCCTTGGAGTTTTCTTTCTGGTTTGTTTTCCCAAAGGCTCCAGCAGTGATCTCTGATGTCACTGCCTGTTTCTCAGGATTCCTCCCTTTTCTGAGCAGCACAGCTCTCAGGATTAAATCCTTTGCCGAGAGAATGAAGAACCGGAGGAAAAATCGTTACTCATTGCTTTGTTTGCAGTTCTCATTTGGAATAGTGCTTACCGAAACCGTAAACTTTCCTCACTGTCGCTGTGTCTGTAAGGTCATTGCCTAAACCTGTTGGCCAACCAGAGCTGTTGTTCTCGAGTTTTGTGACTGTAGGGGAATTGGAGGGAGCAATTGGTAAGGCACATGCGCTCGGTTCTTCTGTCATTGTTTCAAGCATTGGTGCTTTTGACAGAATTGAGTATGACCCGTTTGAAACTCTGCATTCGAGAGTTCTTTTTAAGAAGCTGCAAACTTTGGGGCTTTAGAGGGGTCTTTATTCATAGGACTATTTCTGTTGCATAATTCTAACGTTAAATGAGTGAGACTTGTAACTCTACAGTACTGATTGATTGCTTTGGATATCTTCAAAAGATCTATCATCTCAAAAGAGGGAACATGTACATCTACAGATATGACTGGAATAAAATGAAAGGAAGAAGATCATGTTTCATTTTAGTGGTGCATTTTAAAAAACATTTCAACCTCGGAGTATAATGTGGACGTATTCAGAAATGCATCATTACTACTGCTTTCTGGGTTGGGATTAGAGAATGAAGAGGTGGAGAGGAGGGAACAAGGGGGACAGAGGAAGGGAGTGAGGGGAAATGACAGGCGAGGAAGAGAGAGAAAGTGACAGAAAGAGAGGACGGGGGATGGGGGAGGGAGGGTAGATGGACACACACACACAAGGAGAAAGAGAGAGAGACAGAGACAGAGAGAGAGAGAGAGAGAGAGACAGAGAGAGACAGAGAGAGAGAGACAGAGACAGAGAGAGAGAGAGAGAGAGAGAGAGAGAGAGAGAGAGAGAGATCCAGCCAAAGCTCTGAGAACTTTCCCTTATCTGTCCTCTTGTTCAGAGACAGAGTCCATGACCAGATTATGTGTTTATGTCTGAACTACATGTCTATGTTTGATGTAAAATTGAAAACCCTTTCAGAGAAGGGAAGATGTTGCTGTGACCCAGATGAGTCTTCACCAAGTGCTTAACTAGCTAAATTATCCCCTTCACATTTGATGTCATGCTTGTCATTGTTTTTTCAAAGAGAGAATTACTAAAAACTACTTCAATTTTTAAAATTTCTTAAACAGTTTTTCCTCTCCTGCAGAGCAGTCATTAGATAGAGAGAAAAAAATCACTTCTGGCAAACATAACTCCACAGGGTTTGCTGCACATATTTAGTTGTAGTCTCTTGCTTTTCCTAATAACACACACACACACACACACACACACACACACACACACACACACACACACACACACACATTTTTATTACACATCCTCAACTTATGTACTGTCTTGGTTGACAGAAGTACTGAATTGGGACTCAAGGCAGAGTGCTAAGAAATTTGTTTATATATGACAGTGAAAGGGACTGCATTTGCAAGGGGTTATGGTTATGTGAAAGATAAAATCAAGAAGGGTTAGCATTAACCACAGCCAAGGTGGAGTGGAGGCTAGGTATAACGTGCTGCACTGTCATCAACAGTAAGTGGTTGAGGTAGTATGATTTGGCAGCTATGATAACTAATAAGTCCATAGATGTTTATGAGAATCCTACCCTTACATTGATAAACTATAATAGTGACTGATAGGCCAACTCTTCTTGAGCTTTGTGAAGGGGCTCAACATTTGGGGATTTCATAAGAGCTACGCACTTACAATGAGTTACAGAAGTTGTAAGAATAACTGGGTTGAAGAGAACATTGAATGTGTTTTGTTGATTTAATAGCTAACTTTTTAAAATATTGTTTTCCTTTTATTAAATTTTTTTTCTCACATAATATTTCTTGATAGTAGGTTCCTCTCTCTCCACTTTCTCATTTTTCTCACCATGTTCCCTTCCATCTGGATCCACCCCTTTTCTGTCTCTCAGTAGAAAATAAATAGGCCTCTAAGAGATAATAATAGACTAAAATAAGATAAAACCAAAAAAATACATTGGAATAGGACAAAACAAACAGAAGGAAAGAAGCCCAAGGGAGGAAGAATAAATAAAGATCCACCCATTCGCATACTCAAGAAGCTCATAAAAACACCAAACTGAAAGATATAATGTGCAAAGAGAAGACTGTAGGGTGAAAAGAGAGAAGAAAAAATGTGAATAAAATAAACATAGTAAGATAAAATTTGAAAGAAAAAGGAAAGGAAAAACCTTGACAAGAAACTATAAGATAAGGACCAAAGATGCCCTTAGAGTTCATTTTCTGCTGGGCATGCTGTCTATGCTTAAGAGTAGTTTGTATCCTCAGTGAGACCTCTTGGAGAAAACTAGATTTTCATTTGCAAGTGGTGGTAAGAGAATGAGGATGCCCTGATCATGGCCGCAAATCAGTTTGCAATGAACTCCCATGGCTTTGCCACATACCTAAGACAATTAATTTATAAAAAGTAAAGGACTATTTTGGCTCTTGGGTCTAGAAGCTTCAGTCAATGGTAGGGTGAGGCTCTTTTGTGCCAGTGGAGAAAGAGTAGACCCTAGCAAGGAGCATCTGGTAGAGCAAACTGCTGACTTCATTGCTTCATTGGAGCCAAAAAGTAAAAAAAAAAAAAGCAGAAATAAGATGGCCCTAGATCTCAAGGTTTCCTTCAAGGACATTCATTCCCTTAAGACTACTTCTAGTCTTCCATTAGGTCTGCTTCTTAGCAGTTCCACTTCCTGAGTGTCCTGCCATATCAGGCAACCACCTTCTCAGAGCTGTCCCTTGAAGGAACATTTATCCAAACCAGAGCACCTATTTAGTACTTAAAAAATAATGAATTATAATATCATAGGCAAACATTAACACAGGCTTTTTTATTGCCTAAATGTCTATCTGGCATTAAAAAAAACTTTTTCTTGAATAAATTGAAGTATTATAAAAAGAAAAGAGAAAAAAAATAAAGCATTTTTAGGTTGATCTTTATGGTCCTTAATACTCTGTTGTATGCAAAGTTAGTCTAGGTTTTAAGATCATCTGTACAATAGTAAGAAAGTGTTATATGGCTTTTATTTTTAATAAAGTTTCAATGTAATTATGTTCCACTTAGTGAAAAATAAAACAGGTGTTTACGTACAGCTTTAAGTAGGATAAATGAAAGTACTTGGGAAAACTTAAGAGACACACTGGTGGAATGGGTACTATTAACATATTTAGGAACTGGATTTTAAAAGTCAGCAGAAGTTTCTACTAACAGACAAAAATTATTTCCAAATATGGTAGATGAGCTAGAAGTACTTTGAGAATGCTAAACATTTTGAGAAAAAATTCTTAAAAGTACTCCTCAGAGAAAATTGGATGGGTAACTTATGTTAAGGGGTGCAGAAGAAGTTAGTAGGAGATTTGAAAATCTGTCCAAGAATTCTGATGTCAAAAGTCAGGAAATTGAAGAATTTTCAGAGATATGAGGAGAGAGAAATATAGGCATCAGAATATGCCATCAGAATGACTTGTGCATGATGGAAAGATGGAAAAGTATTTAAAAACATAAAATTTGATTTAAATTTCTTCTATACAATCACTTTATCTATATTTGTAAGATTCTCAGTCCTGACTAACTGAGGGAACTATAATACTAATTAGATTGTTGCAGTGACAAGATTTCATTTTGTCACATAAACATACTTAGCCCTCATTGACTAAAAAAATATTTTCTTTCCACTGTATCACAGTAGCTCAATTTGATTACACCCAGACCTCAGTGCATCACCTATACCTACCCTGTTAATCTGAGTAATTAGAAAAAAATGATGCATGATGCATTTATACTTAGGTGAAATGAGTATAAATCTCACCCAACAGCTGGATTTCTGTACTTGGTAACATAGCGTGATTTGAGAAAAGCAATCATCTCCTTTCCTGTTGGCAAAACACTTCACTGGTCTCTCCAATTTGAGTCCTCTTCAGGATTTAGTAGCTTCTCACGTTGTAATGCACAGAACACTACTTCCAGATGGACAGTCTTGTCATATGCTATTTTTATGCTGTACTTTAGAATTTTAAATTGGATTGGTTACTCACCGAACATGAAAAGTGTCCCTTATTGTATACATCAGAGCAATGTTTCAAGTCAGTGTTCTCGTCCAGCTGCTGATGAGTTTAAGGGAAAGCAGGCTAAAGGCAGACAGCAGACAGAAGTTCTTATTTGTGGAGCTCATGGGGATTGAGGACATCACAGAAGACAAGAAATGATTCTTTCATTGAGAGGTGTCCAGTAAGAACTTGAAACTAAAACAAAACACAGACATTTAACAAGATCTTGAAGACAAACAGCATCTTGTCAAATGTGTTCGAGGGGATGATTAAGCACACTGTCCCTGTCTCTCTGTCTCTATCTCACACTCTGTCTCAGTATTGGGATCTGTCTCTATTCCTCTCCTTCCCTTCCTTCTGCCCCCACCTCCTGCCATCACACACACACACACACACACACACACACACACACACACACACACACACACAGTAGAGAGACAAAAAACAAAGAATTAGAATCACAGTGTTATATTACAAAATGCTTCCAGAAACAGATATGTTCATCAAGTCTTGAGGGAGATTACATTCATCTTCACAGGAAAGCTTTTATTTGCAGTGTGAAAAGGAGATAACAGAAAATATACGCAAAGATTGGAGCATGTGCGTGATTGTTTTGATTGAGGTGAAAAGTGATGTGTAAAGAGCTAGGATCTGGTATTTCAGATCTGGATAAAGAACAGGATGTTCAGATTTAATCTGGCCATGTAATGAAGGGCCAGGATAGATAATGTTGTGTATGAAATGTTGACTGACTGGTTTGGTGACTGTCACAGAAGTAGGATGTAAAGGTGCCAAATCAGACAAATAATTTGAACATTGAAAAGGAAAAAGGCCTGTTCTTGTAACTCCAGAAAAGAGCAGGAGATAAGATTATTATTAAACATTAATTGTTTGTATAAGTTCAGTTTTGGATATTTTAGTGGTTTGTCAGGTCAATGTCTTATGAAGTAAACTTGACAGAGATATTGGTACTGTTTTGTTTGGAAGCCACACTATCTAGAAATATTTACCAGACAATGTAGTCAGAGGAAATTACAACAATTTAGGTACAATTCAATTGAAGTGAGAGGTCTTTCCTCTTACCCCTTTTTCGATATGGTGTTCTTGGCACCAACATATAAGCAAGTCGCTGGTTAGTCCAATTATTAATCATATCTACATTAGTGGGTCATTTTATTCCTAAAAGTGGTTTGAATTGATTTTAGCTATTAGCTAGAGACAGTGTATAAATATTTTCTGGCATTATGATGTCTGTACCCTTGAGGAACACTCCATCAAAATCTGGTTTTACATGTCATTCTCTGTGTCAAGAGGTGGTGATTGAGGCTTGTATTGCATTGGAATCCTCTACAGGTATTAGCTATTTACAGTAAATAGCTAATACAATAAATACAATAAAAATTAATATATTTTTTTGTCTGCACCTTAAGTTTGTGTGCCATGTGCATACAGTGCCCTTGAAGGCTAGAAGACGGTGCCAGATTCCCTGGGAGTGGGGTTACAGATGGTTGTGAGCCACTATGTGAATGCTGAGAACCAAACCTCAGTCATCTGGAAGAAGAGCCAGTGCACTTAACCACTGAACCATCTCTCTAGCCCTTACATGGATTAATTTTTGAATCCTATTTTCATCCTAAAACCAAGCCCGTAGAAATTATTAGGAAGCTTTGGAGAATTTGTGTAAAGAATATTCTTCTCAGACAACTTTGTTGTGAGTTAGGGAGGTAAAATCAGGATGTAACCTAAAGCTATCGGTATGACATGGGTTTAAAACTATCCTTTGGAGCTTGGTGGGCTCACCATAGAATAAACATTGGAAGACAATGACTCCCACTTGCCCAAATGTTACAGAAACCAATAGTTTAGCAAGGATGGCAGGGTCCCCAGGAGCCCCTTCCCGATCCTTTCCTGGTTATTAATAGGGCCAGTTTTGGGCAGGCTCAGTGCAGGTAACTGCAGCTGCTGTGAGTTTAAGAGTACAATGGCTGTGCAGAGCACAGATGGTGGGATGTCACAGCCCTTCTCTTTATCTTCCAGCTGTTATATTCCTTTTGCTCCTCTTCTGTCACATCCTTGAGCCTTAGAGTGTGGTGATACATATGTTCTGTTGAGATATGACCACTGTTACTTATTGATACTTGTACTTTTCTGCTTCTGCAACAGTGGTGAGTCTATTCATTCCCTGCAGTTCACTGAAAAGTGAAACTTCTGTCATGAAGGCTCAGAGTCATGCTTATCTATGGGTTTAAGCATCAAAATTTCGACAATGTGCCACTTTAGCTAAATACTGCCAATATGTTCTCCACTGGAACTCATGATTTTCCAGCCATGTGTTTTTGGTAAGGTATGTATACTTTTGCGGTAGTGGTATGACTATTATGGGATAACAGACCTTTCTCTGATGGGATTGACTCTTGCTCCATGGGAAGGAATACACGCATGATATTTCAAGTTCTGCTCATGTAGAACTCTTAATTGCATGGGTAACAGATTCACTCTCTTGTCAAAATGTAGTACTCTGCTTCATCACATCTTCTAGTTTAAGGTTGGGTTTCAGTATTGATATTCATCTTAACGACTCAGCAGCTTGAATACCTCAAATACCCCTGATGTCACTTTTCCTGTAGAGTTCATGTCTTTCCTTTTAATTTCCAGTTAGGTAAAAGGTCTTGTATTCATGCAGCTTCTTTCAGATTGAACCAAACTAAGTAATGTCTAACAAGTGTGGCTGTGGCCATGTACACAGTGACACATAGTATTTGAAATCCAGATTGCTATAGAAAATGCACTCCATTTTATAATGTTTATGATCATTTTCATTGGAACTAGCGGAAAACAATAAGCACAATTGTTTAAGCAATAAATAACTTATTTTCCCAGGTGAAAATTCCAGAGTAAAATTTAGAGACTGGTTAGCCAAGTGTCTCAGTCTTATCACTGGGGGCCTTGGTTTGCTCCATGTCTGCATCCAAATCCTGGGAGCTTTTGTGTTATATCCACTTCCCTTATGGATATATCTTTGCTACAGGTAGCTTGCATATTTTTCCTAGGACAAAGTAACACAAGTCCAGTGTTTTAACCAATAGAGATTTATTGCCTAGTAATTTTGGAGGTTGCAAGCATGACCCAAATTGTGGGCTGGTTTGATCCTTCAGAGGAATCCATAGGAGAACCTGTTCCTTGCCTATCTCCCAGCTTCTGGTGGTTTGCAGTTCCTAGCACTGTCTGTCATGTCAATATAGATACACCCACTTCAGTCTATGCCTTCATCTCCATAAATATTCTCTCTGGGTCTACAGCATTGCATAATCAGTTATATGGAAAGACAATAAGGACTGGCACAGGGGCATTCTTTCTCTCATATGACCTTGTCTTAAATTACATCAGCCATGATACTCTCTCTGAATCAGGTTATATTCTGAGTATGAGGGCTAAGGCTGCAGCACATCTTTTGTAAGAGTAGAATTAAAGCCATAATACATCCTTGGCACCACATCTTCATGTAATTGATAAAACAACTTAGGAGACACTGTGCTTCTTCCTTATTTTCTTTTGAAAATTACACATTCCCATGTGCATCAAGGCATCAGGTATCTCAATGTAGCTGAAAGTTTTTCTGTGTCCCAGCCTTCTGGTGATTGGGATAAATCTCTCCCACTCATGTCCCCCAAGTAAACACACACAGAATTATATTAATTATAACTGCATGGCCGTGGCTCAAGCTTTTTGCTAGCTAGTTCTTATATCTTAAATTAGCCCATAACTATTAATCTATGTATCAATACATGTTCCGTGGCTTTACCTGTGTCCCATTACATGTTGCTCCTTGGGCGGCTCACTGGCATCTCTTCTTCTTCCTGTCTCTCTCTTTGAATTTCCCACCTGCCTCTAAGCTGCCTTGCCATAGACCAAGTGGCTTTATTTATCCACCAATCAGAGCAACACATATTCACAGCATGCAGAAAGATACCCACAGCATCTCAATGATAAGAAAAATGTCACCTCATTTGTGTAAACCAATCAGAATAGGGGCTACAAGATCATTGTGTGTAATAAAATATTTTAAAGTGTGTTACTTTTGTTTATGTTGCATTTGTCTAACTCTGGGACACTGTGTTACTGTATCTGTGTAAAACACCTGATGGTCTAATAAAGAACTGGCCAATAGCAAGACAGGAGAAGGGATAGGCAGGGCTGGCAGGCAGAGAGTTTAAATAGAAGAAGAAAACTGTGAGGAGAGATGGAACAGCCAGAAAAAGAGTAGGACTCCAGGGACCAGCCAACCAGCTAAACGCACAGCAAGCCACAAAGTAAGAGTACGATTTACCTAAGTAAGGGGACAGGAAAAGGCCAGAGGTAAAGGTAGCTGAATAAGTTAAGGAAAGCTGGCAAGAAACTAAGCCAAGATAAGGCTGGGCATTCATAATTAAGAATAAGCCTCTGTGAGTGATTTATTTGGGAGCTGGGTGTCAAGTCCTCCCACCCCCCCCCAAAAAAAGAGTAAAATAAACAAACAAACAAACAAACAAAAACAACAATTGTCAGTGGCCTAGACTAAAAGCTGGCATGGTTTGCTGTAAAGATTCGGACAGGAAGTCAGTTAACTTTGAGTGGCACATATTTTTTATATTGTAACTACAAGGCATTCACAGACAGTAATGAATGGATGTGACTGTCTTGCCAAAGTTTCTCTCCTTAAACTAATAAACAAACAAACAAACAAACAAATAAAAAGATAAATCAATGGCTGAATTTGACCTCACGGCTGCAGCTTGCCTTCACACCTTACACTAGTACAAATATACTGTCTGAAGCTGGTGACTAACCCAAGTTTCTTAGAAATATAAGACTGGAACCAATTCTTAATTTAATTTTATTGAAACAAAGAAGTTTAGTTTGTCTTGGGAGACATCATTCAATGAATTGTAGTATAAATCAAAACTTCTTTAATTTTGTGTCCATTTTGGTATATCTTATCATTATTATTTCCTTGATCATGCTGTTTTGCAAGAAAGGCTTTGGAGGTAGCAGTTAAGTTATATGGGCTTAGATTTTTTTTTTTGTAGTTAGTCAATTTGATGACTTTAGTCAGTTCCTAAAATGCTCTATGTCACAATTTTATGTCACTAAATTGAAGTTGTAACATCAGACAGCAGTATCTAACTTCTATGTGATATCTCATATAACTTTGGTATAGATTAAATGATAAGTTAGAAATCACTCAATTCATTGTAAATGACCAGGTTTTGAGTATTTGGTCTATTTTCAACAGAACTTGAGGTAAAACTTTATAGAGAATTTTTTTTTATCTCAATAGTATTTTTTCTTAGGTTACTTTCCTCTAACATTTCCTTTAGCTATAATAAGTTCTTATATTATGTATATGAATGAGTAATTGGTATAAGGTGAGAGTATAGAAGAAGCGGAAAGACTGTCAAGTTTAACTAATGATACCTGTGGTCACATATTGAGGAATATAGGCTATATTTCAGTACATTCAAGTTATGGGTTTGGGTTATATTGTTCTTCACAATCTGTAGGTGGATTTTTCTTTGGATCACCAGCTCATAAAAAAAAAATGACATAGAGACTTATTATTAATTACAAAAGCTTGACCTATAACTTAGGCTTGACCCACTAGCTTTATAGCTTAAATTAACCCATATCTTTTAACCTATGCTTTTATGTGGCCCAGTTACCTTTACTTTGTACTACTCATCCTGCTTCCTTCATGCCTGGCTCATGACCCCTCCTTTCTTCTTCCCAGAGCTCTCTCTCTGTTCAAGAGGTACCACCTATACCTCCTGCATAGCTATTGGCCATTTAGCTTTTTATTTAACCAAGCACAGTGTCACATCTTCACATAATGTAAAGGAATATTCCACAGCAACAATCAGAAAGAGTACTCTAGGGTGGAAAGAATAGTCTTGTGTTATATTGCAGTGACACTGGCAGGGTTCATCTGAAAGTTTACTATCTGAACTATGTGATTAGTTTGCATGGCATGTGATTAGATACAGTTCAAATGATGCTCCTAGCTTATCTCCTTGATCCTGCTTGCTCTGTATCCAGCACATTCACAGCAGTATTGTTTACTGAGGGAAGATGGTCTAAGAATGATAAGCATGCTTCATTACTTACCTTTCTTATCACTGTGACCAAAGCCACTTAAGGAAAGAGAGATTTGGGGTCACAGTTTAGAGACTATAGTCCGTCATGTGGAGGAAAGGACGGTTACTGGGGTGACTCCTTCTGGGACAGTAGGTACTTTCCATGCAGCTTTTCTGTATCTTGGTGGATCGGGAAGCAGGAAGATCAGGCTGAACACACTCAGGGCCCATGCCCCTCAACCCACTCCTGGCCTGGAAAGATGGCTCAGTACTTTTCTAGAGAGCTCAAGTTTGGTTCCCTGCATCCGACATCAGGCTGCCCACAACTTCCTATAATTCTAGCTTCAGTGAATCTGATGCTCTCTTTAAGCCTCCATGTTCAGCTGAATGCACATGTACATACATAACCATAGAAACACACACACACACACACACACACACACACACACACACACTCATAAACTATAATAATACATTTTAAAAATAAGCAAATAAGCAACAACAATAATTCATTCCTGCTAGCTAGACAACAGTTCCCAAGGTTCCATGATCTTCACAAACCATACCACATGCTGGGGCCAAGTATTCAAACATGAGTCTATGGGGACATTTTACATTCAGACTAAGATATGCACCTTTAATGTCTTCTTTTTGGACACACATTAATGTGCTTTTGTATGTGACACTAAAATAGTAAGTACTATTATTTTCTTTTACAGGGTGCTATTAGTATCACACAAAGATGATATTATTTAATAAGGCTTCTTATTCTGTTTTTTCACATTCTATATTTATTTCTAATTAAAACAAAATTTAAATTTCCTAATTGTTGACTTCCAGAATTTTGGAAGGGAAAAGTGGCTTTTTTATATATGGAAGTCAATCAAGTTAAACCCAGAAGAGGAGTTAATCAAAATCACATAAACCTTAATGACACATGTTTAGTGGTCTGCATACTATAGGAACTTTAATATGGAAAGCTTCAAAATATTGTACAAGTGTATGAGGGGCATATAATGCATCTTCCACATCCCCATTTTACAGGCAATGTGGAAGGGACTTTGTAATATTCACTTCTTGGCTTTCATGTTTCCACTAAAAGTAGGCTCACTATACTTCTTGGTTAGAAATTAAATATATTCGTGTTAATATTTATAATGCCCCATTTATTTCTCAAGTGAATTTTAGCTTAGAAAAGAATTCAGGGTTCATCATAGATACATATGTTACAAAGCTCTCTATTCCCCTGCAGTGATTATTTTTAACTAAAGTTATCAGATCCTGCATCATTTAAAACAATATTTGTGTATGAGGGAAGGGTATTTCTGCCCAGGAACGTGTGTGCATGTGAGCGGAAGGCAGAGGTTGATGTCTGCTGTCTTCTTCCATGACTCTCGTTTTACTTTTGGAGGCAAGCTGTTGCACTGAAGATGGGGCTTGTCATTCGGTTAGGCTGCCGGGCCAATGAGGCCCAGGGATTTGCTTCCCCACCTACATCCTCTTGTACAGAGTCTGGGCCTGGTTTTCTACATGGCGGCTGGAGATCCAAGCTTAGTGTCCTCACGCCTGCGTAGTAGACCCTTTACTAACTGAACCAACTCTTTGGTCCTTGTATATCCCTTGACAAGAATATGGGAGCGGGTATTATCTCTGACTCTTTTGCTTGCTTGTGGAACTCTTTTCCTCCCATTGGGTTGCCTTGTCCAGCCACAAAACGAAGGCTTTTGCCTTGTGCTATTGTACCTTGCCTTGTTCCATTTTGACTGTCCTTTCTTGGTGGCCTGCTCTGATTTGAAGGGAAATGGAGGGGAAGTGGATCTAGGGTAAGTGGCGGGAGGGGAAACTGTGGTCTAGATGTATTGTATGAGAGAAAAATATACTTTCAATAATAAAAACGAGTGTCTCACTTGCTTTATATCCATTTTCTCGAAGACTGCATTAAAAGCTAATCTATAATAATAGAATATGTGAAATTATAGAACACTAACTCTATTCTATACAGTTTTATCTATTTTGTCTTTACTACTTCTGCCTTTTTTTTTTTTTTTTTTGGCTTGTGTTTTTACTTTAGATAAATTGGTTAATCTGTATCTACTTATATGTATCATTATGCCACAAAAGGGTTGCCAATTTAATGGATTGGCCAAATCTACTGATAGCTTTTGTCTCTGCAGATATGCACCAGTTGCTAAATATATAATGTATGAGATGCTGTTTGAGACTAAATATATCATGTACAGGATAATGTTTTATATATATATATATGATATTAGATAAAGTTATAGTAACAGCAAATTTGATGTAATCCCTTCTATATGACTTACTAATTGCTGAATTAAACAAATAATTAAAATCCTTTCAATTTTTAGCATACTTTAAAACCTCTGGAACTTATATTTTTTTTCTGCTGAGCTTTGCATAAAATAGTTAATGGGGAAAACCACATGGATATTAAGAACAGTTGAAACCTGTAAGTTGTTTAAATCAACCAATTTAGGCTTCATGTAATGTGTTGTTCTGTAGTTGTGAGAAGAGTTTGTTTATGTATGCATGGCATGTAAAAACTTTTTTTAAATGGAGATGCATTACTGACAACTGTTTCGATTTTTCTTTCTGCATTTTAATATAGATAAAACAATAATACTGAAGCAGAACCAACACAGTTAACTCCTAGGTAATAATTATTTTTAGCTAAAGAAGACAGTACCTTTATTCTCCACAATACCATACTACAAAACCTTCTCTGCTCTTAGAATTGGCTTGCTAAGAATCCAGGCTGATCCAATGCAAAGACTTCAACCACTTGGGAATATTCTATTCATCATAAACCAATAAAGTCCAAGCTTATTTCCTGCTGAGACATTTTGAACAAATTGTATGTCAGGTTTTGTGTGGAGTACAAAAGTCCCAAGACCTTTCGACAAATTCTGAAGTTTTCATTTCATTTGAAAAGGCCCAAATCAAGACAATCAGCTATGTGTGTGCATGTTCTTTGTGCTGTGTCTGATGCACACCTATATCGCTAGGTAGAGACATTTTATCTTTTGAAATTTCTATACAGCAAGACATAAATAAAAAATAAAAGAATCAAGTCTTTCTGATGAATACTTTGAATTAAGAGAACAATGGTCAGGCTGATGTTCTGAACACTGAAATTTCAGGTTACTCATTCATTTTCTTCTGTCAATAAAACACAATATACCCTAGTTTAACCATAAGCATAATTTTTAATACTGTTGGAGATGTTAGGATTCATATGAAATCTGTTCATTTCCTGATCTTTCCTTCTCTTTGTTCCTTTAAGGTGTAAAAGTTATAAAAGCTTGTGTTAGAAGTCACATTGCAATCCACTTTACTTAGCCCTGTGTTTATGACATGATTGGTATCAGATCAGGGAATTGAGAAACCATTCCATCTGACTGGGAACGTAGCACATTTTGATTACAACACTACCAATGAGACAGATCTCCCCTCTCTGATTCTAGGAACACCCTATTGCTCTTGTACTGACACCAGGAATCGTTCTGTCTTTTCAACCTTCTCTAAAGATCAGATTATCCCTGGTTCTGGGACTTGACAATAACTCTAGTGCATTATCAGTTGTCAAGGCATGCTCCCTATGACCTTAACACATCCTGACAATCACTAGATGAAATGATTCTTTCTTATATCCTTAAGAAATTGTCATGGTTGCCACACTTCGCAAAGATTTGAAAGAACACATGCATTAATGAGAAGAACTTAAGCCTAAAGCTTTTAGCTTAATTGTGCATGCAGTCAAGGTAGAAGGGTCAGAATGCAGCATCTTGTACTGCAATCACTTTAATTTTTTTCTTTATACTTAAGCCCTAAACCTTCCTAGGTTGTCCTGAATAAATAAGAAGATAAGAGAATTAAGCATGTGTCTTGAAAATAGAACCCTAAATTCTTACAAAAGATCAGGCAGAAATCTGTTCATCTTTGCAAGCTTGAAGAATAAGGCAAAGGTCTACTAGTTACAAAAAGATGGAGATAAGAACAGGTGGGAAAAGCTTAAATGGCACTTTTCTCCCCTCATTTACATCATCTCCAAGGTTTGATTTCCCTCTAAGGATCCATTCTCAAGCAAATGAAGAAATATACCTGGGATTTCAAAACATGCTGAAAATACTAAAGAGTGAAGATATTTCACAAGGAAAAAATTCTTTGTCAATATTCCATTTAAATTTTTTGTTAACTTTTAATTTACTGTGTGTGTGTGTGTGTGTGTGTGTGTGTGTGTGTGTGTGTGACATGCATGTGTGATGTGTGTTTGTGGGTACATGCTAGTTCTAGAGTGCATGAATGGAGGTCAGAGGACAACTTGTATTAGTCAAATCTATCCTTCTACCATGTGGGACTAGTCTTGAACTCAGGTCATTGGGCTTGCCCTAAACACCTTTACCCACAGAACTATGTCCTTTTAAAGGTGATCACCCTGTCATAATTGATATTCTATAAATAGGCCGAAATACATTTTGGAAGGAACTTTTTAATATCTGAACATTTGTTTTGGCAATGAGAGAGCATCTTCTGGACTGGAAACACCTTTGTTAGTTTCAGAGGACTAGACCGTTCTATATGCAAAATGATTTTCTGGAGAAACAAGCATTTCATTAGGCAGCTGCCTGGAAATGTTAAGAGATGCTAATTGCTTGGCAGACTGTGAGAAGCAGGGAGCATAGAGAGATGCTTTTGTTACCCCCAATTCCTGGAAAGCAGAAAGTTGCATCCCATAGAATCTAAAAAGTCCATTTTCTGTTTAGGATGCTTCTTTCATGTTTATTTAAATGAGTCTTATATTTCTTCTAACAAAATACTGGATGAAATTTAAGACAGAGCACAAAAACTCGTCTCCACACATTGGAGAGTTTCACTGAAGAAATTGTACCACAAGGACCAGATTATCATTCTTACCATTAAAGTAATACTCAAATATTAGAATTCATTGTTAAACACCACACTTAGAGGTAGAGTTAATTGCTGGTCACTTTGGTTTCTTTGAATGAATACTAATATATGCATTGATATGTACATAGATAATAAGCTCCTAGTAAATCCCTTTTAATGAAAAGACCTCCACCCATGTCATTTATAACCCAAATATTTCTAGCTTCCTCATTCATGGTTTCAGTTAATGTACTGCATCACCTAAAAATAGAAAAGCCTTCTGAGTAAAACTCAAATTATTAAACAAGTTTTAGATTTTTCAGTGGTATTTCAATACCTTCAAGAGCTATTTGTTATAAAACAAACATGCCTTAAACACACACACACACACACACACACACACACACACACACACACACACTTTATGCTTTATAACAAAGCAAAAGCACATTTATTCTGTGACCATATTTGTCAGGTACTTTTATGCCTTGTGAATTATTCTTATCTTTTCAACAATCATATTGGTATGTTCTGCCATTATAATTACCCCCAGTTTATGAAGAAGAAAAAATTCATATATAAATAAAAACACCAAAAGAGAGGTGGTACCTGCAGAGATGGATGGACCAATTTGCACTGCACTACTTTATAGAGATTGGAATGTTGTAGACCCAAAGGCCAGTTACCATATCTTTGGCTAGTTCTAGCCATCTGGAGTCGCCATCCTTGCACATATCTGCATCAGAACTAACATCTTTTGACTGGTAGCTAGAAACTTATTAGAATATATTCACTTAGTAGACACTTATCTTACACTAATCCCAAACTCAAGAATGCCCTTAGCATCTTGGGCCTATAGAAAAGCTTCTCTCTCATCATTCTGTAGCTATCTTTTTTGTATGCCCACTGATGTATTTTAAACTTCTCTTGACTTATGACTTTCTTTGCTCTATAAAACTTCATGGAACTGCTTCCACATTGGAATACAAAATTTGGCCTAATGTTCCCAGGCCATTATTCAAATTAGCCCTAGACTATCTCTTATTCCCTTTAAGAACAAAGCTATTTTTTTTTTTCCATTGACACATGTAAGGTACTTGTATAGAATTGTACAACCAGCTGATACAGGTTTAAACACAATTAGTCTAGATTGAGCAACTTCATCTTAAGTTTTGTACAATGGTTCATAAACTTGGATTGCACCTGACTCACTCAGACTATTACAGTGGAGGCTGGATCCCAGCTCCAAAGTTCCTGACCCGATATGTACAAGGTTAATACCATTATAGTTAAAATGCCAGAAAATTTGCCTTATAGTGTTTTGAGGTAATGCTGATGCTGTCAATCAGGACGCTATACTTTGAGAAGTTTTATTTATTTTTATTTATTTATTTATTTATTTATTTATTTATTTATTTATATAAATAAAGGAGAACCAGGAATAGGTCAATCATGTTCAACTCACAAACCCAGAAAATTCCTAAAAGAAATAGAGGAGAAAAAAATAAACAAACCATCTAACCAAGCGTAAACAACCAACAAATTACCAAACACAGTATGTACTCACTCATTAGTGGATACTAGATGTAAAGCAAAGGATAGCCAGATTACAACCCTCAGCTCCAACTACAACCCACAGCTCCATAGAAGCTAGGTAGTAAGGTGGATCCTAAGAGGGAAGTATGGGTCACCCTGGAAATAGATGAGATCTCCTGAGTAAACTGGGGGTGGGGGAGAATAGAGGGTAGGAGATGCAGAATGAGAACATAAAGCACTTTGAGAAGTTTTGCATTGCATTATGGTGTTTTTGAATTATGTAACTATCATGTCTTCTAGTAGACTAGATATAGCCTCTTTGATGGCAGAGATCATATATTATTTTTACATTTCAATGTCCCTTAACCTATGTTTGTAAGTAGTAAGTAACTATCTGCTCAATGTATGAGTGAATTAATCTCCAGAATTACTTTAAAATGCAAAAGAACCTAGACATAATAATTAGTGAAGCTGCTACATTATAAATAATTTGTTAAGTGGATTTATTCATGATTGTTAGGTAGCTAGTTAGACATTATCAAGTTGGGAACAGAGTGAGGTGGTATTTGAGCTGGGATTCCTCTCTCATTGACAACAGCCTTTAAAGCCAAAAATGAAACAACAGTGATTTAATTCCTGGTCAGAGGAATAGGATCTGGCTTACTTTGGTCTTGAGAGCAAAGTGACATCACAAACTACTTGAAAAGTCATTTACAACTAACTAAACCTGGGTCCACCCATGATCCCTGAACCTTATAAGATTAATACTTAGTAGAAAGTTATATTGGTTATATTTCTGTTGTTGTTGCAAATATACTGCCAAGGCAACTCAGTGGGAGAAAATGTGTTTCATCTTTAACTTTACAGCCCTTTATTGAGGGCAGTGAGGGTACAAGCTCGAAGGCAAAAACCCTGGAGGAATTTGCTTGTTGGTTCTTTTTCTCCCTTTGGTATACCCCCTGGCTTTGTTAGGTTTCTATTCTGCTTTGCTTATACAGCTTAGAAGCATATACACAGAGGATGGCATTACCCACTGGGTTGGGGTTCTACATCAATTAACAGTTAAAACAATCCCTCAAAGACATGTTCACAGAGCAACTTGAGGAAGACAATTACTCAGCTATGATTCCTTTTTTAAGGTGACTCTAGGGTGTATTAAATTGACAGCTCACTAGGATAGTCACTTTCTAAAATATACTATGTTACTCTCTCCTGCAAAAGAATCAGTTTAAATGAACTTGTCCATCACCTACCTAGGTGGGGGAAGTCTAGCTAAGAAATGCTGATTGAGCTATAGACTTCAGATAAAGTACAAAGCATATGTAAAATGTAGATCAAGACAATCATCACTCCAGCCATCATCCACTCTCACACTTTAGAATGCACCCTGCTCTAAAATAAACTCCGTCTTTTATATTGTGTTCTGTGTATCATCGAATTCAATGTGGAGACCACCAGGAGAAGGAAATCATGGGGACTGAAGATTGGGAATCTGATAAGATAACAAAATAAACAAATTAGCTATCTCAAAAGTCATAGAGGATTTTATGACTGGACTTTCTGATGGAATTGTGAGGAATTGCTGGGAAAAGAATAAGTGACATTCCTGGAGGTGGGAAATGCCAGGTGCAACCCTGCAGTCAGGATCTAGATTGGAAGCTCAATGCTAGTTTAAAGCTTGGGTGGTGAGGGAACTCAAACATAAGAAGAAAAGAAAGAGAAAGTTGTACCTTTGCTTAGATCAGTCATGTGAAGAAGTTTATGGACTACTTAGAAAAACAAAACTGTTGTGTGAAATTTTGATTGCCTTCTGATGCTCCCAAAACTGCCAATAAAAATTTGCTTTGAATCAGAGGGTGGAGCTAGCTACCAGCTGACCAAAATTAACTATAGACGTTTTGAAGGACTGAAGATAGATAGACAGGCAGGAAGTAGTAGGGCAGGGCTTAAAGAGGGTCTCTGCCTTTTTGGATCAAGGAACTAAAGAGAGAGGGGGTCACTGGTCTCTGCTGTGTCTCTGATCATTTAGGTTCTTACTGCGATATCTGACTCCTGAGTTTTCACTGATAAAGAATAATTGGATAAATGCATCACAAAGGTTTATGCAGCAATAGACTTGATATTGTGAACCAAGTGCCAGTGCTGGAGAACATTGGACAAGAACAGAGTTTGAGCTTTATTTTCTCACCAGTAATTGGTGTTTAAGATACTAGGAAATTCGAGTGGCTTAGCATATATGGATCTTAACTCCAGTGCTTACAAAAATCAGTTTGAAATGTTCTGTAACACTCCTAGTTCATGTCATCAACAAACAGCAGACTTCTGTTACGGTAGTGTTGGGGTTCTGAAAACCACACTCCAAAGTGTGATTCTTGGACATGTTGACATGTTAAGCTGAAGGAATGATCTCAGCCTTAAGGACTGACTTTGGACTACCCTCTTTCCATGCTATCTTCTTTTTCTCCTATAGTAGGTTGGCACTCTCTCCAGATTTCCAGTATCTGCTGAAAGGCTGAGCCTATCTTAAGGAACACAAATGACTTCAGTGTTCAAGGTAGACTCCCATTGACCAAGGAAGATTATGTTTATACTGCAGATGAATACACTGAAAATTGAACTGCACAACTAGAGCCCAAAGGAAATTTGTTTCAGGCCCATCTCCATATGAATCATTGATGACTTTACAGAATTCCTCACTTTCACACTCCTGAAAGGAACATTTAAACATCAATCATCTCAATACATTGAGTTTCATATAGTATATGGCTCTTGTGTGGATGTGTACAGTATTGAATTCATTTTCTTTTTGTTTTATTAATCTGCCCATTGCTTATTTTTTTCAACGAAGTCTAATATTAAACTTTCACTAAATTTTAAGCTTCTTTATGGTGGGAATGGCCCATTTAAAGAATGAATTGTGCATATATATGGAGGAGTCTTAAACTATTTTGATGGATGTTTAAGTTTTATTAATTTAAAGTTATACCATATATATTCAAGTTATTTCTTCATTATTAGAGATTTCATCATTGCCATGTACTGGGTATCAGAAAATTTCCCTGGCCCATTCAATGACATTATCAAGGTGAAAAATACTTAAAATATCAGAAATGTAACATTTTTCTTGACAGTATATTTTTAGAGGACTCTAAGAGAAGACACATCTTCTATGCCTTTAAAAAAGAGTGGGGGGGCTGGAAGCTCAGAGGTTAAGAGCACTGGCTGCTCTTCTGAAGGTCCTGAGTTCAAATCCCAGCAACCACATGGTGGCTCCCAACTATCTGTAGTGAGATCTGGTGCCCTCTTCTGGCCTGCAGTCATACATGCTGTATACGTAATAAATAAATACATCTTTAAGGAGTTGGGGATTTAGCTCAGTGGTAGAGTGCTTGCCTAGCAAGCACAAGGCCCTGGGTTTGATCCTCAGCTCCATTAAAAGAGAGAGAGAGAGAGAGAGAGAGAGAGAGAGAGAGAGAGAGAGAGAGAGAGAGAGAGAGAAAGAGTCCTTAGAGTATGGACTGTGTGGAATTTTTGGAAAAGTCATATGTTGCTAGTATTCAGCATTTCAACGCCCACTTTATTGCTTCTATTCATTAGGTATTCCTGCTTCACTGAATTACAAATAAGAGAAATGACATATTCAGATTTATTCATATTAACTACACTAAAAGTTTTGTTATTATCATACTATAGAAAGTTTAGAAATCTCCTATTCATCATGTGTTTTAAGCTCACTTGGTGCAATGCTAAGTTAAAAAACCACCTTCCTATCTGTCACATCTCACTCTTCCCTCCCCTCAGCCTTTGGTTTTGGCAGGAGGAAAGTAAGATAGAAATGAAGGAAGGCTTTTATATACTCTACAGCTCAGCGATCAGACTTTTTCTACATGGTTTAGTAGATGTGTCCCTTTGTGCTTTCATGTTTTTAAAATACATTTTCTTAAGAACATTCCTAAGATTTATAGCCAGGTTTAAACAAAAGCATCTTTTGTTTAATATCTTTAGCT
Source organism: Onychomys torridus (assembly GCF_903995425.1). Classification (NCBI taxonomy): domain Eukaryota; kingdom Metazoa; phylum Chordata; class Mammalia; order Rodentia; family Cricetidae; genus Onychomys; species Onychomys torridus. The sequence continues at coordinate 47,995,267 of NC_050454.1, read as the reverse complement.
CTTTGGAAAAAAAAAAAGAAAGAAAAAGAAAATTAAAGAATGAACCAAACTGAGAATAACAATCAAAGTAAGTTGTTGGAAACATTTGCTGCCTTCTACCCATTTATGCAGATAATATTCACCGTGCATATATTATCTCATTTTCCTTGAGACCATCTCCTTCCCTCTGGCTGCTGTGGTCCCTGTTTTCTTGCTATACACTGTGGACCGTTTCTGAGAACAGGGCTGGGAGGTGTCTCTGAGCACTGTGGAGCATCTCAATCATTGCTGCTACAGTGGTGGTTGGCACATCCCTTGTAGTCATACATTCATTAAGAATTCTTGTGTGCACCTTTCCCATTGCAAATGATTTAAAACCCTCTGTGTGCCTTTATTTTTTTAATGGTACTTGCTGAAAAACCCTGCAGCCATATGAAATGTCATTTATCATGAGATCCCATTTTTTTTTAGCATCAACATGTAAACATGCTTTAAAATTTGCTAATAGACAGTGAAGATTTCACCTTTTAACAATTAGTTATCAAATAGCATAGGTTAAGAGCAATGGATTGTTTGTTGAATATCAATAATTACATCTCAACAAAACAACAGAGTTCAACATCTGCCAACAAGATTCTCAAGGGATTTTTCCATTTCCTTCAATAATAGCAGGCATCTGCTCCTGGTTCTCTGCCCTCCCTCAGGCCCAATAGAGATGTGGTGTATGATACAACCTTATATTTCATGCAAACATCCTGTGTTGTGAGCCTTTCCTTATGAAGAACACACACACACACACACACACACATCAGAGTGAGGTAACAGAGGCTGTTTAGGCATAAGATTCCATGGAGAAAGAATGAATGAATCTGTGGTGTTTTGAATAAGGCTGGTCTCCCTAGGCTGAGGTAGTAGGTTTAGGTAGGATTAAGAAGAGTGACCTTGCTGAAAAGGGTGTGGTCAGTTGGCCTTGGCTTTGAGCTTTCAAAAACCCATGCCAGGCCCACTCCAGCTTTCTCTCTTCTTCTATCTTGAGGATCAGATATAAGGTCTCAGATACTGCTCCAGTAACATGCCTACCAGCTTCTAAGCTTCCCACGATGATGATCATGGACTAAACCTATGAATCTGGAAACTGTAATAAGTGCTTTATTTTTTAAGTTGTCTTGGTTATGGTGTCTCTTCACAGCCATAGAACAAACAGCAGGGCAGCATCTTCAACAATTCTTAGTGTATCTAATAAAAAGAGTATATATACTATTATTTGGCAAATGAATCAAACTCTACAGTTGCTGAGAATTTGTGTTCCAAAAGTCTTGCTATTGGTTTTGGTTAAGGGATGAGATAGCCATGCTGATGAGACTTCTTGGGTATAGCTTCTCTGACGGTTTTTAGGAGATGACAATAAACTTCCTTCTTCCTCAGACTCTTGGATACTTTTTACCCTTTCTTTGGCTATGATCACTAAACAAGGATGACAGTAAACATGCTACCATGGAAGGAGCAAGTATCATAGGATCTTAACCCTAGGCAAAGAACTATAGGAACAGCTAAGGAGCACTGAAAACAGGAAAAATAGTCTTCTCTAGGGAAGAGGCCCCAAGTTGTCTATTCAATGCCAGTGGTCAGTTTGGAATTCATATACATACAAGTGGCATTATATGGACTGAGAAGGTTCTTTGCTTACGTGTGTGTGTGTGTGTGTGTGTGTGTGTGTGTGTGTGTGTATAAAATAATTGGAGAAACAGAGATCATGAATCCAGAGAGAGAGAGAGAGAGAGAGAATGATATATTCTTTTTTAATTTTAAAATTAAAAAATTATTTTAAAAAACAAGAGTTCAAGCTCATGGGAAGAGAATAGCTGCTGTGTGGGAGGTGGCTGCTCTGTATTGCAACTGTGTAATTAGTGATCCCCTCAAGTGTCAAGTATCCTTGTCATGGTAATTATAGAATAGGGAGTTGGCCCAGGAGGTGAGTGAGAGCCATGGGGACCTGAGGTTGAATTCCTAGCACCTGTGTAAAAGCTGGGTGTGCCATCAAGAGGGACACAGGCAATCTTGTGAGCTAGCTGGCCAATTAGATTAGTCTAATGATAAACTTTCGGCTTAGTGACAGACCCTGTTTCATGGGAATAAGGCAGATACTAACAGTGGGAGTCACTGAATATTCGTCTCGGACTCCGCAAGCATCTCCCAATATGATGCAAACCCATTTGCTCCACCGACTCCCACAAAAGTCCACAAAAAAACCCCATAGTTATTAAATTTAAAATGATGTACTAATGCAAGAAGTAACAATTGTTGGATTGTTTACCTTTATTTCCTGAGATCTGATGCTAATGTGGGTGGCCATACAAAGGGAAATGTTGATAAACGGAGCATTGTTTAAATACACAAATCAAGGCATCTTCATTGTGTTGAGTAGCAATAAATATGGTTATGAATGAAAAGACCTCAAAGAGTTAGTTTTTTATTACAGAAAATGTACTTTGGAAAAGGATATTTTAAATCAGTCCGGTCTACAAATTACAGCGTACAAAGAGCCTAGTGTCTATTTGAATTTCTTGTCATGTGTTCTCTAGCTAACATAATATACTACTAAACAAAGGTATTGGGTTGGATTGAAAATCTTTATCATCCCAATATAGTCCCCATTGCTGTATGAAAAGTTCTCCAAGGCACTGCATGGCATAAGCACTTTTGAAACATGAGTATTGACTTGGATATGCTTCATTTTACCCTTCCCAGGTGAGGTTTCTTTTCATGAGGATTAAAGCAAAAAGCAGGGAAAAATTTAATGGGGCTTCAAGGCCTCAGCAGATAAAGGAGAATTTTGAGGAGGTTCTTAATATTTTAGCAGCTAGTAATTTCATTTGAAAGTAGTGCAAAATCCCTTAATTGCAGGGATGAGAAAAAAAACTTTTACATTTCTGTGAACTTTATTCAAGGTCAATTTTTAATATGTATCTAAGATTCATTTGTTAGGTAATCACTATTCCCAGTTAAAACTTTTTCACTTCAATTATTGAAATAATTAAGCAACACACACACACACACACACACACACACACACACACACACACACAAAACACACACACGACGGGGGGGGGGGGGGCAGGGGAGGCAAGGCAGAAATATCAGAAACAAAGCCTGAATCCACATCGTCAGCTTATTCTTTTACATGCATGTATTAAGTTGTCAGCATTTTGTAGTTTCTTCTTTGCAGTCCTTTACTCTTGTAGTGACTGAGCCTACTACAGCTTACTCAAAGAAACTTTTATCCGTAAAAGAGCTTTTCTATTGAATGAATCAGAAGACAAAACCAAGACACTTTAAAAATGCATCTCTATCATTTCTTTCCCAGCTTGTTGCTCCAGACCTTGAGTTTAATCTAGTTCAGAATCAATCCGCTGAACTCAGAAATAGAATGAAAGACTCCTCAGAAGAAAGTGAGAATGCAGGAAAATATATATTTTAAAATTACCTATTGTCCCTCGTATCTCGAATGGAATTTATCACTGTTTCACACAGGACTGGGGCACACAGTGAAGCGCTTGGAAGGCAGGTGCTTGGGTCAAGCAGCCATCATTGTCACATAAATTACAAGGTGGGCTCAGAATCACCAGATGAAACAGTCAAACAAGGAGAAAAAAGGAAGTGGCTATTTTATGAAAGGAAAGTATCCATCTGTGTTTCAGGCATTTTTATGTTGAATATAATGCTAGTTTGAAGAAAATCTGTACTGGCCCCAGAACAGCAGTCTTTTCATAATTTTACAACACAGAGGAGCATGATGAAATCAGAATGTAAACTTCCTGAGGTAGACAGGAATGTTCGCCCTGCTTTCTTTCGAAACACCCATGGAGCAACATTCATGCAGGTACATAGAGAATTCTTTAGAAATGAGGTGTTGCATTAAATTTGGGAAAACTCATTTTATAAAGAATGATGAGACTATGGATTCCCAAGTTTAGAGCTTTATTGCAGCTCAGAGAATGACCTTACAAAGTATAATGCATTGTCATGCTGAGTACTTTGAACTGAAGGACAGTGTGGAAGGGCCTCAGAAGCAACTGATTTTTGACATCCTGCCCTATTTCCCGCTTCCCTTTCTTCCCCAAGGCAGATCATATAAATAAGAATCTCTCCTTTCCTAGGTGAGTAGAAGAAATTAGAATCCCCCCTACCCCTGAGACAGCTATACTATCTATAAATATTACTGTAACCTTCTCCTGCCTTTCTGTGTAAGTATTGGCCATAAAGAACTTCCCTGACTTGCCTTGACTGATAGTGGATCAGAAGACTCCTGTTCCAGAATGGGTTCTACTTTATATTCAGGAAACAGGAAAACCATGGAGAAACTATGCAGAACTATGATAGGCAGGCTTACTGCGTCCCTTTCTTCTGATATTCTTTTGCTCACTCATATTTCTACATGGCTGTCTATTCTTTACCAATGTTAAGAATAAAATGCACAGATTTCCTTGGGTCTTTGAGTTTTTATTCTGAAGGTTTCCATGCCATGTGAAACTCTGGTTATATAAGAGTGCTATATTTTCTCTCTTGTTAAACTATTTTTGTTGTTGTTGTTGTTGTTGTAGAAGCCTGGGCAATAAAAGGTACCCTACTTATCCAGTGTTATAGTTCCTTATCTTTCACATTACTATTTCTAATGAATATGCCCAATAGGAGTTACTGCATCCTGTATATGAATATAATATAAGAGAGATTGCAAAAGCATTTTTAGGAAACTCAATATAACTGTTCACTCAGTATATCTATAAAGGCTTTGGGCTAGTGATGTTTGTGTGTGTGCTGTGTCAGGATGATCGGTTAGTTTATGGACCATCATGCTTTCCATAACCACAGTAACACAAGGGAAGACTTGGCTTACAGTAAAAGAAGATTGATTGGAGTCACATATTACCATTAACTCAAGTGGAGCAGAACTCATTTTTATCATTTCTGTCTTCTGACTGGCCATCCTTAATTTTTCTCTCTTTTGTTAACTTCATTTTTAAGAGTGCCCTGAAAATATTGGTTATTGATTTTCCAGTTGTCATAAAGTTGATAAATGCTCAGAGTTTCTGCCCTAGGACAACCTTTTAAAATAAAATTATACAAACATTAAAAGTTGCTGTAAGAAAGGAGTACTGCCCCTGGATGTCTGTTTCTATTGTATACATTTATCCCATATCATTTTATAATTTTAACAAAGTCTTTTAATTTATTCATTAATTACATTATTCTTCAACTTTAATTATATGTCTGCTGTGTGCCAGGTATTATGGTTTGGGTATATGTGGCTCATTCTATTTTCAAATACTTTTTTGAAAAATTTTTCAGGGAAACTAGCTGAGTCCCAGATGGTGATAAAATGTTCATAGATGTTCTGATTCAGGCTTGCTTACAATATAATATTAAACTTAGGAAGCTCAATGTATTTTTTTTCCAGGAAATTGAAACATATAAGTTGAATCTTAATTCACACTAGAATTAGCTTGGCAGAAGAGGGTGCTACAGATCAAATAAACTGCAAGAGCATGGACCCCATGAGCCATAGTATTATTGCTTTCTGAATGTCCATCTCAAGAAACTGTTGAATTGCATCTCAGAAAGGTATAGTTGAAGGAAGATTTAAACATCAATGGAAAAGAACATTTACAAAGATGTCTGTATGTTATGTGAGCAGAATCATTTTCACTGAGCTAATGTATAGCTTCTCAAAGTTATTCGTCTTTATTATTATCATGCTTCTATCTTTGCTGTATGTGACTTTCATTTATGTCAATTTAGCAATAGTGACTCTATGTTTCTCTTATATCATGGAGTTAGAAAAATCACAGAGCTGAAGAATGTGGGGATATAAGATAGTTAATTTAAATATCATAAGAAATTTGAAAATGACTATTAAGGACATTTTGCACTTCCTTTATAGCACACAGTTATTCTATAGTTAATTGCTAGAAATTTGATAGAAAATGGCACAGCGATGATCATCAATCTAAGCTATTGTCTGGATAAAATGAGTATTTTGAAACAAACTCAAAGAGTTTTGATATATAAAAAACAATTAGATTGTCATATTGTGTTAATTATCTATGGAGATTATTTAGAATTCCACCAAGATATCCAAGTGAATTAATACTTGTCAAATTGGTACATTTTCTGATTAACTTTACAAAGATTGACTAATCTTGTTCATAATAATAGATATGACCAATTGGATATGGTCAATAGAATATATTAAAAGAAAAACCAGCATTGATCCAAGTAAGGGAGATAATTCAGTTTTAAAAATATGCCTCATGTTTCATAAGGAACACATTTTTTTTTTAAAGACAGGATTTCTCTGTGTAACTTTGTGTCTTTCCTGGAACTCACTCTATAGTCCAGGCTGGCCTTGAACTCACAAAGATCTGCCACCTCTGCCTCCTGAGTGCTGAGATTAAAGGCATGCACCACTACCACCCAGACAAGAAACACATTTCTTATGAAATGTATTTTCTATGCTTTGGTTTAGAATTTTATTAATATTTTCCCAATTAGACATAAATCCCCATGTTGATCTAGTAATGAATACTCTGTCCCATTTGATTTGATCATAGGTGGGGATATCGTAATGAGAAATCAGAAAGAACTTTGTCTTGGTGGTGATCTCTTAGGAGCTGGCCCTGCTTTAAGTGGAGAGAAATTCTTTTTTTTTGTACACAATATATGCTTTGCTTTGTTGATCGGTTTGATTGGGCCATGTGAATAGTCTGGGGACAATAGTTCATAAATTCATTTCTCTCTGTGCTAATTAAACAAACTCTCAGAAATTGGCGTCTAATGTCACAAGGCTCTGGACCAAGAATTTTTAAGTTTTTTGTCTTATCACCTTAACAATTGTGTGCTATGGGTACATTTATTACTATCATGTTATAAATGGGGAAATTGTGCCTTAAAATTAAATAAAGTTCTAGGCTAATAATAGTTGAAAAAATTTAAACTGTACTTTAGAATTCTAAAAAAAATACTTTTAGTTATTGTGCTATAATCAAGGATATTTTTAATAGTTCACGTTCCAGTAACATAAATTTTGTATTGAGAGAAAACATGTTTAAAAGTATATCCCAGAAGTTAGATTAATATTTGTTCACTTGGATATCTTAGCAAAAGTTGAAACTATTTCTGTAGGTGATGAACTTAGTGCTGGCATTCCCTCTAATGTGCCTCAATTCTAACATAATTGTGTATTTTCAACTTGGTTTTCAGCAAAACACTCTAATTAATTGAGCCTGAAGGAAATCAAATTCTTTGCTTTTGATTTTGAAGAAAGGATGAGTGCACACAATGTAAAAACCTCATACTAAATTTGCAGAGTAAACTAATCATTTCCTGTTGTTGTCTATGTTGTATCTAAAGCACAAATCATGCTTATGCTATTGCTCTTGGGAAGAGCTTTTCCTACAGTGTGACAGGTTGAAGATCCATGGTAGGAAGAAGTCTGGAAAAGTCGAGAGTAGTTGTACAAGTCACCTCCTGTCTCACCTGGTTAATATCTGCAGTATTTAAGAAGGTCTGACACTTGTATGTGATTCAGGGAACTGGGATCAAAGAAATTCTTCCACGATCTGACTTTGCTTTGCACTCCCAAGTGTACTTTGCTTTTGCAAATCTATTTTTCATTTTCACTATCTGAAAGAAAAGCTTGTTCTTTAACTAGAGGCAATAAAACAGGGAGGCAGAATCAATAAGTCATAAATTAGCAATTCAAAGATTCCATAAGTGTGAGCTGGATAGGATCCCTATTTAGGACACGACATTATTATAAGCAGTCACTGGTTGTGTTCATAGATTTTTTTGTCATCACAACTCATGTTATGAAAAGTAAACATATCCATTCAAATAGTTCATGGGTAAGCCTCTGGAAGTCTCACATAGACATTTCATCTACTAATGATTGCAATTGGGTCTTTGAGATAAAGAACGTAAGTAATATTTCTACTCTTTGTTGCAGATGGTATATGACTGCCTGCCAAATGGTTCTAAACCACTGAAGGACATCTGAGAGAGTAAGATGGACTAAATGAACATGCTATGCATGAAAGAAATCAAATAATTGAGTAGTACTTCTAGGAGAAGCAATCCATTATCAGAAACAGTTTTGGGTATTTAGATAGCATTTTGTTTATAAAATGCTTTATAATCAGTTTCATTTCATTCTTATAGGCTTTCACCAGTGATGCCAATTTTATGTTAGTGTTCTCTCTGACAGTATTTTTGCTTTAATATATGGGAGGATCTGTAGTCAAACATTTTTCTTGTCACCATTGGCTCCTCAGTAGAGACACAGAGACTTACTATCAATTATCAAAGCTCACTTTAGTTTAAGCTTGTGTCTGACTAGCTCTTATAGCTAAACACATTTCTATTAACTTACTTTCCGCCTTGTGGCTTCATTACCTCATCTACATACTGCCTATCCTGCTTGCTCTGCGTTTCCTGGAGTCTCTGCCTTCTTCTTTCCTTTATCCTCTCGGCCTGGAAACCCTGTGTAGCTATTGGTCGTTCAGCTTTTTATTAACCCAATCAGAGTGACACATCTTCACAGGGTATGAAAGGACTATACCACAGCATTTCCCCTTTTTTGTGTAATTAAAAATAAAGGTTTTAGCTCTAACATAGTAAAATTATATATAATAAGAACAGTTGCCAGATACTTTCTAAATAGAAAGGAAAAGTATTAACTTTAACAAAGGAAACTATCACTGTGTGAAAATGTTTCGCCATGGTTGGTGTAATAAAAGCTGAATGGCCAAAAGCTATGCAGGAGCATAGATAGGACTTTTGGGCAGAGAGAGAGAATTTTGGGAAGAAGAAGGCAGAGATACCAGAAGATGCAGAGCAAGCTGAGTGGGCAATACAGAGATGAGATAATAAAGCCATGAGGCAGAAAGTAAATTAATAGAAATGAATTAATAAAAATTATAAAAGCAAGTTAGAAACAAGCCTAAGATAAGGCTGAGCTTTCATAATTAATATGTCTCTGTGTCATTTTTTAATGAGCTGGTGTCCCAAAGAAAAGTCTGTCTACAAGGATCTTGCTGACATCAAAATGCCTATAAAAGAGAGACATGGAAAGACTTTGAAAGGCCACACTAAAGAAATCAGACAGGACCTCCCATCCTAAGATACCTAAACAGATGCTAAAGAACTTCCATTTTCATTAAAACTAAAAACCTTAATGAAGGTTTTTTTGGCAAGTGTTCTTCTCATTTTTGAAGTTAATGAAATGAAGCTCCTATCTCTCCCATTTTACAGGTTAATACTATTTAATAAGCTAATAAATGAATGTCACAGTTTAAGACAACATAGTTTTAATTTCCATTTGTGAACTCCCTTTTCCTTGCAAAAAACCCCACATTTCCATACTGTCTTAGCATTTTCTTGCTATTAAGAGACACCATGACTATGGCAACTCTTACAAAGGAAAATATTTAATTGGAGCTGGTTTATAGTTCAGAGGTTTATTACATTATCTCCATGGTGGGATACATGGTGCTACACAGACAGACATAGTTTTGGAGAAGGAGCTCGAGAGTTCTATATTGGGATTTCCAGGTAGTAGAAACAGAGAGAGACACTGAGCCTGGATTGAGCTTCTGAAACCTCAAAAGCCTACCCTCAGTGACTTGATTCTTCTGGCAAGGCCACAGCTGTTGTGGAAAACTAGTTTAAGATGTGTTTGATTCAACTATGCTCAGGAATATTTGATTAATGATGCAAAGCTATGTTGCATTCTTTTGTGTTGCATTTGTTTAATGCTGTAAAGCTGTGTTATTTGCCTGCCTAAAACATCTGATTGTTGTAATAAAGAGCTGAATGGCCAATAGCAAGGCAGGAGAGGGAAATAGATAGGACTGGCAGGGAAAGAGAATGAATAGGAGGGAAAAAAATCAAGGGAAAAGAAGGAAGGGCAAGGAGTGAGAATAGGAGAAGGAGAGGACCATGCCAGGGGCCAGCCACCCAGCCACCCAGCCACCCAGCCACCCAGTGAACCAGAGAGTAAGAAGGAAAGAAAGACACATAGAATAAAAAAATATAAAAAGCCCAGAGGCAAGATGTAGGGAAAAGGAATGATTTAAGTTAAAAAGGCTGGCTAAAGACAAGCCAAGCTAAGGCCAAGCATTCATAAATAAGTCTCCATATACTTATTCTGAAGCTGGGTAGCATGCCCCCCAGAGAGTAAACAACAAGAACAAAAACAAAAGAGCTACACAGAAATACTCCAACAAGGTCACACATCCTAATAGTGCCACTCCCTATGGCCCTAAGGAGTCATTTTCATTCACACCACCAGACATACCATGATTCTACTCAAGTTTTTGCAGTCTTGAGAATAGAAAGAAGATTTTAATGCTTTACATAATGCATCACTTAGTTACTGTGGAATGTATGAAAGCCTAAAAGCAATTAATGTCTTTATATGAGTCAGAAATACCTCATAAAATTTCACAAACTGTATAGATGTGGTTTTAAATGATATGTATTACAAAATTCTCTTGTGTTAACTCTATATTTTGTGAGTAATTTTTTTTAAAATTCAACTTACATTTTCGTTTTGAAATTGTCTATGTCATGTGTCAACTATAGTATCCAGAGTAGACTCTAATTACCATAAGCTGTTGGGAATATAGCTGAATAAGGCAGAAATATGTTCATTCACATCTGGGCTGGATATGTTTATGTGCTGCTTTGGGCCTATGATAGAAGAGTTAAGTTCTGGTGACATAAAATATATGGCCTGCAATCCTAAAATATGACATATCTGGATTTCTATGAAAAACCAAAACCAAAATCATGTATTGGCTTCTATTTATATGATGCATACAGGGGAAAACAGTAATAATCATTTATAGAAAAAGTATATGAGTTTTTATACATAAACATACCAGAAATCATACGGGCAGCATTTGCTGAACTTATATTACACACCAGAGAGTAGGTTTACTACCTGCACATACAGACATTAAAATTCAAGATTAGGAAATATTCTATCAAAAGTTTCTCATATCCAAACTTTTTATTGATGTGTTTCTCAGCACTCTAGAAAGCTGCTAACAATCCAACATAGGAAAGAGAGAAGCATTAACTCAGTGGAGATGGATTCAATTCCATTTCAATTATACATGGAGGCTACCCTTTGCATTGGCACATAAGCCAACCTAAGGTATTTAAGGTGAGACATGCATTTCTCTCCTCAGGATTCATTTATCAAACAAGTTCTAGCAATCAAAGGGGATTAAGGGAGGAAAATTCTTTTGCTGTATGCAGTGTTAGTAGCAGCTAAGGAAAAGGACATCAATGCTATAATTCCATGGTTCAAAAATTATGTAGATACCAAATAGTTTTTTTAAATTTACTATTGCATAGATAAGCTATCCATTTTTAGAGTACCATATTCCTAATGCTTCTGAAGCACTAGAGGAAGTTAGAATGTTCTGCATTAAAACAACAGCAACAACCATAAACAAACTGTGTTCCAGCTTGAAGATTATGATCTGTCTTGTTCATTGAGTTTTTTTTTCTTGTTTGGTAGAAATACAAAGATTAAGCATTAATTGTGTTTTGCATTTTTGTTACTGATTAAAAAAATCCCTATTAACTTAAAAACACACTGTGGGCAGTGACTACTTTAAAATATACAGTTTGCAAATAACAGCTCAAGATGAATTCATTGGTCACTGTTCAGGAAATAGATGTGCTAAATTCCTCCATTGGAACCACCCATTTTAAATGCTGTGTAGATTAATTCACAGCCAAGGGAAAGGTTTTTGTAAACATTAAATCTATGAATGAAACATTATTTCAAAATGTTACAAATAAAAATATCTTATATTCAGCTCAATGGGCATAAAAATTAACTTTCCAAAATGGCAAAAAATGTTTATGAACCATGTTATATAAGCATATATTGCAGCATTCTCTTATTCAAAATTTGCTCACCTGCCCTTATTTTTATCACATATGTCTTTTTGTGAAAAACATGAACTTTGATTTGCATTAATTTATATTTTATCAGACATTTTCTCCTGAATTAAATGTATTAGACTTAGTATCATAGAACTAATAAGGACAGATGTGTACAGTCAGTTATGATGCACTGTCAGAAGGGTTACTCTCTACAAAATGTCATTCATGGAATATCAGTTTGAAAAATAGGTTCAAAATGATATAACAGTAATGGGAAAATCTTTTTATATACATTAAAAATTAAGAAACTTTAACATAAAATAAGAAAACAAACACTCCCAAACTTGTTATTTCAAAGAATATTTGTTAGGATTGCTACTACTGTAAACCATTTTGTTTTCTTGGTTTTACTTTTCTTTTAAATTTTCATTATTTCATACTTCTCATGTAAGAATTCATACAGTTTGCTCATCTGCTCGTAGTTTCTCGCGTTATGATGTAAAACCGTGAGTACAGGGAGTCAGTTGGCTTTGCCCCCACTTTATCTAGGATCTGGGGACATACTTGACACAGCGCCAATTCAGTGAGTCTTATGTAAGAAAGGCAGGCAGAAACGAAAGAAATCACTAAGGCAAGTTAACCTGAATTAAAACAACAGATACACAATGAAGCACAGTAGGAGTATTAGTAAAATGTTAAGGTCACTTGCTCTTTACTCTTTCTTCTCCCACCAAAATTCTATTTTTCCTAAACAAGAAGATTGGCCGAGAACAGGTGGAAGCTAAAATTCAGTTCACATTTCTCTTGCCCAATCCTGGCCCTTCATGTGCTTGTCTTCTAGAGGGAAAACCTTTTGACTCTGAGGAACACTGTTGGCCAAACGGAGCCTTTGAATCTGTACATTTCTCCTAATACTAATACAGAATTAATACTCTTTCCAAACAAGAAAAGATTTGCATATTAACCCCAATGGTTTGCCTTAGCAGTTTTTCCTCATAGCAATTTGCAAAACTTTATTTAAATCCTTCCTTTGGATTTTTGAGGAAGACATATTCCACTATTATCTCTTGCTAAAGATTATCTGCCAGATGGTATGACCTAGTTAATTCAGGTTTGCTCCATTTGCATTCTGGGAATATGGGCATTTTTTTCTGAGACAGAAAGCAAATTTGTATCAGAATGGATGTTTGATCCTAATTCTTCATCCCTCCCAGCAACCTCATTTTCAACATACCTTTATCATAGGCAGAAGCATTTCCCTGATGTCTGACTTGGAGCCTAAAATATGACTTGCTTTATCCAATGGCACACTGTTGGAGGTGATATTATATTTTAAAATGACAGAACTAAAGATAAAAATCATATGTTTATCTCAATATATGCAGAAGTACTTGACAAAATTTAACAGGATACAAAATTCAACAAATGAGATAGAGAGATTACTTCAACATAAAAAGCCTTAAATGACAAGCCATAGTTAACATTGTACCCAACTTGAAAAGTGAAAGCTTTTTCTTGTTAGATTAAGAACAAGACAAATGTACTGTTTCAATTTGTTTGTTTTATTGTAATAAAATACTTGTGACAGGGAATTATGAGGAATTAAGTTTATTTATTACTCTGGGGGTAGCAGAACATGAAACTAGCATTAATTTCTAGAAAGAGCTTCATGGTATATGGAATCTAGTAGTGGATATGTGTAAGAGTTATATGTTGCATAAAGTATCAAAAAATGAGTGGAGGAAGTCAAACTTTGTAACAACCTACTCAACATGGGAACGAATACATATGGAAAACCTAACCTACCCTATAAGTCTACCGTTAGTCTCTTCATGAGCCCCATAAAGATTCAAAACTTTCTCTTCTGGAATCTGCTCTCTAACTATTACATAATCCTTCAACTTACCTTAGAAGTCATCCCTTTAGCACATGAAAGTATGAGAAAACCCATACTCAATCTGTGGGAGCCCATTTGCAGGTTTCCTTATGGCTTTACCCAGAAGGTATGCATAGAGAGGCTGATTGGACCATGGGCCTGAGTGCAGGTGTCTGAGATGGTCTGCACTTAGCTGAACTGGGGTGGGGTTTGGGGGGTCTTTTGCTCCACCCCTTGGCATTTCTATAGACACCCTAAGGCAGAGACAATCTGGACCTGTTGAAATAGGTTCCGGGTCCTCTTGAGGCTATCCTGTGTTTTCTCTCTTTCTCCCCACTCTAAACCTTTCTGTCTAATATTTCCTGCTGCTCCTAGTCAAGAATACTCTGGGGAAATGTGGGAGTGGTGGGTTCTCCTCCACACACCAAACCTTCTGGTACTCACTCGTGATGCTACTTTTCAAGCTCTGGAAGTAGTACCCAAGCAACGAGTCAGGAAAAGGAAACAAGGATGGTTAGGAACTGGGATCTGGATAGCCCAGAGACCTAGGACAAAACCAAACATGACTGGTCAAAAAAAAAAAAAAAAAAGAAAGAAATTATTGCTAATGATATCATGCCATATTCATAGATCAGTGTGTAGTGGGTAGCCATTCCAGCCTTGGCCTGGAAGTTCCAACTCCCACTGAATGTTCACGCCTACAAGGTGGGGCGGAGAGAGGATATTGACCGGAGTTCCGGATGCTGGGGATCTCTTGGTGCCAAAACCCTGGGCGCTGGAGGTAGACCGAGCAGATTTCTCCAGAGATCACTGCCAGACTGCACCATACCTTTGCCAGACACTACAACCTACCTATCCCTTCATTTGTAAGTTACCCCACAAAATAGACCTCCCTTTTAGCTATGTGGAGTGGCCTTAATAATTTCACCAATATCAGTCAGTGCCTTGTCCAGCCATCACAAGAGGCTTCCTCTGGCAACAGATGAGAGTGGGTGCAGAGAACCACAGCTAGACATGCAAAGAGAGAAAAGATGCACGATCATAATTAGTCTTAACAATAAAAACCCACAGTCAGATATCAGGGTAAAAGCTGAAAGATCAGGGAAGTAGAGCATCCAGCCACCAGAAACTTTTTACCTCTATGAAATCTCAGACCTAATAGAAGGGCAATCCTGTCTCTAGGAAGCCTCAGACAGAATGGGTGAGATTCTGTCTCTACCACCTTATATTCCTGTCTCAACTTCATCTGTGCCGCAATTAAAAGTGTGAGCCACCACCACCTGGCTCTGTTTCTCTTTTAGACTGGTTCCATCTCATGTATCAATGTTCATGCCACACAAAGGGACCCACAGTTTTAATTCAGTCCAATTTCCATGGAAATTTTCCACCTCAGTCAATCTTGTAGTTAAAGGAATAGCATAAAAAGTTCATAAATAAATGCCAACATGTAATGTCCACTGGTCTTCAACAGGGATCCAAGAACATGCAGTAAAAATGGAGGGATAATTACTTTAGAAATGGTGTTCAGCAAACTGGACATCTTCACATGCAAAAATGTTCTCATAAAGCATAAAAACTCATGTTAATAGTTTAAAGACTAAAACATAAAACTACAAACTATGGGGATAAAATCTAAGGGCTGCTTGTCTTGTGATCTTTTGATTTAACACTAAGAGTTAAGATAGCGGCAACAATGATAATAGAACTATATTAGACAAAAAAAAAAAAAAAAAAGTCTGTTCAGGAAAGAAAACTACGAAGAAAATAGAGAAGCCATCCCAGAAAATGGGAGAGAATATCTGAAAAGATGCCAATATCTAAAATATAAAACCAAATATAAAACTAAATCAACTGAATTAAAAATTGTGGTAAGAATCTGACCTGAAACTTTCCCAAAGAAGACAAAAAAATTAGATAACAGGCATATGAAAAGATGCCAAATATCACCAATCATCAGGAAAATTCAAGTTCAAAACTGTAGTGAGATACCAGAGGATATTCAGTCAGACAGTTATTAATTAAAAATAAACAGACAAGAAAGTCAAATATTCTTATGTATGTAAACACAAAGGATCCCTGTGATCTGTTAGGGGAAATGTAAATTATCATAGCCATTATGCAAAACAATGTGAATAAAAAATAGATTCACCATATGATTCAAAAATCATATTTCTGATCATATATAGATCCATGGGGAATTAATTTAACATTTCAAAGAAGTATTTGGTAATCTATGTTTATTCCATCCTTATTCCCAATAGCTAGGATGTGGAATCAATCTGAATACTTTTCAGAAAATAAAGGACACTTTAGCGCAGATATATACACTCAGAGGAAGAGTATTCCTCCAGAGACCAGGTCTCCTAGAAATGACAGGGAAGATTCATTTATGATGTCTTAACAATATGGCTGCCTAAACAAGATCTGAACAAGTAAAACACCAACAGACAAGTGGACATGGAAGTAGGAAATCTCACAGGGCTACACCTTTAAAGAAAGAACCACATGCAACTAAGGAATGCTGGGAGAGGGAAAATAGTCTTCCCAAGGGATTGAGCTAACCTAATTGGTTATCCAATACAAGAAAACCAAAATCACCTACATACAGAAGTAACACAAAATGGACTGAGCAAGTTGTATGTGTATATTTGTGCATGTACACACACACACACACACACACACACACACACACACACACACACACGTGTATATTTAACAAAAACAACTGAACAAAAAGAGGCCATGAATTTGAGGAGTTGGGGGGGTGTGGGAGAGAAATCTGAGGGGTTAGATGGAGGAAAGGAAAGGTAAGAATTGATGTAATTATACTTTAGTATTTTAAAATTGAAAGCAAATTTATTGTTCATTTGTCTTTGTTGTTCAGATATAGTAGAGAATAAGTTTTTAATATACATCATATGACTATATTTTGTATTGCATGGTATGTTTGAAATTTTTAAAAAGAATAGAACTTAAATGTTCTACACTAAAACAAAATAGAAACTATGTGAAGTAGGAAAGTATTTTAAGCACCTTGACTATAATCATTCATGATATATGCAATATATTTGCAAGCTATCATTTCATGATATATGCAATACATCAGACCATATAATGTAGTACTTGGAACATACGTGACAATACAGGCATGATAATGCTTGTCAATACACAGCAATAAAGCTGGGAAAAACAATATATTTTTGATTGCCTTTTGTCACCTCTGGATTACCACAATAAAGAATGAAATAGCTCAGATGGCAGGTTAACAAAAATGGGCCAGAGGACATGTGGATGACAGCCACGCCTGTGGCATGGTGAATCTCAGAAGCCACTGCAGGAGTCAAGGGCTGAGTCAGCCCTCTACTAACCATGCTTAGAAACTCTACACATCACAAAGCAATCAGCCTTTTTCCAATCCTGACAATATGCTAGCTTGTTTTGCAATATTCAGAAGCAATGGAAAACAACACAAAACAAAACAAAACAAAACAAACAAACAAAAAAAACCCAGCTAACTTTCTTTGGTGACTATCTCATAGCAACAGTTAAAAACAAAATCCAAAGTACCTACCTAACACCAAGGCTGAAGGACTTTATGAGCTACAATATCTCATTTTATGTATCCATATCTGTGTGAAGCTGTATTGATGTACTTATAATCTAACTCTTGACGTATTAGTATTATGCCTGCCTGTATCTACAGAACAACAATGGAGGAGTAGAGAATGGGGTTGTGGGTGAAGAAAAGAGGGGAGACTGGGGAGAGGAGAGGGAGGGGAAGCTGCAGTTAGGATGTAAAAACAAGAAAATAAGTAAATAAATAAATAAATTGAATATTATAATTAGTAAAAAAAGAAGTTGGAATAAAAGTTATCTGTCTTATGCCTTTTCTCTGATATTTCTGTTCTTCACTATGAAAGCATTCTTCTAATTACCCTGGACTTTTTATATTCACTATAGCAATTATATTTGTTTTGTGTCTCATTTCTTGTATAAATTAATTGTCATCTCATTGTGATGCCATTAAAATAGAGATTCCCATGGAAGATGCTTTCATAGAATTGATTTAATTATTCAGAGTCCAATTATCCTGTTCTAGACTACTCACGTTGTTTTGTTTGCTCTCTTCTCTCTGTGTTTGAATATTTTTCAGTCCATTAATGGTCCATTCTGCTTCTCATTTATGCCTCTGGTAAAAGGTATACTGAACAAACTAATTGAGACTTTTGGAAATGATGAAACTTTTGAATTAACTAAAGTCTGGATATTCATTCTTACCTCATTACAACACATAGCTGAATTTCTTGCATTTTATTTAATGGCAAAAAGACCAAGAAAGGCTGCTAATAGTGTGCTTTTTTTGTTGTTGTTGTATAAATATATAAGGCCATAAAAATGCCATGGTTTCATGAGACTACACATTGGAATGACTTAAATAACAGCTTCAAACCCTTGGACTCATGACTTACTCTGGCCGTCAGATTCAATGCTATATTTTGCAGCGAAAGTTATAATTTCACCCATTCACCTGTTTGTGCTCCTGCTCTTGCCCTAATGCAAGTGTGAAAGTCCCCTGACAAACTGAGGAGTTGATTCTCACTTTCCACCTTATTGGTTCTGGAGTGTGAACTCAGGTCATTTTTTCCCCTACTGAATCATGTTGCTGTCCCTTTTATTTATTTTTAATAAACAGGTAAACATTGCATACCTCAGGCAGAGTTTTGGTGCATATACACCTTATGGAATAGCTACTCAAATTATTACCTTCTGAATCACCTCTCAGACTCTTCAATTTTTCATAGTGAGAATACTTAAAATCTATTCTCTTTGGGACTTCCAATCATTTAATACACTGTTCTTAATTATTGTCACTCAGATGTATAATAGATTTCTGAAACTTATTTTTCCTAATTGAAATCTTACAGCCTTGGACCAATATCTCTCTCTAACCCCCAGAATATACACACATTCCTCCACACAAAGCCCCTGATAACTAGATTAAACTTCCTGTTTCTGTGAGCTACACATTTAAAGTCTATGTATAAAGTGACATGAATCTTTGCCTTTCTGTACCCGGTTTATCTCATTTAATATAACCTTGTTAAATTCGTCTCTGTCAAAGGGAGAATAGTAATCATGTGAGTGAGTGTGAGTGTGTGCAAAACACATTTTCTTTACTTTTTTGTTAGCTGACGGACACATGCTTTAATCTAATATTTTGACTGTTAATAATGCTGCAGTGAATATGGATGGTACATAGCTATAAGATAGTGTCTTCATTTCTCTGGATATACATAATCCCATTGGATTATACTGGAGCTTCACTTTTAATTTTTGAGGAATTTTCATTTTTAAAATAATGGATATTCTGAATGTTAACTGTGTTGACAGTTATCACCCATTTTAGTGCTCTACAGTTTATGGTGTTGAGTTGCACTTCAGACCACATTTTCCATTTCCAGCTATGCCCTGGTGAACTATGCTTCACCTGAATGAATATCACCAAATGAGGATGAAAGGTAGTTGGCAAGGGAAGGCACTTCCTCCCTTCAGATGCTTTCTATACCTGCCAGTTTGATTTCAGCCATAGCTCTTGACCAATAAGATGGCTAATCCAATTTCTTGTTTTTTGTTTTTTGTTTTGTTTTTTTTTTTTGTTTTTTGTTTTTTGTTTTTTTTTTCTTCTCCTTTTTCTTCATTCATAGAAACCTGAATGACTTAGAACAAACCAGTAATAATCTGGTAGGATCTTCTCTTTTAGCCTAACAAGGTACTTCCTTTGAGTTTTTGGATAACAACAGTAGGCAGAGGCTCTTACTATGAGATTTGAATCTCAACTTCTCCCAGCTTCTTCCTGTAGAGCAGAGGTTCTCAACCTTCATAATGCTGTAACTCTTTAGTACAGTTCCTCATGTTGTGATGAGTCCTGTAGCCATACAATTATTTTCATTGCTACTTCACAACTGTCATTTTGCTACTGTTGTGAATCATAAGGTAAATATCTGATATGCAGGATATCTAATATGCAAAGGAACCATAACCCACAGGTTGAAAAGCTCTGCTTTAGAGTTCTGTTAGCTTACCCTTTTCAATGTTCCTCACATTATAAGGTTATTATCTGTGAGTTACTCCACAATTCTTTGCTTGTGATTACATATTCCTCTGACTCTTTAAGTAATTGACACATGACATATTCTCTGCTGGTCTAAATTGATTTCTGTTGGAAGGGTGTACTCTGATGACATGGTGCTAATTGTAGATGTGCATCCCCCTACAACACAGCCTTTTCTGTCTGTCCTCAGTTTATCTTTGTCATAGAAATGCCCGCCTTAAGGGTCATCATAGGAGATTTACCTCACCCCATACTCTGACTATTAGGCATCTAATTTTACATCCTTTGGACCTAGTGTATGTGGGGAGCATATTGACTTAGCCATGTTAACGTGCTGTACCCCTCAGCAGACACTGAAATCTAATTGTCATGCTTTCTGAATCCTTTAAATTGTCTCCCTCCCACATGTTGTTATTATTTGGCTCATTTCTATCCTCAGGGAACAATGTAGCATCCTCATCCTCATCAGCCACTAGATGAGACTGAACAGTGTCAATGCCAGTCTGACGCTCACTTGAGTTCTCACTATCGGCCTCTCACTTGGCTAAGTTCCTTCCCTCTTGGGCAGATGCAAGGCTTCTGCATTAAGCCTATTAGTTTTAAGTAAGGGGTCACCTCAGCCAGTTCCGGTCTGGTTCCCTGGTGCTTCCTAGACTCACACACAGTATTCTGCCTGCCACTATTAATGTCCTACACAATACTGTGTAGTAGCTCCTGCAATTTGTGTTGAGAAAACAGCTTAAGAAGCAAACTATATGCCTTGTTTTGCTACTCTCTGTGCAGTTGCCAAAAACCTGGTTTCTTTTTTTTTAGGGTCAGGCCAGTGCCAAGGTTGCTGACCTTTGTGTTCAATCCTTTCTTTACACCTCAGATGTAGCATTGTCTATAGACCTGTCAGTGAACCAGTGTTCCCCAGCACCATGCTAGAGTTTGGTACTGGCTAGCCAGAATGCTTGCACATGAAGTCATTGACCCTTCCTGTTATGTTTCCTACTAAACTAGCCAGATACATGATAATGTTTTGTCTATCTTAAGCAATTTTCCCACACAGGCTCAGCTTTCCAGTCCCATCTGTGTCAAATGTCCACTGCTCCTGCCTTTACTTTCAGTGTGCATGAGCACACTGGAGAAGTCTTAGAAAAGAAATAGTTTTGCTGCATGATACGTTTAAATGCACAACTCTCATTTCTCTTGAAAAGCCAGGAAAACAGATAACCAAAATGAATCACAATTAAACGAACCTGAATATCAAATACACACACTTAAGCCTCTAATTCCACCTGCCCCCTCTTGTGTATGTTTCTGTCTTTCTTTAACCTTCTCCATAAATATTGACATTCAAACATGTTTTTCTGTATACTTAAATGTTGATAAAATGTAAGGCAGCTTTGGAAATGTGTAATTATAGAGAAAAATATTATAACCAGAGTTTGGACCATTTATTTTAGTCAGTTCATAGAGAAGATATCCTTTTTTTTCACTGAACTTGATGAGGTTGACAGCTGAGTATGAATGAATGATTCTTGATGTTGTTTTAGTAAAAGTCTAAGAGACTAGCAATTTGTAGACACTTGAGAATGAAATTACAAAGACTAGACACTTCACCCCAGGGAAAGTTATATTGAAGACTGATTTAAAAAAATAAAACCGGGAATTATTGGCACTGACTATTTGTCAAAGTATTGAGAAGATGTACTGTCTTCACTTGGCCTGGTATATCTTTTCAGTTTCATTGTCAGAGGAAGGATCTTCGAGTATACAGCATCAGTGTAGTGTGATACTTATATAGGTGCAGTATTTTGATAGATTCTAAGAGCGTCAAGCTCAAACAGCCTGAGCATGAATTCAAGATAATCTGTTGACAGGGCTACAAATTTCTATAACTGGAGGCCTTATCTGGGTCAAAGCTATGTACTTTGCCTTTAACGTATACCTCTTAAGCTGGCTGCATGATTTCCAGAAAGATAATGCTGACTGATCCTGGGGCATCTTGAAGCAGCTTCTCTCTATGCCACATGAAAGGACATATTTCTCCTAAAAGAGTCTTTGTCCCTCTGGCATGTAATAATAATGGAACCATAAGGATCTTTATTTGATAGAGACCAAACAGCAGCCTTGAACTGATGAATTTCTATACCAATACCATACAAAATAGATCTCATAAGTAAGTGTAAGAAGAATTAATGCATGTCTTACACACATGCATAGTAGTAACTATTTTTAAAATAGTTGATAGTATGTGGGTCAAGAAAAAATATTTACACTGTTCAAGAATAACCCTGAAGGAAAGGTCTGGGAGGAGGAATTTGGAGAGGGAGGCTAGTGGCTAGATATGCTAAAAATGCTTTGTACTCATCTATAAATTGTCAAAGAATAAATGAAAATATGTTTGAAATTGTTCTGGTTATGTGTACTAGTGTGTGTATGTGTGTGTTCACTATACATTCATTGTGTGTAGTGATGGGTCACATAAAGACATTTTTATTCAAGTGTATCATATACTTTGGTTATTTTGATTCCACACATCATTTCTTTTCTTTCCCACTTCCTCCATATATAAGAAAAAATGCAATATTTCTCTTTTTGAATCTAAGTCATTTTACACAATGTAATGGTCTTCTGTTCCATTAATTTTCCTATAAACACCATAGTTTTATGTTTCTTTATGACTGGACAATACACCTTTGTGTATATATTTCATATCTTCTTCATCTCTTCATCAGTTGATGGGTACCTATGCTCCTTCTATAACTAGACAGTTGTGATTATTACCATTTTCTTAAGTCCAACCTTCCCCTATTTCCACCACACTTAAATTTATATTAAAACCAATAATAATAACCTTCATTTTGCATATAAGAAGAGAGCCATATAATTGCTTCTCTAAGTTGAGTGATGGAGAAATTCATGATGGATATGAGAAACTATGTTCATACATACAGGTAATGCAGAGGAAAATGTGCTTCATAGTACCCACATATGAAAATAGGTGATAACCATGGTACACATATAATTAAGAAAATCCTACACATACCCAACTTATATAAAATACAGCTATCAAAGCAACATAGATAGATGACCTTTTGAAATATGACAGTGATAGGAAAGTCCAAACAACAGAGGCATAAGAGTTTTTTATATGGTGTTTGAAATATGAAAAGTGAAACAATATGATACTTAGGGTCACAAAGAAATTGGGAGAAACCATGAGGAAAAACAGAAAAGATCCTTAAGGAGATTTGATTGTGCCCTATTTCTTAAGGTGTGTGCTGGATATACATAGCTGCTAGATATTGCTGCTGTTTTATATTGCACAATTATGATATATCTACACATATGTATATACATATGTACGTATAGGTATATGCTTTATGCATGGTTCCAAAGGAAAGGTAAGAAACAAGATAAAGGGACACACAATGCAGTTTGTAGCACCCTAAACAAATTTAACATCCTGTTCACAATGATGCGTCATGCATAAACAATGTCCAAATTGATGCTTATGTCCTCAAATATAAGCAGTGATATTTGCTATGACACAGAAAAGAGATATAGAGGACAGACTATGAGAAAATACCATACATGAATGCATTTAAGAAATTTAGATTTTATTTTTAAATCTGGCTCCAGTGTGTCCCTTGATCTGACCTTTAATTTAGCTTTGTTGTTCTCTTATGGATATGGAGCCATAAAGAACGTCCTTCAAACACAATCAAATGAGAAATTAAATGATTTACCTATAAATATTGAGTATTGCTCACTCCAGCTTCCTAGGTGTAGATAAATAAAATATTAATACACAGTGGAGCTCAAAACAAATTAGAGGACAATAAACTCTTACAGTTAAAGTGTCTAGGACTTATTGTGGAATCATCATGTTCGTTGCAGTCTTTTAATTTAGAAAATCACATGAAGGATAAAAATAAAGACCTTGTAATTCTTTTGGAATCGTACCTAGGACACAGTAATACAGTAAGTGCTCTTAGGTGCTAAAATGATAAAACTGTGTTTATAGTCGTTTTCCAAGTTTATTTTAAAAAGGTACTCTGGAAATTGTTTAAATGAAAGGGGAATGAGAGATGGCTTCAATAGCTTTAGAACTCCTTTGAATAGACTTTGAACATTGCTAATTAGCAAAGCAATGGTAAGAAAAATGGACATTGTTTGCCTTGATCTAGTTGTTGTGGAAGCTTAGACTAGATATTATTACACCCACTATTTAGAATACTGGGATTCATGTCTGTCTGTCTGTCTGTCTGTCTCTCTCTCTCTCTTTCTGATTTCTAGTGGAAATTAGGGGTGTAATTTCAAGGCCCCATTCAGGTTCACACTTGCGTGTTTCCACAGAGCAAGTCACACTTGCAAGATGACCCATTTTCAGCTTTGACCAGGGGCCTTGTGGACACCCTGGATCATAGTGTTTCCTGTGGGAAGTGCTCTGCTACAGACAAGCTCTGTGCTTTGCATTATGGGCACAAGCAGATGTCCTCAAGCGTCTCCTCCTATTGTGATTGGCTGGGAGCCTGGAGCTAGACAAAGCTACTAGGCTGTTTCCGCTTTGCAGCTGTCTGACTTGGATGCCAAATTTTACCAGCCAGTGGTGACTAACTGCCTGGCTGGAGCTGGTTGCCAGCTGCTACTTAGAGCTTAAGGCTAAAATATAAGCATTCTGATAGCTAACCTTAGTCTTGGCTGAATTCACCACTTCCAGGTTTTTTTTTTTTTTTTTTTTTTTTTTTTTTTTTCAGTGAGAGCTCCAGGTTGATGCTTATTTCCCACCCCCCACCCTATTTCCTTCCTTAGATTCTTCTTCCTTTTCCTTCTTTATGTATGAATTCATAAATTTCCTGTCAAGTGCTATGAATTGTATATGTGCACACCAATCTTTATATCTAGGCAGATAAGTGAGAATCAAGATGATGCATATAGGAAGAAAGAAAAGGAAATAAAGATACCTACAACGTTTACACACACACACACACACACACACACACACACACACACATGCACACGGAGAGAGAATAAATTCCATTCTTATTTCCATTGCTAAGAGAATTTCATTTTCTTCATCCTCTTAGAAGTCACCTGCTCCCAAGTGCTGCTGGGTAGATTTAAATGCTATTCAAAAATCCCAGCTGACAATTGTTGGCTGACTTTGTTCCTGACATAGCTCATCTCTCTCAGGATGTTTTTGTTTTGGTATATAGGCAGCTCCGTGTATCTGATGGTTAACCTAATATATTTCTATAATTCTCTTGGGTGCTTTCTTTCTTTCTTTCTTTTTTTTTTTCCCCAGCAAAAACTATTCCATGTTGTTTCTTAATGAGAATTTTGGTCAAACACCGAGTGGCATTAGCAGGTCAAATCTTAGGTTTAACCCCTCAGCACTTCCCTTTTTTGCCTTTTTAAAAGCTTATTGGGCTAAAGCCAAGGAAACAGTTAGAATCCAGAGGAACCCAGGGGGAGAGATTTATGAATGCATGGTGAGCTCATATTATCAGTTCCTATTTTGGTGTTTCAAAATCTCCCCTGGTGTTTGAGAGCATCTTGATAATTAGAAGAAAATATTGCCTTCTAAAAAAACTTCATCTTCATTTCAAAGTAAAAACTTAAAAAAATAATACTTGAGTTTCCGGAGCTTGGATGCCCTACACTCACTCAATTCCCTCCCTCCCTCCTAGTTTTCCTCCCTCCTTCTCTCTCCCCTCCCACTCTTCCTTCTTTCCTCTCCATATTTCTTTTTTCAGGAAGTCTCTTTTTCTGCACATGACACAGTGGCTGTTAGAAATAAAAGAATCAGATAGAAAATGATTAAAAAATTGATTGTATCATTTGTTCTATTTTTCTCTGCAATTAAGCAATAGATCTTTCATATTGGCATCAACTATTCTGTTCTGGTTGATCTTGGTTTGATTCCTTAGGTCAGAGGCATCTAAGCCACCAAAGTGTGCCTTGGGACCAGGGCCAGAATTTTTACAAAATGTGAAATGAACATAATAGTATGACATATAAAAGCCCTGCTCAAATACATATCATGTTGAATGTTTCAGAAGAGAAAACAAATTCATAAATATACATTTGGTGGTTGTAGGAAAATCATTCATACACTTTAATGAGACAATATATTCCAGTGAACTTCTTCCTACTTTAAATCCCTACAGTTACAGTGACCTGGAAAGTTCATCCTGTGGAGAACATGGAGTTTATACAATTATTCATCTTGAATCTGGTGCTGGGGAAAGACACAGACACACACACACACACACACACACACACACACACACACACACACACACATATGCGCGCATGTAAAACACAAAACACTCTGAGGTTTCTTTTTAAAAAAGAGATAGATCCTTGGCACCATGAAAAAGTTTTTCTTATGATATATGGGTAAAGGGCTGGTATGACCACAACAACAGGGCCATCAAAGGGCAGCTTCTGATTTTTGTTTTCTTGTCAAATACTGAGTAATCTTATAATCAAATGTGCAGCAATAACAGGCCCAGCTGGGAGGATTAAGGACTAAGTAGCTATTGGGCTGCCTGATCTCTTTGTTCTTCAGGTTTAGAGTAGGATAAATGAAAAGGGGAAGGCCAGGAGGGAGTGGTTTAATATAGAATAAATTGTCTAAAAGGGATCAGCGAAGGCAGGGTTATCGATGAGTTGGGGAATGAGGGAGCTGCCTTTTTATTTTAGAACTGAGACAGGATAGAAGTAGGGGGATAAAGCAGGAAATCAGATAAGAGAAACAAAGGATGCAGGTATATTGGCCTTAAGTAGTCTTTTTCTGTTTCTGAGATTTCTTATGTTCTTGTGCTCTGAGCCAAGATCAATTGAGATTAATCAGCTGTATAGAAAGCATTGTGATCGCATTGCAGGCTTTTAAAGTTTAAATTTGTTTATTGAGCACAATTTGGTTAGCATCAGGTGCTGAAGTTATAGACACCAACACTAGCATAGAAATTACTTTATTTAGCTCCCAGTTGTAAGTTTCTATAGCAACTGGGCCCTATACCAGAAAGCTGAGCTTCTCAAGCTCGAATGATTTACTCAGCGATGGAAATATCACATGGTGGGGGGAGCGCTTGCTTCTGACCCCCACTTTTCCCTTTCTGTCTTGTGAGAGGTGTCCTCATTGTGACTACATCTGCTTAGTCATCCTTTTAATTACACCTTTCGCTTTGAACTTTCTCCTCTTGGCAGCAGCATAAAGTATCTATTTCGGTTGTGTTTCGATTTCCATTGATGAGTTAGAGTAGAGATCCAGAGGAGGAGGTTGTAATTTGTTTTAATGCTGTGGAAAATTCTGAATTGTGAGAAAAGTGTCCACAGTGCCAAATTTAGTTACCCACTCCCAGCAGAAATTAGAATGTCAATTCAGAAAGGAAAACTAATTTAATTTCTATATTATGCTTTCATTCAGTTCATAAATGCAATGTCATGATCCTTTTAAGGATGTGGGGTGTCCCTTATGAAGTTTTGTTTTTAAATTTAACCAGTAAATATATACTTAGCAGTAAATTGATTTTTATTTTAGGGTTTTACAAATGAATGCTTTTCTTGTAACAAATAAGAACTTTCTGGAGAAACTTGTGGTTGAAGTAATATTTTATGATGTTAGTTTAGGCAATACTGTAGAAAATCTTAGGAAAAAACTACATCTAGGTTCCAACTGGGAGAATAACCACTGCATTTAAAATATAAATAAACACAGTAGTTATACTTTCTGCTAAGACTTCTGAATAGTTCTGGTTCTAATCTCATACTTACTGTATGTATGCGTGCATGCAGGTATGTATGTATGTATGTATGTATGTAAGTATGTATATATGCACACATACATGTATCTAATCTATCTATTCGTCATATATCTATTTATGCACATACACATATGTGCCTAGAAAATGAACTGTAGATGAAATGAAATATAGGAAATACATGCTTTAAATAATGCCATCTTTCCATCCACCCCCATGTTTTATAAGAACTGCCTTTAGATGTTCTAAATAATCTGTAATGGACAGTTTTAAAGATTAGTTATCAGAATTCTCTCGGATTAATGTATGGCACCACTTATTAGTTTGGAGAATGACAAGAACGTACCATAAAAGAAAGGATTCTATGCCTTGCTGAAACAAAACAGAACAAAAGATTTCCATTCATTGTTCACATTTATGGCTAACTTGGGGTCTATTAACATTTGGAAAACACAATTTTTAAGAGGCAGCTGCTAGAGATTGGCCAATTATAATTTCACAATTCAAAGAGAAAATCTTATTTGACTCTAAAATTCTGTCCTTGTTTTCTCCTTTTGTGAATTATCTCACAGCCAAAGCAAAATGTGTGTGAAAGGGAGGATACAGCAGACTTGCTTCCTGGCTGCTGCAAAAATGCCTCACCTCAGCTGACCTTGATTCTCTTTGCATTCAATAAACTTTACAACAGACTTAATTATAATGAAATTAATTCAGATTGAGATTATCTCTCTCTGCTTGTCCTCAGGTTCTATTAGGGATCTTTAAATGCCATCAGTCCTGTTGCTGAGTATCTGTGTGTCATTATATCTACTATATAATGATTTGTCCAAGGTCATTTGAGACCAATTTTTGTTCTCTCTGGCAAGTAGCTTCCAGACCTCTACTACATTCTGAACAGATAATTGTTCCTTTACCAGAACATGTGTAGACAAACAGCTGGTGAATAAAGAGATGTCATTAAGCTGCACTTATGTTTTTAATATCAGGATTCAGACCTATTGCTGAATGGATTCTGCCATGGATTATAGATCCATTTCCTTTGTTTATAAATCTCTCATGATACAATTTTTCTTCATATAACTTTCACCAATTAATTTAAAATTTACTGGGTCATTCAGGGTAAAAACTTGATTAAAACAAGTGAAATGGGGCCTGTGATATAGCTTAGTTAGTAGAGCTAAATAGCATGCAAAATTGTTTTGATTTTGATCCCAGCACTGCATAAAGCCAGTGTGGTAATGTATGTATATAATTCCAGCACTTAGAAATTGGAGGCAGGAGGATCAGATACTTAAGGTCATTTTCTATTATATAGTGAGTTCAAGGTTGGCCTATGCTATGCTGTAGCAGGAATCTTAAAGGCACTTGTTAATAAATTCAAACCTGAGGCCAGTTATTGGGGTGAATGCTGGAAGATCAGAGAAGTAGAACAAGCCACAGCTTCCTCACCTTGCCAGTTCCTCAGCTGATCCTGTTTCCTCAGACTAGAAGCCTCTGTGTCCTCATCCAGAATGGGTCTCAGTTGAACTGCTGCTCCAAAGCCTAAAAGCTTAACCAGCCAAAATGCTTCTAGCTTCTGGTCTTCATGCCTTATATATCTTTTTCTTTCTGCTATCACTCCTTGGAATTAAAGGCGTGTGTCACCATGCCTGGCTGTTTCCTATGTGGCCTTGAACTCAGAGATCCAGAGGGATTTCTGTCTCTGGAATGCTAGGATTAAAGGTGTGAGTGTGCCACCATTTTCTAGCCTTTGTATATAGTGGCTGTCTCTTTTCTGACTGCAGATAAATTTATTAGGGTGCACAATATTTTGGGAAACACAATACCACCACATTTCCCCCCTTTTTGTCTAAAATTAAAAAAAAAACTTATAACTAATACAAGAGAAACTATCCAATAAGTATATACAATATGTACAGTCAAGAATTACATTAACAATGTCTAGTCCATTAACATTTGACAGGTTCAGATGAAAAACTTCATTATATATATTAAAAATGTCCAGTACAGTAACATTTTATAAACTCAGACAAAATTTTTCGTTACTTATCCTGTCTTTTATCTTTTCATAATAGATTCAGTAGTCTACCTTTTGTCATTTTTATATCTTCCCCTTTTACTTTTTACAGTAGATTCAATGATCTACCCATTTATCCTATTATACTTTATCTTTTTTCTCAGAGTAGATTCATATCTACCTCATATCTATATTCTCTTTTTTCTTTCTTTTTTGTTTTTAAACAAAAAGTCTGAATCTAATCTCCTTTTACAGCTTTTTCTTGACCGTTAACAATTAACAACTTGTAACCAACCATCATAAACAATAACAATTATCCATAAGCCATTGAACTATCAAAACACACCCACCCCACCTCTTGGGAATATGGGCTCGTTTTCTTAAAATTACTTCCTGATTTCTAGGGGTGAAAACATCTTTAGGGGATCCTGAAAATAAAATTTTTGGGTTAATCATTTGTCCGGTCTTGGCATAATAGGAAAGTGCAGAGCTTGTCACAAGTCCTTATTCGAGTAGTCTGTCAGGCTGGATCATCTCAGCTAGCCATCTCAAAATTAAGCAGTTTGTAGTCCAAAGTTGATCTTCCCATGGTATTAATCAGCTTAATGGCTTTACCACAGTCCTTGTACAATCATCTTTGTGGGGTTCCATGATCTTTTTGAAGATTTCAAAATTGCTGTTAGGCAAGGTCATGGTTCCCTTTAGTTTTTTTTTTTTTTTTTTTTTTTGGCCTTCTCTGTGGTTTGGAGCGATCACAGTCTGATAAATGTCTGTCTCTTGGAACCATGAATGTTCTTTCCTAGAAGAGAAAATCTTCACAGCAATTTCTCCCCACTATTTGTCTTGCCAAACGTTTCCAAACTGACCTTTGCCGATGCTTTCTTGTAACTCGATGGTCCTGGCAATTGTTCTCTGAACCAGCAGCAATAAAACTTTTGTCCCAGGTAGCAACATCACCAAAGTCACCAACACAATGAGAAGTCACTGCCTCAATGGTCCCTCGCCATTGTTTGTGTCTCGGCCCCGGCTGGACTCAACTCAGGATCCTTCTGCCTCTGTCTCCTTTAGCAGATCCAACCAGTGTGCCACCACAACCAGCTGAGGTTAGCTCGGGTCTGAGCCAGGGCCCACAAGGCCACAGGCAGGCAGCTTTTTTTGCAAATTCGTACCACGAACATTGGGCGCCAGATGTAGCAGGAATCTTAAAGAGTCTTATTAATAAAATCAAACCTGAGGCCAGTTATTGGGGTGAATGCTGGAAGATCAGAGAAGCAGAACAAGCCAGAGCTTCCTCACCTCGCCATTTCCTCAGCTGGTCTTGTTTCCTCAGACTGCAAGCTTCTATGTCTTCATCTGAATGAGTCTCAGCTGAACTGTGCTGCTCAAAGCCTGAAAACTTAACCAGCCAAATGCTTTTAGTTTCTGGTCTTCACGCCTCATATATATTTCTCTTTCTGCCGTCACTCCCTGGGATTAAAGGCATGTGTCATCATGCCTGGCTGTTTCTAATGTGGCCTTGAATTTAGAGATCCAGACAGATTTCAGCCTCTGGAATGCTAGGATTAAAGGCGTGAGTGCCACCATTTTCTAGCCACTATATCTAGTGGCTGTCTGTTCTCTGACCCCAGATACATTTATTAGGGTGCACAATATTTTGGGGAACACAATATCACCACACTATGCGAGGCTCTGTCTCAAAAAACAAAAAAACAAAAGTGATATATTTATTAAAAATTATGGTTATGATAAATATAGAATTTGAAAACTGCAATTTGGATTTTTTAAATATGAAATGAACATAGTGATTATTGGAGAAGATAAACGATTCTTGTAATTTGGGTTTGTTAACTAAATCAAAACAAGCTTATTTAAAATGAATTTTAATCATAATTTTGTGGTAAAAATTCCAAACCAATCAGAAGATCAGTGTGTTTAGGAACTTGTTGGGGCTGTGTTCACATAGCAGGTTGGAGGCATATCTTCAGAAGTCTTGTTGTAAGTTTTAACATTGGCTGGTGTTTGGGAACTTGGCTTTGGAAACACTGCCTAACTGGTGAGGTAATTTGTGAACCTTTTGATTGCTTGTCCACATAATGTAATTTTTATTAACATCTGCTTTCCTTCTGTGAGTCTGGAATGTGATAGTCACTAGCCAAAATGCCATGTGCTGAGTTCCTAATAAAACTCCTAAGTGCTGAGCTGTAAATGGGCTTTGCATGGTAAAAATGTTACAGCCATGTTGCTGCATTTTCTTTTTCTAGAGATAGGAGGAGCTTTGTGTGTCCTGTCTTACTGGTTAGTGCATGGGGAGGATTCTCTAACTTCTTTCCTTGCCTTACATTATTTTGTCTTTCTGATCCAAATATGAATCTGTACCTTACATATTTCCATAATAAATACTGGTTGCTAATACTATGATGCATATGGCTATATGCAAGATTCTTCCAACCCTGATTTGTGAATCTCCAAATATGTAGAAGATTGTGGGGACTCCTAAGATAGCATAACTCTATTCTTGCTGATTCATCAATGTGGGACGTTAAAAGAACCCAAACCTCAGTCACGACATGAATTCAGTGTATGTGAATAAATATCTGCCGAGCGGAACAGCATTTCACCAAAGGTGCCATGATAAATATTTTTTTTGTTTTTTTTTTTGTTTTTAAACTAAACTCTTACAAGGACCTGTGAAGTTTGAAAGCTGTAATTATTTGTATACGTTAGTAAGAAGAAGATGTCATGGGAAACTTGACATACTTTAAACCAACTGCTCTAGTGCTAGCTAGCTTTTGCTATAAATATACTTATCAAATCGTGGGAAACTTTTACCTTTTCTGTCTTAGGGCTTTTGATCCAGTGTAGGAAGCCATATAGGAGAGTCTTGTCGTAAATCTGATATGCAAAATTGATGTTGATTTGAGTTAAAATGAGACCTCTCCTTGGAGAACTAGACACTTAGCCATGTACTTATACACATATTAGGAAATAATTCCAATAATGGTGTATATTAAATGCCTCAGCAAAGAATTTAAGAGGATTATGGTTCAGGGTGGCTATACTGATTGGATAAGAAAACACAATTTATCTACAAAATTAGGTTTCCAAGTTAAATTTCTCAAAGAACTTGTTTATTGCCTGAGTTCCAAAGAACATGAAATAGATTACAGGTAACTCAATTTTTAATCCCAGTCCCCAAGAAGGCTGAGGCAGGGGTATTTCAGAATTTGAGGCTAGCCTGAACTGTAGAGTAAGGCCCTATTTCATACAAACAATCAAACGAATGAACAATAAGTCAAGCTACCAAACTCAAAAAAAAAAAAAAAAAATTCTATAAAAAACGAACTACAAGCCAAATGAATGGAAGCACATGAATTATGAACCAAAGGCTGTGGAGCCCCCAGCTGGAGCAGGCCTCTGGATATGTGAGACAATTGAATAGCTTGAACTGTTTGGGAGGCTTCCAGGCAGTGGGACCCAGACCTGTTCTTAGTGCATGAGCTGGCTGTTTGGTACCTTGGGCTTACACAGGGACACTTTCCTCAGCCTGAAAGGAGGGGACTGGACCTGCCAGTACTGAATCCACCAGGTTGAGTTGAATCCCCAGGGGAGTCTTGGCCCTGGAGGAGATGGGAATGGAGGGGAGGGGCTGGGGGGAAGGTGGGGTGGGGCAGGAGGGGGGAGGACAGGGGAACCGATGGCTGATGTGTAAAATTAAAACACAAATATAATAATAATACAAAAATTATTGTTAAAAATTAAAGAAAAAAGAAAAGATCAGCAGAAGAGGCAATCATAAAACAAAAAGGAAGGCAAGCTCAGAGATAATATTTACCTGTCAAAGCACCACTGGACATCAGTAGTTTAATAAGAAAACTGTAACAACTGATTGAGGAATATAATTTTCTCACTGTATGATCTGATTTCAACTTGGAGGGAAAAGCAGAGCTTTCCATTTCATTTGCCGAAGCTAGGATAATCCTCCTTTCCAGAATCTGACAAAATTCAGAAATAGAAATTGAAGACCAATCCAACTTAAAACTGTGGATAAATGTATTCATACACCAAGGAAATGAATTCAAAGTTAGATTTGAAAATCATATGATTTAATAAAGATTACTCAATGTTAACCACTTATATTAGGAAATCTATTAATAGAAGCCCACATTGTTCATGTACATCCAACCTGAAAACCCACATGGCCATCTGGTGGGCCTTTCAAAGGAATTTGATAGTATCTACCTACAAGTCAGTCAAAATCTCTTCCTAAGCAGGAAGATATAAGCGTATTTATTTCATGGTCATTCTACTGAGTGATATCCCTTCTGAAAAGACAAACAAAATCAAATACTGGGTCATGGTATTCAGCAATGTTATGATATAGAGAGTAATATAGATATAACTGTGATATAGATGTAGAGTATCTATAATCGAGTGTTAATATAGATATAACTGTGATATAGATGTAGAGTATCTATAATCGAGTGTTAATATAGATATAACTGTGATATAGATATGGAGTATCCATACTAGAGTGTTAAAGAAACTAAAGCCCTGCAAGTTTGGATGTCATGTGGGCTGTAAAAGGTTGATCCAGTCTTGAAATTCAGCAGTAAGGTTCTAAGACCTACGTTCTTTAGGAGTATGTTTTCACAATGTTAAGTCTCCCTACTAGACACATTGACTGAGTTTTCAGGGGAACATCTGGGGGTGTAGTTCAGGTTGCTCATTGTATGGATAGAGCTTAAAACTATAAACCACAATTGAAATCTAGGCAATAACTGTTTTTAAGGATATGAAATAGTACCAGTAAATAAAGGGTGAGATGAAAGAGAGTAGGAGAATGACAGAAGCCACATGGCCAATTCCTTTCAAGGAGAAGGTGCTTGTTCACTGTGCCGGTCATCTGTGCTGCTAGTGGTGGGCTGTGTAAGAGTCACCTGAGAACTTAACCATGCTTTCAGCAACTTGAGATTCACTGACATCATGACAAAGACAGATCCGGTGCATCTGAGGAGCAACATCTTGAATGTACTGGAGTTAAAAGAGAATAGTAGAGAAAAACTAAATATGTGCATTTTATTAAGAAATCTTACTGTAAATAGGGAAAAAATGGAATAGCAACAGAAGAAAAAGTGACCAAGACTATTGTAGTTTGGTTTCATGATGAAATATGCAATATGCATTTTAGAACATGGGATGGCCTAAAAAAAAAGAGGTGGAAACTTAAGTTTCAGGAGTATCTTTGGAAGTTGTAATCAAGCAGGGAAGCACAGGCTATCTAGTATATCTGTGATAGGGAAGGCTTTCACCATCCATTCTTAATAATTATCACATGAGAGAAAGCAACGAATGTAAGGTCTTGAGAAGTTTGGCTTCTTGCCAATGGTGCATTCTAGTCTTTTATTGTTTGGATGTGCTATATCTCCCTCACTCCCAAAGCTTCACGTGGTTTTGAAAACTTCTTCTCCTGGAGACACCTTTGGGAAAAATGAGGTTATAAGAGTGGGGAAGGTTCAACACTGCAAGAACTTATTGATGAGTTTGGATCAGAACAAGCATTTAGGTGGTAAGGCCTAAATGGAGGGAGTGGGTCACTGGGGACTTGCTTTTGCTTCTGGACCTTCCTTTTCTTGTTTGCACTTTTTGCTTCAGAAATGCTATGAACTGAGAAGCTTTTCTATGTCATACCTTTCTATCTTGTTGTTTTTCTATGACACGGGCCTAGGTGAAATGTTGTGAAACTACCATTGGATGCTTCAGGAGAAGAATCCAGTACAAAGTTCAAAATAAAGTTTTCTTCACTTAAGTTGATTCACTCAAGTATGTTCTCATGGTCAGAAAGCTGAGTATAATATGCTCATTGAACATTTATTATTTAAATAAGAAATTCCTGAGAATGAGTGTGAGGAGCATTTTTAGAATTGTTTAGAGTATGTAGGGGAGTCAAGAATGACTCTGTTTTCTTCTGTTAGCCTCTTCTCAAGGTTCTATCACTTTGTAACAGTGACACAGAATGGCAACAAAGCCTTAATAAATTCATGAGCTCTGAGGATGCTTCATATCCAAATTACAGTGGGAACATTGGTATCAAACGTAAGTCTATCAAAAAGATGTCATGGGACTAGTACTTGTTGTCTTAAGGCAGATGATAGGATAAGAAAAGGATGATTGAGTGTACCTTTCTACATTTGCAAAAGTTAGTATGCAATCCAGACTAGAGACACTTCTATTTTGAAGATGTAGACATTTCTGTTGACCTGGACGATGGTGGTTAATAGATCTGAAGAGCATTGCACATCTTTGAGTGTTTAAGAATTAAAAGTTCCTTCTTGATACCTGTTCAGGGTTAGTAATGCTCTTACTCTAAGTATGAAAGACTTTCTCTTCACTCAATCTTAGGGTATACTGAATGACAAGTCTAAATATGTATATATATATATATATATATATATATATATATATATATATATATATATAAACCTTTCTCTATATATAATGTACATGTGTAATATCTCTAATATATATGTATGTACACACATATATATATAATATCATGAACATAGATACTGAAATCTTAAAGATGACGTCACTTGTAGTGCTTTTATAGGTTAAACATGCACACTTCCTCTTATGTTTCCTAACAAATTCCTGTAATTAGAAAATCTGTTATCTGAGGAACAATAAGAAAGTTTACATTTATTACTTATAGAGGTCTATACTAATAATGATTGTTGAACTAATAATGATATTTTACTATTTATTGTGGATATTGCTTAATTTTGAGAAGCTAGACTACTTCTATATCTCACTAGTGACAATAACTTTTAAACAATTTTTAGAAAAAACAAGCAATTACTATTTAGTTTTTAAGAAATAGAAAGGATAGATGGAGCTCTCACAGCTGGTTTTCAGCTAAAATTTATAATGTGTAATTTAACTAGAAGAGAGTAATTTTAAATTTAGTCAAGTGATTTAAATAATTACATGGAGACAGTCAGGTATTCTTCTGTTAGATAAATGTATGTTGTTAGAAAACAGTGAGGATGATTTAAAGAAAATTCACCAGTCCACAATAGAGAATTTAAATCAGCATTTTGATAATTGAGTAGGATTTAATGTAAAACAGTATGCTTTTTTGAAGTAAGCAATCAAAATAATTCATTAAAACAGCAATCACTAGTAAGCTTGGCTGTTGCTCTACTGGATATGTAAACAAAATTGGTAAATGTTGTTGAAATAAAACCTCAGGTACTCATCTTCCTTTACTACTGAAGGGGAAAAAGCAGCTTATTATCACATTGGATATTTATTTTACTAAAATGGAAAGCAAAAGTGAATAAGAAAATTCAATTAAGGAAATAGATGATAAACTATAAACATAAGTTATAAATATAGACATGATAAATCTTCAATCTTTGATACAAAGAAGACTTCCTAAACTTATTAAGATCCAACTTCTCTAAATTTCAAAAATTAATTAAATGAATCCATAGTTTCTGCAGGTTTTGAGGACTCTTTGAAACATTTAAAACACATTTAAAATTACGAATTGTATTGAATTTGTTCTTCAACCACTTCATACACATATAAAATGCAATTCTGTTGCTGAATCCTCTAGCCTCTTTTACATCCTTCATAAACCTATTGTGTCACTCCGACCTACAAGTTCCTGTTTTCATACTTTGTTTCTGGAAATACTGAATTTAACCAGGATCATTTGTGTAAACTAGGGGATTTAAATTATCCTGTGAAGCCTGATGGGTTGCTCAGTGGGTAGATAACTGAAGAGAATGACTGCCCTACCTCCAGAATCTATCAGTAGCCAATGTTTGTAGGGAGCATTTTCTAGCTTCATTTCTGCTGCTGTGATAAAATGCTAATGACCAAAAGCATTATAGCAGAGAAAAGCTCTTATTTGGCTCATAGTTCTATGTTAAAGTCTGTCATTTTGAAGAAGTCAAGGCAAGCAGTCAGGCAGGTAGCCATATCATATACACAGTCAAGAACAAAGACAGAACCTATGCATCCTTGATTGTTATCTTCCTTTTAATGAAGCTAGTTTTACTTGTTTGTGTACAAAATGCAGGGACTTTGCTTTGGGAATGGCACTACCTACAGTGGACTGGATCATCTTACATCAATTAATAATCAATATAATTACCCACAGATATGTCCACCCTATATAGACAGTTCCTCATTTAGATTCTCTTCCCAGGGGACTCTAAGATGCATCAAGTTGACAAGAAAGGTGGGACCACATTAGCCCTCCCTTAATCTGCAGTTTATTGTTGGTAGGCCCAGTTTTGTGTATACCCACTGAGGCAACCATAGTTGATGTAGTATCATGACTTCATCGGCTGTGCTATGCCCAGGAGACAGTATTGCACAGCTTTTTCTCCCTATCTTCTAGTTATTACATTCTTTCTACTTGTCTTCCATGACAATCCCTGAGAAACTGAGGTGATGGAGAAATAGAACACCTAGTAGTAAATTAAACACTATGACACAAGACTATGGATTTTTTTTTTTAAATCAGATCTGAAGTACCAGGTGTGAATTCTTTGTTGCAGAGTGAGATTCAGATTCATCAGAAAGAGGTTACTTCCTTCCACAACAGATTTGCCACTATTACAGCATTGAGCTCATCTTGCCTGGCAGGTTGATTTTGTAGTTCATGGGGTTTATTCAGTACTGTGTATGACTGTTCATGCCTTTTATTCCCTTGCTGTCTCTGTAGTACCTCCCCTGCATCATAAAATTTATGTATCAAGGAGGGAGTTTCCAGATAAGTCCCTGCTTGATTTTTCTATACTTTATAACTAAGTTTGTGCTATCTTCAGCAGGAGCATCTTAATCAACTAGTTCCGGTTGGCAGCTAAGAGAAATGACAAGAGCCTAACTCAGAAAGCAAGTTATTTTATGGAGTTACTGGTAAGAAATAAAATGCATTCACGGTTGCCTCTCTTATTTCCTATCTGCGCTTACCTGCCTCTTCCCTGTGTCTTGATTCCAGCTTATAAATTACTTGAAAAAATAAAATTTATATTTTACAAAGGAAGGTATTCACCAGTACACATCCTTTTGGTTCTTTTGCTCTTCTTCTTAGAAAAATTTTATATTATTATTTGTATTATTACTATTTTGATCTAAAATCTTTTTCAATAATTGCTTTCTTTGAGATTTTCTTTATCCGTTATGGTAGTCATTATGGATATTTTATGGTCTTTTATGTATGAACTCTTTGTCCTTTCAATGTGTGTGTCCTATTTACATATTTATTGTCCAAAATCCAATAAAATATTTTCTATTTTATGAGAAGAATCACTAAAATAAACACTCGAGTAGTTCACTGCAGTAGTGGCAGACATATTTTGGTGGTAACCAACAGATCTCTAATAAGGATGTAAGACATGTTCAATAAGAAGGGAATTATGCCCAGTGCTGACTATAGAAGGATAGTGAAATTGGAGGAGAACTTACAACCACTGCTTTACCAAATCAGCAGAATCCCCAACAACACTCCAAATAGTTGTTCTTATACCCACAGGTGAGTGTAGTCCTCATCCCTCATCAAGGAATTTCTCTTTACAACAGATGGAGACCTCTACAGAAAACAACATCCAATAAAAATGAATTTGTGGAACCCAGTCCCAAAGGACACACCTCAGGAAAGAGACCATTCACTACTTATCCAATCCCAAACAGTCAGCCCTGAAAACATACATGCTATACAGATTGAGCAGGTTATATTTAGGAATCCATATATACATATCCACCATATACATATGCATATACACATGGAACAGCAACTAATGAAAAAATAGGCTCCGAATTTGAAAGAAAGCAAGGAGCGGTACAAGAGAGGGATTAGGGGGAGGAAAGTAAAGGGAGAAAATAACTAATTATAATCTCAAAATAAA
Organism: Onychomys torridus; assembly: GCF_903995425.1. Classification (NCBI taxonomy): domain Eukaryota; kingdom Metazoa; phylum Chordata; class Mammalia; order Rodentia; family Cricetidae; genus Onychomys; species Onychomys torridus. The sequence goes on along the minus strand of NC_050454.1, from coordinate 47,955,645 downwards.
GAAAGACACTTCAATTAAAAAACGGAAAAAGTTATTGGCATATTTTTGCGTGTTTAGTTAGTTGAAGACTCAAAGTGAGTTTGGAAGAGTTAGATGCCTTTGAGAAGCATCACTTCAATAATCCATTTCATCTAAGTAATAAAGAGTTAACATGAGAGCTAATTTTGGAAGCTATGAGAGAAGGAATTCAGCTGTCTCAGAGTCTAAGCAAAAGTTTCTCTAAAACATGATACCCATAGAAATATTTTAGATTTCTGACATGACACCTCTTCTTACTTTTCTTTCATTTATTACCAAGTAGTTGGCAGTATGCCTAAATTACAGTTCAATATTTGACCACCATCTAAGTACCTCATAAATTTATTAATATTTGCCATGTCTGAATGTTCAGATTTTGTCTTTCTAGAGTTTATATAAGATTTTAGTAGATTATCTCCCAGAACTCTAGACTTTGTGGCCCCCAATTTCAAAATAAAATACACAGCTGATTCTCTCTCACACTTTCAAAAGTAATGTCAGATTTATGAAGTTAAAGGATGGATTGTACTGAGCACTTCTTTTCTTTAGTTCTTATAAGAAACCTGGAGATGTGAGCAGATTCCTCTCAATGTTAGGGATTTCCCTGTGAAAGCAAAACAGGATGAATTGTGAGACTTGAGCCAGACATAGAGAAATTGGTTTTAATGGAAAGAGCAGACGAAAGGAGATTGGAACTCGAAGTGTAGCTATTCTGAGTCATTTAGCCCAACAACTGGCTTAGGTTCAAGGATAGGGAAGGAGGTATGGGCACCCAAACTGAAGCATCTGAAGAACTGTGTGGTTTATTTCTGGTCTACAATGGTAGGAGAGGACTTCTTGGAAATAAATGAAAGCAAAAGATGCTGAATTAGCTTGATACTTGCCTATGGAAGTGACTGGGCCCAAAGGTCAGGCATGAGGAGCACATATAAAGGATCCTTACTTAGCAGGGTGAGTATACAGAGTTTTTATTTTTATTTTTATTATTATATTTGTGTTTTAATTTTACACATCAGCCATGGGTTCCCCGGTCCTCCCCACTCCTGCCCCTACCCCCACCTTTCCCCCAGCCCCTCCCCTCCATTCCCATATCCTCCAGGGCCAAGACTCCCCTGGGGATTCATTTAAACCTAGTGGATTCAGTACAGGCAGGTCCAGTCACCTCCTTCCAGGCTGAGCAAAGTGTCCCTGTGTAAGTCCAGGGTTCCAAACAGCCAGCTCATGCACTAAGGACAGGTCCCAGTCCCACAGCCTGGATGCCTCCCAAGCAGTTCAAGCTATTCAATTGTCTCACTTATCCAGAGGGCCTGATCCAGCTGGGGCCTCCATAGCCTTTGGTTCATAATTTATGTGCTTCCATTCATAGACTGCTGGCAATGGTCGAGAGAAAGCCTGATCTGACCTAGTCTGGTGATCAGATGGCCAAACATCCTAACAGTCATGCTGGAACTCTCATCCAATAATGATGGAAGGGGATGCAGAAATCCTCAGCCAGGCCCCAGGAGGAGCTCCAGGTGTCCAATTGTCTAGAGAGAGGAGGGACTGTAAGAGCATGAATTGTTGAGACCAAGGTTGGAAAAAGCACAGGGACAAATAGCCAAATGAGTATACAGAGTTTTAAAGGAGTGCAGATAATTTCTACTTTCCCAAAAGTTGAAATTTGAGAGGTGATAAGCTGGCTCACTGGGTAAAAACGCCATCAAGCCTAATGACCTGAGTTTGATACCAAGGTCGAAGAAAAGAACAAACTCACAAACTGTCCTCTGATCTCCATATGCATAATAAGATGTACAAGTACCTTCCATATAGAAATAAATTAATTGATTAATTTATTAAAGATTAAATAATAAAAGAGTAGAATTGGCAATAAAGATCTGAATCAGAATAAAAATCACACCATAACAATTTATTCATAATTCCTGATTTATTATCAAATGTCTTCTGTGATTCACTTCACACAGCAATGAATTTTATGGGACCTATGTCAGTAATCACTGTTTTTCTTTCAATAATGTGAATAGATAATTGAAAGATTAGGCAGGTACATGGATTGATGATACAAGGTATTTCTTTCTATATACAAAAATAATGCTAGTAGAAAATAAATTGTATTAGCTTCCTTCAAATCCATCATCCCAGGGCATGTAGAAAAACTATAAGAACATTAACTAAAGCTATCACAGTGCTTCACATAAATATGATGCATTTTCTAATATTAATCTTCCTCATTAAAATTCTATATAAACACTTTGAGAATTCTTTCACCTATTGGATGATAATGAAAACAAATCATTTCATTTCAACTAATGGTGTCATCACTTACCTATCTTTTGACAACTAGATGCTGAATTTCCATCTCGTTTAAACTTGTCTGGGAGCTAAGCATTAATAAGACTTCTCCTTTTTTTCTAGTTGCTTCCAGGAAGTGACAGAACATGACTAAAGAAATAATTACAACCATAGGGCTAGAGTACAGTGCAGGGAGGCAAGAGGTGTATATATGGAGCATCTCGTCATCAAAGTTCTACTGATGCCCACGTGAAGGGGACAGTTCCGCCCTCGGTAGAATTGGATGGAAGAGAATAAGAAGCGCTTGTAAGATGTTAATTTGTTTTTTAAAGAAAGTGTTAATAATTGAAAGAATTGGGAAAATAAAAACAAAAGGAAAAAAAGCTAGGAAGTAACTTAGTGACCAGAAAGATTAATAGACTTTGTGGGGTAGAGCATCAAATTTAAGATATGATGCAGAAAATGAAGACAGTGGAGCCAGTGTCATACAGTCTGTGTCCCAGTTCATAAAATCCGAATGAGAGCCAAGGCAACATTTTTCTGCTACCTCAGGAGATGGGATGTTGACTGTCCTCATTGAGGAAGAGCATCTGTTTATTTAATCCACCAATTCAAATGGGACTATTTTCCAGAAATACCCTGTGCACATATACATAGGAAATGTTTCAGAGGCTACCAGGAAATCTTTAGTTTAGCTACACAGACACATAGTAGTACACACTTAAATTCGCTCCAGGTTTTTTTTCTAGATTAATTTGCTTTCTTAATGCTGAATTATATCCTATTGCATGAAAAGACTGTATTCTGTTTATCCACCTTGTGAAGGACATATCCTTGTATGCAATTCTAGTTAAGAATAAAGCTGCTATAAACAGCCAATCCCAGGTTTTTGTGTAAACATAAATTTTCAATTCATTTTATGTAAATACCACAAAGTACAATTACTGAGGTACTGAGCAAAGGATGTATTTAGTTTTATAAGAAAATACCAATCATTTTTCAAAATGAATGTGCCTTTTTTCAATAAAAAAGAATTCTATTTCTCATTTTCATGCAAGGCTTATGTTGTTGAGGTTTTGAATTTTATATATTATAATAGATATAAAGTAGTGTCTCATTGTTTTAATTGTATTTCCAAGTGGTATGATACTGATTATGTTTTATAATCTTACTGGGCATTTGTCTCTCTTTTAGTGAGATATATTTGTTTAGATATTGTGTACAACTTTAAATTAAATTGTTCACATTCATATTGTTGATATATAATAATTTATTATAACATCAACTGGAAATAATTTATATGCGAAATCTTTTGTAAATATTCTCTAAATCTATGGTTTATTTGCTGTCTCATTCTGTAATAGTACATATTTAAAGGAAAGGTAATGATCTCTAGAGGACACACTCTTCCCTCTCTTTTCTTTTTCTCTATGGGAATACTTGTGTGTATTTTAAGTAGGAATTTATATAAGTAGGCAATAATAAATAAAACATAGTTAAAATATCTTATCTTCTATTATCTTTTAATCAGAAATTAAGATAGAGTACAACATAGCCATGGTGTTTGGGAAAATGCTATGCTGTATCATCATGAATTTGTACCATTAAGACATAATAAACTAAAGAAAAAATGTTTTGATTTGTAGAATCCTGTCTGGATTATTCATAATTTATTTACTTATTCACCTAATGAAGTATATATTGCTAGCCTCAAAATCTGAGTAATTAAAAAATAATCTGCTCTAACTACCCATGTCTTGTTTTTTGTGTAGGTTACATTTTTTTCAAGTCACTGAACACAAGATGAGAAAATATTCTAGGAAAAGAAAACAATAGATATTGTGGCAAATAACCATTATTTTCCTCAACCTATGAGGAAGGACTTGGCATGTCTATAAACTACCCACTGAATGAACCTGAGTTATAAATCAAGCATCAGTTTAGAAACAGAGAAATACAAACATTAGAAAATGACTCCTGGAAATACTCGAATGGTGCTGTTTTCCAATGTGTCTGGGAAAACTCATAGAAATATTAGAAATAATTAGTTTTCCTCATTGCTGGTCACAGACTGTATCTTCGGGGAAGATTTATAGGCATAGGATATTCTTAAATTTTCTTAGTAACTAGAATATGATTTTCACAATAGTTTTAATATTGTATCTTGACATATTTCTTCTTTTATTTTTGTAAAAATGTTTTTCAGTTAAAAGATAATATGAAATCAAAGCTTCAAAGAATTCTCAAGTTTCCCAAGTGAACTTTTTCACCTGATGACTGGTTAGAGTTTTTTAATCTAATCATCTTTTAAAAATTAAGTTTTAACATTACCAAATAGAATAAATTGAACTACTATTTCAATTACAATTTGCTCCTCTCATCTTCAACTTCTCAGAAGTATATTTCATCCAATGTATTCTGTGTATTGCTGGAAATAATTAACTTTTTCAAAAGCAGTTCATTAACATTTTAAGTAGGTATCTTCGTTTGGGTTTCTATTGCTGCTATGAAACAGCATGGCCAAAAAGAGAATTAGAGAGGAAAGGTTTTACTCAGTTTACACTTCCAGATCATAGTTCATCATTGGAGGAAGTCAGAACAAGGACTCAAGCAGGGCAGGAACCTGGAGCTGATGTAGAGACCATGGAGGAGAACTGCTTACTGGCTTGCTTCCCCTGGCTTGCTCATTTTGCTTTCTTTCTTTCTTTTTTTTTCTTCATTTTTCTTTATTAAGAAATTTTCTACTCATTCCACATGCTATCCACTGACCTCCCCCTCCTCCCACCCCCAGCCCTCCTTCCCAAACCACCCCACATCCCCACTTGCCCCAAATCAAGGTCTCCCATGGGGAGTCAGTAGAGCCCAGCACACTCAGAAGGACATAGTATGTACTCAATCATAAGGGGATAATAAATGGGAGGGAAGGGATGGCAGACTGCAACCCACAACTCCAGAGACGCTAGCTAACAGGAAAAGACCCTAGGAGAGACACATGGATAATCCTGTGAAGGAGAAGTGGATGAGATCATTCTGCTTTCTTATAGAAACCAGAATCACTAGCCCAGAGATGGCACCATCCACCATGGCCTGGGACCGCTCCCATTAATCACTGAATTAAAAAATGTCTTACAGCTGGATTTCATGGAGGTACTTCCTCATCTGAGCCTCCTTCCTCTCTGATGACTCTAGCTTGTGTCAAGTAGACACACAAAACCAGCCAGTCCAGAAGGTATGGCACAATTTTGATTTATTATTTTTTAATACCATAGTTTTTTTTATTATAATATACAATTGGTGTATTACTTGTATATGCCTTTTGTTATAAAGAATTTTCACATTCTATCTTATTAAAAGATGTTAGACTTAGTCAACTGTTAAATATATCCTAACTATGCCATAAAAATGTATTTTGAAAGATTGTCATGGTAAGAGAGTAATTTCTGCAATATGGTAAATATTAAATCTGTGTGTGTGCTCTATTCAGATTATCAAGAGGAAGACCATACCTTCCATCTTGAGAATGTCTTTTTCTCCGTGTTATTGAATATATATATATATATATAATATATTACACATGCATACATACATTATATATATATATATGTTGAGTGTGTGTATGCTCAAGTGTATGCATATAGGTGCATACATACATAAATGTGTGGGGGACAGCCATGAATGTAGGTCTTCTTATTGCTTTCTACCTTAATATTTGAGACAGAGTTTCTCATTGAATCTAGAACTCATTAATTTATCAAGGATAGCTGGCCAACAAGCTTGCAGAATCCACTTGTCTCTGTCTCTCCAATGCTTTGATTTTAGTGAAAAGCTGCTGGGTCTGACTTTTTATATTGGCTCTGGGAATCTAATACAGGTACTCAGAACTTTCTCCTTAGCCCTGAAAATGCTTTGACATGAAAAAAACAAAATCACTGTTTGGGAGAACTGGTTTACTAACAAGTGATCAGTTTTAAAGTACTGACTAATATCTAAATAATATATTACTTATTAGCAAGTTAGATGAATATATATTTAGAGTGGGTTTATTCTTTACTAGTAGTGAGGAACCTATTATTATTATTATTATTATTATTATTATTATTATTATTATTTATGGAAAGCTACCAGGGAAACTGAACTAGGAACTTGTATGAATGTAGAACATTCTTAGCAACAATTATAGTTGGATATCTTTCATCCAGGCTTGTCAAGATTCAAGAGAATTACCACAAGTGTACCATTATACTATGCAACATAGCACTTTTTTCATTTTTATTGTTAATTTTATTGAAAATAGATTCTTGTCTCATACAATACATCCCAACTAGTTTCCTCACCCTTCTTCCCTCCACTCCTCTTAGCTCCTCTCCAGATCAACTCCCCCTCCATTTCTTTGTTTCCCTTCAGAAAAAAGCTGGCCTCTAAGAGATAACAACCAAATACAATAAGATAAGGCAAAAGTCCTTTTATAGATCTGAATAAGGCAACCCAATAGAAGGAAGAGAGTCTCAAGAGCAGGCAAAAGAATCAGAGAAATACCTGCTCTATCAGTTAGGAGTCCCACAAACACACAAAGAAAACAGCCAAAACATATGTGTAGAGGACCTGACACAGACCTATGCAGGCCCTGTGATTGTGCCTTCTGTCTCTGTGAGTCCACGTGAGCCCTGCTTAGTCGATTTTGTAGGCCATGTTTTCGTGGCATCCTCCATCCCACCTGATTCCTAAGGTATTTCTTCCTTCTCTTTTGTGGCTTCCTGGATCTCTGAGGGGAGTGACCTGATGGAGACCTCCAGTCTTGACTCTCTCTCCAAATAATGCACGGCTGTGCATCTCTGTATTTCCTACTATCCGCTGCCAGAGGAAGGCTCTATAATGAAGACTAGACAAGACACCTGCTTATGAGTAGAGCAGTGTAGTCAGACTTCCTTTGGATCACCAGCTTCTGAATAATGACATGGAGACTAAACAAAATGCCTATAACATATGACAGCTTTGAGTTTTTTTAAATTTATTATTTCACTACTTTTGTTTTCCAGAAATAATTCATAATGATTATATAATACTATTTAATGTTACATCCTATGCTTTGGAAAGCACTTTTGATTAATTATAAAAGCTGGCCTTTGCTTAGACTTGTTTCCAACTAGCTCTTAAAACTTAAATCAACCCATTTATATTAAATTACATTCTGCCACATGGCTCATTGCCTCTGTTCAGTATGTACATCCCACTTTCCCCATGTCTGCATGTTGAACGTCCATTTCTCTGATTCTTTCTCAGAGTTCGTATCTCTGCCCAGAAGTCCCACCTGTCCTCTCCTGCCTAACTGTTGCCATTCAGCTCTTTATTAAACCTATCAGAAGGTGCCTTAGGAAGATAAGGTAAAACAGACACACCTTCACAGTCTACAAGAAGACTATCCCAAACAGAACAGAATATCATTAGGAATCATTTCATTGATTTTTTTTTCATGTCATGACAACACAGCTTTTAGCTCTAGTGCTCTTTAGCATTTACTATTTTTTTTTTTACTATGTTGGTAATCATGGTGTTTTTAATGCATCATGAAAGACTAAATTTTTTTCTGATTTCAAATAAGAATTTCCACTCAGATAAGCTCTAATAAAACCAGTAGTTTATGTTTTCTAGGAAGCTTAAATATGTTTGGTCTCATTATTTAGAATGGGTTATATACCTTTGGTCCTTGGGTTATATTTTTATTGAAAATAGATTCTTTTCTCATAAAATACATTCTGACCACAATTTCTCTACCCTCAACCCCTCCCAGCCTCCCCAACCCTGATCTCTCACAGACTCAATGCTCTTCTATTTCCCCCTCAAAAAAGACATTGTTTTTCATATAGTGTGTTTTGATCATATTCTTTCCCAGCCTAAACTGCACTCAGATCCTCTCCACCCACATACCAATCTAACTTCATGCTTTTCTCTCCCTCTCTCAAACAAATACCCCTAATCAACACAATCTGCTAAACAAAAGGCCTATAATATATGATAGCTTTGAGTTTTTAGAATTTATTATTTCACTACTTTTGTTTTCCAGAAATATAGTTCACAATGATTATATAATACTATTTAATGTTACATCCTATGTTTGGATAGTACTTTTGATTAGATATTGAAGACAATCAACACCAACTAGTTTCTGTTTTGGGGATTTGGGTATTGGAAGTAGCCTAGCAATTGCTTCTAATTTGATGTGAAACATTTAATATGTCAAATATGAATATGTGGTATGGCCATATATATTCAATAAGGAATAAAACAGAAAGTCATTTTATTAAAAATTTGTTTTCATACAATGTATTTTGATCAAATTATTTCACTGCTCTAATACCTCTTAGATCATTCATATACTCATACCCAACTTCATGCTTTCTCTCTCTCAAACAAACAAACCAAATCAACACAAACAAACTAACGCCACCAAAAGAAAATAAAAAAAACACACATTAAAAACATGAAGTCTGTTTTTTATTGGTGAGCTGTTCCTGAACTTGGGGTCTGCCTTGGAGTATGGTTGATATGTTTCTCCATTTTAGATACTTTCTTAAGTCCATTTATAATTCTACTTAAATTCTAAAAGATTTCTCATCTACTATGTCTTTTTCTTTTTCTTTTTCTTTTTCTTCTTCTTCTCCTTATCCTTCTTCTTCTTCTTCTTCTTCTCCTGGTTCTTCCCCTCCTTCCTCTCCCCCTCCCCCTCTATCCTCCTCCTCCTCCTCCTCCTCCTCCTCCTCCTCCTCCTCCTCCTCCTCTTCTTCTTAGTAATCTTGAGTTATTTCTGCCACTTGTATGGATCATGTATTACTAAATAAGATAACTCATTAGTGAGAGAATCAACACACAGATTATTGTAAATTACAAGATCTTGTCACAGAGATCTCAGTCTGAAATCCATCCTCTTATCTTCCCGACAGTGTAATTTCCATTGAAAGAATAAAGACAAGACACATAGTATAGAAGAAAGGGGTAGAGTTTACTGAGGTGTCAAGCAGAGAAACATACATTCTCAAATAGCCAGGGCAGACAATATCTGAGGAGACAGTCACTGTAATTCATTCTAAGCAGGCCTCACATGTTCTAAACATTTCTAGAACAAACAGCTTTGATCCTGTCCAGGTGAGTGACAGGTCTGTTTGGAGCAACTCTTCCAGGAGCAAGCTCAGTGGTACGCATCATAGACTGTAAGCCTTTGTTCTTCCCCAGAATGCTTCTTGCTCTGAGCAAGCTCAGTGGTGCACATCATAGATTGTATGTTCTTTTTTCCCAGGAAGATTCTTGCTCTGTATAAAACCTATAAGAAAACTTAGAGCCAGATATTCTCTGTGGCTTTTTTTGATTAAAAAAAAAAAAAATGTTATCCCTGGCGGTGGTGGTGCATGCCTTTAATCCCAGCACTCAGGAGGCAGAGGTAGGCGGATCTCTGTGAGTTCGAGGCCAGCCTGGGCTACAGAGTGAGTTCCAAGAAAGGCGCAAAGTTACACATAGAAACCCTGTCTCAACCCCCCCACACACAAAAAAAAAAAAAAAAAAAAAGAAAGAAAAGTTTTAATTCATTTTATATACCAACCACAGACCCCCTTCTCATCTCTTTTTCCACTCTGCGCCAGCTTCCTCCCCACCCCGACCCACCCATAATCCCCTTCTCCAAAAGGGTAAGGCAGCAAAACCGGGTACGTTTAGTTGAGGCAAGACCCAAGCCCCTGCGTCCTGAATCAAGGGCTGAGCAAGAAGTCCCACCTTAGGTAATGGGCTCCAGAAAGAGAGCTCATGCACCAGGGACAGATCCTGATCCTAGTGCCAGGGGCCCCTCAAACAGACCAGCCACACAACTGGCACCCTATGCAGAGGGCCTAGTCCTGTTCCATGCAGGCTCCATAGAAAGTTTGTGAATTCCTATGAGCTTGGTACAGTTGTCTCTGTAGATTTCTCCATCATGATCTTGACCCCCCCTTGCTTATACAATCCCTCTTCCCTCTCTTCGACTGTGCTTCCAGAGTGCAGCCTGATGCATGGCTGTGGATCTCTGCATCTGCTTCCATCATTTACTGGATTAAATCTCTATGATGACAGAGTATTCACTGATCTGATTACTGGGGTAAGCCAGTTCCAGCACCCTCTCCATTGCTGCTAGTAATCTAATGTGGGGTCATCCTTGTGGATTCCTGGGAATTTCCCTAGCACCAGGTTTCTCCCTTACCCCATAATATCTCCCTCTATCAAGATATCTCTTTCATTGCTCTCCCACTCTGTCCCTCCCTCAGCTTGACCATCCTGTTTCCATTCCCTCATGTTCTCATCTCCCCTGTCCCAGCTCCCCTGGCCTCAGCTTACTCATCTGTTTCCCCCTCTCAAGAGGATCCATGCATCTCACTTAGGGTCCTTCTTGTTTCCTCGTTTCTCTAGAGCTATGTGTTGTAGTCTGGCTGGAGATGTGGCTCAGAGGTTAAGAGCACTGACTGATTTTCTAGAGGTCCTAAGTTCAATTCCCAGTAATCACATGGTGGCTCACAACCATCTGTAGTGAACCAGATTTCAATAGCTGTCTGCCAATGGCTTCAGCTCAGGGCATTCTGACTCTTGCCTAAGCCAGAAATATGACTGAGGCTTCATTCTTCTGACCTGTAATTAACATCCTGCTGGGCTAGGACTTTGTTTTGCAGCTAGTGATTATGAAGAAAATGCCCAGCTCCAATGTCCTCCAAACTAGCTAATATCTAAGAGCTACCTAAGAGTGTGCACTCAATATACTTAATTAAAACTGTTATTGAAAAGTTATTATATTTCTAAGTTTCAGATATAGAGATTAACCTTTATTTGCCTTTGTCCTCAAACTCTTAAAAGACTTTAGCCACTCAGGCACTTCCTATTATGATATTTAAGAAGCTCTTCAAGTCTAAGATTACATGAAATAATTTACCTCATTTCATAAGGCAAAATATTGAGGAATTATCTTCTAAGAAGCAAGTCATAAGTCATAGTTACATCTAATGAGTTGCTATTGAATTTGCATGGACAAATCAAAGACCTTCTCTTTTATAGTTCAGAATGCAGGACTCATCTGCTATGGTAGCTTGCCCTTGATATCTTAATCTTATTGACAAAAATGTAAAAGAGCACAGCATCATACTAGCTCTGCATTGAATGTACTGAATGTTTCCAATTGGGAGGAAATAGACTGTAACTGTGAAAACTCTTTTCTGTATATTGGTCAACTGCTACTTAGGCAGTTTTTAATTTCTACAAAATCTTGTTGATCTCTCTTAGGGAGGGTCATTCCTTTATATGCTTCATGTATTCACTGATGAGTTTTTGTTTTGAAATTCTACTAAATAGAGGATATTGGTCTGGGTCTGTTTGATCAGTTTCTTCAAGTTGGATTACCTTTTAATTGCAGTATTGATTTTAGCAGGTAAAACCAGTCTGGTGACTTCATACAACAGACATGTCATCCTTGAAAGGGAGCAAAAGCTTCACAAGCAAGCAGCTCAGGTTACTATTTATCTCATGACCCTATGAAAGTTGACATGTGTCATCAGTAGTGACATATGAAAGATTCAGATTTCTTTGGCATAGCTTCTGAAAGTTAAGACAATTCTCTAAATCTTTATAGTCTTGAAATCTCTCCAAAGTTTTTTTTTTTTTTTTTTTTTTTTCTCTAGAGAAGGTTAGGATTTTTTTAGTTCATCAAGGTCAGATGAAAAGCAGTGTTTTGTTTTTTAAATATTCTCCAGTCACAGACTGTCCTTTTTGTTTTGGATGACAATGCATGGGAAAAAAATGGGATCCTGGAAGCTCTCAATTTAGTGAGTGAAATATAAGGGCAGCTCAAAAGGGTTGGTAGTGGCAAATCTGAGTTTGAAGCAACCACAATGAATAATTTTAGAAAGTGACTATAGGAGGTGAATGGATCTAACTTTGATGGTTTATAAGCTGCTTCTTTGCTGTTTAATAAATATAATCTACACAACCCTTAGCTGCTTCATCTAAGAATAGTATTTTCTTCATTAGAGCTTTTGGAGTAAGACCATGTCTATCTCCAGAAAATCCTAAGTGCTCATAAAATACAAATGAAACATAATGCCTATAGGAGAAGAAGAATTTCACTCACTAAGAACATGGAATATGCCAAGAAAGGAGGAGAGGATCTGGCTAAAGGATGAAAAGAATTTCAGAGACCAATATGATAGGAGATGGTTCTCGAGCAAAGGACATTAGAAATGTGACACCTAGGCACAGCCCCACAGGAAAATGGATAAACTAGAGATTCCTAAGGGCACAGAACATTGTGCTCCAGGGAAGAGATCATCATACAGTTCCATACACTATTGCCACAGTAAAATTAAATATATATTTACTTAGAAGCTACCAAGTGCTACCTCTTATGGTACTCCTAACAGTGGGAACAGTGGTGGTCTCTGACTCTTTTACTGGCTTTTGGGACCATACTTCTCATACTGGGTCACCTTGCCCAGACTTAGTATATGGGGAGGTGCTTAGTCTTACTGCAACTTTGATATGCCATGTTTTAATAATACTCATAGGAGAGGAGGAGGTTGGGGGTAGAGGAGGGGTGGAATGGGGGAGAGAGACTGGGAGGGGAGGATTGGGGAGGGAAGCTGCAGCCAGGATATAAAATAAATAGATGAGTTAAAAAAAATCTACCAAGCTCTAGTATTTACATTTGATATCTTAGATGAGTATATTATATCATATCATATCATATCATATCATATCAGATATTATATTATATTTAACTCATGTAGCTTTTCTACCACCCACTATAGGACTCATAATTAATGAGTTAGTACATGGAAGAGCTGGGACTTAGGATTGGTAATTGAAAGCCCTCTCTCTAATCTGTTTACACCATTTCTGAGCTTTTGATCTTGTACGTCAAACATCTTTTACATAAATTAAAAATAACTATTATTATTATCTGAAGTATGAAAATATTGAATCCAACTTCATTATATATATTATATTATATTATATATAGTATATGTATATTATGCTTATATATACATATATATTTGTTTTACCAAAACTTATGTTAAAGTTATTCCTATGCAATTCTTTAAATCTACCTATTTACTCAGTTAATAGTATAGCACAGAATATGAATTTCAGATAATCTAAGATTTTTCTGTTTCTAAGTGTGGATGTTAATATGTAACCTTAAAATAGCTTTGTGTGATCTTTAATTGCTTGCTATATTTTTGCTTTCATTATGTAACTATTAAAAGGCACTTCCTATTTCCCACTACCTCCCTTGTATGTTCAGTACTCTACATTTCTCATTTTAGCTGCAAATTTTTCTTCCTAAGCCAAGTTTGACATCAGCCATCTCAAAAGGTCCTTTACCACACTGAAACTTTGATGGAGATGTAGGGACCGTAGTGACAAGGTTAGGGGATCTGGATAGGAAAGGAATCTTAGATTTTCATTGCCATTTTCACTTTAGGAGAACAGCAGTAAGCAATCATACAATTCCTGTAGGTCAATAAAGGTGGTGACTAGGGGTCAGGTGGTTCTTAGTATTTAAGTACAGCCTGGACAGAGAATTAATATAACACCCCATGAGTAGGGCATTGAGAAATCTCCAACTAAGGTCTTGGGAAGAAGCAAATCCTGGGGTTATCTGCAGCTCTAAATGTGACCCTGAAGAGTTTTCTGCCAGGACCATCTCAAGGCAAAGATGGAGTCATACCCAGTCCCTGGCCAGCAGACCAATGGTGAGCTCCTTGTTAGGACCCAATTGAGATAATTAAGAGTTAAGATGTACTTTCAGTACAATGATGACTTTATATTAACCCAGCAAGAGAGACCAGGGAAGGGGTAGTTATGCTTCAAATGGACAGAATAACAATGTTTATATGAGGTGGGGCAAGCAGAAACACAGAAGCTTGCATTGAGTTGAAAAAAGTTCAGTTTCTGAACATAGAAATCTTATTGATTGATATTACTGATATTTGAAATCCTCTATGCATTTAAAATTAATAATGGCCGTTCAATAGCCACATTTCCTTTCAGGACTGACCCTCGCTTCTCTTTGTTTACAGGATTCAAAGAAGACACATGAAAGCAAAACATTTACATTTAAATTGTGCTCGTGCTGATTTTAGAGATAGTTTTCTTATACACATCGTAATAGTCTGTCACAATAAATTCAATGATTAAACCATTCTGTGATTATTTCTTGACAGTTAGTTACAATAGAATTTGTCTATGGACTTTTTTTTTTGTAACACTATAAAACTCATGCTTAATTTAAATAAAAATATCAGGAAAGAAGGAATCCATAAAAGACTGCTTCACAAGCCTACATTAAGTTTAAAAAAGCTATAACTAAGAGCACAGTGCTATTAAAGAATAAAATATAACCTTGATCCACAGAGACCTGGTAAATAAAAAGTCTGTATAAACTTTTCATCAACAATAGTCACCATTAAAGCTTAGAGGAACTCCATGTTATTTAAATAAATCAAGAGAAATAGAGAAAACCATTTACAGTTGAGAAAATTTTTATTCTTTTCTCAAATCTCTCTTTTTAAAAATCTCCTTTTAAGCAACCCCTTGCTTATATACAATCATTTCCCAGGTTAATTCAAATGGCCTGCTTAGCTCTTACTTCATCTTCCTTAAAAAAGAAGAGAATTCCATCTTCATTTTTTGATCCCTACAGTGGTTGCTGATCCACTTCCCTCAACTGCTGTAGACTTCATATTCCTTACCCAGTACACTAAAGCTTCCCCCACTCTTGCCCTTTCAAGGATTACCTGCTTGCTATGTTATTTTATTTGTGTGTGTGTGTGTGTGTGTGTGTGTGTGTGTGTGTGTGTGTGTGTGTGTGATGTATTCACATACTACAGCCTAGCTAATAGGGTAGGGATGGCTCTTAAGGCAAAAGCCCAATTTCTTCTTGGGTCCTGCATGTCTTCATTCCTTGCATTCTTTTTATTTCCTTAAGATCCTCAGGTTGCTTACAGAGCTGGTCTCAGATGCTACAGAGGCTAAAGATTGATGTTGGTCTGTTCCTCCATTACTTTCCACCTTAGCTTCTGAGAAAAGGTCTCTTATGGACCCTGAGCTCATTGATTTAGCTTGGATAGCTGATCAACAAGCTACAGGGATCCTCCTGCCTCCTTCGTCTCAGCACTGGGTTATGGATGTGTGGTGCCATCACTGACTTTTTACGAGTGCTGGGGATTGAAACTCATGTCCCAATGCTTGCATTTTGACAACTTTACTGACTGAGCCATCCTTCCATCTCACATTCCTTCCTGGCATCTTGTTTCAAAATACTTGATCCAGTGAGATAAGTAGTCTCTGGGAAAAAAAAAATATGAATCCCTCCTTAAGTAACTAGTTCTTCATAACTCTACTGCCTCTGAACATTCTTATATTCGGAATCAAACTTCAACCTGAGTTACAGAGGGTACACAAACCATATTCAAATCTTACTCAAAACCTGGGAGTCTGTCTATATCACACTTCTGCATATCAGGTCAGGGCAGGGGAGAAAGCAGGTGATGTGTGCAGGATATGTGGGATGGAAATGAATAGGTTTAAATCGTTGTCATGGCGGTAATCCACCAATGCCGCTTTCCTACGTATCTGGTCCATGTCAGTGAAACTGAACTGTTAGTGCCCAGGATTTCCGTCCATTGCTTGAGCTGAGAATGTGGGGATTTGGGCTGCTGTTTGTTGTTGTTCTTTAAATTATCCAGTGTCGCTAGAAGCATCTGCTCACCACAAATTCTTGAATGCCCCGTTCCGAGGATTCTGTTTTAAGTAAGGCAGTTCCCTTTCTTGGTGCCTTCAACAGTCTCTTTGTTCCATATTACTCTATGTTAAATCTGAGTCTTTTTGGAGCTGCTTTTAAGACTCTCTGCTAGTATATCAGATAGATTTTGGGCTGTTTTCAGTCCCAATTAAGTAATAGAAGCAATTCCAGATTCCTTCTTATTTCTCAAAATTCTCTTAGGGTAGAAAAGTTGGGACATAAGCCTGGACCCTTTGAGTATCCTGGTAGCCTTCCAATGCCACCTCTGTGATCCACTTTCTGTGTGTTTGTGTTTTCTTTCTAGCTCATAAGAATTCTCTACTCTAAACATTACAAGTGGTCTTAGGTGAATTTAAGTTTTCAGACAATTTATTTTACACACACGAATCTAGATAACTGGCCAGAAGCAGAGGTGCCATGGCTGCTATCATTGGATACTGGATTCTGCTACGTGCTCTGTTGACTCTGCTGTTGGCTCCATCCATAAAGTCCTAATTAATTCTAAAATTACCCTACTCCCTATCATGCATGCCTAATAAATGAGGCAAAGCTTCTAGGGACTAATGGTAAAAATTATTTATTTTCTTAACTTTTGTTTTTGAGGATGACATCTAAATGGTATCAACACTGCAAACCCCGCCAAATACTAACACAGGCAGTGGGTATAGCTTGATACCTCGAATTCCAAGTTAAGTACCTCAGTCCAGCTTCTTATTTCCTGGTGTTAGCAATGATCGATATCAGAAATCTAACCTCAGTGTAAGATCTCTCTCTCTCTCTCTCTCTCTCTCTCTCTCTCTCTCTCTCTCTCTCTCACACACACACACACACACACACACACACACAGACACTCTCTCTCTCTCTCTCTCTCACTTTCTTTCATTCTCTTTGTCTCTCTCACACACTCTTTCCAGTCTGTGTGTGTGTGTGTGTGTGTGTGTGTGTGTGTGTGTGTGTGTCTGTGTGTGTCTGTGTCTGTGTGTGTATATATGAGAGAGAGAGAGTACTTAGAATAGTCATTCCTGCCTTGCTCCCTGCAGTATCCTGTTAAGCTGGACCCTCATCCCTTGATTGAAGTGTAAATTCCTGTAGGCGGTTCTTTCTGCCAGATCTCTGTGCCACTGGGACCCTGTAACTATTCCCTACCCACCTCCTTTAAGCCTATGGGTAGAGGTAATGACATGAGAGGCTGCAACATCCCTTGCGGTTTCTGTATGCACTACCCTCATTTCTGTAAATCGCCCTTTAATTAAATCCTCCTCAAATTATCCTAATTTGAATGTACCATCTGTTTCTGGCTGGAACCCTGAATGATACAGGCAGCCTCAAAAGGAGCAAATGCCCCATATAGAGACTTCTCTCCCTGCACCCTAGGGCAGAGCTGCCCCATGCGGAACACTGCAGGTGTCCTTTTTCTTTTCCCTGCTGCGGTCCTTTAGGTAGACACCCCTCAAACAGAAAAAGCAAGCTCAGAACTATTCTACTATAATGATCCAGTACAAAATCGAGAGGAAAGAGATTTCCCTACTCAATAACATGTAAACTAGAGAAACAATATATCAAATGTAAGGGAAATTTGGTTTTATTCTTTAACCTCCAAATAAGGGCAAAAATTAACTCATCAAAATACGAGATTTTGTTTTTACTCATACTAGTAAAAACACTTTATAATTTGAGTCTGGAACTAGACGTCAGAAGTGTGAGAGGAAAGGACCCCAGAAGAGGTGTGGGCCACCACCTACGCTGTAGCATTAAACTAAATGGCATCTTAAACCCCATATATATGTTGCAGTCTGTTATATTGGAATGAGTAGCACAGCCAGTTAGTGAGATTAACAGACTAATTGGGAACTACATCTAACGTTCACTTTTTTTTTGTTTTTTTTTTCATTTTTAGACTTAGGAAGATCTCCAAATGTTAAACATTAAAGGGTGTAACGTGACTTTTGTGATATGAGGATTTACTTTCAGTATTTTTATGTTTTACACATTACATATATACATATACTATACACACACACACACACACACACACATATATATATATACATATATACATATATACATATACATATATATATATAGATATATATAAAGAGAGAGAGAAAGAGGGAGAGAAGGAGAGAGAGAGAGTTATTTTGTTCTTAGGTAAAAATAACTTTGGAGAAAAGATTGTCAGTTGTTTAGGTCAAATGAATAAAAACTAAAAATAGAATGAAATAGAAGGGAAATTTCAGCCAACAGAACAAGGAGATTTGACATGATGTCTTTTGAGGATGCCATTCTTTAACACTTCTTTTTTTCTTAAATCACACTATGAACATAGTTTCCCATTTTGCTAAGGCAGAAATCCAAAAGTAGATTTTACTACCTGACTTAGTCATACTCTTCTCACAAAAAGGGAAGATGCTCTTTGTTGGAGAAGATGAAGTCAATATTGCTTCATATACCTTTGTTTTACACACACACACACACACACACACACACACACACACACACACACACACACACGACCTGAAGGCAGCTTACCATAAGGAACTATGAGTCATTACATTAAGCTTTAATTTCCTTGTAGCATCAAGCACGCCCTGTGAATATGGCGAGCTCATAGGGCCAGAGGATTGGGGCTGTAACCAAGGACGGTAAGCAAACTCTTCACCCTTTAGTGGAATCATATCTTCCCCTAAAAGCCCAGAGGACTGAATCCAGAGTCATGATTGTAGCTAACTAACTTGAGACATGAATAGTTTATTATAAATTATGAATTCTGTAGACTTTAAAAAACAAGACAAACTATATTTTACAATAGTTTTGGATTTCCAAAGGAAGTAAAGCAGTGCAGTTTACCTATATGCCCCACCCAGTTTTCACTATTGTTACTGTTTTATTGTGATAGGATGAAACAATTACTTATGCATTCCCTATCTCAATTGTATACCTTTTCTATATATTTTTGGTTTTTACCCTGTATTCCTTTTCTAGTCCTGGATTATAGAAAAGTAGTGGGTTTTAGTTAGATATCATACCTATGCATGTTTCCCTTCTTGTACTGGTTTCACATGCTTTGCTTGGTTTTGATGGCCTTAGTGAATGAGTGTGGTGTGTGTGTGTGTGTGTGTGTGTGTGTGTGTGTGTGTGTCTATGTGATTTCTTTTCTCTTGATGCCAGTACTGGTCTATTATCAGTTGAAGACTTTAATCATGAAACAAACAAACAAACAAACAAACAAACAATTACTTATAAAGTATTCAGCATTTCAAAGATTATAAAAAGAAACATTTCCTTAATTTTGCAAAAAGAATTAAATCCTCTCACAGAAAGAACATGAAGATCTAGGTGAGGCAGGGCAGAATAGTAGAGATATTTCTGCTTGTGGAGGTGCAGATGAGCTGGCCCTAAGACTTAAGAGTGGGAGGGCTAGCCCCAGGGCCTGTCTGGAAGTGGCATGAGTGCATGAGAGATACCACCCTTGCCCCTCCCCCCTGCCACCTACTGCAGCCAAGAAAAGCTGTTCCCAACTAGGGGGATACTTGGAAGAGAGGCTCTGTACCTTGCCGGGGGCAGCACAATAGTGCTGATCCTGATGGGGTGGGAGTGGGGGAGGAGAGCTGGCCTGCGGGGGCATGAGAGCAGGACTGACCCTGCCATCTCTATTTGTCTGCCATGTTGTGGCATGGGTGAGGAAAAACATGCCATCCCTCCCATCCTGTTGCCGTGTGCCACTCATGGCAGGTGAGAGAGCCAGCTCAGGGCCACAAAGGTGGGAGAGCTGGCCCTGCCCCTCACCTGCTCTCCCAGGTGCTGACAATGAGGAAAGCAGGCAGGTTGACCAATCCAGATACCACCCTGGTCCAGAACCAGGAGTATGAGCCTACCCTAACATCCACCTCATCTATGAACTGCAGGAGCATGTGAAGGGGCCGTTCATGCAGATCCAAAGCTGTAGGACATCCATGATGCAGGGAAATAACAGAATATCCAAGAGGAGTTGGATTGAGGGCCAAGTATTGATAGTGAAGCAGAAGCCAGAGGCCTGGGACCAGACCAATGATGACTCATTGCAAAGAACACTTTTAAGTACAGATATATGGACTACTGGGCCACACTACAGCTTCCAAGGTGAGATTTTTCTTGTGTTTGTTTTATTGTTTATTTGTTTGCTTTTCGTTTTTTGTTTTTACTTTCAAATTTTGTTTTGGGGGAAGGGTAGGTAAGGCAGAAGCAAAGGCATGGGGAGATTAGTGGGATTGGGATACATGATGTGAAATCCACAAAGAATCAATAAAATTTTTTTAAAAAGATAGGGGGGGTGGAGATCTGGTAGGACATGAGGGAGGAGAAAGAATATGATCAATATTTACCACATATAAAAATTAAGTAAAAATATAAAGGTCCTCTCAAACTATTGACCTTTAAAAAAAATCACCTTAAACCACAAAAGCCATGCATTACCATCTTAGTCATTTTCAAGTGTATAATTCAGCACCATCACAGAATTCACATTGTTCTGTGTGCACTAATACTGTCTGTCTCTACAAAGAATTTAATAAATACTGGCTGCTCATACTTTACTATTCTACTTTCTATAAATTTGACTAAGTTATGAATCTCATGTAGTGTTTGACTTTTTGTGGTTAGCTTATTTCACATGATGGCTTCCAGATTCATTCATGCTTTGTTATGCATCTAAAATTCTTTTTAAATGTAAGTATTGCTTTTTTTGGGGGGGGGTGTTAATTTTGCTTATCCATTCTCCTACAGATATATACTTGGGTTATTTCTATCTGCATTGGTTATTTTAAATAGTGTTACTAGGAACATGATCATGTGATTTTGTGTTTCACTCCTGGATTTATTTTTTTAATTTAAAAAGTTTTGAATTATGTATTTGTGTATGGGCTATATGTATCTAAGTACGAGTGCCTGCAGAGGCCAGAAAGTGGGTCAGATTCCCTAAAACAGGAGTTATAATTAGTTGTGAGCCATCCACTGTGGGTGGCAGGAACAGATTTCAGACCCTCAGAAAAAGGTTATATTCTCTCTTAACCATGGAGCTATCTCTTTAGCCTTAGTAGATGTTTTTGTTGTCTTGTTCTAGGAACTGGTTATGGACATCTTTATCTGAAAGATGATTATTGTCATGATTCCTTGTGACTTCTATTTGAGATGATTTTATTATATTACTATTATTATTACTATAATCGTTTTCCAGGAAGCAGTAAGTGCTCAATAGTAACAACCCTGAATATACAACTCAAAATTATACTGGTAGATGTAAAATAGTGAGCAAACCCTCCTCTCTTTGTATCTCAGTGTGGTCATAAGCTGTGCTAGATCTCGGAGTGCTCTAGTGGGGTGAGTTCTTATGGCATACTGCTTCTTTTTCACACTGCCTTTTTATTCACTTCCTTCTCTTCTCCACCCTTTACTCTGCAGTAACATTACCTAGTGTTGCATCAGACATACAGTGCACACTTTTAAATCCTTTGCTGAGGATGAGTATGTGTGTCTCTCTTCCATGGAATTCCAAACCTTTTTATTGTTTTATGATAGATAGCAAAATGATGTATGACTCTGATAATTTAGGTAGGGCTTCAGCAGAAAATAATAGGAACCATACAAATGAAGGGTTAAAATGTAAGAATTTGTCCTTCCAAACGTTTGCAGATCTCCAATCTAAGGCAGGCACAGACTCTCAGTTATGGCAACAGATAGGAGAATGCTCCTCAGTTCTCAACAGACAACTCTGCCACTTTATGTCATAGCAAGGCTGCTGTACTTCTCATCCTTAATTCTTTTTTCAGGAAGTAAGTACAAAACATTAAAGAAACAGGCAGTTATCTACATAGATTTCACAGTAAAAAGAACAACAAAAAATGTGTTCAGTAGAATTCATAGTTCCATAGGCTTTGCAGTTAGGGTATGGGATAGAGATGATAAAAAAGGGTTTATCTCATTACCCTAGGGCTGTAACATGAATACTTAAACCTTGAGTTTGTTTTTAGAATCTGACCTAAATTTTATTCTAAATACCTTGTACTTTCTAAACAAGCCATTCAACAAAAACAGAAACCCTGTAGTGTCAGACTACAGTCATAAAGTCATTAAAAATAATCCATTATGTATTTAGCTCATTCACACTTCTTAGTTTTAAAAGACAAGGTTACACTAACTTTTTCTTCCTTTGGACCATTGAAATTAAAAATTATATTATAAAGCTTTCTCATAAATATTTTATTCTGAAGTATAATGATATTTTTATTTTCCATATAACTGGGAAAAACATGAAAAATTGATATTTTATTCTTATGCATTGTTAAATTAAAAATAAGTTTCTCAATTATATGGCTACAATTCTAAACAAATATAGCCATTAGCTGAAAAAGGTCAAACTCCCCTTTCCACCATCCACATCTGGGACAGAGGGAATAGCTGCCACTGTAATCATAAGAGTGAGAGGGCTGTTCCTGACTTCTACCAGTTGCAACTCAGGGGAGCAAGCTCAGCACCTTGTCAGGGCAGCACAATAGAATCAACTTAGTGCAGTTGTAGGTGAGACAGCCCAGAAGTGCTGAGAAAGGAAGAGCTGCCCCCACCACCTGTCTTTCCTATGGAAACATGGGCAGGGAAGAGTTACCCTCCTTACTCTCTCACCCCCACCGCCTATCAATGCCCGAGGCAAGTGTAAGAACTGTCCCTGAGGTCTCAGTAGCAGTGAGAGAGTGGTTCTTGTCCTCCCTCCACCCTGCAGATGTAACACTTGGGAGAGCAGGCCCTGTACCTCATCTGGGTAATACAATAAAGCTGACCTTGTTGGTGGTGATGTGAGTGAGCCAGACCTGAAATTGTGAGCATGGATGAGCTGTCCCCACTACTTGTCTGTCATGTGGTGATGTGAGAGGGTGAGAAATGCCCCCTTTGTCCCTCGCTTCTTACTGTATGAAGTGGACAAGAGAGCTGACCCTCATACTTAGCAGCTACAGTACTCAGAAAATGGGCCCTGACCCTCATCTTGGCAGTTCAAAAGAGCTACCCAAATGATCAGAGATGAGAGTGACCCAGCCCTGATGTTTTGAGAATAAGAGCTGTCCCCATTACTCATCTGACATGTGGTTGTATGGGCAATGGAGAAATGCCCTACCCCCACCTCCTACTCATTAACACCTGAGCTGGTCCTGGGGTCCATAAGAGTGAGAGGGCTGTCCCTATTGCTCACCAGCTACAGTACTCAGGAGAGTGGCCCCTGTACTTTGCCTGGGCAACACACTAGAGCTGACCTTAATCATGGAGGTGTGGGAGAGCTGATTCTGAGGGCATGAAAGCAGGAAAACTGGCCCCATCCCTCATTCAGTGCTGTAAGAGGTGAAAAAGCTGGGACAATGCTGGAGAGCTCAACCTGGAGGTAAGCATAGGGGATAACTGGCTGTGGACCAACCCTTCAGCTGCCCAGGCCCAGGTCCAGGGCTATAACTTGGCCCACCTCCAACATCCACCCCATTTATGAGCTGCTGGAGCATGTAAAGGAACCTGATCACCTGACCCAAAGCTGTAGGATCTCTGAAACACAGGGCAAAAACAGGGTATCCATGAAGAGTCCTAATTAAGGCCCAGCATCTGTAGTATAGCAGAAACCAGAGACCAATGATTCTTTGCAATGAACACTTGCCAGTAAAGATATAAGGACAAAAGAGACATAGAATAAATAAAAAGAAAAAGTGTCAAACTTTTGAAATCTCATACATCTTAACTATTAAGAAGAGCAAATAGGGCTGTAGCCATCTCCTATGACTGGTGTGTAGTTGGAAGTTTTTCCAGTCCTGTCTGGGCCTTGTGGTCAGAATCTCTTCAGCCTGGTCCTGCAGCTACTCAGACCCAAATAAACATACAGAGGCTTAATATTAATTATGGACTCTATGGCCATTAGCTGAGGCTTCTAATTGACTAGCTCTTACAATTAAATTAACCCATAATTCTTATCAAGGTTTAGCCATGTGGCTTGGTACCTTTTCTCAATTTTGCCCTGTCATTTTGCTTCTTCTGTGTCTGGCTGACGACTCCTGACTCTGGTCTTCCTCTTCCCAGCATTCCTTCAGTCTGCTCACCCGCCTATGCTTCCTGCCTGGCTACTGGCCAATCAGTGTTTTTGTTAACCAATGTACAAAAGCATTATCCCACAGCACTGATGTTATTGACAACATCTTCCACAGTTTCTTT
This sequence comes from Onychomys torridus, assembly GCF_903995425.1. NCBI lineage: Eukaryota > Metazoa > Chordata > Mammalia > Rodentia > Cricetidae > Onychomys > Onychomys torridus. The sequence continues at coordinate 47,931,317 of NC_050454.1, read as the reverse complement.
TTGAAACCTTTTGACTTTGTTGGGTAGATTCATGTTTTGTATTCAAAAGGCTCAGATGATCACTGGCAACTAAAATATGAAGCATCAATTACAGGGTTGTGTGTGTGTGTGTGTGTGTGTGTGTGTGTGTGTGTGTGTGTGTTTAATTTTTTTATCTGCCAGTTTTTTTTCTGTCAGGTTAACAGCATTACATATTTTTAAATTGCTGTTTGTATGTGCATGGATATATCTTCCAACTGCTGAGTAGTAATAAACAGTAAGATTTTTATCACCACAATTGGTGAGCACCTGGATCAGAACACTCCATGCTTAGAAAATTTGGGGAATATTCTGAGGCTGTAATAAAGCCATTTCTCTGTGCCCATTCAACTCATGGGCAATATCCCAGGAGATTTTATTTCTGAATTAAAAAAAAAATCACTGGAAGATTTTTTTTTCAAGTTTAAATAAAATAAGAATTTCAAACCAAAATAATGATAAAATTGTGAATAATATATAGCTTTACAGTGCTTGTTGTTTTATTAGGGACTGTCATTAATTTTAGGCTCAGCATAATTTATTCAAGATAAATTATAATCATATATATATAATTTCAAGATATTTAAGTTCTTAATTATTTCTAATAACTTAACTTTGGAGTGACCACACTGTTGATTTTCTTTAATTTTTCCATTGTTGAAGTAAAATCTGCTAAGTTGACAAGTCTGGTGTTAGTAAACATAGCTAGCTTATATTTAAAATTTATTTTTCCTTTCACATGACAGTATAGATACATTACTTCTTTAGTTTATTAAGTTCAAGTCCCCTCATCCTACAGGTGTTTTTATTGTTAAATAGGTATTAACTTTGACAATGATGCGAACAGGGCGGTGGTGGCACACGCCTTTAATCCCAGCGCTCGGAAGATAGAGGCAGGTGGATCTCTGTGAGTTCGAAGCCAGCCTGGTCTACAGAGTGAGATCCAGGAAAGGCACAAAGCTCCACAAGGAAACCCTGTCTCAGGGGGAAAAAAAAAAGACAATGATGCTTAGGGTTTTATGAAATAAAATTTCATTATCTCAGGACACATGAACCATCTACATGTCATATTACACAGACTGACTTCTAGTGGGCTACAACTTTACATACAATATCAAAAGTCTAAGTATACAGTATGTCCGAAATGTCTCTTAAGGACTTTTTCTCTCAATAATTTAAACATGCAACATATATGGAAATGTAAACAATGACAAAAGTAAACAAGCATTACATAGTAAGATTAAACACATATTTACATATTTAAGTATAATTACAAAAGATACGTTTTAATTTAAATGATGGATGAAACAGTTTAATATGAATGAAATGATTCCAGAAATCTCAGTGAGTTTTGTTTCTTGTGTGCTGTTTTCCCTGGAGCAGGATGGTGGTGGGGTGGGCAAAGACTTTTCCAATCTTTTCAAAGTGTGTTTTCAGGCAGCAGTGTTCTTTCAAACGTGAAGAACACACACAACACACAAATCAGTCACATTATTAGCCAAGGAGTTTCCTAATGCTTGGCCTGCCCTAGAAATTAACCTATTGTCAATGTATACACATCAGCACAATCTAACTGAAATTTCCACCTCACTTAGCTGATTAGTGTTTGTTAAATGAGACCATCCATTTCATTTGTGTTGGCAGGCACATCGTCCTGGATGCCTTATGACTGACAGCCTTGTTTGGTGGAACAAGGATCAGTTAGTGCTCAAAGCATCTCTTTAGCCCATGGCATATTATCTGCCCTCTCCATCCAGTTTGTTCTTTTGGGAGGGGTATACCTATCCCAATTCCCCAGAATGTTCTTCATGTTGACTGCAGTGCCAGGAAAATTTCAGAATCTTCCATGCATATTCAAGGAAATCACTAGTGACCTACACATGCTTGCAAGGACTGAATGAGAGAAATGGCATCAGTTTTTTTTTTTTTTTTCCTTTTTTTTTTTGGACTAAGTTGTCATTAGTAAGGTAATTGCAGCTTTTCAGTCCCTGCAAAAGGCAGACACATTCAAGTACTCTCAAGCATCATAATACAGGGCCGGACAGCTAGCCAACAATTAAGAAATATGGTTAGAAATTTCAGATCAATCAGGATAAATTTTAAATTATTGATACATTTAAGAATCCTAAAGATAGATCTCTTAAACACTGACAATACTTAAAAGTGACCCAGTATTAGATGATTCCAACAAAAGACCAGAGTTTACACACGCACTCCTAAAGTGCAAGGAGCAAAGCTGTGACATGCAGCAGCCTTCCAAATCTCCATTAAGCTCCTGTGCCTGACTTGCCTTGTGATTGAGAGTTTGGAAACCTCAGTAGAGAAAGAAAAATGGTCCATGTAATTTCCATTGGCCTTACAATAGCCACATAGACTGCCATCTAAATCAACCTGTGGTTGGCAGTTGCTTAGACCAGCAACGAATTGCTTATGTTCAGACCCATGTGTTACACTAAGGCAATGAAATTAAAGAACAATATAGCCCAGAAATCATAATAGGTTCTTGCCCTAAAGTGAAAAAAAAAACCAAAAAACAAAAAGCCCCCAAACATACTACCCTCTGTTACATCCCTGAAAGTATTTACAAATGATGTGAATTGGAGCAGATCATCCTTTGCACAGAATGCAATGAAAGGTATTTCATCATGTCCTGTAAAATTTTACAGCTTTCAAAAGAGTTAATGCCATTTGGTTGATTGATTTTATGGTTTTGTTGGATACTTCACATTTTTTAAGTCTAATAATTTTTAGGTGCAGTGGCTGAGATTTCAAAGCATTAAGTATTTTTAGATAGGAACAGAAAGATAAAGATCAGAAAAAAACTTTACCCAAAACCATATATTGTGTGTTTGACAAGAGAAATCAAGCTAGTGTGACACAGAGGGAAAATGTTCATGTGAGTGCTTTGTTTCAAGACTTATATAATCGTAATGTCACATCTAACTCCCCTTTCCCTGATCTTGACATGCTTGCGATGTTCCAGTCAATAAGTTATTGAAAGGCCATTTCATCACCTGGCACCAGCCTCAAGTATCAGACAGCACTACCCTCTATCGAGAGAGGAACATGAGATAGATCCAAGGACATTAATTTGATGGGGAAACAGTCACCAAAGTTCTTCCAACAAAGTAGATAACATACCCTGTCATTACCTGTTGCCTCAGAAAGAGATAAAATGTCTCCAAAATGACCCTTCTTCTGCTTCAACATCCTAACTCCCAACAAATTACACTACTATAAAAAGAATGACTAATTATGCTTCCACGAGGAACTATAAAGTGTCCAATTATGGGTCTAATTAGAAGGGAAGGGCATAAAATAATGGGTCTTTATTTAGAAATAGTATTATTCTCAGGACAGCCTTTAAAATGGTTTCTGTGTATTGTTTTATGTATTACATCTATTCCACCTTTTTGCAACTTGCTCAGATTTATCTCAATAGGACAAACATCTGTCACATCTTGCTTATTGCTTTAATTTGATTGTCCCTGACCCCTTAGGCAAATATAGACAGGTGGAAAACATACTGGCTATTTCACATAACATCTGTAGTCACTTTAGCCAGTATTTTTTTTTTTTTTATGACTTGTCACAGCATGGGAGGACTGCAAAAACCAAACTGCTTCACTCTCACTATAGCTGGGAGAGAGAACCAGGTGGAGTTTACCCTCTGTTTGCTTCAGCAGCTCCATGCCACTTAGCATTTACAAATGTAGGCTGGGGAGAACAGCTGTCAGGATACTGCTCTGGTGCTTGATATTTGGGGGAAAAGAGAGGGAAAAAGTCAACAATGGGCAGAGTTTAATTAAGTCATTGTCTCTGTTCTTTAACTTTAAAGGATGTTTCAAAAACCACCACACACACACACACACACACACACACACACACACACACACACACACACAAACCATCTATGTACACAATGTCATTAGTACCAATTTGATGTGATTAATGAGGCTGCTCCAGCACATCTTGAGGGTAGCATATTAGTCACAGTTAATGACTCTTGCATAGCCTACTCAAATAGCAATATATCCTTATTAACTATTTCTATCATCAAATTGGAAGAAAACAAAAATGACCATATTTTCAACACTGGTGAGGTGACACACTCAGATCTCCAAAAAGGAAATACTATTACTAATCACAACAAAATGAAACAAGTGTGTAGAGTCTCCAAAATGGTCTTGTTGACAACTGTAGCCTATAGTAGTTTTAATCCAAGAAATGTTTCCTTGAAAATACATTTTTACTTTATTTCAAGTCAGTTTCTTCTTGTGTGCCTAATAGAAATAGAGAAACATGGTCTGGCTATACTCTTATATACACAATATATCACCCTCATAAACCATAAATTAAGCCTAGTTTAAACTTAGTTGCTTAATTTTTCTAGTTGCCATTAACTCCCATGTTCTAGTTTTCATTTTTTTGTTCTGTTCTGTTTTGTTTTTGTTTTTGTTTTGTTTTTTTTTTTTCTGCAAAGGGGTCTGACTCTATTATTGAGGACATTATTATCTAGAGTGCCCTTAAAAGTAAAGATTCTTGGACACCTTCTACTGGAAATCACTGCAGTCTGGGCCCCACATTGCATTTTAGCAGAGATGCCAACAAGTTGTGTACAAATAGATGTTTAAAATATCCAGACACACTTTTGTTATGCACAAAAATTGCATTCTTTTCAGTATACCTCTCTCCCTCTCTCTGTCTCTCTCTCTGTGTCTCTGTCTCTCTCTCTCTCTCTCTCTCTCTCTCTCTCTCTGTGTGTGTGTGTGTGTGTGTGTGTGTGTGTGTGTGTGTGTGTGTGTGTGCATGCATGAGTGTTTGAGTGGACATGTGTGTAGCTGTATGCACATGTGTGTGGATGTAAAGATCAGAGGACTACCTGGGTGTTTGTCTTCAAGTACCATACACCAGATTTTAGGGAGATTCTCTTACTGGCTAGGAATTATGAAGTAGCTCTGTATCCCCATGTTTCTGCCACCCAGGTTTTGAGATGACAAGAATGAACTTGTCACCACGTTGGCTTCCCTTTTTAATATGGGTGCTGGGGATTGAATTCAGGGCCTTACACTTGAAGTCAATCACTTTACTCACTGAATTATGTCCTCAGCCCTTGACTCTACTTGTCTATCTCATCATAAAATCACACACATCTCAGTTTAACCGAAGTTTAGACATCTTCAATGTTATAAACCCTCCAGCTTTTCCCCAACTGTCCATGATATAGTCTTCTAACAATCTTCCATTCTTATCTAGTATATGCTATTAATCTGATCATCTAGCCTCTCCTACTCATCTCCCCTTTACATTGACCTGCATAACATTATGTCCTGAAATCTTGTTTTTCTGACTTTTGCATTTTACCTTTACTATGTCCAATCATTCTTCCTCATTCCTCCCTACATCTTAGGTTCCTGACCAGTCTCAGGTCAGATCTTCTTTTACCACAGGTCTTTAAAATTGACATTTGAATGTTGCTGAACTCATCATCACATGTCCGTTTTACTTCATATGTGTTTCCATTTGTCCCATTCTTTTAACAATATATTTGCTATTAGTTGACAAATAAATGCAAATATTTACAGGACAGAATGTGTTTTGGTGTCACTATTAACTGACTCCTAAATTTATTTCTTTATTTCATTATGATCAGCATTCCTATCTCTTTTACAAGTATTCTATCCAGAGGATTATCTTTTCTTCAAATATTGTATCCAGGGTCCATGTAAGAACAGTCCAAGGAAACACGAATCAAATGAGCTTCTGTGATTCATCGAGTAAACATTTTATACTGCTGGTCAAGAATATTTCTCATAAATTTCCACTGTTTCTTCTTCATTATTTCCTACTTACTCAAGTACTTGGTGATTTCAGTTCCTGATATTTTCTCAAATCTGCTTTCACCAAAAGCACTAATGAGACATGAATTCTGATATTTGGTTATAGATATTCATTTATTCTCCCCTTCCTTTTATTATTTATTTTAGGTAATCAGTGTCTCCTCAGAGAGTTGGGTGCCTGCTTTATTCTTTGTTCCCCCTTTCTCTAACGTTCATACTTGATGTTCTTCCTGATTTCATCATGTTCTGAGTTCATAAAATGGACTCAACTACTCCATTGTGTATCCTGTTAGTGTCACTTCCTTGTGGAACATGAATTTTTTATATAAATCCTGTAAACATTCATTATTCAAAGGCCACACATGTGTTTTTAAGATTGTAGTCTTTCTTCATCATTCCAGTTCTGCATTTTCAAAAAAGAATAAATTTCTTTATGTTTTTAAGAATCTCATGACTACTATATTTTCATCTTTTCATCCCCTTTTCCCCTCCAACTTTTCCTGTGTCCCTCTTTTTAAATTCATGACCTCTTTCTCACTAGTTGTCATTGTTATATGTACACATACACACACATACAAATACAATATATGAGTCCATTTAATGTTGCTCATACGTATATGTGTGGTGGCATGTTGTTACATAAATTATCTCTAGAGGCTTACTAAAATTGACATTTTTTCATGGGTGCCTTCCTTAAATATTTAAAATATAGACTATGAAATTTATTCTTTGTCATTTAATGTTATTTAATTTCAGAAATTTAGTTAATAATGGTCAAGTTTAAGTTGCTCTATGACAATATTTCAACACACACATATATCACAGCACTATAATAATTTCCTGCCTTCCCAAATAAGTTTAAAAATTTGAGAAAATTACAATAGGTTGCTACATATTTGATGATGGGCAATCATTCAACATTCTATAAATTAATGGGTTCTTTTTGCTTGTTTGTATATTTCTTGGATTGGCATCCTCAATGGGAATAAAACTCTATTTGACCTACTCATTAATACATCTTTTCTTCTGCCTGCATTACTTTCTCAGAAACTGATTCATTCCTAATCACAGGGCCTCAGTGATCTTCTTCAAATTTGTTTCTTCATATGGGCTTCATGCACAACTGATTCCTCCTTTCTTTTTATCACTGAAAGTTAAACCTCTGATTCTTTTCTGCTCAAACACAGTTGTGTTAATTTCAACACCTGGCCTTTGTTTATATTGCTTTCTCTGTTGGAATATCAACAAATATTTAAAGAGCAAATCATTAAGAATATGGCCTTTTGAGTTCCTAAGGAAACAGGGTGAGCTCACATCCTATTAGCTCAGAACAGTTTGACCTTGCATTAGTATTTCAATCACTGGAAAATTTCACTTTTCTTAGCAATTTCCCAGAAATGGTGGTGATTTGTCTCTACATACTTCTAGATAAGAGGATTAAATGTTGTACCATATTCAAAACAATCTTTTACATTTTTTTAAATAAAAATGTCCTCACTAGTTATTAGGTCTGTATTACTAGTAGTTATAATTTGATAGTGGTTATAGAGAAATCATAATAGCGTTTACTGTAAAGCATTATGTTAGATGAAGGAAGTACAATGGGAAAACATGGGAAAGACATTATTTCCACTCTGGGAATCTACAATCCAGAAACAAACAATCTTGAAGAAAAATAATTCAGTACTTAGAATAAAATTTGTGCTATACCATTACACAGCAAGGGAGACTGAATGAGATTAAATGTCTTAAGAATCTTCCTTAACAGAATGAGAAAGATTATATAAGGAAATATAATAAGTCATCACATTGGTATGAGGAAGAAGAGAAAAGGGAGATGCTTAGACAAAAGGTGTGCATGTATGAGGGCCCAGAGGCAGATGAAAATGGGCACAGGGAGTAAACATTCTGCCCCCTGAACTGTGACACACTGTGAAAGTGAAATTTTCAAGAGATTAATTCTGAGTTAGGCAAGACTCAGATCACAGGGGCTTCTTTAGGCTTTCCAAAACAATTGAACTCAATTTGATGAAGATTACTAGAGAGGACTGTTGAGTAGCTGAGGATCTTCAATGAGATTTTGTTAGGGATATTATGTCATATTCCCACGGATATTCAACACATAACTTCTAACTCAGAGGCCTAACACAATGGGATTGTATTCTGGCTATTTTGAATGTAGAAGTATAAAATCAAGGTGTGATTATCAGTTATGGAATTCTATTTCTACAATAAATTCATGGGATAACTATTTAAAAAAGGAAAAATTTTGTTTCACAGTCTTAGACATTCTGGCTCATAACTGGTGGAATGTTGCTTTTGGTGTTCATTGGACAGTGATGGCTTGAGTGATTGGCAGAGCAAAACATTTCCTCTTCTGACTAGGAGTAAAGCAGAAAGGAAGGAGTTTGAGGTCCTACTATCCTCTTTAGGGACACACTACAAATTACTGGAAGACCTACTACTCCCTACTTGATATCCATCTCTCAAGTGGACTATGGGGTTGGAACATGCCCTAACAGTCATCTGGGAACTCTCATCCAATAACTGATGGAAGTGGATGTAGAGATCCTCAGCCAGGCCCCAGGTGGAGCTTCAGGTGTCCAACTGTCGAGAAAGAGGAGGGACTGCAAGAGTGTGAATTGTTGAATCCAAGATTGCAAAAAGCACAGGGACAAATAAAATAGCCAATCAAATGGAAGCACATGAATTATGAACCAAAGGCTGAGGAGCCCCCAGCTGGATCAGGCCCTCTGGATAAGTGAGACAATTGAATAGCTTGATCTGTTTGGGAGGCACGCAGTCTGTGGGACCAGGACCTGTCCTTAGTGCATGAGCTGGCTGTTTGGAACCTTGGGCTTACAGAGGGACACATGCTCAGTCTGGAAGGAGGGGACAGGACCCGCCTGTACTGAATCCACCAGGTTTAAATGAATCCCCAGGGGTGTCTTGGTCCTGGAGGTATTGGGAATGGAGAGGAGGCGCTGGGGGGGAATGGACGGGTAGGTGCGGGAGGGGGGAGGACAGGGGAACCCATGGCTGATGTATAAAATTAAAACACATAATAATAATAATAATAATAATAATAATAATAATAATAATAAAACAAACAAACAAACAAAACAAAACAGGAGCCTTGTGGGACTTAACATTCAAGAAGAACACAATCTTCAGTTAGGCAGGCTTTATGTTCTTGTGGAGGGCTCTAAATGAATGCCTACCCTTTCTACCTCTGGATGTGATGGGCAAACAATTTCCATCTTTTGTTGTGTAGATGCAACCTGTCTCTACCTTGCACACATTATTCTTACATTTGTCTCCAGTGCTAAATTTCTTACTGCTTACAGTGATGTGAGTCTTTGGCTTAGGACTCACTTGAAACCAGTGTGGCTTTATATTAACCTAATTGTGGTCAAGTAAGTTCACATTCATGGATACTACGAGTTAGAAAGAGACAATATCATTTTTGAGAGATAAAATTCAAAGCACAACACTTACGTGGTTCTAATTTGAAGATTTTATTGTAGAAAAATAGTGAGAAGCAGAGGGAATAATTAGACTGATTTTTCAGCAGTGCAAATGAATAATAACTGTGACCCAAAAAAGCATTGGGATAATGGGGGAAAGCACATCAGTCCACAAAATTGAATTCTGGAAATCCATTCAGCAGAGTTGTTTATTAATGACCAGGCTGGGAGAGTGTTGGAGGGAGAGGAATAGGAGAGCAATTCATATTTCTTTCCTGGGTAAGAGGACAAATGTTTTACTGAAAAGGGAATTAGTGAAGAGATGTTGGTACAAATTGTTACAGAAACTTCTTTACTCTGTGTATAAAGTTCTCAGCTGTGGACAAAACAGTGAGTGAGTCAATCAGTCACAGGTTAGCCCAATGGAGCTTGTGGCCCCAGCTTTTGATACAGAAGTTGCTCCTTCCTTTAATAGGAACTTTATAAATTTTAAGATAAAAACAAATGCCTCCTAGAATCATCACAAAGTATTTTTTAAAATACTTTTATAAGTAAAAGCATATATATTTTTGGTGTAGCAATTTCTATTTATAATTCATCTCCTTATGAAATTAACTTTGTATCCATTTTTTAATTAATTAATTAATTAATTCCAAGACAGGGTTTTTCTGTGTAGCTTTGCACCTTTCCTGGATCTCATTCTGTAGACCAGGCTGGCCTCGAACTCATAAAGATCCACCTGCCTCTGCCTCCCAAGTGCTGGGATAAAAGGCGTTCGCCACCACAGCCCGGGCTAGTTTTTGAAATTAAATATAATTGTATCATTTCCCATTTCTCAATAATAGGCATGCTAATGTGGATGAGGGAAAGCCCATAAAGCCTCAACCCTACACAAACAACTACAGGAAACTAAGAAACACAGAGAGTGAAAGAAATAGTCTTGCCATGGAAGAGCACATCAATTTGTTATCCAATATCAAATGATCATCCCTGAAAACATGCATACAAGTAACATTATATACACTGAGCAGGTTGTATTTAGGTGTTTAGAAACACACACACACATACACACAGATAAGTACAAAAAAGGCCATGAATTTGAAAAAGAGCAGGGAGTGTGTATGTGGAAGGGTTTTGATAGGAGAAAGGGAAGGAAGAAGTTACCTTTTAAAATCAGCTGACCTTTACTATCCTTTGCCACAACATTTTGTGTCTTTCTTCCCAATTAGTTGGCTTGGGTAATGATCTCTTTGGCATGTACATGCCGTCCAGTCCATTACTTACAGCTACGTGACACTGTCCCTATGTTTGAATTCTGGAGCTGATTTTAGTTTGTGTCATTATTCATTATTTCAAAGCACCAGATAGTGAGTTTAGGGCTTTTTCAGGGCTTGTGTTTCCTCTGTCACTTACAGGTCATTCTTCAGTATTCCTCAAGTCATTTGTTCATCCATTCAGTTATCCATGCCTGCATTCTTTCACCTGATGCACACTAGGCTGCTGCTTTACTCTAGTCACTCCACAGTCTAACAGCTGACATAATGTAGTTCGTGTTCTCAATGGGTTAGAACCAAATACACACAACTCCATTGTACACAAAACAGTAGCTAAAATGGAAACAAACAAATGAATCAAAACGGAGAAGGGGCACGTATTCTGGACTAACTAGATAAGGGAAGAAAGTTAGGAAAGGCTTACCAGAGCTAGAGATGAGTAAGCTGAAGTATAAGGGACTCTGGCAGAATTTGCCATTCAAATAATGGGGCAGGTAGGCATGCCATGGCTGGAGGGTAGAAGTGGGGAAGGGAAATGATGATACCAGGGAGAGAAAGAGCACTGTAGAGGAAGGCAACAAACACAAATGGCAAGATGAAGAACAGCCATGTTGATCATACAAGTGAAGAAGCATGTGCTCTGAAAAGAGGATAGGAAGTCTAGGAACAGTCGCTCGTGTCTGTAATTCCAGCACTCAGGAAGCTGAGGCAAGGAGATTGCCATGAATTGGAGATCAGCAGATAGTAAGTAGTAAATCTCTAAATAGCCTGATCTGTAATTTGAGATCCTGACACAAAACTAATGAACAAAATATATAAATATGCACAAAAGGAAAAGGAAGAGAAAGAAAAAACAAAACTAGACAAATAAGCATCATCCACATCAAGATTGTAATGTTTCAGAAAGACGAATATCTTATTTTTTTTCTTACATACAAAGTAAATTATATATATATATAATGGCTGAATATCTGATGTGAAGCTAGAAGGAGAACCATTCGTGAAGAGGAAGGGGGCAAAGTCATGAAACTGAATCATGGCATTTCTAATCTCTCTTCCTGTTCTTTAACCCCACTAATATGGTTTCCTTCCTTGAAATGTCTAAAGATATCAAAATGGATTACAGGGACCTTCAAACTGTCTGATAGCAATGAGTCTGTGATGCTGTAGATGGTTATAACACAAGCTATGTTCTAGAGAAGTTCCAGTGCTGTGACTATGGCTATGGAATTAGCCATCAAATACATGGCACACAGAAATATTCAGTAGTAAGGGATGAAGTCAGAGACCATAGTCCCGTGGAAGATCAGTGCCTGAAGGGATGTACTGGCGAGTAATCATGAAACTTGGTTATGGAAGCTCTCACTTTCATGCCAAGTTTTGAGGGGCCAAGTCAGGAGGATCACTGTGAGTTTCAAACTTAGACTACATAATATGATCCTGTTTCAACAAAAACATAGCAAAATGCCCCAAACCAATATGTCAGCATAGAAATCATGGGCACTTTGAGTACTCTTTGTGTGTTTGGACTGATGAGTTGGATAAATTACCTTATTTGTCTATGCTTAAAAATAGTGATTATAATTTCAAAGCATAATTATATGAATAAAATTAAGACAAGTAGAGTTAGTAATATTTTAATTTTAATATTGAACAGTGGAAAATGCATTGGATATATAGAAATAAATGTCCCTTAACTGTATTACCAAAATAGTTCAGAAGGTGAAGAAGATCCATGGTGATAAAGGAAAGATTCATCTAAACTGGACCCTATGGAGCTTCTTTTACATGGCCAGAGTCCATGTTATGCTAACTGGCAACTAAAATGGCTGCTGGATTTTCACCTGTCTTATCTTTTCTAGTGCTTCTGCAATAAAGAACTCAAAATTGGATGGCTTAGAACAAAGGGAAATGAATTCTCACATTTCTGGAGGCTAGATGTACAAACAAAATAAAGATACCAACAGGACACATTCTCGTTGAGATAAATGGAAAGCTCCTTTTTGATGTTGTTTTCCTCCTGGTTTCTGATACTTCCTGATGGCTCTTTGCTCATGCCATCCTGACTTTACTATATATTGATGTTTCTCTTTGTGGCTCATTGCAGACTTTTCCCCACTGTGTCTATGTCTATGTCCAAGTCACCACCTCCTCTTTGTGTATGCTATTGTGTGTGTGTGTGTGTGTGTGTGTGTGTGTGTGTGTGTGAGAGAGAGAGAGAGAGAGAGAGAGAGAGAGAGAGAGAGAGAGAGAGAGAGAGAACAACAGAGACAGAGACAGACACAGAGAGAGACATACATAGAGAGGTGTTTGAATACGTATGTGTGTGCATGTATCTGTGAAGAAGTGTGCATGTGGAAGTCAAGGAAATGAAGTCAGTTGGTTGCCCTGAGGCAGGCTCTTTTGGTTGGTTTCCATTATATTGCACACATGGGACTAGCTGCCTGATGAGCATCCATGGCTCGTCTGTCTTTGCCTTCCATCTTGTCATAGGAACACTGAGATTCCAAACACATAAAACCATGCTCAGCTTTATAAATGTTCTTTAGATTTTGAACTCAGGCTCTCATAGTTGCAAATCAAGCTACTCTGTTAACTAAGTAATTTCCTGGGCACCCCATTATCCTTTTTTGTAAGGATTCCAATCATATGATGTAAGGATCTGAGAAGATAATGACTTGGGTTTACTTGATTCCAGTTTCAAAGATCCTGTTTTCTAATAAGGCCAACTTGGTGTGAATGTAAGATTTCAAATTTTATGAGGGTGGATATAATTCAGCCAATAAGATCATTTAAGCAATTATTTAAGTTATTAATAATTCTAAAATTCTTCCAATGAAGCTGAATTTTAGTGAACAGGAAGTATTGCCTAAACCCCAAATTAATAATAAGCTCTCCATATTATTTGAAAAAATTCCTAAATTATCAAACTGTTGCAAACAGTTTTGTCTATGAAAGGTAATGAATTAATGAAAATTGATGAACCCATTTTCTTATATCAAGAAACTTGATTGACAGATCTGGTACTCATATAGGCCAAACCAAAAAGTGCCTATACATTTTTCAAATGCCAATTTAGTAAAAATTAAAAACAGTTTCTATTAAACTCTATAGTAGACCAAATATAGTATTAGATATAAATGTGGTTGTGGGAATTCCCATAACAACTTGTGCTGTCAGAGAATTAACAGGATGAGCTGCTTTACCATCAAAATCACATTCATAACATTACACACTAGCAAAGATGATCGGGTCACTCTCATCACATCCTCTCACACAAGAATTGTATAGTAGTATTTGAACACCAACTTCCAGCTTTATTGCTGAAAACTGGAAGAAGAAAACAGTGACTGGAAATTGGAAAAATGAATTAATAATACTATTTAACACATTTAATAATAAATTAGATAAAAGCCTCAGTTTTTAATTTGGGGGAACAAGAAAGGGAGTAATTGTGCTTTAGATATTTATTAGAGAATTCAAATACTGAATAATAGAGTTATTGAAAAATAATTTCAGAAATGGGAGTAGCAAGCACCAAGAGTTTAAATGAACTGAATGAATGGGATTTTGTTTTTCCCACACATTACATTTACACTATATTGATTTTATTTTTACATATGGGACAAAGGTAGACAAATTGAAAAAATTAATGACAGTTTTATGAGATAAGAATCCAGTGTTAGTTCATATAAAATAACCAAAACAAGAAAGCAAGAAATGGTCAATAAGTAATCAGCAGAATGAATATAATCTGACAAGTTATTAAAACTCATGTTAAGGATTATCTGAAGAATGATTGTGAAAAAATATCCAAAAATGTCATTTAAAGAATTGGATATAAGACAGATGAAGAAGAGCTATTGGCCCTGTTATTTAAAAAAAAATAGTTTATGAGCAAAATATGCAGTACTCATAACTTAAAGCAATCTATTGCTAACATCTTAAATATTGGCTGCCAGCAAATTGATCTGATACTATCAGAAAAATAGTGTTACATAGTGGTAACAAATAAAGAACAAAAAATAGACAGCAACAAAAATTTAATAGTTATTTAATAGTTATCTACTACATGAGCCATTTTATAACTTGCCACTTTGGCTCTTCATAAGAATTTGGAGAAGTGAATATTATTTCCATTTGATACATAAGGCAATGATGACAAAGAATGTACATGTAGCCCACCACAGTCACATTATGAGTGAGCAGGGAATATCATCAAAATAATTTCTCAGTTTCCAAGCCTTTCCAACAATAACATCAGGTATTATCAAGGAATATTTCCCATTTAAACTTATAATTAATAATTTCATATTTTATATCCAATTAAATTTATAAAAGGTTACCATCTTTTTGACAATTATTTCCTAAGGCAAAATTTATTTATTTAAAAAATGCTGTGAAATGAAGTAGAATAAAGTAGCAGGAAAAGTGGTATGGAATGTTACTCTTAGTGATGCTTATAAAAAATTCCAGCTGGGTCCTATCAGCATGGTCCCTTGATCATATCCGTGAAGTATTTAAGTACACAGATACCATTATGGCTTTCTAGACTGGACAGAAGACATGGCATCTGTATTGGTGAGTGGGTCAGGAAGGTCAGTGATGTTTTAGGAATATGCCCAGCATCAAAGTTATAAAGGAGAATAGACTGCATTAGATTTTTGCTACTGCACTTAAAGCTAAGAATAACATGTGCAGTGCTGTTTCTGTGATATTTCTTTTATCAGGAAAAAAAAAAACCCAAAGAAACGAAAAACAAAAACAAAACCTTCTAATTTTCTTGAGAAACAACAACTTGCAAAAGAGCTGTTCTAACCTCATGGGCTCCACTTTTGTACACATCACCATGGAAGAACTCTTGTTCGCTGGTCTCAGTTGTGTAGGCTAAAGTTCAAACCCACCTTTAACAGAAAAGGTAAAAGAATGATGTTCTATATCCAATAAACTTTATAAGAAATAGTGGGTAGAGGCCCAGCTTCTCAGAGGGTTTGCTTAGTCTGGTCTACCATGATAATTAATTCTGAGCACTCCAGATCTTCAAGTCATGCTCAATTTCTAGAACATCTAATCTATTCAACAGTAGGGCTAAAAACATTCAAGTTCTGCCCACATCCTACAGCTTCCTCTTTTCTGAGGCTTCATCCACTTACCCTCACCCCCAAATTTGGGATTTCCTCTAAGTTCGATTTCTATATTTTTTCTCCCTCTCCTAACATTGAGTTTTATGTTTCTATCAATGAACTTAGTCACTGAACTTCGGCTAACTCTCTTCCATTACAAAGCCTAAAGGAGACAATCTGGCACAAGACTTCCAAGGGAAATGACCTTTTTATTTGAATGAGCCCATGTTGAATAATTCCAACAACAAAAAGTCTATAGCTTCATTTTGCATGTATCAATACAAACTTGTTTGAATCAAACAAATGAGAGATGCAACGATACAAACTAAATTAAGTTCTTAATCCCATATTATGACACTGAATGTTCAGGAGACACCATTTAAGAAAATCTAACTATAACCTATGGACAAGGTAAATGAGAGTATGGTGTCACTAATGTCAAACTTAGTTCAAACAACTTAGTCACATAATTTTATATTGTGTTTTTACATATAAAATTGTTTTGGATGGTCTCTAAGATATTTCCTAAAGTCCCTTTCCTCTGAATGTTCATTTCTTGAAGTAACAATTTCAATTTTCCTTTGTGTGCCTGTGAAATTAGGAGAAATTATAGTTCTGACTATACTTTTGTAATCTATTCGTTCAGTAGCTCACCAACTCCACATGTATCTTCCATGGAACATGCATCTACATAACCCAAAGCACTTCTGTGTGTTCACTGAGTTTCTCATCCCTGAGACAGTTTACAGCATGTCATTATCCTCTGTTTCATAAATCTTTGCCTGACAAAATGACGACTAAATATTTCTAAAGCACAAAAATGATTTAAAATTCATTAGTACTTAAAAAGAGCACATGAAAAATAAATTCTATTGCATCTTCTTATTTCTGCAATTATGTTTATTCGAGGGAAAACAATGTGAACTAGAAGTTTTTGAGGGGTTAGTGTTTTGATTTTTGTAAGATGATAATTGGATAAGTGACACTAAAGAATCCCTAGCATGATTACTTCATGACAGGTTTCTGTGGTTCTGAAGACTGAAATCCTCAATGACATGAGGCAAGTGTTCTACCACTGAGTTCATCCATAGCCAGGTAATTTATTTTTCAATAAATGTTTTCTCTTACAGGTAAGTAATTCATATTTATCTCCTACTTAAAAATCATACATTGCTATTATGGATAGTTTTTTCTTTATTTATATTTTGACCCAAATTGGAAGCAAGCTTTATTGAACACTGGCCAGGACTATGGACACTGACCAGCTTTATACTCAGCATTCCCGGAGAATGGCCACAAATTACTTTAGTGTGTAACAGCAAAACCCACAATGCTATGTACTTCCTTCTCCAGTCCAATCAGGGACAAGCATACTGATGTACTCCCTATGTACATCCCTGTAACTAGTTCCCATTCTCATAGTCACTGTGATGTCAGACACTGTTTTTTTTTTTTTTCTTTTTTCTTCCTTCTCTTGTTTGCTTGTTTGTTTTCCTTTTAAATAAATGTTGGTATACTACGACCTGGGGATGTAGCTAAACTGTGCTTGCTTAGAATTTGTGACACCATAGGTTCAATACCTAGCACTGTAAAAAGCTAGGAATCATGGTGCATGCCTCTGACCCCAGTAATTTCAAGGTCCCTGGTTACACTGGAAGTTTCCTGCCAGATCAGGCTATAGATTCTGTCTGAAAAACAAACAAACAAACAAACAAACAAACAAACAAACACAAAGCAAGACAGAGTGTTCCTATTATAGATTTCTGATTGTTTATACTCAAAGATAGACTTTATTGTGTATTTTAATCAAAATTCATTTCAAGCACAATCTAAACTATCCAAAAAGTTTGGGTAACAAGTGAAATTGCATTTGAACTTTTTTTTTCTCCTTAATATCCATTCAACTGAATGTAAAGATATTCTAGCCCAAACAAAAGAACAATTCAGAATTCATTTTCAGAGTTACAGTTAATTAAGGGTTTCAATAAAGAAGTAGTTCATTAGGTGTCTCAGTCAAGTGCTTTAGGCTTATATTGGAAACTGAAAAGCTGAATCATAGCCAAAGAAGAACATGATTTGATAAAGTTCTATTTAAACTTTAAAGTCCCGGGTCTGTTTTCCCAGAAACCCTCAAAATTGTTACTTTGCAGCAAAGTGAACCAAATGACATGCTTTCTCTTTCCCTGGTGGCTCCCTATAGCTTAATTAGCTGATTCAGGTCAACTACCTGGTTCATCAGTTTTGAACGTCTGAGACTTGGTCTTAAATTCCCTTTTGAGAAATGAATTCCCATCACAAGAGCCTCGTGGGTGGGTATATGTGGGAAAATAATTTGGAGCAATTAGGAATTAATGATGACTTTGCAAGGGACAGAGGAGGACCTAATCATTAAAGTTGAGCATACATCACCTAGAATGAGTGAGTCACTACTGTTAGCGTAATTGGCTACCGTTTGAAATAGAGATATCTAAAGTTATTAATATTTAGAAGATTCTTCAGAAAATAGGGAGGTACTGGAAGGTGCAATCCAAGGCATTATACTTGAAAGTTCTTCAGTAGTAACTTGGAACTATATATTAATAAAATTTTCAGAGTGAGAACCTGGGAAAAAGATTTCTAAGGAATCAACTAGAAAGCATCATGCATCAAAGAAAAAAACTAACGTAATTTGGTATGTTGAATACACATAGTAAATAATAAAATTTGTCTCTGTATTTCTCTCTACAGTCTCCCAATGTTGCCTACACTGGCTTTGAACTCATAATCCCCCCCCCCCACACACACACACTCTCGAATAGCCAGGATTGCTGCTACTTGTAGGATCATATTTTTAGATAACATCAGAATTAGGGTCATTACTCTTCTATCTTTCAACTATGCTCCCTAGATGTGTGTGGAGGATGTGATTCTACAACAGATTAAATAAGATGTAATATAAGCATATATTAATTACTTCATAAGCACATTGCAAAGAATAGTGCATTAACCAAAGCACTTATGATACTTCCGTGTTGTTGGTTAAGAAGCATGTCAACTTCACCGGAGCAAACATTTTGTTCTTCCCTTCTGCTGTGGGCAATTGCTGAGTTCAGCTGAGCAGTTCTCATTTGTGCTTCTCTTAGCTCTAGAGTCAAATGTTGCCAGGGACTGTTGTTATTTAAATGCTCAAGTGGCTGAATTTCCATGGTAGCTCACCCTCAAGCTTGGTTGGTAATGCTGAGACTGTGAGTTTTCTCCCTCTTTCTGCTGTCGAAAGATTGGATATGTCATTTACAGGATCCAAATAGTACAAGATGAAAGCACTGTCTCTTGTCTTCATCTGCAAACACTAGCAGCCCAAGTTGCATGCTCATCTGTGAGATTCTGGTCTTAGAATTCTCAGAGTGTAAGCTCTTTCCTTTGATAAGTACTCCAGTAGTAAATCCCTGGTCCAGGAAGAAGTGTGAAGGCTTCTTAGCACCTAGAATTGTATTTATAAAACGAAGCTATGAAGGTTCCGAGGAAAAGAATACCCCACTCTTTCTATAGCAGGTGTTGGAGAACTTCGCACACAATATATTTTGATCATATCCACTTCCAGATCCACCTCTCCAAAGTTGCCTTCCCACTAAACTTTGTGTTCTGTTTTTCTGTTTTTTTGTTTTTTTTTTTTTTTGTCTTTGGCTTCCCCTCTTTAACCCACCAAATTCTATTTGTACTACTCATAAATTCTTGAATATGCTGTATTCCACTGGAGAGGCTTACTTACCAGAGGCACACTTAATGCAAACCAATTCTCCCTCTCCCAAAAGCTATTAATTGCCAGCAGCACCTCAGTTAGTGGTAGGACTTCATACCCACTCTCCTCTCCATGTTGGGATTTTTCTGGTTTGAGCTTGTGTACATCTTGTGATCACTGTCCCAACTGCTATGAGATCATATGTGCTATGCCATGTAGGTACTTTTCTCTCAGTCAACTACCATTTCTGGCTTTTACACCCTTTATGCCTCTTCTGCATCATCCTTGAGTATTGGGAGCAGGGAATGTGACATAGATAAGTCACTTACAGTTGAGCATTCTTTTGTCTCTTATTCTTTGAACAGTGGCCATTTGTGGGTCTGTGTGTTAATCACCATCTACTGAAAGTAGAACATTCTCTGATAAAGGTCAAGGTGTGCATAGACTCTATCTCTTGAAGCAATGAACAGCATATATATGTAGATGGAAAGGAAATTGAAAGCAGCTATTTGGAAACTATCCTCAGCATGACCTTGGCAGTTTCTTCAATGGGAGGAAGATAATTCATATGAGCTACTTGGTAGAGGTCCTGTTCTAGAAAAAAAAATGCTTATGGAACAACTGCTGTTATTATCCTTGTTAATCTGGGAAGAAACCTGAGATAGTCTAGTTTAGTATTCATATTATAGTTGAGTTCAAAATGTGTCTCTATGTTTTATCTTCACACTTCTAGGGACTTTGTCATGCAAAGTAATATTAGAAAAGAAACGCTTATTGCTTCTAGATTTTTCAAAGATTAAAACACAATCTCATGGTAAATATTAATGAGTTCGTGGTATTGTCAGTGACAATGGGCCTTATCTTTTACCTTAACGGTATTTTGCATAAGTGGTTAGTTTAGCTTTGACATCTCTACTTATTCAATAACCATCTGCCACCTGTAGTGCATTGTCTTGTATTTATCACAGACGAGAGCAGAACAAAAAATATGAAAATAAATTGCTTTAATACAGTAACATTTCCACACATTTTGCCACAAAGCACCATATATTTTGGGATGCATCTTAGCTAGTGTGTAACTTGGGATTCCAAGTTATGAAAGCTTTTTATAATCCCTTAGTCATTTAACACTACCTACACCTTAATTGATAGCTTTTCAGTTCATGCCAAAAGCAATATAATTTTGTGTGTATGGGATAATTTCATAACCATATATACCTCCAAATTCAGTTTATAAGAATTTATTATTTCTGACCTTTAGCTCTTTATTTTTATGAGATTCCTCTTTGTATTTGGTTATGCAATTTTTAATGTCTTATTTCAATATGCCATACATAACACAGGCATGACGTACATTTGTCGTATGGATTCTAATTGGTCTTTATAATAAAAACCCAGTCTCAGATATTGTGGTAAATGCTGAAAGATCAGAGAAGTAAAGGAACTAGCCAAAGCCACCTCTTATCTTTGCAACTTCTCAGTCCAAAAATGAGCTGAGCACCTGTCTCCGCCCGCCTTATATTCTTCTCTTCACCCAGCCATATCACTTCCTATCTCCTGTCTATACAGACCTCCAGACATCTATGGTTAGCTAATGGGTAGCCCCACCCTCTGATCTTTAAGCAAGCTTTATTTGTTAGAGCACAAACACAATAGCACCACATACATTGTCTTTTTTCATATATATATGTTTTGCCTGCATATATGTATGTGCTCCATGTGTGTGTGCAACACCAGAGAGGCCAGAGAAGGCCTGGGAACTGGAGTCGTGAGTGCCAGTGTTCTTAACCATTTTTAAAGTCCCACACTGACATTTTGATTAACATATGATATACATAAATTGTATAATGTTTTACTTACAAACTTCTTTGAACTTCAAAACACATCCTGCATGCAGTATGCCAGAAATCATTAGCCAGAAACTCTTTTGTCTCTGACTAATCCCTTTCTAAACAGTCACCTTCTGACTTCTCTCATCATATAGTTAGGTTCCCTGTTGGTATATTGTGCATGAATGAAATCAGGTAGCTAGTAGTCTTGTGTGGATGTGTTTTCCCATTATTTATTTTATTTTTGAAAGTTTTAAACCTTTATTATTATTATTATTATTATTATTATTATTATTATTATTATTATTGTGTGTATGTGTGTGTGTGTGTGTGTGTGTGTGTGTGTGTACATAGTACCTATGTGGAGGTCAGAGAAAATAATTTTTAGGAGTGGGTTCTCCCCAACTATGGTTTCTGGGGTCCAAACTTAGATCATCAGCCTTGGTGGCAAATGCTTCACCTGCTGAGCCATCTTGAATGGATGAAGGGAAATTGATAATAGCAAAAATAAACTAGAATAATAAATGACACGAATCTAGAGCTCTGAATGTAGCATGCACCTCAGGGGGAAAGTCTTAGCACTGTCTGTGACCTTGAACTTGATTCTCAGCACTGAAAAAAAGCTTGATGTAGTAATCTAAAATGAGAGAAGACAGAGGTGATGTTAATTAGAATTGGATGTGGAGGCTATTCCAAGTGTCCTAGACAAATTGTAAAGTACCAAGATGGGGAGCTATGCTAGACTAAAATCAAACTTAGAAAGCGTGTGGTTTAACTAACTTTTATTTTCATCTTGCTTTATAACCTGATGTGACAGAGGCAGATTACAAATGTACATGCAAGCACAGAATCTTTTCTCAGACCCAGTTAATAGTCTACTGGTCAGACTTGAGCAGTGGCATCTATACTAAACTCCCCAAGGTAGTGATTATCCTGTAGTATAATCAGGTCAGTTCACATCACAGAACACAAGGAACACAGACAGGTTTCAGTGACAACTAGTGTGTACATTGAAAATAAGGAGAAAACTAGGCAGAAGTAACGTATCCACTACCAAACATATCTGAGTAATAACAACATTCTTTGGTATAGTCTTAGCCATAAAACAGTTTCATTGAAACTAATCACAGTTGTAGTTCTGCTGTGTACATCTTCCTTAGAGTTGTGTGTGAAAACAGGAGAAGGTGTGTGATGGTTGAGCCAGAGTAGTGGTGGTTGGACACCTTTAAAATGTTTTTAAAATTAAAATAGTGTTCCATTATTTCCTTTTGCTTTTCTTACTCTAACCACTCCCATGTACTTCCCTTCCCTTGCTCTGTCTTGGGTTCATGGCTCCTTTGTCTTTAATTACTGATACAAATATATAAATATAACCTGCTCATTCTGTATAATGGTACCTGTGTGTATGTGATTTCATGGATGACCATTTGTTATTAAATAACCAATTGGATGGTTCTTACCTGGGAAAGACTATTTTAGTTTCCTGTAGTTCTTTGTCTCATGTGAGCTTTCCCCTTTTCTTTTAGCATGCCTATGGGGAGCAGATGAAGTTCTGAGTGAAAGCGAATTGTTGATATGAGTAGAGTCGTGTGAAAGATGCCAGTACCTCAGACTCATGGGGATGGCAGAGCCTTCCCTGCTCTGAGTACTGATGTTTGCAAGTGGTTGACCTTTAGCTAAGACTAGTGTGTGCAGAAAGTATAAAGTATAGCTTCCTCTTGAATGACTGCAAATGAAGACTGCCCCCTACAGAGACCTCTTACTGAGATTAGCTAGCCTGCCTCCACCTGATGCTGTATACATGAATGTGCTAATATCCCTGGCTGCTCCATCAGAGTGCAAGGCTCATAATACCCAGCTTTTCTATTTATGTACCTGACATTTTCTTCATTCTCCTTCACTTCAGTCCAGTCACGTCCAAAGCTGTGTAGGTCACAGCACATGTTTATGGTGTGTCCTTCTTGCCTCTGTGTTAATCTTTTAGTCTCTACAAAAACCCCAAAGCTCTGTCATTCACAGTGGGAAAAACAACTGGAGCTGACAGTGGAAACTGCTGTGCTAACTTAGAATGCTTCTTTGCCTGGTTCTGTGACTTGATGTTGCCTGTAACACTGTGACCTATTCGGCTCTGTAAGTCAAGGAAATCCATGTAAGCTAGGTTTTCATAATCTATGGAAGTGGGGGCAGCAATGACTATTGCAGTTAAGCTTCGGAGATCTGTACAAGTCATATGCTGAGACTTGTACAGTTTTAAGAATGGACAGACGTCACAAGGAAAGCTAACCTCCTGAGTAAAAGGGTTTCCTAGGCTTTTGTCACTGTGGACTTCAGGGAAATGCACAGAAGCTTTGTTGTGTCGGGTTGGTGTTTGAATATTCAGGCTTGCTAGATTCTTACACTCTGATGCTTGCCAGGCATGTGAATGAGCAGATGAATACTGACTGTCACTAGATCCATAGATCTGATGGTTTCCAAGTACAAGAATTCACAGAATGGGGGCTGAGCACCGTTTTCTACGGGCCTTTTCACATAAAGAGAAAATTGCATACATAGCAGCAACACTGTCAGGCATCTGGGGACAAGCTAAACTGTTTGTTGGCTTGTGTGTGTGTGTGTGTGTGTGTGTGTGTGTGTGTGTGTGTGTGTGTGTGTGTTTGTCACTGTGACACAAACTGGCACCATCAGGAGGACTCAACTGAGAAAAATGCTTCTATCAAATTGACCTGTAGGCAAGATGGGAGTAGGAGGGCATTTTCTTGATTAATGACTGATGTGGGAAGACCTGCCCACTGGAGGAGGTACCAGCCCTGGTCAGGTGGTCCTAGGTTATATAAGAGAGCAGGATGAGTAAGCGTCATTTCCTCCATGGTCTCTGCTTCAGTTCTTGCCTCTAGGTTCTTGTTTTGAGTTCCTGCCCAGGCTTCCTCTGGTTATGGAATATAAAGTATAATCTGAAGTACACCTTTTCCTCCCCAAATAACTTGGTCACAGTGTTTTGTCACAGCAATAGAAAGCATACCACCAGTGTATTATTAATGTTCTATCACTGTGAAGAGATATCATGATCAAGGCCAGTCTTACTATGAAAGAAAGCATTGATTTGGGATAAAGGAGAAGCCTGAAGACTTCCTTACTGTTTTAAAGGGTGAATCCATAATGAAGGCTGGAGTAGACACAAGGGCATTGGAGCAGTAACTGAGAGCTTTGTACATTCTGATTGGGAGGCAGACGGGCAGAGAATGAACACTGGGCCTGGTATGGGCTTTTGAAACCTCAAAAGGCCCACTTCTAGTGACACACCTCTTCCAACAAGGCTGTATCTCCCAGTCCTTCCCCAGCAGGCTAACAAATGGTGACTGACAATCCAAATATATGAGTCTACTGGAGCTTTTTAAACCACCATGCACAGGAAGCCCAACACTGCTGCTTTCATGTAACATTTTTTAAAGTTTAGAAAATCTACCATTCATATTTCCTTGCTTCTCTTGTACCTAATTTTACTTAAATTATGTTACTTCATTTGTTTACTTTCCTCATTCTCTTTTCTCCACTTGACATTATATTTCAGAGAGAAAAAAAAAATCAGTTCAAACTTCAAAAACTGAAGTTGTAACATTGCCAAGAAAATGCATAAGAATGCGACTCATCTTTCAAAGGCAATCTTCAAAAAGCCGAAAAAATACTCCGTGTAATGGCAGCACAGCAATAATTCGAAGAACCTACATTAATTAAGCACTAACCCAGCTCTTCAGCATCTACCCAGCTCCCTTATATCTTAGTAGCAATTCTCAGTATACCCCAATGAAAGAGATTTGCTCTCATCTCTAGCTTACTGAAGCACAGAAGGAGTGAATAAATTTCTCAGAGTCACACTGTTAGAAAATAAGGAGGTCGTGCTCACAGCTAAGCTGCCTACCCAACTTTACACTCTTAGGAAATTCTAATGAAGATGATAGATGTATCAGATAAGTTGTGTGTACTACCCGCTTGCATAGACAAGGGCCAGAAAGATACAGTTTAGAAGAAGACAGATCTGTACCAATTTGACCACATGGTAGTTTTGAGAAATAACATAGAATAGGGAATACATTTTTTATTGAATCTATACTCATGGATACTCAACAGCAGAAGGCACCAGAGTACTCACAGATTGCTCCCTAATCATCCAGATCTAGGCAATTTCTCATGAATAAAAGTTTGTAATGTTTTCAAACTATTTTGAGATTGGCAGCTGTGTGTCTATCAATTCCTTTTGGAGCATGCCACTTAAGATGGGCCTTAATGCATGCAGCATTTTATTTTTAATTAAAATACTTAGTTCAGGGAGTATTTATTAATAATTTGAACAGCAACAGATGGTCTGCTTATGTGTTGTAACAATCTTTACCCCAAATCAGTCAAAATAATTAACAAAATGTAAATTATTAAGCACTTAAATATGTATTATGCATCATTACAATTCCCGTAACATATTTTAATCTTTTATGAGAGAAATGTGATGGCTATACAGTAGTATATAGAATATTCCATGCCAAATGCTTAGAAAATGAGATTATCTTGCTTTGATACATTAAAATAGTAGTTTGCAAATATTCTGGTAATATTTTTAAATTATTTTTGCTGCCTAGAAATGGAGAAAAGTCAAACTCAATGAATAAAAATCATTCTTGGTAAGAACATTACACAAATCAGTCCACAGTTGTGTACATAGTTAGTTCTACATGTAGCAATTTGGTTTAGCTTTTGGGATAATATGAATCTATATGAGAATCACAGGAACTATTATTTTCACAGCACAAATCCTGAAAACCAAAATTTGCTGTGGAAACAGTGTTTGTATCCACAGGGACTAAGTGACCTTCTTTCTGTTCAAGTTATATTTAAATCCAAGTTTTCAAATTTATTCCAATGGCCTACAACGTGGCTCAGCAGGTAAAGATGCTCACTATTAGACATAATGACCTGAGCTCTAGCCCACAGGGTGAAGGGAGAAAAGCAAGTCCTATACATTGTCCTCAGCACCCCCCCAACAATTAAATAAATGTAAAATGATAAAATAATTTGATATTGTAATTTGTATTTTATTTAGATGTAATTTTTCAATTCTAAAGCAAAAGTAGAGTGGAGCTTAAATGTTACTTCGGTTGTACAACTTTCAGTTTTCTCATCATAGGTAATTGAATTATTACTATTATTATTATTATTATTATTATTATTATTATTATTTTGGCTTTTCAAGACAGGGTTTCTCTATGTAGCTTTGTGCTTTTCCTGGAACTCGCTTTGGAGACCAGGCTGGCCTTGAACTCACAGAGATCTGGCTGCCTCTGCCTCCCAAGTGCTGGGATTAAAGGTGTGCGCCTCCACCGCCCGGTGAATTATTTTAACTGTAATTTCAAACAAGAGTAGGAGGAACAGGACTGACCTGATATATTTTATGACTTAAGTGAGTTAATGAAAAGCTTCAGTATTGTGACTGGCATATGTTAAAAGAGTATCTAATCTCTATATTCACTAAAAATCTAGTGTGAAACACAGTTGCAGAAGCCCAGGTAATAATTTCTCTCAGATCAGATTTACAAATCCTGAACATAGAAATGACACATAGATTCCCAGTATCTTTAATTAGTCCCTGACTATTTCCAGAAGAAAAGTTTTGTCTTGTATTTCTCAGGCCATAATTTAATATAAATAATCACATTTTGGTGTTTTACATACATGAGTTAAAATCTGAGATTCTTCAATAACCATATATTTAAGTTATTACAGTTTAAATATTAAGGTCTTTAATCCATTTTAATTGACCTTTGTACAAGGTAAAAAACATGAATTTAATTTTCTTCTGCTATAGGTAGAATTACAGGTTTTACAGCACCAAATGTTGACATTTTTTCAAAGTATATTTTTGTTTACTTTGCCAAAACTTAAGTGGGTATAGTTTTTCTATTTTGTTCCCTGTTCCTCTATTTTTTTACATCAATATACCAGCACCATTTTATCACTATAGCTCTATATTATAATCTGAGGCTAGATATTGTAATATCTCCATTTATACTCTCTAGGATTGCTTTGGATATTTGTGGTATTTTGTGGTTCATTATGACTTCTTATTTTTCCCCCTAAACCTTTGAAATATGACATGGGGATTTTTGTAGGTGTTACATGAATTCTGTAAAATATTTTTGGTAGTACAGGCATTTTGCAATATAAATTCTACCTATCCAAGAACATGAAATATTTTTCATCATCTAGTATTTTCGGTAATTTCCTTTTTCAATAATTGAGTTAAACAGTTACTCTGTGGCTTTTAATGTCTTCTGAGTTTTGGTAAGCTAATAAAACAGACATTCTTGCAGTCTGACCAAATGCATCAACCATCCATTCAGGTATGATACTTTGAGTGGTTTGGCTCATTCGTTTGACATTGAAAACTATTATTTTGTACCCCAGCTGCTGCTTTCTGTCAGAATGGCTGCTAATACTTTTCAATAACCTTTGTCATGTTCTTTCATAGGTACTTCAACTGAGTATGCTACTTTAAACCTCTACATAGATGTTGAAACCTCTACATTTATCAAATGACTCAATTAATTTAGGTTTTAATTTAGTTTTGTTATATCTGTAAGAGTGTTTGCATGATATACTTTTATATACTTGACTATTGGTCATTTAGTTTGCCTTAAAATTTCCTTTCATTTGGGTAAAAACAGAACCATTTTATATAATATGACTTAGCCTCAATGCAGTTATCCATTTACTAAACTTGCTTAATGATAAGGCTTTAATAGTCACATTTATTTCCAGGCTTTTGGTCACTGGAGACTAAACACTTCCCCTAAAAATGTCAATTTAGCAATAGTAATGCATTGTCAGTGTGCAGCGAGTTCTGCCCTTTCGTTTCTTTCCCCTCCCTTAAGGAGAGACACCTGTAGTCCTTTCAGAATCGTTCTGCTACCCTGATCATAATCAGTCTTTGCCTTTCAAGCATCATCTTCGGAGAGCTTGAGACTGTGTGCTCCCCTACGGTGTTTGAAGTCAGCCCTTCATCTGCATCTCCTTCTTAGGCCACCCAGGATGGTTGCTCATCTTTGCAAAGTGCACGTGCAGTTGGTTTGGGGTTTTTTAGGCAGCGTGTATCTAGAGAGACACAGACATTAATTATCAACCTCTTCTGCTGCACATGGTGGCAGGGTGGAGAATTGGGGATTAAGCATGCCACATAGAACTTGAAGGGAAAAATGTGTTGTGCTCTATCTGCAAATTTAGCATTCTGTCAGCCTCCTGGTCAACAGATCCCATCCAGAGCTGCCTAAAATGCCCAAGTAAAGCAAAGGCGCAGATGCTTGGGGCTTGGCAAGGAAAATCTGGGAATATCTCTAGGGCAGGAGTTTGGCTTCACTGTCATCAAATGTCTATGTTCTTAAAATCTTTATAAGGCTTGAAGTTTTACATAAATAATGTTGTGGCTCTTAGGATCAGAACTAAGGAGAGGGAGAGGGGGAGGGAGAAGGAAGAGAGAGAGACAGAGAGACAGAGAGACAGAGAGACAGCGAGACAGAGAGACAGCGAGACAGAGAGACAGCGAGACAGAGAGAGAGACACAGAGAGAGAGAGACAGAGAGACAGAGAGAGTCAGAGAGTCAACCTTAAGAGTTTAATCCCCCTATAAGAGCCTACCCCAACACCTCCGACTTGATCAACTTTTTTTGAAAATAGTTTAAGGAATTGCAAATATTTTTCTTGTCAACTGGTTTTTAGCAATGTAAAAATATCTCTTAATATATAAAAGTTCACAGTACTTAGCTCGAGTTAATTTTGATGCCTTTGTTTAAATGCTCATAACTGAGACTACAGCGATGGCTCTGTGATTAAGGTTGAGAGCAGTTGCTGTTCTTGAAGAGGACTCCAGTTTGGTTTCCAGCACCAACATGGCAGCTTAAAACCATCTGTAATTGTAGTTCCAAGGGATGCCATGCCTTTTATACAGGCACCAGACATGCATCCAGCTCTTTCTAAAAGTGCTCATATTTACAAATCACTTGATGTATTTTTAAAGCATAATTACATCTGTTCCAATCATTCCTGCCAGTCAATGTCTATCTTTAATTTTTCCTATTTTTGTTGAATCACTTTCTACTGTTTTGATCACTAATAGTTTAGGTTGTCTTGGCTTGTTTGTTTGTTGATCGTTGTTTTCTTGAGACAAGAACTCATTAAGGAGCCCATATTACTCTATACTCATTGTACTCAATCTAACCTACCTAGAACGTGTGGTTCTTCTGCCTCAGGATCCCCAGGTATTGGGATTACAGTCATGTGCCACAAATCCTAGCTTTCCTTGCCTTCTAGTCTATTTGGTTGGTTATTGTGTGGTTGAAAACATACACCACCATAGCTGGCTTTTAAAATTTGATTTATTAGCATATATTCGTTTGTACTAATATAATATTAAAGGCATCATAATGACATTTTCATGTACACGTCATGTACATTGCCCATACTCACTCATGTAAAATGTTTTAAAATTTTTTACAAATATTAATAAACGGATTTTACATTTTAATAAATACTTTATGAAAAATGTGTGTTTTTTCAAAAATCATTGAGTTGTAGCATTATTTGGGAGAAGTTCTTTAACATCAGACTTCTTAACTGGCAGCTGGATTTTCATATATACTTCTGTATTTCAGCTGTAATGTATAATAAAGACTATGTTTACAACAAAAAAGCATACAACATAACATAATGTGCTTTTGCAACTAGGAAGAACTTTAAAAGCCTTTATAGTTCAGTATGAAATTTCACCTTTCATTTCAACACACGGGAGGCACAGACAGGCAGATCTCTGTGAGTTTGAGGCCAGCTTGGTCTACATAGTCAGTGCAGGGCAATTCAGAGCTACATGGGTAAGATCTTACCTCAAATAAACAAATAAATAGAAAACCCTTTTCAGAATTTTCATTTTTGACATTCCATCAAAGTGGCAGTTGCTTTTATATAAATTATACTATCATTAAGAAAAATTTGTTTTCAGCATTAATCAAATATGATACTCATGATATAGGTAGATGCCAACATATCAAGACCACATGGAAGGGGAGCACTTTTTCAAAGTTTTAGCTTTCAATAGAAAGTTTGAATATTTGTGGAAAAATAAACTCTTTCCTCTTTTTGTCTTTAAAATAACAATTTTTCTTTTTAAACATTGTCTATGAATTTTGTTGAATGGGTGTGATGATATTGTGTTCCCCAAAATATTGTGCACCCTAATAAACTTATCTCGGGTCAGGGAACAGAACAGCCACTAGATACAGAGGCCAGAAAATGGTGGCATACCCACACCTTTAATACTAGCATTCCAGAGGCAGAGATCCATCTGATCTCTGTGAGTTCAAAGCCACACTGGAAACAGCCAGGCATGTTAACAAGAGCCTTTAATCCCAGAAAGTGATGGCAGGAAACAGAAATGTATTTAAGGTGTGAGGACCAGGAACTGGAGCCTGGGTATCTTTTGGGCTTTTGAGCAGTACAGTTCAGCTGAGAGGCATCTAGTCTGAGGAAAAAGGATCAGCTGAGGAATTGGTGAGGTGAGGCCTGTTCCGTCTCTCTGATCTTTTAGTGTTCACCCCAATACCTGGCTACAGTTTTGATTTTATTAATAAGACCTTCTAAAGATTCATGCTACTAATAGGTTTTGATACTTTCTACCCTTATTCCCTCTCTTCCAAGTCTTTCTACATTGCCCACATCCCCAACACTATTCCCTTGAGGGTAAGCAAGAGAAGTACCAGTAGCCTGTGATATTTGGGGGCTATGGGAACACAATGAGTGACTACTCCCAAAGAGTCAGTCCTTTTATAGCACCAGGCTTTTTATTTGTTATATTGTGCTATTTAATAGGGGCATTGTAGCCCCATTATAAGGTAATTCTGACTCTTTTGCCTGCTTTCGGGACACTTTTCCTCCTACTAGGTTGCCTCAGCCAGCCTTGATAGAAGGGTTTGTGCCTAGGATTACAGTAACTTGTTATGCTCTATTCGGTTGATATTCTTGGGAGACCTGCTCTTTTCTAAAGGGAAAGAGAGGAACAGTGGGCCTGCAGGAGAGCAGAGTTGCTGGGGAGGGACTAGGAAAAGAGGAGGGAAAAGAAACAGATGTCAGGGTATAATATACGAGGGAATAGATTTTTAAACAGTCATATAAGCATTTGTTCAACATACCTAAACTTCTACATTGACCACTTGCTTTGATACTGTTTGAATATTATCAATTTTTTGGGGCTTTGTCTACTTCAAAGTATTTTTAAGAATTCTCCCACTGTCGTCCAGGTTGTTCATGTAGATCTCATCCATTTCTCTGTCATTGGATGATCTCTGTGTCTTTCCTAGGGTCCCGTTTTCTAGGTAGCCTCCCTGGAATTGTATAGCAGTCTAGTCATCTTTGTTTTACATCTAGTATCCTCCTATGAGTGAGTACATACCATGTTTGTCCTTCTGAGTCTGGAAGATAACGCACAGACTCCACTAATCTAGGCTCAAAGGTGCTCACAAAAACTGCACTGGTAACCAAGGAGCCTGCATAGGACTTACCTAGGCCCTCTGAATATGTGACAGTCGCATAGCTTGGTCTTCTTGTAGGATTCCTAAGAGTGGGAACAGGGGCTGTTGGGGTGCCTTGCTCAGTTTTAATACATGGTGAGATTTTTAATCTTACTTCAACTTGATATGTCATGTTTTGTTGATGCTCAGGGGAGAAATGCCCTTTCCTAAATAAAGGAGTGGATTGTGGGGTGGAAACAGATGAGGGGTGGGAAAGAGGGACTGGGAGAAGGGGAAGGGGAAACAGTGGCCAAGATGTAAAATAAGTAAAAAATAAATAAATTAAATAAATAAATAAACTAGTGTTTTTATGTTTTAGTTGCCTAAGTGTTTGTGGAAGGGATTAAGAAAATAACTAAAT
The DNA here is from genome assembly GCF_903995425.1 of Onychomys torridus. NCBI lineage: Eukaryota > Metazoa > Chordata > Mammalia > Rodentia > Cricetidae > Onychomys > Onychomys torridus. The sequence continues at coordinate 47,899,089 of NC_050454.1, read as the reverse complement.
AGAAAAAAAGGCTTAAAATACTAGATGAATATTTAAGCTAATTAGAGAAAACTTAGATTCTCAACCCTAGAGAAAGGATGGCCCAGTAATTGAGGTATAAGTACACTTTCAGAATGGTGCTTTGAATTTACGCAATATGCCATTCTTTAGTGGCTCAGATCCTTATTTTATGAATACAATTGACTTGATTGTCTCATAGGTACTAACTCAATAATGTAAGGCTTATCATCAGATTGAGGCCTTATGTCCTTGTTAAGTTAGTGATGTAACTTAGCTGGTCAGTGCTAATTTCAAATTATTGAGATCTCTCTACAGTTAAATATAAGCAGGGACTGTGGATCTTTATTTCAAATAATAGGGCTGGGAGAAGAAGCAATGAAATTCCTAAGGATGTGGTAGGCAATGGTTGGCCAATCTGAAGCGCCATTGTCATAGCATGGATGTATCATCCCTGTTTACTAATTTGTTTTAGTCATGGAGCAAAACAGAACACAGCTCTATCATCAGAAGTGCAAGTAGATTGTGTCTGCCAAAGGTAGGTTGGCAATATCTTAGTAAGATTAAAGGTAACCATAGAGATATCCGGAATATAGACAACACTAGGTTATTTAGGAGTTTGTAACGAACACCACATGCCTTATGGTAAACTATGGTTGGAAAACATGATGATATGTTATACTTATTTAAATAACTAATTACATATATGATAGTCATTAACAATAAAGTTATCTTTATTTAGCTTTAATCTGCTAATAAAGTAAACTACTCCTAAAGCATTCATTTAAGATATTATGTGTCTCCCAAGGGAGACCTTTCTCCATCTGAACAGAGGAGGAGGAATGGATAGAGGTGTGGAGGTTGGGGGAGGGAATGGGAGGAAAAGAGGGAGGGGAAACTGGGGTAAAATTAAAAAAAAAAAAAGAAAAAATAAGTAATCTTAAAAGGAAAAATAAAAACGTTATTATATAAAGTAAAGGATTCTGACCCTGGCTTGGGGTGGACTATATTGTAGTTCTGGTCTGTCTGATAAAGTCTTGATTCACTGATAAGGAAAAAAAAAAATTGTCATTTGCCTGTTTACTTCCCAATGATCTGAGATAAGGAATAAGTAAAAGCCACACAAAGTATAAACACTAATGAAGAAAAACAACTGTAAAGAGAGCAGAACAATAAAGTCTTGAAATCCTTTGTCAGGAATAACATCATTACTACCACACTGGAGATGCTTATCTTTAAATTTCTTACTGTGAAAAATAATTGTGTGTCTATATGTAAACCACTGAGACTTGGTCATTATTTTATCTGCAGTCAAATGAATTGTAGCTAATATAACTTGGTCTAGTTTGCAAATATTTCTGTATGATTGACAAAAACATGATTTGTAGAACCGTGAAATATATTTGCATATTTTATACCCACATTAAGAGGGAGAGATTATGGCTAATTATGCTTTCTGTTTTAGTTTCTGTTAAGCTTGAGAATTTTTAATATTTACTTGAAGTAAAGAAAAACTCACCCTATGTAAAATAAATAATTTACATGACAATTATGCACTCACAAGAGTGTTTACTTGAATCTGAACTCATATGTAAATCATAGTTGTCTGTACTGACAGATTATGCGAAAATGGATTGAGCACATCAGGACCTATAAGGCAATGATCATGAACAAATCATACATAAGAAATTTAATAAATAACTATCAAAAGATAACAGTTCTCTATTAGGGATCCTTAATCAGCACCATATATGATTCTCTTTGTTTTCTAGACCTCAGTCTCAATAGTTCAGCAGCTGCATGCTTTTTCTCTAATTATCTCTTAAGCAACAAATGAGAAGTCTGTTTACTTTGAACATTCTGTGTTGCAAGGATGCCCAAGTGAGCTATGTGGACAGGACCATTGGAAATGGGGGTGCCCACCAATCTCCCAGATCAAATCTTGCTGACCATTGTTCTAGATGTTTACATGAAGAAGTCTTGAGTAAGCTGATTGGGAGCCTCTTCCCTGTTGTTTAGAAGAAACATGAGGAACAATAACTCATTTTAAAACACCAATTATGTTAGGATATTTTTAAATGTACCAATACATGACTAGCATTGTGTGTGTGTGTGTGTGTGTGTGTGTGTGTGTGTGTGTGTGTGTGAACTCATATGAAAGAAAATCACATCATATCATATGATTTAATACTAATACAAGCAAGCATGAAGAGCTGTCTGTGGTGTGTGACAACGTCTTGAACATACCTCTACTCCATCTTTTTTTCCAAGTCCAGTGGATTTAGAAGGGGTTGTCCTTGCTTTTAGAGCATTCAATCTTCTCTCTCTAGTCCTGATCACTGATGCAGGCAGAAACATGAACATTGGTATAAAGATTTCCTTTTCCTATTCCAGAAATTTCTTGCCTTTGAGCAGGATTCAGTAGAAACCTGCAATATTTGAAGCAGTCACCTTGCAATTCTTTAACGTGGCTGACTATGCCCTGCAGTCTTATATGGAAGGAGATGGAGTGGGGTGTCAATTATTTCTGCACTCAGGGCTATGGACTAACAATACACTTGAGTGAGGCAGAGGTTACACATCTACTGCAAACCCACAGGCAACTCAAACCTTCCATTAATGAAAAGGAACTGAGGGTTTCCAGAAGCCAGGATCTCCTTGGCTGTAAGTTCCTAGTGATACAAACTTGGATAAGGATATATTAGTCCTTGCTAGAGTAAGTCAGTATATCAGCTAGAAATGAACAGGGAAAGTATGGCAGCAACATCTCACAAAATTGTAGCTCAAACTCAGGCATATGTCTTTCCAGGCTTGATGACTAAGACCTGCAGACATTGCTTTCTCCAGATTAACAATGGAGCATGAATATACCTTATTGGGGTCCCATAATAATGCCATTTTGTCATGTTTAAACTGCAAAAATGTAGCATGAGGACATCTAACGAGATGTATCAGTATCAAACTTCAATATGGTAAAGTATAATCTGTAATAAGTACACACAGAGATTATGTGTATTTATATACATACATACATACATACATATATACACACATTCTCATACACACATTTATGGAATGTATAGCTAAGACATCAGTTGTAACTCTTCAGTAGGAGCTCTTCACAGCAGGTTGCTAATCTAACGACTTTTGTGGTTAAATTCAGGCAAAGAGGCTTCTGTTCTCTTAACTAGCATTTTAATTCTCATTCTACTCAAGTCTGATAAAGAAAAATTCTGTTTCATCTTTAATACTCCCCGAAGCTCTTCAAATGTGTGGACAGACCTGATTAATGAATAGCAGGTTTTTCTCTTTTCAAATGCTATGGACTATTGGTTACTTCTCTTTTGAGACACAGCTCAGTGGACTGGCTTGAGTGTTAATCATGGTCATACCATGGATCTAAAAATCAAATCTCACCTGTCCTTTCCATTTTCTGTCTTTCTTTCAGAATCCTGAAAACATATTTTAATTCATTTTGGAGTTTACCAGTAGGTGGTAGGAATCCTTCCCTGAAAGATATTGCTCTACACTCTTATATAAGTCTTGGTTTCTGAAATTCACAAGGTTGGACTCTTGCAACTTTTATTCAAGGCAATGGATGTCTCTGAGTTTCATGCCAATGAAAGAAGAGGTGGGATGTAAAATAACCAAAGGAAACGAGGTTCACAGTGAACAAATATTTGTTTTATCCTTCCTCAATTACAGGGACTCCATTTTAGATTCGGAGTTCTTTGTTTTTCTACCCCACCCTTACTTTTCCTTAATGTCTAGATCTTCCTCAACTGCTTTGGGGCTGACTTCCTCTTTGTTATCACTGTGGGAAAGGAATGCAGTGAACTACATGTTTATATGTGTGAGCCTGTCCTGATTAATTTCATGCACCCTCTAGGCCAGGTTAAAGTCCAGTCTGTAGCTATTGAATCAGATGTTAATTAAGATAATACTGCATTTCGCTGCCATGACTGCAGCCCATAATCAGTTGACCTTAAATGAGGGAGGTGATCATAGTCTGATGGCCCTGATTCAATCAGGTGAGAGGTCTTAAGAGCAGAATCAAAGATAACTCTGACAAGGACACCACACCTGTGAGAAACAGTCCAGCTCTTTGAGCACTGGGTCTCTAACCCACCCTTCCTGAGAGCTGGCAGACAAGCCTCCCCATCAGCTTGCAGACACTCAAGACAATCCCTTGCATCTGATCTTCTACTGTCTATATTTTACTAGGTTGGTGTCTATCAGCAAATGCTAGCCAATGCAGATACAAGAATAAATGTGTAAAAATCACTTCATATTTTGTGGAACTATGAACAACCTTTGCTTTTTGTGTTACATGGGCGCCAAGCATTGCGTTATGGTTTGGGCACAGTTCAGTTCTCTGCACCAATAACATTTCACTTCTTCAACATAGCACCTGAGGATTATCTTCATGGTGGTTTTAGCTTCAGTGCTCTCCCTTGAAGCACTGAAATTGGGGCAGTTTGAGTCTTATATTAGGCATCAGCTGTCTTAGGCTAAAGCCATTGGCTGATACCTTCTCCACTTACACATCAAAGGACTCTATAGTCACTCAATTAAAGAGGAAGTTTGATTCCACTATTGGGCAAACTGCAGAGAATAAAGGCTGAGCCTTGCTTCTAGGGCACTGCTACTATGAAGGTTAATCAGTCCTGATACCCTTAAGATAGATGGATAACTTAGTGTTTGGAACTAGGTTCGTTTTAAAATTCATTGTCCCTTCATCCCTCTGTCTCTTGGTCTCTCCCTCCTTCCTTCTTTCTTCGGTCATTTTTTTTTTTTTTTGAAGGGTGGCAAGGTCTCACTGTCCAGCCTAGGCAGGCCTGGAACTAATGTCATAATCCTCAGTATTGGGATTATAGGCAAGAGGCATCATGCCTGGCTGGAACTGGACTTCTAATACTTGTATTGAAGACTGTGATGTCATGCTGCTTTAAAAGGTCAGTGGTGTGTTTCCTGTTTTAACCAGTTCCATGGAGAATTGTTCTTTCTGCAGCCGCTCTGCATTACTTTACCATCCAAGGAGACATACCATATTTACTAAGAAAATGTGAATATTTTCTCTCTTTTATGTCTCATTTTCTGTATGATTACCTTTCTTTCTAATTTCAGTTAGTCATGTTTAGATTATTTAGCAGGAAATAAAAAAAATTCTGCTGAATTGTTAAATTTTAACAATTTTTACATTTAGTGAATTAATTTTATTTGTATGGTTGTTTTGCCTGCATGTATGTCTGTGTAGCATGTGTTTGCCTAGTGCCTACAGAGACCAGAAGAGTTAGATGTTCTGCGACTGATATTATAGATGTTATGAACTTCCTTATAGATGCTGAGACTTGAACTCAGGTCCTCTGGAAGAGTAACCAGAGCTCTCTCTCCTGTCTCTGCTGATTTATTCTTATAAAGATGAGAACGGTATAAATTTGTGGAAGAGTAAATAAAAAATAAAGGAAAGCATGGTTGTTTGTCCATTAATTGTTCATACCTCTTGCTTTATCAGGTCTCAGAAAGAAGTTATAATTAATATGTTTTAATGAGCATACCCACAATATTGTCTGGAAGTATGGAAATTGCCAAAATAATTTCATGAATACCCCAGCCTTTAAATTCTATCTAGCAACCGTCAGCATCGCAATGCCAGATCAGCCAGTAACACATGTGTGACCCTGTGGAACACTGTTTTTTAAAAAGCTTGCACTGTTTCCCTTTACCCAATCCTTTTCTCCATCTGCTTGCTGACCCATGTGGCTGTTTTAACATCCGCCTCCTCGAGGCCTCCCACTTGCCAGGCCAGCAGAAAGTTACACAATGACAGCCGTTTCTCAGGGACTGAAGAGGAAACTTTAGATGCCCTATCTTTTCTTTCTGGACAGCTAACATTAAGATAGGAAAAGTCATGCCCTGGAATTTTCAATAAGTGTGCATCAGTTTAGAGAGTGGATAAATAAATGGGCAATCTATTTTAGGGAAGTTTCCCTTCTGGAAGAAGGGGCAATTTGTTTTAGGGTCATATGCTGGGCAACTATCTGCATAAGAAACCCAAAGAAGATATTCACCAGAGGACCTTGTGATGACTTTCTCAGAAAGGTTAGTCTGCAATGAATCCGAGCCTGTCAACACACTCATCAAGACTGTGTTCACCCCAGTAGTCACGATAGTGTGTTGGGGTGGTAATTGCTTCCTTTGAGAATATTCAAGTTTATGTAGTTTAATTTTCATCTGGATTTCTTCCACATTTCCCAACATGACATTTAACAGTGAAATTTCTTCAAATGATCATCTAGATACCGAAGAGAACAAAATGTCTGTTTACCAAATTGTCTCCCAAAGCAAAATGAAAATTTTAAAGTAGCAGCAGCTTCTGGTTTGTTTCCCATGCCACCCAAATGACTTTACATTTCATATTAAATGGAAATAATTAATCATTGAAAAAAAGAAGACATCTTTTGATAATCAAATCGGACTTAGGAAGTGCTAATTAATGAATACATAAAATCTTTAAAAAGCTCATCTGTGGAATAGTACCAATAAAATTAAAATGCATTGATTATCTTTTAAAATATTTAAATAAATGCGATGTAACTTAATTGATGGCCATGGACTTTGTTAAATGAAATTAAAGTTACTGTCTATTTCCCTGAAGACTCCTACAGTTAGAATTTGTTGTTTTAAATTTTAAGAACAAAAAATAACAGTAAAGGTCTCATGTCTGGTAAAAAAAAAAAAAAAAAAAAATTGTACTGTCCTCTGTGAGCTGAAAGAGTCGACCCTCACGTGGCTCAGAGATGGCACATGAGAACGTTTTTGAAAAACAGAATGGTGTGCTAGTGAGAGCTTCTGTGGTTTTTCTGGTTCCCCAGCTCCCTTCCTTCACATAAGTCTGTCTGGAGACTTCCACATCTCCTCAGGTAACTCAGAAGATCTGTCTGGTGTAGCATCTTTGAAAGCACCATTCTGTCGAATAGAAAGTGCCTACTGAGCTGCTCAGATTATCAATTAATGTTGGAAATTTCTGTTCTGCCAAAACAATAATAAGCCTAAGGAAAAAGAAGACAAACCATCTGTGTTTCCAAAAACTCCAAAATATTCATTCACTGATGACTCAAAGATCATGCTGAAAGCAGGGAGTCAGTCTAAGTCAATCAAGGACACCTCATTATTTTGGAGAGAATTCGAACTCTGAAGCAGCTGAATACTCAGCTCAATAATAGCATTCTCTTTCATCACAGTAAGATCAATATTGAAATATTTACTGGGGATGCTTCCAGAATGATTTGAAGACAGCTCTTTGGAGAGCCCTGATAATCTTTGGGTAATCTGAGCAATCCTTATATCTGATGTCAATTTCTGTACAGAACAATGCCTCTGATACAGATCTGTGGGTCATAAATAGTAAAATGCTATTTGAAGTGGATTCATAGCCCAGCATAAAATTACCTCTGACTAATACTATGACGAGGCAGGTCTCTGTAGGAAGGAGGAGAAATGTGAGGTTTTAGAATGACACCATCGAGGATCAGAAAGTAGTAATGGTTCAATTACATGAAATTTGAAGTACCTGTAAAAGTGTTAATGGTATTAATTTTGAACAGTAGCCTGGAGGATTTTTGTTTGTTTGTTTTTGTATTTCTATTAATATGTAGTCCTGGAATATTTGCTCTGTCTTTTGTTATCTAGCAATGTTGTGATTATTCCCTTCATAGCATAAAGGGCTTCCAAGAAAGAAATTACTGGATTTTTAAAATTTCATTTTGTGAATGCACCATAATTAAATGTCTAGAAAGATATGTTCATGAAAACAAGTGATGGGCCAGTATGACTGCGATGCTGCATCAATTATTGATGTATATCTTCAGAATACAAGCTTAATAGTCTGTTATGAGCCTGATTTGAATGAAAAGACAAAAACAGCCACTCACAAAAATTGTCTAGCAGCATTTCACAGACAATTGCACAAATTATCCAAAAGCAGCCGTGACACGAGCTCCATCCCATTTTGTAATATGACACAGGAGATATGGCCCACTGCTTGCAGGACCGCATCTCAATTATTCTAAATAGAAAACTTTAACAAATGCATTCAATTACAGCCTAGTTTTAATCAATTGCAACCTTGCTTAGGCAATGTCACATCTTAAAGAGGCAAAATCCTTCCTTCAAACAATTATAGGACTTGAAAGGACTTGAAAGGAGTGTTCATAGGACTAAGGTATAATTCTAAAAGGCTGAGGCCCTCATGCAGAAATATTTGATAGCATACTGGCCTGTTCTGAACATTATTGTCAGGAAAAAAATTTGCTTAGGGTATGTGTACAGTTACTACTGGATCATTTTGCAAAGTCTTATATGGCTATGGATCTAGTTCAGTGCTGGAGCATTGCCTAGAATGTGCAAGGGCCTAGGTAAAATCATATGAAAAGATAAATAAACATCTTATCAATATGTTTATAAGTTTCATTTTTAAAATTTAAAAATGTAGTTAGACAAATTATTGAAAATAAATCCTTTATAGGTTTTATGATCAAGATCAAAAGAACGCAAGTTTTATAACCAATATATCATAAAGACAGAATATAGCAGGGAATTTACATGAAGGAATTAAAGCTTTGAACTAATTAACAGAGGTGAGCTTTGAAGATAGTATGTTCATATCAATTTAATTTCTCATACTCAAAATATAACCTCACTACAAATGCCTTGTAGGATTTAAAAGAACAACAGTTCACATTGTCAAATGCAATAGTAAAATTAATAATTTCAGAATATTTAGAAAGCATCTTTCTAAGATTAAAGGTGCATTCTCCAAATATGCACAAACTCACATCTAATAATGAAAGTTGTGACCCAATCCTTTTAGGTGCTTTAGCTGAAGTCCTTCTTGAGGTCAGATTGATTTACAATGTACATATCATAAAATAGTTATATAATGCTGAAAAAATTATATATATAATGACATATGTATATTAATCTCTCTCATATATATCTATATCTATCTATATCTATATCTATCTATCTATATATGTATATACTTGTGCTAAGATCACTGTCTACACTTTTATATAGTTCAGAATGCCCTGCCTAGGGAATAATGTCACTCATGATTGACATATTTTCTCACCTCAATTAATATAATCAATAAAATTTCTGTAGACATGCTCACAGATCAACTTAATCTAAGCAATCTCTTATTAAGATACTCGTCCCAGGAGATTCTCAATCGTGTTAAGTTACACACACACACACACACACACACACACACACACACACACACACACACACACACAGACATATTTGGAATCTGGTCCATGCCAAAGCTTTGACACAGCAAGATGGCTGCCATGCATATGATTGCTCAAAGCCTTTATTGTCCCTTCCATCAGAGGATATGAGAGTAGTGTTCAGATGCTCTGGGCTTGGACTCTGTTGACAGAGCTAAGAGAAACTTCTGGGCCTCATAAACTTCTCAGAACATTTTTCAGATACAAAGAAATCTTCTAGTTCAACAAGTATGTGTTATACATAGTTTCCCAGTATCATTTGTTGTCCTTTTTCTTTGTTTGCTTATTTGTCTGTTTTTTCAAATAGTTGCTGCCTTTTACGCCACTGTCTGAATCATCACCTCCAACTCCACTGCTAACAATAGCAGTTAGGCCACAAGAGCCATAGAAAGAGGAAATGCTTTTTTGTTCGTTTGTTTGTTTGTTTTGTTTGTTTGAGACAGGGTTTCTCTGTATAGCTTTGGAGCCTGTCCTGGAACTTGCTCTGTAGGCCAGCCAGGCCTCGTACTCACAGGGATCTGCCTGGGTCTGCCTCGTGCCACCACCACCTTGCCATCAGAGGAAATTCTGTTCCCTCCAGCTCCAACTCTCACAAAGCTATGAAGGGAACGTAACTAACACTCTGCTCCTCTAAAGAATTCAGGATTCAAAGGTTAAGGTGGAATTCTGTTCTTCAGAGAGGCTGAATAACAAGTAGCTCATATCCTTTCCTAGCTCATGTCCTTCAAAAAGTCCTCCTGTTTCTCCTCGCCCCTCATTATTAAAACCCTTCTCTACCTGGGCGGTGGTGGTGCACACCTTTGATCCCAGCACTCAGGAGGGAGAGCCAGGCAGATCTCTGTGAGTTGGAGACCAGCCTGTTCTACAGAGTGAGTTCCAGGACAAGCACCAAAACTGCACAGAGAAACCATAGTGAGAAATAAAAACAAACAAACAAACAAAAACTTCTCCACCTGACTCTTCCCTACCTCTTCTTGTCAGCTACTTGCTGATGCAGCCTCCTGACCACAGGTGAATTTTTTTTTAATCAAACACATCTTTGCATCATTAAACAAATATTCCAAAGCATAAACAAAAGTAACACACCTTGAAATAATATTCTACAGCAATCATTGGCATTCACACACTCTTTGATTCTAATTTTGGTATTTCTAACTTCTGGCTATCATAGTCTGAATTTTATTTGATTTTACCTCTCTTCTTTCTACTAAGGTAGATAACCTACTTGCCTTTTCTTGCTATATTTAGCCTCATTTGAACTTTATAATACATAAATGCTTTGATCAGAACTCATATAAGCAGTGAAATTTGCTCATGCATACCTGAGCTTTGGAAGAAACAAAGCTTGTTATTAATACTTGACCTTGATTTGCAGAATGATATTAGTATTTGAAGTGTAGTTCAATATTATAGTACTTGTCTAGCATAAGTGAGGCACTGGCTTCAACAGATTTCTAGATCAAGGTAAATGTTGATTTAATATCTGTTATGATGATCCCATTAGTATTGATACCACTCCAAATCAGGTTGTGGTAACTAGTAATAATTGACAACTTAATACAATTTAGAATCACCTGGGAAGAGTGAGAGATTGCTTAGATAAAGTTGGCCTGTGGGCATGTCTGTGGGGATCTTCTCGACTACATTAATTGAGGTAAGAAAACATGTCCATCATGGATGTCACTATTCCCTAGGCAGGGGATCATAAACTATATAAGAGAATAGAAAGTGATCTTAGTGGGAGCATAAGTGGATTATTTTTTCTCTCTTCTTGACTATGGATCCAAGGCAGCTAACTCTCTCAAGCTTCAGTCCCTATGACCTCCACACTCTGAAGGACTGTGACCTGGGACTCTGATTCAAGATAAACCATACCCCTTAAATTTCATTATCAAGATATTTTGTCAGAGCAACAGAAACAAAACCAAGACACAGGTGAAATGTGAATGGCTTTTCCCCTAAATTTACCATTTATGTACCATTTTGAAAAATAACAAAACAAACAAACAAACAAACAAACAAAAACCATTTATCTGTCTCCACAAAGGACTAAGAACTAATTCTATTTTGAATAGGAGATTGGTGATGATTCAATATGTGCTGGAGTCCGTTAATTCCATCTTGCAGCTTTTTAAAATATTGTAGATTACTTGTGTAGAGTTCAATTATTAGTCTGAAATAAGGTACTTCATTGAGGAACTGTAAATATTTACAGATTAATTTTATTATGAAAACTGAAATTTTGAATTCTCACAATTGTTCAATAAATTGTTCTATAAAATTATTTTTCTGATGAATAATAGATCTAATTATCTCTGTCTGATACATACAAACTTTGTACTTCTTAAGAAATTTACTTCAAAACTTTCCCCAGTGAATATAACTGAGTGAACCTTTTCCCCTATTTCACCTCATCTAAATAACTTTCTAGATTGACACTGAGTATTAGGAAATCAAAAAGAATATGGTGGAGTTTCATAGCCAGTATTTGATTTGATATTCCTTTAAATGTAAATCATGACCCAGCTGGATCCCTTAAAAAGGCATGACTTTATTCCAAGTTGCATTCTGGTGAACTGCTCTGTGAACTGACTTCAGAAATCTCTGGGAATACAGAGCAGGTGCATGAATGGTTTAGAGATTGAGGTGGGGACTAGGATGAAAATTTTTTCAGACTAAAAGTAATGATAAATGCCATTCCCATAGCAATTAAGTCTTCCATACATGGAGTAGGGGGCTGATAAGTTGTCATTTCAACATGTGGAAATTTCTCTAATTAGATACTTGTTTAGATATGAATCTCTACCTTCTGAATAGAAAATAGGATATTTGTCAATTTACGTGCCAACAACAGGTCTCCAAAGCTGTAACTTCTTGAAAAGCCAATTTAGATTTTGACTGCTATGTAACACATTTGTGTTAGACCGAGGTTCAGAATAATGAAAAACTCAAGAAATCACCTGTAACTGGTTTTAGAAGCAATCATATACCCCAACAATTGCCATCACTCTCTCCTTTAGGAAATGATTGTCTTATTTGCTGGTATCCCCTACATGTCTTCTTCTCCCCAGAGATCTACATAAAATTATATTTTCCTGTAAAGCTCACATCACAGTTCCAGTTCTAAGAGTCACACAGAGATTTTATGTATTTGCAATTCTGTAAAATCCTCTTCTGTGATGCACTCTGAAGTCTGAAATTTGGAGCTTGGGGAAGTTAAAATATCACCCCTCAGCATTTTTAGGAACATAGAACTAGCTCTGAGGGTTTAAAGCCAATCACTAAAACCATGGCTACTGCCAATAATCCTATACCTGGACAGACTTAAATTGAATTTTTGCCATCCTGTGTACATGTTCAGCTCTAGAGGGAAGAATTTCCCCCCTCTTTGGTATGGGAGATGCAGGTAAAGACTGTGTCTGAAATGGAATCCATTGCATCAATGGCTTGTGTGCTGATTGAATTTAAAATTGGTCTTTCTATTTCTCTGATTTTTGCTTCAGAGACGTGTGAAGGGGGAGGCAGGTGCCTTGTAAATAAAAAATGTGACTCAGCTGTAAAACATGGAATGGGGGAATAAAGTGCTTCTTTGTTCATTTTTAAAAGGGAGACAATAGGAGTCTGTAAAACACAACCAATCTTGGCCGTTACCAGAAATTAGCTTTTGCACAACTTCCTGAAATATCATGAGGTTTCACTGCTTATAGTATCACTGAAATTTGTGAGAGGGTTGGAATAACTTCATTAAAAAAAAAAATTATGGCTTCTTTGGAAATCACTTTCTATGTACCATCAAAAGCTTTATTAACAATAACTTTAAAAAAGTTTCTGTGAGACAATAATACCTTCCAGAATATTTTTGGTAAATAAGATAATTTTGTAACAGGGCATTTGACAACGTTTAGCAACTGAGTGGTCTACCTATTGTGTCCTACTTGAAATTTTCAAAAGATAATCCATATAACAATTTTAAAGCATTTAAATTTATTTTCTCAAATTGTATTATTTTAGAGATAAAAAATAAGGAAACCATCCTCAGTACAAAGAAATATCTTTTTATAGGCTGACAGATCAGCACATATGAATTTCAGTATTTATTAGAGTTTCTTTACTTCTGTTTTCCCATCAAAATCATACACTAGAATCTTATATTCTCCTTTCAAATAAAGTAAATTCCCTGTTGTATGAAGAAAGTTGTTCTTGGCCACCTTGAATTTAAAGAGGAAAACTCCAACAGCAGTCAACAAATAAGAAATACACTGGTTACTTAACAATTCTCTCTTGGGTATTGTCCAAGAGACTCTAGGGACCCTGGGAAATACAGTATTTTGAAAGAAACAAAAACAGACTTCAAAAAAAGAGCTATTGAATTTCTTCCTGAATGTTTTTATGTCTAGGCTCTGTTGAACTAAGAAGTAGATTTGAACAGCCTATATAATAGCCTATATCATCCTCTCATGTTGAATATTGGCTGTATAGCTGTCAAATAACATTTATGGAAATATTAAAGGTTCTGGTGATATTTTATTTGTGCTGAAATGTGATTTTATTTGTATGTTAATAAATAAAGTTTTCTGGGGATCAGAGCTAAAGCAAGTCATTTAGCAGAAGTCTAGCGGTGGTGGCACATGCCCTTAATCCAATCACATGGAAGGCAGAATCTCTGTGTGTTCAAGGACACAGCCAAGTGGTGACGTGAACCTTTAATCTCAGTATGAACCATAGAGACCTGGAGGTCTGTATGGACAGGCAGTGACAAAAAATTGATGTGGTTGGGCTTAGAGCCAATGAGAAGGTAGAAAAGAAAGACAATAAAAAGACAGGACACAGGAAGCAGCTCTCTCTCTGAGGGGAAGGACAACAGCGACTGGTAAGCTAAAGGCTTCACTAGTGCTCTGATCTTTTGGGCTTTTAACTGTGCATTTGGCTCTGTGTTTCTTATTTAATAAGACAGTTTAGAATAATATCTACAGAAGGTATTCTTTTGAATGTGATAAAATGAGGCTATAAAAAAATCAGGGCTGATGGAACAAAATCCTCCAACTATTATTTCTCCTCCTCATTCCCTCCTCTTTTTTCTTTCCTCCTTCCATTTTTTCATTTGAGACGGAATTTCTTGTAACCTATCATGGCTGAAGTCGCAGGCATGCACTACCACATCTGCCTTTCAGATGGAGCAGACTCTTAGCTGGAAATCAAATGTGTGGGAAGAGATGCATTAGGAAGAGTTCATGTCCAAACACCATTCTAATTTGTTTTGTTGTAACGACAGTTTCCTAGCTTGAACTACATATGTTGTGTTAGTATTAAGGAACATTAAAATATGTTGTTTTCCAGAGGAATATAAATACAAGTAATAGAGGTAAGGATGAAAAATGACCCTGAAAAAAATACCCAGGTAGTCTGATATATTAATAACAATGGCAGAAAGGATGAGGAGAGAGATTTTCAGTGGTTATAAAAAAATAATTATTCCTAGCAATGTTATGAGATCACACACATATTCATAATAGAAATGTAATCACAGGAAACAAAAAGTAGAATTTAGATACATATGCATAGTAAATTGAAAAAAATACCTCCACTGACTGCATTTTCTTTGATTTTTACTTCTGTGTATTTGCATAGGTAAAAGGTTGAGAGATTGCCTGCCACCATGTCCTTCCATCATGATTCTCAGCTTCTTTCATTGTTGAAGTAGCCAAGTTAATTTTTAATACCTCTACCCCCAATGTAAAGTTATATACAGCCTAAAAGTACCATGTTAACTGAAGTGCAAAATGAATTTTGAAATGTATTATAATCCAGAGAAAAAAGCTTTTATTTGCAATTCTTCGCCTTTATTGAGAGAAAGTAAGATTCCTAGGTTTCAAGAGGCCTGAGCCTGGAAGACTTAAAAGCGAGAGTTTATAGCACAAGTCAGACTAATTCTCTTAAGATTTCTTTCCTTCCAAAATTGTAGAGCACAGTCAGTTGGTATAAGATGAGATATCACAATGCATTGCAGTAGTAAAAATAGCCTTATTGCTGCTGCTTCCATCACCAGAGTGAAGATATGAGGTGTGAGGGCAGAAAACCCTTGAGCTAGAGGTTTTCTTAGAGTCAGATTGTGGAAACAGAAGGGTTATGAGAGTTTTCACATGCAGTCTGATACTTCAACAGTATATGAACTTTGCTAACAGGAGCATCTGTGCAGAAAGTCTTACAAATTCCAGCATGGTCCTTAAATTTTCCATGAAATAGGAGCTGAGGTCACCTGTGCCTTAACTAGGATGGAATTATAATGTGCTGAGATAATCAATCAGTAGGTAGAAGACTGAAATTGTGCTAACATCAAAGCACAAAGGTTTTCATTTCAGAAGCCTTGAGTCATCAGGAGATACAGGTTTAGGTCATATGAAGATGTCTGAGAATTAAAAGAAAATCTGAAATACTAAGGCCTACTATACTGGTGAGTAAGGAAATTCATTTCATTTGTAAGTGAGAATTGGTTAAACAGTTTTGCCAAACCATTGGAACTACCTTAGAATATTCAGAGAATTCAGAACATGAAAGAAACCCCCAAGTAAATGAAAATTCATGTTAATACCCTCATTTTTATGTTGGGTGGCAATGACTTTGATGACTTTGTTATACTATACAAATAATACATAATCTCATTGAAATTTTTCTACATTAGGTGATTTAAAAAGTCAGGAGGCACAAATAACAACTACTGAAATTTTTAAAAAATTAAGAGAATAAATAAATGTAGAGAAAAATCTTGTTCCTAGGAAAACATAAGCATGAGTCTCCATAATCTGAGGTAGGGGTATGAAATGTACTGATTATGAGTAAGCCATACTAGTAAAAGTCTTCTATATTTTTCAAGAAAAAAGAATTAGACAACTATTTAGGAGAGTTCTACCCCTTCTCATATAATGTTCGTTCTCCAAAAATTTATAATGTTCACCATACAAGAAATGAATTTTGATTTCTGTTTGGAATTTTTTCATGTTGACATCATATACTAATGTTCGTCATTTTGGGATGAAACATTAATTTCATTACATTTGTAGAATGAGTTGAAGGAATAAGCACATGGTAGACACCCTAATGAGATCAACATCAAGTAATTATTGGAGTGATTCATGACATAATCAAAAATGATTTCTTAAGCTTAGATAGAATCATTTTTTAAGTTTAATTTGTTTCTATATAACATAATGAAAAACCTCGGATTTTTGATCAGTGTAAAAGTGATCTTAGCTACTATGCCACACTAAAATTATGTTAATCAGGTTATAGGAAAAATCAACAACTATAATAATTGTACACCTATAATGTACATATAATCTTCACATAAGGGGACTTTAGATAAGACATGACCATTAAAATAGGCAACTGTAACAACTTTTTAAACTTGAAATATAAAAGAGAAAACTAGAAATGTCCTTGTACAACTTCAAGATCTGTTTGACTTTCAGGTAAAATCAAAGAGTTTCTATAGTTTATTCCCATTTTTATACTGAGCTTATTTTAGCCTCAGTAGGCCTATGATATACTGTTCTCAGTGGAATAAGAAACAAGTAACATGGATGGCTTAATAGGGAATTTGACTTTGAATTTATTTCCTATTTAAGCTCCAAGAAATTTTCACAAAGACTGAGATGTTTTGGACTATTTTTAAAAGAACAAACAGAATTCTCCCAGCTCATACACTGTCTACAGGCTAAAAAGCACTCTGACAGCTAAGAAGAAAAAAATATCCCTTTGAGATGGCAAAATGGAACCCCAAGTACAGTACTTCCTCTAGCATAATGTCATTGAACGGTTCCCAGTCCTTTGTTCTTTCTAAGCCCACTTTGAAAATGGAGAAGTTAAAGATGTGCATATGGTATAATGGGATTCTTTGTGCCCTCCTTTATAAGAATAGGATATTTTGTGATGGAAAGAATCCATGGACCTTTGCTGTTGTAGTACTGTTTTTCCCTGAGTTTAGAAAAATAACAAGGTTACACGTTTTTATTTTCCTACAGATTTACAAATTCAGTATCAATTTTCATTGCGTTTTTCTGCTTTTGTCTAGATGGATGGAAGTTATTATGATTAGATATCCAAGGTGACTTTCTATATTACAAGATGAAATAGATTGCAAAAGATTTTAAGATACAGTAAGCTTCTCACATTTTAGTAACATCTAATCAATGGTATCAACAATTGTTAATTCCTGGGTGATATAATATCACAGTTAAGGAGTTTATGAAATAGATTTTGTTTTATGTTGTATTTTTACTTCAAAGATGATGTTTTCTCAGGCAAATTCATAAAGAAATGGATTTCTGCCATTCTCAAAAATAACATTTAGCTGAAGGTGCTGAACATAAGAAGGC
The DNA here is from genome assembly GCF_903995425.1 of Onychomys torridus. Taxonomy (NCBI): domain Eukaryota; kingdom Metazoa; phylum Chordata; class Mammalia; order Rodentia; family Cricetidae; genus Onychomys; species Onychomys torridus. Next base: position 47,881,427 of record NC_050454.1, on the reverse strand, counting down.
CCCTTCAAATAACAATGTATTTGTGCTGGGGGCTCCACAGCCTTTGGTTCATAATTCATGTGCTTCCATTCGATTGGCTATTTGTCCCTGTGCTTTTTGCAATGTTGAATTCAACAATTCACACTCTTAAAGTCCCTCCTCTTTCTCACCAGTTGGACACCTGGAGCTCCACCTAGGGCATGGCTGAGGATCTCTGCATCTAGTTCCATCAGTTATTGAATGAGAGTTCCAGCATGATTGTTAGGGTGTTTAGTCATCTGATCACCAGACTAGGTCAGATCAGGCTTTCTCTCGACCACTGCCAGCAGTCTACAGAGGATGTATCATTGTGGATTTCAGGGGACCTCTCCAGCACTCTGCCTATTCCTGTTCTCATGTGGTCTTCATTTATCATGGTCTGTTATTCCTCATTCTCCTTTTCTGTTCTTGATCCAGCTGGGATCTCCTGCTCCCCTAAGCTTTCTTTCCCTCAAATCTTGCCCTGCATTACTCCCACTGTTGTCCAGGTTGTTCAGGCTCTGGATAAGTGAGACAATTGAATAGCTTGAACTGTTTGGGAGGCATCCAGGCTGTGGGACCAGGACCTGTCTATAGTGATATTTTATTTGTATTGAAATGTGGTTTTATTTGTATGTCAATAAAGTTGCCTTGAGGTCAGAGCAAGCCAGAGCAGAAGCTGAGCAGTAGTGGGGCACCCCTTTAATCCCAGCACTTGGGAGGCAGAGCTAGGTGGATCTCTGTGTGTTCAAGGACACAGCCAGCATGGCAGACACACGCCTTTAATCTCAATACCAACCATAGACGACCTGGAGGTCTGTACAAACAGGCAGTGACGAGGCCATGTGGCTGGGTTTACAACCAATGAGAAAACAGAACAGAAAGTTTTTAAATAGACAGGATGCACAGAAGTAGGTCTCTTGCGGAGAGGAAGAACAGCAGAAGCAGTGATGGGTAAGGTTTTCCGCTCTTGCTCTGACCTCGTGGTTTTTAACTCTGCAATCGGTTCTGTGTTTCTTATTTAACAAGCCGGTTACATCTACACCTGTCCTTAGGGCATGAGCTGGCTGTTTGGAACCTTGGGCTTACACAGGGACACATGCTCAGCCTGGAAGGAGGGGACTGGACCTGCCTGTACTGAATCCACCAGGTTGAATTGAATCCCCAGGGGAGTCTTGGTCCTGGAGGAGATGGGAATGGAGGGGAGGGGCTGGGGGGAAGGTGAGGGTGGGGGCAGGAAGGGGGAGGACAGAGGAACCCATGGCTGATGTGTAAAATTAAAACACATAATAAAAAAATTGTATTTGTTACAATGTAACCATAGTTTCTGGTTGACATGTAAAATCCAAATGAAAATGCAATAGAAAATGTTGTCTTAATACATCCTTACAGTTATTCAACCCAAATATGGAAAATAATTATTTTCTAAGAACTGAACATAGTATAACTAATTATATCATTTTTTCTTCTATTGATGGATTTTATTTTCTTCTTATTGAGTAGTCCTATTTTTTTTCCAATGGCATAAAAACAAGTAAGAGTAGACCTGACCAGAACTTCCAAATTTAATTTTATAGTTTAAACCACTAGTGGAAAAATAATTGCTACACAAGAGAATTTTTCTACTGAGGCTTTATGTGTCTAATTCAGAAGTGATCTGTTTTGAATTTAAAGTTTTATTTGTTCTTTGAGAGTTTTGAGTTTTATACATATTTTGATCATATTCACCGCCCCCAACTCTTCCAAGATCAACTTGCTTTCCTAACTACACAATTTTATGTTCTTTAAATTCCTTTTTTTCTTTCTTCCTTTTCTCTATTTCTTTTTTTCTTACTTTCTCTCTTTTTTCTTTATTTTGACATTTTATTTTCTTTTTTAAAAATTCGTTCAAAAACAGTTATTGTCACCGGGAGGTGGTGGTGCATGCCTTTAATCCCAGCACCCAGAAGGTAGAGCCAGGCGGATCTCTGTGGATTGGAGGCCAGCCTGGGCTACAGGGCGAGACCCAGGACAGGTACCAAAACTACACAGAAAAACCTTGTCTCAAAAAATTTTGGTTTGGCTTTTCTGATATATGATGTCTGGTACATACTGTTACAACCTCTGTGCATTCATATGTGCACCTGGCATGCTATGTCCAGATGTCCAGATGATATTTCCTTGCACTCATCCACTGCCTCTACTGTTTACAGTCTTCCCCCACTCCTTATTCTGCAATTATCCCTGAACCTTGGGAGAGTGGTAGAGTGTATATATATATATATATATATATATATATATATATATATATATATATATATTTGTTGTTTTTTTGTTGTTGTTGTTGTTAATGACAAATCATTGTGCCGTTTCTTAGTCTTTGCACATTGGCTAGTTGTAAGTGTCTGTTAATGACTACCTACTGCAAATAGAAACTTCTGGGATGAAGTTAAAAATATGCATTGACATATGAATATACCACTGTGCATTCATATGTGCACCTGGCATGCTATGTCCAGATGATATTTCCTTGCACTCATCCACTGCCTCTACTGTTTATAGTCTTCCCCCACTCCTTATTCTGCAATTATCCCTAAACCTTGGGAGATGGATAGAGTATATATGTTTTTTTTTTTTTTTTATGACAAATCATTCTGCCGTTTCTTAGTCTTTGCACATTGGCTAGTTGTAAGTGTCTGTTAATGACTACCTACTGCAAATAGAAACTTCTGAGAGGAAGTTAAGAAATGCATTGACATAGGAATATAATGACAATCAATTAGAAGTCAATATAATATTATATCCATTTAAACATCATAATAGAAATAAGTTTTCCCATATGGCTTGTGTCCTCCTATCTAGACACAGATTCAGGGGCTGATAAGGGTCCAAGACATGTCTTTCATCTTGTGGAGTGGGAAAGAAATCCAATCAGCAAGTGAGTGAGTACTTCCATGATGTTTGTGCTCTTATTGTACCAGTAGGCATGCCTTACCAGACCAATCATTATTGTAGCTCAGAGGGTCCACATCCAGTTATTATTGATGGCTATTTGGCTCTTCCTGTAGCTTGCATAGAAACTTCCAGTACTATAAAAGCTAGCCAGGAGAGACAAAGCTTCTGTTTCAGTACTATCTTGATTTTATCCTGTTCAGAGTCATTGATGTGGTGTCTTCAGCAATAGAGTCATACTGTAAAGCTCTAGAGAGTAACCAAGAATAATGACAATGGAATTCAATCTTTGGGGCATGGTCAATGGGGCATTATTGGCCAACAGATACACAAGAAGTAATCTGTCCCTAGCACTAGACCTTTTATTTGTTAGTCTCTTGTCTCTAGTAGAGGTATTGTTGCTCTGTTATAAAGAAACTCCATATATGTAAAACAAATAAATTCACATATATATGATATATAAATTAACAGATATATGTATTAATTAATTTATATTATTTCTATGTTATATTGCCATTTTTAGAGAAGGTAGTTACCACAACAGCATATCAAAGACCAACATGTCTATAGACAAATTTTGGTTTATTTGTTTGTTTGTTTGTTTTGGTATGGTAGTTTCATACATTTGAACAATATCTACAAATACTAACATTAAATAATAATAGATATGTGTTATGTGTTGTATTACTTGGGTGAGTTATAGTATTAATTTTAGTTGAATCTTGAATGATAAACAAAGGTTATTTGTTGGTTATGACTTAGCAGTGTGTATTCTTTTTATCCCAAATAGTGAATATTCTAGTAGTAGGTAGAGAGAGAAAATTTTTCTCAAGAACAATGGGTCAGTACGTAAATTTTCAATAGATTATCACATACAGAATCAATAGCATAATGTAGTTAAGACCTAATCTTGATAGGTATTAGATAAGAAGCAACTGTCATTAAAGAAAATAAACACCTTCTGGGACAACAGTACAGAAAATTGTAGGAACTTCGTACAGTTGAGAAGTAGTAAGGTAGGATGATGCTAACTGTTTTTGTTTGCAAAGTTCATTATAGATTGTGTTACCTTTAACTTTCCTCATGCTTACAAATCCAAACAGTATTTTTGTTGCTGAAGGTTTCATGCCCCATCATCTTATAGCCTTTTGGGAACCTTTCCAGATGTCATAAATCTAATTTCTAAAAGACTTGTGAAATTAATGTCCATATTTGATATAAAATAAACTGACTATAGTTTAGATAGCATCTGACATTTACATAGCTCCATTCCCCCCAAAAAATAGCACTGAGAATAGAAAAGTTGCCTTACACTTAAATCTTTATGAATTCTCTCAAGATATTACATTTAGTTTATCATGGCCATCAAAGTAGTACTTAAGAACACGCATTATGATTGTATAGGATTTTCATCATGTGACAGATTAGCTAAATAGATAATTCCTAATAATTAATCTTACAGAGCATATTTTAAAACAATTTAGTCATACACTCTTGCTGGTAAAAGTGGTTGCAGAATATATCACAGCTGCATGGGAACATTCTTGAGATTATAGATATACCTTGATTAATACAATGAAAATGCTAGCATCTATAATTCAACCATGGGTTGATAGCATTAAATTACTTTTAATGAGTGATTTAAAACTTAATTGACTACTTTTATAACAGTAACAAATGGAAAAAGACATTGCATTCCCCAAGCATTTCTCAAAAAATTAACGAGGCAATAAGAACTATGTTAAGCAGGCAATCACTTGTTAATCAATAGGTTATTAGGTTCGTATTAAACTAGGAGCTATATATTTGCTTCCAGATTTCTGTGAAGCAAAAAAGGGGGTCAAACCGTTCCTGAAAATAAGTTTAGTCAGTTTCTTAGGAAACCTTTGTGCTATTTGTTATGATAGGAAGAGTAGTTGGTAGATCATTAGTGAAATAAATACATGCTCTCTCTGAACTCATCTCTATCAACATGTATTAAAGTATCTTGAAATATGGGAATATATCACAGCCCTCCACAGGAGTCCCTCTAAAATGTTTGATGAGAAGAGTGTTATTCTGGGGGGAAAATGCAAAGGAAAAATTACCACTCTGTGAGAATTAATTCACTTTGATTTTATTTGAAAACTTCTAGATATATTCAGCAGTATTCCTTAGTGTAACCGTCTTGTGAGTTTAGTAGCAGGATGAATGGAATAATTCACTTTTCAATGTTACATTGTTGTCATTCTTCACACATTAAAAACTATTAGGATCCATTAGAATGCTTCCCCCGTCTCCCCAGCCCAGCTCCATGTTTTATTCCCACTTACTTCTTATATACTTCAGTACAGATTTTGCAATTACAATAACTTTATTCTCATCTACTCACTATCACAATTGTTTCCCTTCATATAATTTATATAATTCAAATTCCTTTCCTCAGCCTTTCACTTGAAATGTGAAGTAGTTTTATGAGAATTATCTGTCATAAAATTTTCAAAGGCATTTTCCTTGTGACTTTCAAAGAAAACAAAACCCTGTTTATTGGTTAATATTAAAGACTCTGAAATATCAGTAAGATTTGACCTGTCCAAATCAGGCATAGGGCCTTCTTTCACCCTAACAAACAAGAGCATATTAATCATGTAATTAACCGATAAAGATGAATGCCTGATTAACTACAAGGCCAGAATTAATTACAAGAGAAACAGTGGTTCTTACAACTTTAATTAGTGCTTCTAAATGATATGGGTAGTCAATGAATCACTCAGTTCTGATACAGCGTTCAAATATTTATAGCAAAATCTTGCTCATAGCAAAAAGTTTTGCTCCCTAGTGATCATAAAACTCAAACCCATATTACTCTACTTGCATTATTCATTTTTCCATGATTGTATCTGATTGTGTGTATGTTGTATTTGTAAAGGTATCTGTATTTTGCATGTATCTACGTGCGTGATCATTTGTATGCATATAAGTATGTTGGGCACCATCCACAACCCACACATGTGGAGGTCAGAGGATAACTTCAAGCATCAGCTTTCCTTCCACCTTGATTGATATAGTATCTATTTGTTGTTTCTATCTGGATATAGAAATTAGTTGGTATTGCCCTTCATTTTTCCAGGCAGTTCTTGTTTCCTCCTGCCATCTCTCCATAGGAGCACTGGATCACAGACATCTGGGTCATACTAGTCTTAATGTGTGCTCTGGGGACTTACACTGTTTGGGAAATGCCTTGTCCATGAAATAATCTTCCCAAATACCTACCTATTATTTATTGTTAGAATATATCACCAATATAGTATATGAGTTCTTATTTCCCTTCTATCCTTCTATGTTACTAATTCAAAGATTTTTTTAAAAATATTTTATTAGAGTCCAGTGTTCAAAGAGTGAAATATTTCAAAAGTGACATCATAAAATAAAAGGGTAACAGTCATTTAGAGTGATGGCATTTCTATGTTCTGTGTTAATTACCCTTTTACCTAGTTCCCTTTAGGATGAGAACATTTCTTAGTTCAAAATAAGGGAGTCATGTGTATTGCTTTTCTGGATATTCAGTTCATTATTGTACTGACTTCTGAAAAAGTAAACTCTGCATTCTATTATTTGTGAACTTTTTTTTCAGTGTATGATAACTGTGTTTTGCTGTCTTACTTATTTTATGACTGCCCCTAAGGTTAACAACAAACAGCTATTTTTCATTTTAACTTACTTTTGACACCAAGCAGCATTTTGTTTCAATGAGTACTCCTTTAGTGCTTCTTTATACTCTATTGTTCCTTTTGTTGACTGATGTATGGGACACAAGATTATTTTCAGTATAAAATGACTATTGTGGGTTTTGGTAGCATATATTTTATTGAATGATTGTTTTCTTGTAAACATTTATAAGTATATTAAAAATAATATTGTGGCAGTGAGTTTGAAATTCAAAAGAATGTATTGCAATTAGTATCTTGGATTTTTATATAGTAGTGGCATTTAAAATTTTCATTTAATTTTACAGTCTTTAGTGTGGCTATATATTGTTTACTCTAATAAAACCTGCCTGAAGATCAGAGAACAGAACAAGCTACTAGATTAAACACAGTGTCCAGACAGTGGTGGCACACACCTTTAATCCCAGTGCTGGGAAGCACACACACCTTTAATCCCAGGAAGCGATGTGGCCAGGTGGAAGAAGGTTTATAAGGCATGAGGATACAGGAACTAAAGGCTTTTTCAGGCTAAGGCCCTTTCGGTTGGAGCTCTTTCATGCTGAATAGTTGATGAGGTAAGAGGAGGTGGCTGTGGCTTGCTCTGCTTCTCTGCTATCTCAGTATTTACCTCAATATCTGGCTCTGCATTTTTATTAAATGACCATTTTAGGATTTGTGTTACATCTGGTGTCCAACTTTTGGGGTGTGAAAAAACAAAAAAAGTTGCTTGCCTGTGTCCTTGTAGTCCCTGGCTTAGGCCTGGCTACATGGTGCCGGAATCTCCACCCAGCCTGGGCCAGACTCTATAACCCACTGGCTAATTTTTTGTTGCATCTTTTTTGCAGCAAACTCTATAGGTTTGGGGGCTCCAAAAACCACAGGAGTTAGTCATTTTAGCACACTCTTCCTATGCAAATGGCTGGATCTTTTGCTTCTTTCCTCTCCTGGTTGGTTTTGGCTTTCTCTGGGCCCCCTCTTTGGGCTGCTGATCTGAATGTCATCTGTATCCTCACTGTCTGGAGATTTGGTGAGTCAGTTCGGATTTCTGAAAGGGATGAATTGGTTAAAAGAAAGATTTTTTTCCCCACATTAAAAAAGGGAAACATTTTTACAATGCAAGGCATTTGGTCTCTATACATTCAATGGTCTGAAAATAGAACAATTAAATGAGAGAATAATTAAGGTTGATGATATAAATGTAATGTCAATTATAAATATTATTTGTTTGATCATTTTTATTTTATCATTAAAACACTTGGTTAGTATGAGTGCCAAGGTAAAAGTTTTAGAAAAACTTGTTAAAACAGATCATAGAGATATTCAGACCCAGGCAGAAGAATTTAAAGGAGAACCAGTCTCAACATTGAATTATAAGATTACAGAGAAATAGCCTAAGGCTTTCAAGCAGCCAACCTTAATCTATACAGTAATCTTATAGGAACAACCCAGTGATAGATATCCTCAAGGTTGTGTAAGAATTGACTGGACTCTTGTGCAAATGTTAGATTTGAGAAGATTCAAAGGTGCAATAGTTTCATATGGCATTGACTCATCTTTGGTAAAGCAGATATTAAACTTGTGGTAAATTTATAATGGAATTATCCCTCAAGACTGAAGAGATTTGGTTACAGTAGTCTTAGAGGCTAGTCCCTAATTACAATGGAGGACCTGGTGGAAAGATGAAGCTAAGACCATTGAACAACAGAGTTGGGCTACAGGTATGGAGATTTCCCAAGACCAACTTCTTGAGGAAGGTGATTATGCTGATATACAAAGACAATCCTTATATGATGACCACACTTTGGCTTTATGCTACATGGCAGCTTTGAATGCTTGGGACAGAATTGAAGAATTAGGAAAGAAAATTGAGTCACTTACAAAAGTTATACAGGGCTCAAAAGAAACCTTCACTCGTTTCTTACAAAGATTGACTTTAGCAGTAAATAGAATGATATCAAATTCAGAAGCTAGATAGATAATAATTGAATCTCTGGCTTTTGAAAATGCTAATGCACAATGCAAATGGATAATTAGGTCATTAAAGGCAAGATCAGCACCCTTGAAAGAATATATCTGAGAGACAATAAATATTGAATCCTATGATCATGATGACTCTTGGATAGGAGAGGTGATTTCCAGAGTTTTGAAGAAAAATAGTGATGTCATATGTTCCAATATGGTAAACAAAGTCACCTTAAAAGGGATTGTAAACAGGGAGTTCCTAGAAAAAATTTTTGTTGTTGTTGTTTTCATTTGTTTGCTTGTTTGTTTTTGTCAAGGAATAATCCCAACATACTGCCCTTACTTTCTCTATTATGCAGAAAGTGTGACAAAGGCCGACATTAGGCTAATGAATGTAGGTCAGCAAGGGACAGACAAGGTAATCCTTTGCCGTTGCTGTTGGAAAACTCCCCATGGGGTCACTCACAGGCCGCCATATCAAATTTGGTTCAGTTCTTCCCTGTCACCATGAAAGGAACTACTCCTCAGAGCAATTAAAGAACCTAATGCCTATTGTAAAAAACAAACAAACAAACAAAACAAAACAAACTGCTTGAGGTGATAGAAGAGAGAACAAAAAATTCAGGAGAAAAATAAAGTGAATTTTTTTGGGCAAACTTCTATTAATGAACAAAGACCAAAATTAAAAATATGAATAAATGATGTTGTTGTTGAAGGTCTTATAGAAACAGGTATGGATGTAACAATAATTGCACCTGAATCTTAGTATCAAAATTGCCCTCCTTAGGAGGTAAATGTTCAGCTATTAGGGACTAGAACATTATCTCAAGTGAAACAGAGCATGAGATGGGTCAAATGCATAGAGCCAGAAGGACAGAGAGGAAAATTAAAGCCATATGTAGCTAATATAGCTATGAATTTGTAGGGACATGATTTCAGAACTTTCTTTCTCAGATTCTCTTTCTGTAAGAGCAAAGTTAGATTCACCTGGAAAAGTGCAGAAAGTCACCTGTGGTTCATTCTAAGAAAAAGCAGACAGACCTCTTGGAACTAGACTAAACCTCTCTGCTAAGCTCTGTCTCTCTAGAGAAAAACAGCAGCACTTGAGATCTCATACCTTTAATTTCAGTATTTGGGAAGTCACATGCCTTTAATCCCAGAAATGGTAAGTAAGTAATATGGTGGGCAGAGAAAGGTATATAAGTCATGAGGAGACAGAAACTAAAGCTTTTTGGCTGAAGAACCTCTTTTGGCTGAGAACTCAGAGACATTCAAACAGAGGATTTGTGGAACTGTTGAGGTGAGACATGGCAGTGGCTTTATCTATTGTTCTTCTCATCTTCACACAATTTTATTAGGGCACACAAAATATCACCACACTTTAGGATACTGTTATCCAGTAGTTGAAATATCATAGACATTTATGCAACTTGTGAATTGTAGTGTTACTTAATTACTCTTTCTCCAAAGTGTGAGATTTAAAGTATTAAGATATTAATATTTTTCAGTAATTGCTATCTTTGTATGATTGAACTGGTAGATAGGTACAAATATTCAACAAGATCTGTTATAAAAGCCAATACTCATTATAATAATTGATTCTATTGTGGTGTAAAAATGAACATAGTTCTTAATAACTTTTAACAATTATGGTTGTTTGAGTAAAAATGGCTCCTATAGGCTAATTTATTTGATCGCTTAGTCAGAAGGCTGTGGAATTATTTGAGAAGGATTAGAAACATTAGGAAGTGTTAAACCAGGAAAGAGATTTGAGATTTTAAAAGCCTATACCAGGCCAAGTTTCTCTTTGTATCTGTCTCTCAGCCTGATATCTGTAGATCAGGATGTAAAGCTCTCAGCTACTACACCAGTACCATGCTTGTCTGCTTGCTGCTGTGATGATAAGGGACTAACCCTCTGGAACTGTAGGCAAGCCCTCAATTAAATGATTTCTTGTATAAGTGCTATCTTGATCATGGTCTCTTAACAACAATAGAATACTAACTAAGACAACAATAATTTATTTAATTCACAGTTCTGAGGACTGAGTTTTGATGTCCTATTGCTGTTAGCCAACAGTAATAGCTTATGGCTGAACTTATATATCTGTCACCTCAAATGTTGATTGGAAGTGTTTTAATATGCATTATTAATCTGAAAAGACTAGTATGACTAGAATTCCTCTCTAGTTTCCCATTCTCCAGGAATCTTTTTAACCTTGTTTACATGTCAAAGACATTACTATTTCATTTATGTATGCTAAAATCTTGATTCTGTATGTGAGTTATGTGTCTTACACACACACACACACACACAAACACACACAGTATATATGCTTGTGTGTGAGTTGTATGTATATGTGGTGTACATATATATGTGGGTGAGTGTGTGTGTGTGTGTGTGTGTGTGTGTGTGTGTGCACATGTGTCTATCCTATGTTTGTGCAGAAGCCAAAAGAAGGCATTGGGAACCCTCTATCACTCTCCATGTTTCCACTTTTAGGCAGCCTTTTGCTAAACTTGGAGCTTATGTGTTTTGCCTAGGTGGGCTATCAGCAAGCTCCAGTAACCCTCTGTCTACCTACCTCAATGCTGGGTTTACAAGTGTGCCTTGAACAATGCCTACTTTTATATGGTCCCTAGGGACTTAACTCCATTTCTCATGCTTACATAGTATTCTTAACTGTGTGCCATCTCTCCAGCCTCTAAAATACTCATTGAAATTCCATCTCTGTCCTCAATCTATTCTTATTTAGGCCACTTAATGTTTCCTTACATGTAAGAATTAATGGTTTTATTTTGCTCCAATTATCATATTACAATTGGAGATGTTCAGCTTGTTTCCTATGCTCATGCTTCATTTTCTCCTATTCATTAGATTTCATTCTTATATTGTTCTCTATTAAGATTGTTTTCTTCAACTTCCACTTTGTTTCTTATAATTTTCATGTCCCTTCACTCCTTTTGCCTTTCATGCAAGTTTTCTTAATTTGTATCTAAATTGACATATGAACCTTTTCCTGTTTTTCACCCAACATGACTAATACTTCTAAACCTCTCCTGTTACTTTCCAAGGGTTCTAGCATCATGACCTAGCATGTCAAAATGTTAATTTATTATATATTTCTGCTTTCTCAAGAAGTTCATCTTCCAGCAAAAACCACAAACATAAAGGAATTATACATGTCTGAATCTTTGGAATTATGCTGATTCCTTTTCTCTGCATTTTTCCCCCAGAAGTCCAGCTAAGCCTTGCTCTCAAATGCTTTTTTGATAATTTCTTGAATTTGCTGCCAGAGTAAAATTATGTACCAGCATATCTTCTGCTTTCTAATATCATGGAAGCATATTCCAAACTTTCTTAAAATGATTAAGTGCTTTTTGTAGGAAAAAAATCTACTTTTTTCATGGTTATTAACAGGAGCTCTGGAAATCCATCACACTGTCCATAATAATTAACTTAGTTGTGGATATGTGAGAATTTAGTCTGAGAAATTTTGACTCTTTTAGACAAAAAATTGAATTAAATTCTCTATTACTTGTCCACCTTATATTATTCAGTTTCCAAAATCAACAAGATTGTCCCATACAGTAATAAAACCATTTGTATTAGTTTCCTATCATTGTTATATAAATTAGACACATTATATTAAAATTCTGGAAATCAAAAATCCCAATTGATTTCACTAAAATATTTGAAGACATTGACAAAATTGCATTTGTTTTGGAGACTCTTTTTTTTTTTTTTTGAGACAGGGTTTCTTTGTGTAGCTTTGTGCCTTTCCTGGAACTCATTTGGTAGCCCAGGTTGGCCTTGAACTCACAGAGATCTGCCTGGCTCTGCCTCCTGAGTGCCGGGATTAAAGGTGTGTGCCACCACCACCCCGGCTGTTTTGGAGACTCTTAAGGAAGGCTTAATTTCCTTCATTTCCTAGCTTCTAATGTCTACATATGTATTTTTCTTTACTGGTATCCCTTACTCCATCTACTGTCTATTAGCTTAACAGTTTCCAGTCAGTTATGAAGACATTAGATTCTAATGATTAGAACTGCAGTGTCTTAATGTGACTATGTAGATTGATACTTCATGGCAGTCTTTCCATGTCTACATCCTTAATTTAATCACCTATGAAACATGCATTTTTATTTATAAAACAATACTCTCAGTCTGGGGGTTAGAACATGCACCCTTCTAGGGCCACCCTTCTGCCCACCATGCACCATGTTCTTTAATTGCAATGGATGTTTTGTTACTGTCACTAACAATACTATGTGTTACGGCAAAATGATAAACGTTAAATCAGGCATTTTGGATGTCTCATATATCTTCAGAACTCTGCTCTCCCCTTGGTTTTATCATCTACAAATGGCAACTCTAAATTTCACAATCATTCTAGTTCTGACATAGTTTTATAATCTCTTCCAGGACTGTGCTCCATCTGAGTTATCCTTAACAGCTATGAGTTCAGATACTTTTTTGAGGACTTTCATCACCTATAGATATATCATAAGTCATTGAGCATGTGATTTAAATCAGTTAATTATTGGTCCTTGTTATAGTTTTAACCATTCTCTACTTTCATAAGTTTTTGATATAACTACATTATCACTTATTTTTCATTTTGTCTCCCCCACACACTGAAACAGCTCTACTCTACAATTTCTACCCCCGATGCTGCTTCTAAATTTGGGAGCTTATTTCAACCATCTTTGACAGTTGAAATCTTGTGTGTGCTATGTGTTCATTATCCTGACAGGCTTTGTAAGAGATCACAATTAGAGTGAATCCTCCATCATCCATCCCCACAGTGACTAGAGGATTTCCAGCATTTATGATAACAGAGTTATACCTTGTAGGATATTTTCTCTCTCTGTCTCTATCTATCAAGTGAACTCTAGAAAAAGGTCAAGGACAACCTTTTTTTTCAAATTATTTTTAGAAAGTGTATGCATAACCCTTGCTAAATCAATTTAATAGACAACTAAATTTGTTTCCTTAGTTCTTTAAAATTTTTCTTATAAATTGATGATTTATAATTGTATATAATTATGGGGCTCAAATTGTGAAATAATTAACTACTTATCATACCTATCACCTCCAACAACAATAATCTTCCCTTGGAATCCACATGAAGTAAGGAGTTTGGAGATCTATTTTAGAGATTGTAGAGTTTATAGACTGAGTGGAAGTATTATGACTATTTCTGGTCTTTTAAATTTAAGGTACATAACACTCAGGAAAGTAGGCCCTGTAATTCACCTGGGCATCACAAGAGAGCCAACCTTGTCAGCAGAGGTGTAGGTGATCCAGCACCAAAGTTGTGAGCTTGGGAGAACTATCCTCACTACTCATCTGTCTTCTGGTGGTGTTGGGGTGGGAGAGATGTCCCCCTTATCTCTCTCCTCTTACTGCAGCAGGCGAGTAAGCATACTGACATTCTCCCTTGCCAGCTGCAGAACTCAGGAAAGCAGACCCTGCTCCTCACATATGTTGCACACTAGAGCTGACCTTCTTGTCAGAGGCACTGCTGAGTCAGAACTGAGATTGTGAGAGTGGGATAGCTGGTCACACCCTCCTTGTCTATACATTTGGTGGTGAAGGTGAGGGGAAAATGCTCTCTGGCCCCCTACGCTGCCTTGGCCCTGCCACCTGAGTTGGACAAGGGACTCTCCCACTTAGTATCTGCAACACTGGGGAGGGGAGCCTTGCACCACTCCTGGGTAGCACAGTATAGCTAACACTGTTGACAGAGGTGTAGGTAAGCCAGCCCTGATGTTGTGAGCACAGGAGTGCTGTCCCCTTTACTCATCTGTCATGTGGCAGCATCAGTGGGGGAAGAGATGCCCTCCCTGCATCCATCAATTCCAGAGGCATGTGGAAGAGCTGACCCTGAGGTCACAGGAGCCGGAGAGCTGTTCCTGCCCTTCATCAGCTGCAGCACTTGGAAGAGTGGCACGGGGACCTGGCCACTGAAGGTGTAAGGAGACTAGACCCTGAGGATCTGAGGATCTGAAAGCCTGAGAACTGCCCCTGCCCTTTGCTAATTGCTGCAAGCCAGACAGTGCTAGAGAGCTCACCCTCGTGGAGAAGACAAGGCTGGCAGGCTGATGAACCCTGCACCTATCCCAGCCCAGAACCAGGGTTATGTGTTGGCCCTCCCCAACATCCACCCCATCTATGATCAGAGCTCAGGGTTGGGGTGGAGGAGTCGTTTTGAGGACCCAGAGCTGCAGGATCTCCAAGTGCAGCAAAGGGATGTCAAGGAAGAGCCCTACTGAGGGCCTAGCTTAGAAGGTGAGCAGAGACCAGGGGCCTCAAACTTGATCAATGATTCTTTGAGATTAATGCCTGAATGTAAAAGTATATGGACAAAGGGATTTAATGCGTAACTCACTGTGTCACACTGCAGCTTCTATAACGAGATATAACGAGATTTTATCTTTCTTCCTTTTTTTTTTCCTGTTTTTTCTTTGTTTTATTTTATCAAGGGGAGGGAGATGGATAGGATTGGGAGACAAAACATGAAAGACAAAGAATAAAAAGGAAATTAAAAAAAGTTTAAGACACATATGCAGTGTAGGATTTCTTTCTTTTATGACCACAGAGATTGACAAATGAACACTATTAAAAAGCCAAAGGTAATTTAATTGCAATTTATGTATATTATTAAAGTGTAAATTTACATACTAATAATATATTTCTATACACTCATCAGTAAAATATGATTTATTCTCCTTGTCTATAATGAGGCATTAAAACAATAATTTCAAAGTTATAAACTGACAAAAGAAAATAATACTACATGCAATAATAATCAATGCAAGAATTTAAAGGGAAAAGATGCTATTTAAAATTACTATGCTATATCTAACCCAGAAGTTTTTAAGCAATCTTGAAAGGTTACTTTCTTCACATCTTTATTTGTGTAAAATAAATTAGATTACAATTATCCAATAATTGCTTAACACATAATTGTTATTTGAATAATGTATTTGCAGAAGTTTCTCAATGAAGGACTTTATAAAGGTGAAAAGGATACTACATTTTAGTGAATCTATATTATATATTGATACTATTGATTGATAGCCTTCCTAGCATGAAGCAGGGTCCTTTGCTGTTGTTCCTTTTGGGGGCGGGGGCCAAGTAGGTGCAGAGTCAAATCACATAGACTCCTGGAGAATGTCAAACAACAAGCTCAGTTTATTCAGGAAGAAGCAAGCCTTATATACACTCCATCCCAACCTGGGGCAAGGTCTGATGAATATACATCTGCTGGTGTGACATGGCTGTCTCTCATTGGTCCAGGACATCTCCAGATCATGTTTCAGCTGCTGTTGCTAAAGCCATTAGGCAGACCCAGGCTGGCTCTCAGAAAGTATCTTTTTTAATTGTTTGGGTCAGATGGCCCACAAGCCTGTTAGGGATGAGTCATCCCACACTAGCATTTACTTAATCATTAATTTATCAATGCATTGAACACAAAATGGTGTAGTACAATTTTCTTACCCCTTCTATTATTTATTTATGTGTTCTTAGTGAAAGGACTCATATTACATAAGATGGAATTCTACCCACACTATAAGGAAGCTACTTTATCAATACATTGCTGATGGTAATAGTTCTATACACCCAATTTTTATTCAAGTTGTTATTGATCTAGAACTGTTTGTTTAAAAATATTCTACTTCTTCACATCATGGAGATGATATAGGTGTAGGCTGGTCTGGAGGGTCTGGGGATATGTCTTCTTGGTACAGGACAGTCCCTGCTGTTCATAAAGCTCTCTTTTGAGTTTATATACACCACCTGGTAAAGGTGTGAGTGGCTATCAAACTGGTATTAAGCAAAGTTGACAGGTACTCTCAGGTACCTTTTATTACTGAAGCTCAGTCAATCATTAGTGTATCCATGTAGTCAGTATCACTAATTCAGACTTTTCATATATAAATTTGCTTTCATCTTCATCTAACATTGAGACATTCTACTTACCACTGTGAAACAGCTCATAAATTTATTTTGTTCCTAATAGCTTCTTCTAGATACTGTGTGATGAGTGTTATTTATTTGAGACTTGTTTTTTAAAAAAATTTACAGAATGGAGTTTCTCTATATTTCTTCCATTATTAGTTAGTTACCATTCAAGTAAAATTTACTGACAGCAAATGTTAGCAGATAAGGAGGAACTAAACCTGAGATTCTGGCCAAGGCCATATCTGTAGTCTTCAGCAGTAGCCAGGGTTATCCTGTTACCTCACCACTAGGGTCATAGAGGTCAGGCAGAGATAGCACATGTTTCCAGACAGAAGTGTCACCATGTCCCAAGTCTTCAAACTTGGCAGTATTACCAGAGAAAGTTTACCTTATTCTGCCATTTGGATTGGGTGCAGTGTTTTAGTCATTTGGTGTTCACATATTATTTTTGTTTCTAGGAAAGAAAGTCAGTTCTCTGCACCTTCCTTACCACACATAATGAAAATGAGACAAGATGCTCTCATATGTGGGGGGCTTAACTGATCTTGCTTTACAGTGGAGAGTCTAGATTTGCTTGTTGCCACTTGTCTTATAGGTTTTCTATGGCTAAGATAAAACACCATAACTATGAACTTTATTTTTGCTTATAGTTCCACATCACAGTATATCATCAAAGGAACTAAGGGCAGGAACTCAAACAGCATAGAAATCTGGAAGCAGTAGCCAGGGAGTATTGCTTTCTAGCTTGTTCCTAATGGCTTACTAACTCTGCCTTAGTTTATCATCCCAGGGTTGGCACCCTCCACATGAGCTGGACCCTTCCATATCTTCAATCATCAATTAAAACTTGTGCCACAGGTTGCCCACAGACAATATGGTGGGGGCATTTTCTCAAGTGCATGGCCCTCTTCCAAAGTTACTCTAGCTTATGCCAAATTTTCATAAAATTGGTCAGCAATTATGGGATAAGGAAGCCTGTGACTTTATTCATCTGTTTTTTTCATTGTAGGGATATATGTATCAGAGATCTTCATGGGATTGGTTGAGCCTTTTGTATAACAACATTGTAATATATAAATATTGCAATATACTGATATGTAAGAGAGTCTACCCATTGATGTTTGCTCTGAAAACATTTTACCTGGTAACTTATTGAGCACAATAGAAACCCCGTCTTTCCCATGTGATCTCATTATTTCTCAAACATTCTTGCTTCTTCATTTTCATTTTGTATTTATGAGTGTATATAATAAATTTTTTAAGACAAGAGGAGAAGGACAGAATTTGGATAAGAATAGAGAGTTTGGGTAAGTAGGTTAAAAAAAAGCATCAGAACATGGGTAAAAATATAGATGATGATGTTTTTAAAGGCTGAATTTCCTCAGTTAACACATATGGCCTAGAACTTGGTAGGCTCCTTTATCATGAAAACTTCAGACTAAATCTTTAACAGATAGCTGCCAACAAATATGTCCTTCTTCTGACAGCCTCGGAGAGATTTCCAATTCTTGATGAGACAAAATATTAAAAACACCTATTATCAATAATTTATCTGAATACAGGAGAGTTCCAAGTGAGGGTGGTTTTAGCATAGTTTGGAGGCCATACCATATGTCAGGGGATACAAATCCACTCTGATCATATATGCATACTCATATTATTAAGTTGAAATACAAAACACTTTACATTTTTGAATGAGAAACCTGCACTTTTATTTTTCTCACCTTCCTGTTTAGCTTTCCTCAGCCCTAGGGGTCTCTCAAAAGGCCTAAGGGCTCCAGCCGTTAATCTTAGAAAACATTTTTCATAGAAAAGGAGATATTAAGGGGAAAATCTATTTATTATGCTCTTAAAAACTTAATTATACTTTGTACAAATATGTTTTAAAATCTTGAAGAGTGAGCCTTTCCCATTAAAATGTTTATATGTTTGGCAACACATACAACAATTGCTTAATAAAAGACGTTCTGATTTCTATACCCTTTTCCTGAATAATTTATAATAAATGACTACTGGGGGAAATGCTGTCCTTTGATTAATTACTCTTTAAGACAGAAAGACATTAAGAATATTATTGCTAGAGTGGATAACTTTTTTATTTTATATAATAAAGAGGAGTTACAATGTAAATGAAAATTTAGCCTTTTAGTTTATTCTTACTATGCTCTCAAAAAGTCACCCAAGATACATAAAGTATTCTTTAAACAAAACCAGAACCTAGAGTCAGATATACAATATTTGTATAATAAATTAAAGTAAATTATCCATTTAACAAAGTCCCAACAAGATTGGAGGGAATTCTGTAATGTGTCACCACCTTCAAAGAGCATTTCTCCAGCAGTCTACATGCATTTCAAGTAGAAACCTTTTGAGTAGGGACATGAGATCCAAATTATAGGAGCTATGGTATATATATATTCCAATCCTTAGGGGAAAAAGGAAGGGAGTGAAGGTGATGTGGGAGTTGGGGAGAGTGGGGGAGACATGGAAACAGCACTGTATAGCTGAGCCTAATTGGAGGTTATGTCAGAAGGAAAGCATCAGTAACAAAGATTATTCCTTTTCACATTGATATTTTGTTTGCCATGAAGCTTTTGCAGGAATTTAACTTAAAATATTACATTATTGTAATTTTCTAGATTACCACACATTTGTGTCTCCTTAAATTTTGTGTCTAATGCAAGCAAGCATGTGATATTTTATTCGTGCTCTAACAAATACAGCTTGCCTGAAAATCAGGAGGAGCTAGCCACTAGTTAACCATAGAGGTTTGGAGGTCTGTACAGACAGACAGGAAGTGATAGAGATGGGCAGAGAGAGCACGTGATAAGGCAGGGTGGAGAGAGAAGCTCCCTCTCTTTTGATGGAGGATTTCGTACAGGTAAGAACTAGTGGCTGGCTGCTCTACCTCTCTGATCTTTCAGCGTTTACCCCAATATCTGGTTCTGGGTTTTTTTTTTTAAATTATTAATAAGACCATTTAGCAATTTGTGTTGCATAAGTGTCTTAATCTAGGCCAATCAGTGTATCACATGGTCTTAGGAACTTGGTTTAGCTTTGTAACCATCAGCCTGAAATTTAGCATATATTATTGTAATGAACGTATTATTTTGGATCCCTTATGAAGAAAACCAGATATAATTAACATTCTCATGAGATAGATACATATATCCATTTACTAGTATATTTCAGGCCCTATATTAGAACACTGGACAATATTCAATTTGAACAATCCCTGAAATGGCACATTGTTTTATCTCCATAGCATGATATTACCTGAACTATATGAAATAGAAGTTATTCATTGGTGGCTTTATTAATGTATAAGTAGTCCAGAGGTTGAAAAATAAACTTTATATTGAGAGTACTAGCTATCTCAGTGAAGTTTATAACAATCTAGTCATCTGACATATGTAATATTAATTCCAGAATACATTAAAAGTTCAGCATATCTTTTATCTCTCACTGTCAAACAAATAAACAAAGAAAAAAGATTGAAGGTGATATAATGAAATGGAAAGTCATTAGCCTTGTGTTGAGTTGAACATAAAGGAAAAGGGACATTCAGAAAGTTCTGGTTGTTATACAAGCAATTCTACCAAAATACTTCCTTGCTTGAACAACATAACAGAATCTATGGTGTTAGATGTACCTGTGGTAGATAGGTAGATAAAATCATCCGGGAGAGTTATGTCCTGACCCAAACAGTGATTATAATGTGGACACTTTAGTGTTCTGCAGCAAGTATATGCCATCTGTAGCCAAAAAAAAGAAAAAAAATTATGCATATTAAATAAACAGCTATGCCATGCTAGAGGTCTTGATAATGACAGAATAACTAAATGGTCATCCAGTAACCATGCAGAGCTGAATTCTGCCAAACTCATCTATTCATAGATTGACCAGGACCAGCAGCAATTAATCATGCCAGCATCAGACATGAACAGGACCAGAGGACACAAATCAGTGACATGAGCAGGTGGCTCAGATGCCATGCCATCCACCACTGTTGCACTGGCACATCTCACTTAGCACTTAGCATGCACCTGCTATGTATGGAGAATGTGTTATGAATTGCTCATGAAGGAGGGGAAGGCTAAACTCAAATCATTGATAGCTTGGTTTCCTGTGTCAGCCATAAACAAATATAATCTGACACAAGCTAATACAAGATAAGTTGTGGGAAATCCTCCTAATGGTTATAACTTGGAGTGGTAGATATGCTTCAGGAAGTTAATGAATGAATAGAAAATATGATCACTCTTTTAAAAAGAGAAAATATTTAGGATTGGAAAGCATATGTTTCCAGGGATAAGATATATAGACAGACATATAATACTAGGAATATTGGTTGTCCACAATGTAAAACTTTAAACAAAGAATAATACAGGATGTGGAGGCTGGCTGGCATCATTTAAATTTTACTACTAGTTATATAATTTCCACAGATGGAAACATGAGCAGAACAGTGGTAGAGATGCTTATCATAAATAGGTTCAGTTATGTCAATTCTCACTCAGCAATTGATCTAGCTACAGATCCTGATCAATGCATAACCTGATGGCTATCTAGCACAATGCTGAACCCTTAATAAATCACTTTCCATTAAGAAGAAGTTATTTACTAGAAAAGTGAGTCTACTAGATGCTTTGTAATCAAGAATAGAAACAATTCATATTGACTTCTATTGACAGAATCCAGGTATGTAAGTATGTCTTCTTTACAGGGTCTTATCCAATGTGTACTATATGATGTGTTATGGATTACTTGATTTACGAACTCAGAATTCTCTATAGTCTTATTTTGGATCAAGGAGTGATTGTGCAAATATAGCCACTTGGTCACTGGTCCTATCAAAGAAATACAAAATCATGTATTCAAGGACCAATATTGATAGGAATTGCCCTATATGATATTACTGTTTTGTATTCTTGTCCTTTCAACTTTGACCTTATACCTAAAAATATCAATGACTAAAGCTGGAATGCCCCTTTTTATAAGAGACCAGTAAGCATGGGAGAATTGTTACCCTTGTAGGGAAATTGATATGCATCAAATTTCAAAAAGAAAGAAAGAAAGAAAGAAAGAAAGAAAGAAAGAAAGAAAGAAAGAAAGAAAGAAAGAAAAAAGGTAAAGCAGGTGTTAAACAGAGGGCACATTAGCGAGGATGTGTTTCATATCTAGGTGATAAATAGATCACTTTGTGTATTTCTTATCCAATTTTGAGAAGAAATGGAATAGGTGGCTGCATCAGCCAGTAACTGATAGGCACAGAAAAGGGATTTGGATTCAAGGAAAGGAGTGAGGATTTAGGTTACCAATAAGTTATTCATATCTACAGAATTGAATAATAGAGGAGAAAAAAATAAACATATATTTCTGGCCAGCTGTGGCTATAAGAAATACAGATTCATTAAATAACCTTCCCATTATACAAAAGCAAATATGAATGTCAATGTAGCTATTTTTGGAACAGCAGTCTTTCATCTTAATGGTTCAGAAATAGGATATATTATGGTGCCTGCTGAGATTCCCTTCACAACACAAACTCTTAATTCTCCAGCTTTAGACTCTTAGAACACCCCCTCTACAATTATGGCCAACTTAGTCTTCATGTGTTGATTGTGTGAAAGTGAAATTTGTAACCACATTGTCCTAGTTGCCAACTATTGTGCATATGCAAGCTGATGTAGACTTGGTGTAATGACCATGTCACAGCTAAATTCCCCTTCCCCAGCCTGATTTTGTACAAATACCCAAAGATTTTGTTCAAAGGACACTTTCCCAAAACTTATTGCATCCAAACCACAAATGCTCAAAATTATAATATAAGGAGGAAGTTGGCATATTTCCTTCAAATCATTATGATCTATTTGACATTAAAATAACTAAAAAATGTTAAATCTATAATGAAGTAATCAGTGTCTTTACGTGCCCTTGAAACTGTATTTCTTCTCCACCACTTTTTGTTTCTGTTTATGTTGCTTTTCCTTTTGTGAAATTTAGATTAACTTTGGAATAAAATAAATTTCAGGAATCTTGTTTTGGTTTACTTGTGACATCATGTTTAACCAATCCTGTGAACTTAGAACCTTTAAGGTTTCCAGGATTAAATGGTTTGTTTGTTTATTGAGGGCAGTGAGCTAAAGTGAATGCTTTTAAAAGCACAGTACAATTATGAAAAATGAATATTTTCCTTTCTGCCATGTTTTACTTTTTAAGTCACATTGAAACTTAGCTCATGGTTATTGGATTTGAAGAAAAATTCTAAAGATAATGCTTGAATCCTATGAGATCAGGCCATTCATAAAACAAGCATAAGTGGTATGAACACTGTTTCCTAGCACTGAAATGATGCTGTTAACACAGAGAGTTTTCACCATGGCAGATGACTTTTAACAGACTGCATAGACAATGAACACAATCATATCTTATATTGTCAAGCATCTGTAGTATTTGCAATGTAAGAATCTCTAGACATGATTAAATTCATGATTCTTTTTATTGTACAACTACTCACTGAGTGCCTACTTTATGCCTAAACTGTAGCCTGTTGATACACAGATTGATAAGGACATTCTGATTTTTGAAGATTCAGAGCCTAGTGAGGGAGACAGTATGTGCACTAATATCATAAAGCAAAGATCTCCAATACAAGAATATAAGCAGAATGCTGCCAGTGGCTTTTGTTATGGATTTTATAAAGTCAGGATACATTTGTTCTACAAGGTTTCACGATTAATTTGTTCACATATCTGTATTTTAATAAAAGCTATTTGACAGCTCTATCTTTAAGTCCACAAGGCACTGCCTTGCAGCCACCAATTGAGGTCATTCACATTAGCTCTGTCATTCTGCTTGGGACACTGTAAGCCACTTTCTGTAGTAGGCATTATTTAGCTGCATTTTAAAAGTATAAAACATATAAGTAAAGCTAACTGAAGGAAAGCTAGATAGAGACTACCAATTGGAGATAGCATTTCTTACTAGACAACTCCTGAGAATTGAAGGTAGTAGACTGAAAATTTACTGAAACAGATCGAGAGAGCCAACTATGGAAAAAGAGATACTATGGGTAGACATCAGTAGATTTTATGTAAGGTGGTAGCTTACACAATTCACTCATTTTCTCCTTCCTTTTCAAAACTAACACATGAGGTAGGTACTCTTGCAAAGGTAAATGATATAGAGAAACAACCTGAAGTCAACAGTTCATGCTACTGCTTTCTGACTTCTGGAATGATACTCTAATACTAGTTGACCTGAAGGTATGATGTTTAATGCTCTGGGAACTGGAAAAAGGAAGCAGGACTCAGTTAAGTTGGAGAATATTTTGGAGGCCAGTGATAAAGGGAAGAAAGAAATGTTATTCTATTTTGAGTTATAGAAGGAGTCAAAATGTCCTAGAGTAACAATAAAAAACAATAGGTCATACAAATAGGACAATTTTGGCAGTGAAAAGTGAGTGATGTAAAGATGATTAAAATTAATTCGTGTTTTAAAATATCTTTTTTGGGATAAAAAAACTGATTGATGATATTTGACCATTCATATTATGTCATTTGTGAAAAAAAACCTCCTAAAAAGTTCAGCTCTCTATTTAAGTTGCAAATATATTTTTATATTTTTATAGAGAGTTTATATATAAGTTTATATATAACTTATATAGAGAGCTAGAGGAGATGGTACATGCCTGCAATCCCAGCACTCAGGGTCTGGAGACTGGAAGATAATGAGTTTGAGGCTAGCCAGGGATATATAGTGAAACTTCATCTCAAGAATCTACATACACATAATACTCATGAAACATAAATACTACAGCCAATAATAAAAATTCTTTTATTGATTATCTGAACATTAAACTATACAGAAGAGTTTTAAAACATGTTGCTTACACACTAGAATCAATTTCTGTCTCTAATACAAAGCACCATCACTTTTCAGAAGATATATTTTAATTACCATAGTATTCTTAATTACTTGGTTAAAAGACTTATAATGTTGTCTTCAAATTACTTGTCTATGCAGCATAATGTATTTAATTGAGGAAGTACTTTTGTATAAATATGGAGGTTTACATTAGCTCAAGGAGCATTCTCCTAAAAGGAAACTAGCCATAATTCTAAATATTTTCATATTCGCATTTATAGTTACTTCAAAACAAGCATCTTAACAGGTACTGCCTATTTTACTCCAGCCAAAAGCCCTTTTTCAAAACATATTTTAACTAATAAGATGTGCTAAACTAAGTTTTGAATATTGATAATTCCTCTAAATGTTTTATCAAATTTTCATCTATGAGATTATGGCAGATGTTTCAGAGGTCTCATAGTTCTTATCTTCTTAGATAAACAAATATAGCCAGGAGACAGACAACTTGAGCAGTTCTTCCCCCAACAAAGCAGCAGAAGCCACACATCGCAAAGTAAATACTCCAAAGGTAGGTTGCAGTGGACGTCCCAAGGTGCAGAGAAACATAATGAGGTCTGTGTTGCATGGAGGAAGTGAGAATGGATAATTGTTGGTGGTGTACTCATGAGGAAAGTAGCCCCTTTTCCATGTCAGATCACGGTGGGCTGTATCCTTTATGGAGTTTCTTATCATCTTCTCTGTAGGAGGACTGGGGTTCCCACAGCACAGTGCAAAGGATGTGGTAACAGTAGATCTTTTAGAAGCTTTGTCCCCATTTTAGTGTTTTTTGTGGATAAATGTCCCTGTACCTTAATTTCTGATACAGGGGAGACAACCTGAGAATGTTCAACCACAAAGGTGCATTCTGAATGTAAAGGCCACTATCACTCCGTGCTTACCTCATATCTATCTCCTTGCCCACCAGATGGTCTGAGGTGATCTCCTTTTCTAGAATGGGTGGAAGCTACCTTAAAAGCTGTTCCTACCATAACTTTTCTGTCCTTCCTCTCTTCCAGCATGCTTGGGTATCTCAAGCTTTGCCTTTCTAAGTGTTCTTGACTTGACAGTTCTAAAACTGACTATGGTGATATTTTAATTGTGCTGAAAATGTGATTTTATTTGTATGTTAATAAATACAGTTTGCCTGGAGATCAGAGGTCACACAGTGAGGTCACACAGTGAGCCATAAACAGAAGTCAGGCAGTGGTAGCTCACACCCTTAATCCGATCACATGGCAGGCAGTCTCTGTGTGGTCAAGGACACAGTCACAAATGATGACAGGAGCCTTTAATACCTACCATAGAGACTTGGAGGTCTGTATAGACAGGCAGTGATGAGGAAGACATGTGACTAGGCTTAGAGACAATGAGAAGGCAGGACAGGAAGGCAATAAAAACACAAGTTAGATGGGAAGAAGCTCTCTCCATGGAAGCTACTGCTGGTGGTAAGCTAAATCTAGTCATGGCTATTGCTCCATTCACTTTGGCTATTTCCTCTGTATTTGGCTCTGTGTTTCTTATTTAATAAGGCTGTTTAGAATTTCATCTACATGTGACATCGAACATCATTTCAACACTAACATTGTTTTTCACATAACATATATTAATTTATCTCAGGTTTGGTCCACTTTGTTTGTACATTCAAGTTTTCAAATTAATAGAGGCACCATCACAAAACACTTCAGTTTTTAAATTATAACTTTTCAAAATTAAATGGCATAAATCAACTGTGGATTTTGAAATGTGTTCTATTCCTGTCATGCTTTTGTAGATAAAGTTAATGTCTTTTTCTTAAAAGCTTTTGTTCAACAATTTTAGATTGCTGAATGCATCAAATTAGAGATTATTGTGGTATTTTTAATGATTGAAGTGTGTTTTAAAAAATTGATTTTGTAGAAGATGCAATTAAAATCAATGTCTTACTTTAAGCACATTTAATACCTGTATAGGAAAATTATAACAAATTACAGAGTAGTTATTGAACTATACAAATATTTTTAAAAATCATCAATGTCAGCAACAGAAATGATGAGTCCATTCCTTCTAGATTCAGCTCTGTGGGTTTCTTTATTTAATAAGTCCTCAACCAGTAAACTGTGGCCATTTGAAGTTTTAATTCACAAAACCCCAAGTCACTAACAGAATCTCTAATTCTGAGCTTTTCAGAGAAATTTACAATTAATATGATAGAGGGTAACCAAATGGTTTCCCCCAGTCCCTCTCTGTCGAAGGATCATGTCTGAATCATAGACTTAATGGGTGGTGCTAAGTGAAAAAGAATGGCCACTGCTTGCGTCTGTAGAGTCCTGTCTCATGTGGCTCTGACTTCTCATCTTGGGGGATATGGTTCATATAACTCTTTCGAGACAGCTAGTGTTGTACAGGGTTAGGGTATATTCAATTTCTAGGACTGATTGTACAAATTTATTTCTAATTCCTCTTTTGGTAAATTCCAGTTTGATAGCTTAAAATCATTCATAAAGGATTGGCTTACACTATAAAAATAAACAAATGGTTCAAGACATAATTCTGCATTACTCCTCTGCATTGCTTAATCAAACTCCATTATCATACCACTGTGAATAAGCTCCCAGCCTTCATAGAGACAGCATGCACTTCGTCTTCTTGAGGATTTGTCAGTGAGATGGCCTGGGAATAGAATAGTTTGTAGTCAGGGGAAACATGAACTCTGTTCTGGCTTGGGTTGTCCTGGTGAACACTTATTATTGTCTAAAATGTTCTCTATAATGGTGGAACCAGGAAAATGTACTTTTGTGAGGCATGATGAATAAATACAATTAATAGTTGCATAAAATCCAGACAGGATGGATTTGGTATGACTTCACATCCTACTTCTTATATTGGTTGTAATTTTGCTCAATAATGTGTAAACATACATAGAAACTTTGATTAAGATGCTATTTTGAAAATGGCTAAGTAAAACAACATGACTGTGCAATATGCTATGTTTCTTTCTAGTTCTCAAGAAACAATAAGAACAACAACAACAAAAAAAACAACAAAGACAAAAAAAACAAACCTAACTCAGTTTATCTTTTTCAACGTCAGAAGGTTTAGTTTTTGCTACTGATAAAATGAAACGCACCCATATATGATCAGGTTTACAATGAGCTAACATTATTCAGTGTCCAGGTCTGATATGGATTCAATGGCCTAGCTGTCAAGGTTTTAACAGGCTTGGGTTAGCTTTAAGGCTTTATGAGACAACCATCTCCATTCTTTTTCTAGATTCTGAAATTATATTATTATATATTTATCTAATATATTAGATTCTGAAATGCCCTTGGCCATGGGAATTCTATGGGTCTGGGTTTCCTCTCTCCAGCTTCAATGTGAGGACAGATACAACTCTCTAGATATGCCTACAGAATCCCATATTCCTTACCTTAACTATACCCAGAGATATGTTCTTGTTTTAAGAACCTATATTAACAACAAATTTGAACAAAAAATCTACTCACCTCAGGATCACTATCTTGATTGCAAATGTGAAGAATCTTTGCTATGCTCCCAGAATGACAATGGAAATATTGTCATAGAGCTAATATACCACCTGACAGACTAAACAGCATTTTCTCAGCAAGGAACTATTATGTATACACTAGCATTAATAGGGATCAGTCTCCTATCACTTCTTCAAAAGATGGAGAAATATCATCTAAGTTTGGAATGATTTTTAAAATAAGTCATAGCAATATGTCTATATGTTTTCGTGAGTAGGTCGGCTCCTATCCAGCATAAGATTGAGAAAACTATAGGATTTGTTACTGGAAAATTTCTTCATTATAATAATTATCTGAAAATTGCTCATGGTAGCCAGATGTCTATTGTTTGTTTAAGAATTAATTCTGTAATTGTTTAAAAAATAGAATAAAGAAAGAGTTGCTGTCCAAGGTCACACATGTGGCTCAGGTGCATTTCAGGCACTCTGATGTGAGTCTCTAATTAGATCCAGGATTCTGGATACATATGAACCCCTCCACCCCCGGCTGCATGCCCACTCAATTAAACAAAATAAACAGTTGCCAAATGTTAGATCTTGGCCAAATATTGTGTAAAATTTAATCCAACACTATTCCAAAAGACAAAAAGGGAGATGTATGTGCCGAAGTTTGTGTTAAAAATTTTGGTAATAGAACTTGTACTAAAAGTTATGAAAGTTAATTGGATGTGACTAATTATTGACACGAACAAAAATATTTCTATTAAGTGTTTGTACGTAAACTCAAACTCTTGTAATAAGGAGAAGAAGCCTCGATTATTCTATAATTGTCAGAAGGAATAGAAAGAATGTTTAAAAGAAAAGACAACTATAAGTACCATTTAACATAAGATTATGACTTCTAATGAGTGGGAAAACATAGAAAATAGATACATTTGTAAAGGGAACACAATTTATAATACAGGATGAGTTCAGTGGAATTTGCAACCAATTCCCCTCCATGATACATGATGATGAAATTATACTGTCACCAACTTGAAAGGACAAAGGGGATTTTGAGATTATAAACTCCTTAAAATTAAGGACCTACAGGAATTTTCATTTGAAAATCACATTTGTGGTTTATAATATAAATAGTGCACTTTTCATTTACAAAAAGATTCTTTATATTTGTATTTTAGGACTACTATTACAAATCATTACAGATAGATTGTCTTATAATACTGGAAATCTATTGTCTGAAGGTTCTCAGGACTAGAAGTCATAAACTAAGGTATTCTTTTTGAATTTTTTTCAGTATCTTGTCTTGTTTATTCAGAATATTCTGGTAGACACAGGCCATCTATGCTGAAGGTGTTGTGACAGATCTCTGCCTTGCATTCAGTCCATTATGTGTTCATGCCTTTGTTTTCCTTATTTTGGGATATTTAGCCTAGTTCACGAACTTGATAGTGTATTAATTGCTATTAGAAATGTATGTGTATGCATATGGTTGGCTCAAATACCTTATGGAATGAGGCAAAATGTGAGCAAATACATACATAAAATACATGTCCAGTTTTGATGGCATCTTTCCAATTTAAACAATTCTTGAGGCTTGATAGATTTCTATTAAAATAGACTAAGATGTGACTCTTAAAACGGGCTTCATATTGTACTTTTTTTCTTTGAAACACACACAGCTAAATGAAAGAGTTGAGAAAATTTCCATGCAAAGATTAGTGTTAACAATTAACAACCAGTCTTTACAGAGTTTCAGAGAAAGAAAAGCACATCTATTCATCCTACTTACTTACTGTGGGCACTTACTGTGTTGGGAAAACATATTTATTATTTAAACAGTATATTTTTCTACTTCCTTATAAGTGCATTTTTTTTCTTTAAGCTGCTACAAATCATTTTTGGTTTCCTGCCTTCATCCTGGTGCAGTTTCCATGACTAAATGGTAGAATAGGAACTTTAGTACTCAGCTTCCTAGTGAACATCATACAACTAACTACAGATATTCTGCAGTTTACAATGGAGCAATACCAGCTAAGGCCATTCCAGATTAAAAGTATGTTAGGGACAAAATGCTTCTCATGTATCTAACCTACTTTCTGTCCTAGCCAAGCAATATAGTATCCTGCCAGCTGTGTGCTTGTGATCACTTGACTGATAGGGGGCTGTGACTTGCTGCCACTTCCAAGGATTGTGACAGAACATCGATCCTCCCCTGCATTTCCAGCCTCTGCAAAGGTCAGAATTCAGAATTCAAAGTAAACCTTAAACAGAGTACATAAGCTTTTGCACCATGGTAAAGCTGAAAAATCTGATATCAAGCCACCATAAGCAATGAACGATCTGTGTTTACTTTCTGAGGTCTTGCCACTGGCCTAAAATTCTGTTAGAGTAATGCAGGGTCAACAGGAAGCAAATGTTATGCATTGGTTAATCCAGATCATCCAGTGGGCATGTATTGTGCTCATTTGCCTAACTTACATGTTTTTTTTTTTTAATTATAAGGTAAAATGTGGACTACAAATAATGTACAAAAATAAATGAGAATAGGTTTGATAAAGTTTCAATTCATATTCTGGCATTTAGCAAGCTCTTCTTTACTAGTTCAAATGCTGTAATCAATGCTTACTTTTAAAATCAAGTTAAATGAATGATGAACTGTCCTGACTCCTCCTACACAGCACAATCCCTTTTTTCTGCTTATAATATGTCAGGTTTTGCTGATGCTAAAACAAAAATGTTCTTGGTACATCTTGACACGATGGCCTTACCTCAGTGATCTCCTGTGATGTGAGAGGAAAAGAATTCCACACCACTATGGTAGTGTAAAAGGTGTTAGAATTACTCTCCATTCAGAATGTCACATGAAAAGTCGTAAGTTATTTTTCTGATTTGGCAAGATCATATTTTGAAACAATTTTTCTCCATAATTAACAAGAAAAGTCTACTTGTTAAGATAAAAGCTTGAATCATGGCCTTTATGATTATGTCTCATTTTGTCAGTACTTTAATTATCCAACAACAACAGAAAATATTGAGGGAGAGACAATGCAACCATACAAAATGGCATACAATGACGTATCAGCAGAATTTAAAATAGTCAGACAGAATAAGGGACCCCCAAGGGAGAATAAAAGCTATTTGGCTGCTTGACTAAGAGTTCATTTAATTGCTGGATCAAATTGGAATTATTTCCAGGCTCTTCTTGTGGCCAATGTGCATATATATATATATATGCAAAATGAAATGGAATTCAAAACTGACCTGAAAAACAAAAAACAAAAAAAAAATTTAGATGTATAAGAATCAGAAAATGACTTCAGACCATTCACCCAATCCTCCTGTTTCTTTTGAGTATTCTAAAATATACATCTTATACAGACACATATATTATCCTTATTCTGAATTGACCCGAGGTCTTCTGTAATGGTATTATGCTTTGTTTACATCTATCATACACTAATAAGAGTCTGAAAATTGTATACATACTATGTCTCCAATTAAAGTATTCATAGAAAAATATCTGTTTTATAGGTAATGTTTAATAAATACAATTTTATATAAAATGAATAATTTAGATGTAGAGGGATTCTGAAGGCGTAGACATAATACTTTTCCTCTACAGCCTGTTTGTCCAAGAAATATCATTATAAGCATCAGTGCAAAAGCATCAGCTTAGTGGGAAAGTGCTGGTCTAGCATGCCCTTAGTTCAATTCCCTGTACTGCATGGGAAAGGAATCACTATTGCTTGAAACTTTCCCACTAATGTCATTTCAATCTCATTAAATCATCCCATCAATTTAGCAGTGATGTGACTGGAAGCATTTGGTTGAATGCCATGTATATAATGTACCAACTATTAATTTGCATTCATTTTCTCCTCTAGTAGAAAAGTTTATTTAAGATAGACCCATATTTTTCTATAGCTTCTTTTCATGTGAATAACTGTTAAAATTCAGTATATTGTGAAAGGCTAGTCATAAGAAGGAACTGATTAGAGATGTGAATGGATAACTTGCCATATCTATTAAATGAGAAATGATAGACATCTGCAGAGAGAAGTTTCTGTGTGTCCCACCTGGCCCCATGGTCAGGACAAATCTCTCTCATCCAGGGTCCTGCAACTGCTTATAAAATAATTACACAGAGGCTTGTATTAATTACAAACTGTATGGCCTATTGTTTCTTGCTACTAGATCATATAAAAACTCAATCCATTACTATTAATCTATATATCACCACATGATACATATGTATCACCACATGTTCTGTGGCTTTACCTGTGTCCCATTACATGTTGCTCCTTTGGTGGCAGGTTGTCATCTTCCCGACTCTATCCTTCTTCTCTCTGTATCACTGCTTGGATTTCCCACCTATCTCTAAGATGCCTTGCCATAGTTCAAAGCAGCTTTATTTATTATCCAATGGGAGCCACACTCATTCACAGCATACAGAAAGACATCCCACAGCAGACATAACTGTATAAACTTGAACTCAAGCAGATAACAAGGTGGTAACTACTGCAACACGGAAGTGAAGAGAGAATTGGGCATGTTTAGGGATATAGGTGTGTTGCCATTTTGATACTATTTCATGTTTCCTTTTATATCTGTAGTTTTCACATTG
Source organism: Onychomys torridus (assembly GCF_903995425.1). Lineage (NCBI taxonomy): Eukaryota > Metazoa > Chordata > Mammalia > Rodentia > Cricetidae > Onychomys > Onychomys torridus. The sequence continues at coordinate 47,848,879 of NC_050454.1, read as the reverse complement.
ATGGGAATCTATAAGGAAGTGACAAATATGAAGTTTAAGTGCTAGCAAGTTTATTCAAGTACCAATATGTTCAAGAACTAATGAACAAAATGAAGTGGAATTCAAAGAAATTTCTTAATAAATAGGTAATTATCTATTTATATTGGTAAAAGTCACATGTTGCTCCTTTCTCCTCATGCCTAGGGCTTTTGTTAAAGTGCTACTTCTGAAAACTTAAAATAAAATAGAATTATGACTTTCGCATACAAATTTGCAATGTAGTTCATAATGAACTACATTATTAGATGTAGCGATTTGTCACGGAACATTGTTTTTGCTTGCACATGTATTTCTATTCATTAATATAGGGAGCACATATGAAGAAATAAACCACGGTGTGCCATTTATTAAATCTACTTCTGAGGTGATAATAGTGACCATAAACTGCACTCAGTCTTCCAAATCTATGCCTTAGAGCACTGAACAGGCATCTAAAATGAATTGGAAAACAAAAGGTTAGATTTCCTTAGGCTGACAGCACCTGTACATCTTTCAGAACCAGAAACATTATTTGTTTTTAAAGATAGAATACACAAACACATAGAATTTGACCTTTTATGACATATAGATAAATGCAACCTAATTTACTTTGCTTTAAATATCATTCTGTAATTATAAGACTGTACAGTTTTTACTAAAATGAAAATCAGAAGTGTTCAAAAAGAAATAGGAGATTCCTTTGTCTTTGTTTTTAACATTTTGTTTGTTTTTCAAGACAGAGTTTCTGTGTAACAGTCCTGGTTATTCTGGAACTCACTTTGTGGACCAGGCTGACCTCCAACTCTCAGAGATCTGTCTGCCTCTGCCTCTGCCTCCCCCTCCTGAAAGCTGGGATTCAAAGCATGTGCGACCACAGCCCAGCTAGGTGACATTTTTGGAGTCATAGATTTTGATAGAAAAAAACCACATATGCTAATACACACTATAATATTTCAGTGACCTGCTGGTATAATGGATTCATTAACTACACATTAACAATGCTTCAAAAACCTGGAATCACATCTCTTTAATCACAGAATTCCAAGATGTTTAATAATATCTAGAAATCCTTTTTAATGTGTTAAGTAGTTTTCCACATAGAAATAAAAAAAAGAATTCATTGCATTTTACTTTGCTCAATATAAAATAGAAGATACAATGAGTAATGTAAATATTTTAATTTATAATTTTTCCTATTTGTCTTCCATTGAAAGTAGATTTTTTTTTCATACAATATATTCATGTTTGGTTTCCCCTCCCACAACTCCTTCCGGATGTTCTTCCCTTCTCATCTCATCCCCTCCCAATCTACACCCTTCATCTTTCTCCTCAGAAAACAAACAGGCATCGAAGGATACTAACAAATTACAATAAATTAAAATAAAACAAAAACAAACAAATGAATACAACAAAGCAAACAGAAGAAAATGAGAAAAAAAAAAGCCCACCAAACAAATACATACAGAGAAAGAGTCACTCATGTACAAACACTCAGGAATCCCATAAAAATTCAAAACCAGAAGCCGTCATGTATACATTCAAGGGAATTCTAAGGCAAAAACACCCCCCCCAAAACAAACAAACAAACAAACAAACAAACATCCCAGCAAAACATCGAGACAAAGAATCTCCAAAGATACCATTCTACTCATTTGGTGTTGGCTGTCTACTGATGGACACGGAGCCTGCTCTTAAAAGTAGTTTCTATGCCAAGTGAGGTTCCAATAAGGAGAACTGAATTTTAATTTATGAGTGGTTATCAATTGGAGATTACTACTTGGTTAAGTGTAGGTGCTTGTGTCTGCTTCTCTCAGCACTGAGACCCCCATGTGGCACTGTGCATGCTGTCAGAGTCTCTGTCAGTTCACGATTGCTGCTTAGGTCCAGCTATGTTTAGAGGACCTTTTTTTTTCTTTTTACTGTACTCTATCCCTTCTGGCTCTCTTAGAATCATTCTGATTCTTCTGCAGGGTTCCCTCAGCTCTGAGTGAAGGTATTAGATGGAGATATTGTATTTAGGACTGAGTGTTACAAAGTTTCTGCACATTGTTCAGTTGTGGGCATATGTATTTGTTCCCATCTGCTAAAGGATGAAACTTCTCTGGTGATGGTCGAGCAAGGCACTGATCTATGAGCATAGCAGAACTTTGTTAGAAGTCCTTTTGTGGCTACATTCCTTTAGCAGAATAGTTGGATTTGGTTTCGTGTAGATGCCTGGCCTATTGAGTCTCAGACTCCTGGCCATCTGAGCTGTGTAAAGGATGGGTTCCATCATATAGAGGAAATGGCCTTAAATACAATCAGATATTGGCTGGTTACTCCTACAAGCTTTGAGCCACTACGGCTGTAATGTATCTTGCTGGTGTGTCATTATTGTAGATCTCAGAGTTTGCAGCTCGGTTGGTTTTTACCTTACATTTCTGTAACAGCTATGGATGTTCAACATTTCTTTAAGTGTTTCTTAGCCATTTGTGGATTCTCTTTGGATAATTTCTGTTTGGAACTGTACTCCATTTTAAGTTTGTTTGTTTAGTTCTTTATACATTTTAGATATATTATTGTATGTATTGGATGAGTAAAAGTTGGTAAAAATAGTTTTCCATTCTGCAGGCTGCTACTTTGTCCTAATGATGGTGTCTCTTTCCTTATGGAAGATTTGCAGTTTCATGAAATCTCATTCATTAATTGTTGTTCTTAGTGCTTGTGCTATTGGTGTTTTGTTTAGTAAGTATTTTTATGTCTCAATAAATTCAATATTACCATTTCCTACTTTCTTCTCTATCAGATTGAGTGTATCTTGTTTTATGTTGAGGTCTTTGAATCCCTGGGAGTTGAGTTTTTTGCAGGGTGGTAAGTATGGATTTATTTGAATTTTTCTAAATGCATTCACCAATTTGATCAGTATAATTGTGAGGCTGTCTTTCTTCAAGTGTGTATTTCTGGTTTCTTTATCAAAAACCAAGTGTCCATAGGTGTGTGAGCTTATTTCTGGGTCTTCAGTTCTATTTCATTGATCAATGTGTCTTTTTCTGCACCAAAACCATGCTGTTTTTATTACTATAGTTCTATCCTACAATTTGAGATCAGTGGTGGTGATATCACTACTAGTCTCTTATTGTTCAGGAATGTTTTAGCTATGCTGGGAATTTTTGTTTCTTTATTTCCATATGTAGCTGAAATTAGAACTTTCAAGATCTGTAGAGAATTGTTCTGGCATTTTGATGTGGATTGCATTGAATCTGTAGGTTGTTTTTGGTTGGGTGGCCATTAATACTATATTCATCCTACTGATCCATGAGATGAGAGATCTATCTTCTGACAGCTTATCCAATTTATACTACTGATATTTATGTATTAATTTTGTATCTTTCTACTTTGCTGAAAGTGTTTATTAGTTTTAGGAGTTTCCTGATAGAATTTTTAGAGTCAAACAATCATCCTCAAATAAAGATACTTTGACATCTTTATTTCCAGTTTGCATCTCCTTAATCTCCTTTAATTGTCTTATTGATTTAGATATGACTTCAAATATATTTTGAATAGGTATGGAAAGAGTGGACCACATTGTCTTGTTCTGATTTTAAGGTAAAATGCTTTGAGTTTCTTTCCATTGCATTTGGCATTGCCTGTGAACTTGCTGTAAAATGCCTTTATTATGCTGAAGCATGTCCCTTCTCTCCTTGGTCTCACCAGGATTTTTATCATAAAGAGGTCTTGGATCTTGTCAAAGGCATTTACATCTAATGAGATGTTAGTGTGATTTTTTTTTTTGTCTTTCAGTCTCTATATGATGGATTGAATTTAAGTATGTTGAACCCTCTCTCCATCTCTGGGAGGAATCTTATTTGGTTATGATGGATGATCTTTTTGATGTGTTCTTTGATTCAGTTTGAAAGTATTTTATTTAGAAGTTTTGCATCTATGCTCATAAGGGAAATTGATCTGTAACTTTCTTTCTTTGTTTGGTCTTTATGAGGTTTATATATCAGGATAATGATGGCCTTGTAAAATGAATTGAGTAATGCTTCTGCCTTGATGGAATGGAATAATGTGGTAATTTAAAAGAAAAATGTCCCCAAAAGAAAGTGGCACTCTAAGGGAGTGTTGCCTTGATGGAAGAAATATGTCACAGTGGAGGCAGGCTTTGAGATTTCATATGTGCTCAAGCCATGTCCAGTGAATCAGTTCACTTCCTGTTGACTGACAATAAAGATGTAGGACTGTCAGCCTCAGTACCATGCTGCCATGTCCTATCATGATGATACTGGAATAATCCTCTGTAAATGTAAGCTACCCCAATTAAATATTTTTCCTCTGTAATAGTTGCCTTTGGTCATGGTGTCTATGCACAGTAAAAGAAACCCTAATAATGACAGAAATTGGTACCAGGGATTGGGATATTGCTGTGATAGACCATGCTTTTGTTTGAAGGAATATGGAGCTTGGGCCTGTGGATTAGAAAAGCATATGGATACTTTAAGTGATGTTTGATGTGACATCTTTGTAGGAGCATGGAAGACAGTGGTGCTGAATGTGATTTGAATTGTGGGGGCTGACTCAAGAGGTTTCAGAAGAGAAGAACTTTAATATGTTGCCTAGAAATCATTCATATAATATTTTGATGAAGAATGTAGTTGTTTTTTTCACCCTTGTCCAAAGAATCTGCCTCAATTTTAAGTGAAGAGGTTTGGATTAATTCAGTTGGCAGAGGAAATTTCAAAACAGTCTTGTATAGTTTCTGTCACATGGTAATTAGTGGTAGCTCTAATGAAAATGTATAATGAAAAGATTTGAGGAGAAGAGATGCATCAGGACATGAAATGGAGCTAAATCCTATGTTCAAAGAGATAAATGCATTAAGAATAGGAATAAAGGGAGTAGTGACCTCAGGATAAGATCCCATTCTGCTATGCTTCTGACTATTTAAAAGGAATGAAAGAAAAGCTTAGAGCCAGGCATGGTGGTGGATGTCTTTCATCCCAGCACTTGGAAGGCAGAGGATAATGTATATCTTGAGTTTGAGGCCAGCAAGTTCCAGGATATGCAAGCTTAGGTAGTAAAGGAAACTGTGGGAAACAGAAAGCCGGTGATGAGGAAATGAAAGGAGTGGGCCATGTTCCGATCCCAGTAAGCAGCACAACTTGGCAGCTTCGGCCATGTGGTTATATTTGAAGTCAAGGATAGAAAAAAGGCATTATGGAACCTTCCTCTATACCTAAGGAAAGGCACAGAGGCCAGGCATATGTCAGGGGTGTTCCTGAATGGAAGCCCAGATAGGCCATTGTGTGGAACTTTGAAGGAGAAGCCTTGTTTGCCTTGGAGACCCAAAGATGTTAGAGATGCCTGAATCATGGGATCTTTGTTGGTGAAAGCTATTAACAGGGATGTGAACAACCCATGAGAAAGAACTGTGTTGCAGTCAACAAAGTGAAAGGAGTTGGAGATCTGAAGAGCATTTTGACATCAGACATGGAGATGTAGAGTTAGGAGTTTGCCCAGCTGGTCTTCAGTCTTTATTTGGTCCAGTATTTTCTCACTATGCTCCCTTTCCTATATTTTGGAATGTTAATGTATATCTTGTGCCGTTATATGTTGGAAACACATGATCTGTTTTTTTAATTTTTATTTTATAAGAAATTACAGTTAAGAGATTGCATGATAATGGACTAAACCTGTGGGAGCCCACAGTGACTACAGCTTGTGGCTTGATTCCATCTTGGTTCAAGGTCAGAGAGTTCAACCTTGTCTTTCCTCCTTAAGGGTGGATAACAGGATGATTTGGCCAAAGGTGTGGCTACTAGATGTTTTGCTCTTCAAGGACAAATAACAGGATGTTTGGATAAAGGTGGATTAGATGTTTTGAGAATTAGAGAGGTGTTTCTGCTTGCTTGTTCCTTGAACCTTGGTAAGGAAGTATTTTGCCCCTGCCCCTGCTTTGAGTATAAAATGGCTGTGAGAAATAAACCTGGGGCTGCTGAGGTATTGACTCATAGATCTGCCAAACCTATCCTGAGTCTCTGTCTCTTCTTTCTTGTCTATCTGTTTTCTCTCAATCCTCACTCCCCTATTAAAGACTGTCCAACAGGTTGGGCAGGACCCGACATAATCCTTTGAACCTGTAAGCCAGCCCAAATTAAATGTTTTCCTTTATAATAGTTGCTGTGTTTATGATGTTTCTTCACAGCAATAGAAACCCTAAGACAAACTATCTCTTTCTTTCATTGGTTCTTTTTACTTTTTTAATATTTTAAGTTTGTTAATTTTAGCCCTGAGTTTGATTATTTCTTGCTGCATACTCTTTAAGTATTATTTATTCTTTTTGTTATGAAGCTTTCATGTGTACCATTAAGTTACTAATATAAAATCTCTTCATTATTTTATGTAGGCACTTATTGCTATTAACTTGCCTCTTAGACCTGAGTTCATTTTTTCTCCATGATTTTGGGTATATTGTACTTTTATATTACTTAATTAAATTCTAAAACTGTTTTAATTTCTTTCATAATTTCTGTCTTGACATACTTTTTATCCAGTTGTGAGTTGTTCAATATCCATAAGTTCATAAGCTTTCTATTGTTTCTCTTGTTAATAGCCAGTTTTAATAATGGCCAGATAGGAAGCAAGATGTTATTTCAATTTTCTTTTTTTCTGTTGACATTTCCTTTTTGTCCAACTATGTGGTCAGTTTTAGAGAAACTTCTATGAGCCACTAAGAAGAATGTTATAATTTTGGGGGGTTTGTGTGAAATACTTGCTAACTATCTGCTAAGTTCCTTAGTATTATGTATTATATACTTTCCTAATTTCTTTCTTTAGGGTTTGTCTGAATCACCTGGTTATTGGCAAGACTGAGGTACTGAAGTCTTTCACTATCACTGTATAAAGTTCAATATGTGATTTAGGCTGTAGTAATTTTCCTTTTATAAACTTGGGTGACCTTGTGTTTGGTAAATAGATAGTTAGAATTATAATATCCTCTTGCTTGATTTTTTTCTTTGATGTATATATAGTGCCCTTCTATATCTACTTGGATTAGCTTTGATTTGACATCTCTTTTCTCAGATAATAAAATGGCTACCATGTTTTACTTCTTGGAATCATTTGCTTGTAGTATCTTTATTCTATCTTTTTATACTGAAGTGATCTATCTTTGATATGAAAGTGTGTTTCTTGGGTGCAGAAGAAGGGTGGATTCTGCTTTTGATTCCAATCTATTAGTCTGTGTCCTTTTATTTGGAAATTCAGACCATGGTTTCTAAGAGTTACCAAGGAACAATGTTTCTTGATTTCTATTATTTTGTTGTGGTGGTGTGAAATTTTCCTCTTTCTTTTGATTTGGTGCTCTGAGATTATTGATTCTTTATATTTTCTTTGGTGTACTTAACTTGTTCAGGTCAGATGTTTCCTTATAGTTCCTCTTGCAGACCTGTGTTTGTAGACAGACACTGCTTCAACTGATTTTATTGTGGAAGGTCTTTCATTCTTCATCTATTATTGTTGGAAGTTTTGGTGAGTTTAGTAGTCCAGGCTGATATCTGTGGTCTCTTATAGTTTGTAGAACATCAAAGCAGTTCTTAGGGCTTTTAAAGTCTCCACGGAAAAATTAGATATTATTCTAGAAGGTCTGGCTTTTACTATTCTTTCTTCTTTTAGATTTTGATTATTATGGTTTTTTGGGAATTAATTTTCTGGTACAGTCTCTTCGGTGTTATGTATACTTCTTGTACCTTGTCTTAGTTAAGTTTATTGCTGCTATGATGAAACATCATGACCAAAACAACATGGAGAGAAAATGTTTATTTGGCTTAAGTTTCCATATCACAGTTCATCACTGAAGAAAGTCAGGATAGGAACTCCAACAGAGCCAGAACTATGAGGCAAGAGCTGATGTAGAAGCCATGGAGGGGTGCAGCTTACTGGCTTATTCATTCTGTTTTCTTATAGAAACTAGGACTTCCAGCACAAGCATGACATCACCAATTATGGGCTGGGTCCTCCCCCATCAAACACTAATTAAGAAAATGTCCTACAGGCTTATCTATAGCTTGACATTATGGTGATACTTTCTTCATTGAGGTTCGTTCCTCTCAATTGACTTAAGCTTGTATCAAATTGACATAAAACTAGGCAGTACATACCTTGATAGGCAACTCCTTCTTTAAGTTATAGAAAGATTCCTCTGTAATTTTGTTGAAAATGTTTTCTGTGTCTTTGACCTGCATTTCTTACCTTTTATTCCTATTATGAGTAGATTTTGTCTTCTCATACTCTCCCATATTTCCTGGGTGTTTTGTCCCTGTATATATATATATATATATATATATATGTATATATGTATGTATGTATGTATGTATATGTATATGTATATGTATATGTATACACACACACACACACACACATATATATATTATATTTAACATTTTCTTTGGCCATTGTCTTTACTTCTATCTTGTCTTTAAGGCCTCTGATTCCCTTCCCTGAATCTTTTATCATATTGGTGAGCTTCCCTCCCAGGTTCCTGTTAAAGTTCCTAAATATTTTTATTTCCAGTTTTACCTCAGTATGGGCTTTCTTTAGTGATTCCATTCCACTTTCATGTCTTGAACTGTTTTCTTCATTCCATTCCACTGTTTGAATTTCCATAGAGTTCTTTAACGGATTTATTCATATCCTCTTTAAGGACCTTGAACATATTCATAATAGCTATTTTGAAGTCCTTGTCTTGTGCTTAATTTTTATTGCATTTCTCAGGGCCTCCTGAAATAAGATTATTGGCCTCTAGTGGAACTATATTGTCCCAACTGCTATTGTGTTTTTGCAGTGACCTCTGGCCATCTGAGTTTGCAATGATTGTAAGTTAAGGTGTTGATATCTGGTATTCTCCTTGTTGGGTGTGTGTTCTGTTCCTTGATTTCTGTTGCCCTCTATGGATCTTAGGAGAGTGTTATGTGTTACATCTGGCACCCAATGTTGGTTTCAAGTTGTTAATTGTTACAGTGAAGAAAAAAAGCTAAACATAGGAAATTAGATTCAGGATTCTTGTTTGAAAAAAAGAAAAAGAAAAAAAGAAGAAATAGATAAGAGGTAGATTATTGAATCTTCTCTGAAAATATATAGAAATTATAGGAAAAAGGGTAGATTATTGAATCTATAGTGAAACAAAGAGATATAGAAATAATAGGATAAAATGATTGATTATTGAATCTATTTTTAAAAAGCAACTATTTGTTTTAGATATTTTACATTGGATTGGATTTTTGTATATCATATGCAAATTGTGTATATTGATACAAAGTTGAGATTATTTTTGTTGGAACATATACTATGCATATATTTCTACTCTTGTTCAAGATATTGTACCTATACAGTTAATTTGACAATGTAATACAAATTATTAGTCCTTGAAAGTTATTACTACCAACTAATTAAGATATAAAGAAATGAAAGTTAGTAGTTAGTCATTACAATCAAACTTGTCAGTCATGTTAGGTATGTTTTAAGGTCAAGCAGATGTATTTTAGATAGGTCATCTTCAAACACTTCAGAGATCTACAGAATATGGCATTTAAGATGTTTTAATGATATAGATTCTTTTTTTATGACTATGAGACATGTCTGTTCCAGAGAGCACTACTACTTCAGAGAAGATGATGGGCATTGAAGAAACTCCATATGGAGTTTGCTTTCTTTATGGCAAAAGTTAGTCACTGGGCAAGAAAGTGCCCTTACCTCAACTGCTGACAGTATACTGTCCAAAATAGACAAGCAGGGCACAAAAGAAAGGACTACTGAACCTTGCCAAGACAAAGTAGGATAGCCCTTCAGAAAATCCTGCTTCACAGAAAAGTCTGTCAGATATTCTAGACCTGTGGGATGAAGATGGATGCCCCAGTGTTGTAGAGGAACCTTGAGTGAGTGTCCAGACAGTCAAGGGTTTCTGTCATTTCTCACATTTTTTTGAAGTCGATTGTTTGCACTCCCTGCTTACTTAGGAAATATTTTCTTCTTGGATCTCTGATGGAGTTGAAGACCAGAAAGTTATGGTTAGTTTTCTTTGTTAACAAATTCAGAAAACAAGTTCACTAAAGAGGTGTAAAGTGTATAAGTTTCAGAGACAACAAAAGGTAGTTTTGAGCTGATAATACAAATTAGGATAGAAAGTGAATTAGGTGCACCATTTTGGACTCATGAAAATAGGATAAATAATGGAATATTTTCTTTGAATTTGTCAAATGTTTATGAACTAGACACTGTTAATGTAATTCTTGACTACATGTATTATATATACTTATTGTACATATTATATATAGTATATAGTTATAACCTTTGATTATTTTACACAAAAAGTGGGAAATGTGATGATATATTGTGTACCCTAATAAAATTTGCCAGAGGATCAGAGAACAGACAGTATGCATGCTAAGGTCAGAGGGCAACCTTGGGAATTGGTTTTCTTCTTCTACTGTGTGCCTTCTATGGATCAAACTCAATTCACGAGACTTGACATCAAGGGGCTTTGCCTGCTGAGCCATCTTGCTTACCCCCTGTGGTCAACCTATCATAAAATTAAAAGCTATAAGTCCAGGTTTAATAGGAGATTAATCATGATTAATAAGCAATCATTTATAGCATAGTGACCCACCTTTTAACATGGGTTACACTTGGATGCAAATCTCAATTCTTTGTTTTCTTCCCATTTGAACTTGGTGAAGCTATTTTCTAAAATGGGAGTAATGATCAATATGCGGAATTTAGATTTTGCTCTTGTTATTGAGCAGTGTGTATGCATGTGTGTCTCTGTGAGAATTCATTATATAATTCTTTTCAGGTAGTTAGCAACATGTCTGACTGGAAGTAACAGTTCAGTGGCTGCTCTCTCCAAACACCATTAGCCCTTTGCTTGATTCATTATAGCCCATTTTGCACCTGTTATGCAGACTTCCTATTGGTATGTTTGAAAGTCTGGGACACAGAAGAACTGGGGTAGTCCTTCAAATTATGCATTTTATTAATTAAATATTAGTTAATGTACTTACTGGATCATAAATTCCAGCTTCCTCTAAAATTCCTCCAAAATCCCTTGCAATATTTTAGAGAATAGTTTTAATTCTAACCAACTGCAGAATTCTTCAGGTCGAATTACAAGTTCAGTTATTTCATGTGGACTCCTTTGCATTTTTCTGTAAGATTTTTGGAAATGAAGTCTATGCTGTTTACTTCAACAACACCTTTTAAATTTACTTCTCAGTGAGAGATTTTCAACCATTTCTGTACAATTAGATACAATATCACAGTTGCACCACAGTCTTACAATTGGCAAATATCATACAAGACATCCACAAGTGTGGTATAGTTCCATCAGTAGAATGTGAATGTGTGGAATGTTTTGACTCAAATGATTTGGGAAGCTTTTGCTATGTTGAAAAGCTCCTGCACTTCGATACACTAAGTGTCACACAAGGCTGTAGGTGCAATTGTGAGTTCTTTGAGCATCTGTGTTTTTAACTTCACTCCAAAAAAGTTAAGTTACATTGGTGAACACTTAAACTCATTTATTATAAATTCTGTGATAAATGCAAAGTCTATGTCTTTTCTTTTATCTATTTATATGCATGCATATCAAATTGTAACTAAAATCATAATATAAGCTTCATAGCAGCAGATTAATGTCTTCTGACCTTGGGAAAAACAGAAAGGTCGTTCATTAGGTAATGTTGCCACAACTGATCTGTCAGGATCTGAGTCCTAGTCAGGACACAGACATTACATAAGGTCTAAGAAAGGAAATTATGAGGAAGAGAGTGAGAAGGAGACACATTGAGAGGGAGGAAAAGACAAAACAGCAGGATGATTCTACTCTAAATAAGTCCCCCGAAGCCAGGGGCAAGCAGCTCGCATTTAGTCCAGGGAAAAGAGATCATTTTCTGTAACAAAACAAACATATTTTCTTCTTTTGCGTTAACATTTTTGATTACAGCTTCATTAAGCAGCATGCAGAGCCCTACGAAGGCTGAAATAGTTTTTTGTTTGGTTTTTGTTTTGTTTTGTTTAAATTGAGAGGACATTCAGTCTTAGTGACTCTGGGACTAAAGCCCAGCAGTTGGTTGTCACTTGTCCTGGTGCTATTTTGTTTCAGTCCTTTCAGGACATTTGTTTGCTGTTTCTTTAGTCTTCTGCCAGTGTGACCACTCTGGTCCCTTAAATTGCCATGCCTCACATCCAATGCTCTGGAGGGAGTTTACTGGCATGTTTAGCAAGAGTCCCTCATCTTAGGTCTAGGTATCAATATCCTCTCTTGGATTCTTAGATAGTTTTTTGGATTCTGGGTACATAGCACATATTTTGACAGGATAAACATAATTTTAAAACTAGGGCAGAAGTAGCTAATATTTTTGAGAAAACTTAGATGAAACAAATTACATTCCATCACACATAATTCTAGTAAATTGAAAAAGTAATTACCAGTTTGGTGAAGGAAATGTAATATGTTGGTTTGGTTTCCAATCAAGCAGTTAAAAAAAATTCCAGTTAATAAATGAAATTGTGAAATTAAAACAAAAAAAAAAAAATGCAGTGAAGTTCACAAGGACCTGGGAATGTTAATAGGCAGTAACATTCAAATTTGTAATCAGTAGGAGGGTGAAAAATCAAAGGACCATTCAGTCATTATTAAAGAAATAGTTTGTGAATACATTATAGACTAATCTCATTTTCATTTCTGATTGGTAGGTTAAGGGAAGTTATACGTAATAAATATGAATGTGAGCTATGCATCTAACATAGGAATTTACAAGCTTTTGAAAGATTGTCCTCTTCTGAGTGTACAAGCAGGGTAGAAAAGAACTCACACAAAGCTTTGAAGGGAGAGGGAGTGTATATGGTGTCTGTTAGTTGAACAGACTGATTCTAGCAACAGATAGGATGGTTGCAGCCTGACAGCACTTATAGGCCTGTCATGATATCTTTGGGGATAAGATGCAGAAACATACTGAGTGCCACTAAAGGACAGTGAATTGAGGGACAGGTAATTGCTGATTAGAGGATCATTGTCCACAAGGATAAGATCTTGAACAATGTGTTTTGGAGCTCCATTCCTTTAAAACTGTACCGTTCAGCAGTTTCATCAACTGCCTTTGAACATATAGAAATCTCAATCATTTTATTTGGTAATAATACAACTCTAGATTTGTTGTCAATACATTGGAATCAAAACCTTGATTCTAAAGACTTGTGAAGAATTACTTGATGCAAATAGAAAGAATTTAATTGGATAATGCAAACATAGTAATACTAAAGAGCAATACACACACACACACACACACACACACACACACACACACACACATCTCAAACCAAGCAAAAATCACAAACTCACAATGAAACAGAACTCAACAGTTTTGATCACTTTGCATAAAAATGATTTTGAGACTGTAGGTAATTCCAAGATTGACACAAATAAACAAGATTCATGACTGCCACAAATGAAATTAAAATGCACTGATAAATACATAGTATGGTGTTCCAAGCCAGACTATACTGTGATAACAAATTATGACTTTGGGGTTCTTCCAGGAAATGTACTATACAGTACAAATAGGGGGAAAAAAGTAAAATCACTCCTTCAGCTTTGTGTGAGGTTAAATGAATAATTATTTAAGGGAACAGCAGATATTATAAAAAATGTCTCACAATGATGAACGACAGGTGCATGTAAAATTGGTATTGAAGTACCTGCTAATGGTTAGGTATGGAGAGGGTGTCAAGTATCAAAGGTAAAGCCTGAGGGATTAGTGGAGAGGGTACAGCTGAGGGCTCACAGGGAGCTCAAGCACAAGAGGATGCCAGGAGGAAGCATTGTGCATTTGAAAGCCTCTAAAATGACAACTTTCTGGGAAAGTGGCTTTTAGTCACAGATGTTATCAGTTGAGACTAGACTGCCCAGAGGGAACAACGTAATGAAAATGACAATAGGTGAATCCCTGCAGGGAAACCAGGAATTATCAATAACATATCTTAAATGTCAGAAATGATTTTCCTGACAGTGTCTAACTGTGGTGGATTGCATATTATTCTCAATTATCAGAAAAATCATCTCTGACATTTAAGGTACATCTCTCGTGAAAGGCAATTTGGACCTATGTCAGTTGACAGAGATATATAATCTGTGGGGAGGTGGGGGAAAGCCTATGATTTGCAGTGTTTCGTTTTGAGAAAAATTGTGCTTTTTTTTTTTTTTTTTTTTTTTTTTTTTTAGGCTTGGCTGTGTGACTAGCTTCAGTCAACGGAATACAAATGGATGTGATATATAAGACTCTGCAGAGATGTGTCAGGCTGCAGGGAGGTCCTGCCCCTATATACTTCTTCTGCCATAGGATAGCAGAGCTGCCATCAGCACGCCTCCTCGATGACAAGGAAGATTGAACACAGACTAAGGGCAGGAATCTTACTGCAGGTGACCAGCTAAAGTACAATAGGAAGGAGAAGAAAATCTTCGTCACTGAAGGCCACTGAAAATGAGCGTTTCATGACTGATACCTTCTATGAAAAATATCTGACATTATTACACAAACCTGAGAAAGCAGCTGCCCCAGTGCACTGAATTGTGGCACTAGCCAAGGCCACATTAATGTTCTATAGGACTGGATGGTTCAGCTTAAATAAAAGGCTGGGGAGATTGGAACCATGTCAAGAGAAAAGCGTAAAGGCAATAGCACAATTGCCTACCTGAGTCTAAGAGGATTGGTTCAGCTGTCCCCAGAAAGCAATGCTAGAAGTAACACATCAGGTAGTCTCAATTTAAATAAGCCACCTATTAATTAGAATTATTTTAAGCAGCCTGGGATTGCTTGGAGGGATGATACTGTGTGGACATTGAGTGATCATTTCTCTCTGGCATGTTGGGGGACAAGTAACCCCAAGCATCAATGCATTGTAACAAAGGACTGGAGGAAACAGTACACAGTGCATGTCTGACCTTCTCCCCATGACTTTGTAAAGGCTTATGTGAAATGGGGGGTAAATGAGCTTGGTCTCCTCTTCCTGCCTTTTATTGTTTTTCTGTTACTAGAAAAATTAAACACCTTTTTTTTTTTTTTTCTTTGTATGAGAGATTAAGACACAGCAGCAAGTTAGTGAGGACCTTATAGGAAAATATCAAACAATTGCCCACTCTTTGTTCAACTTGACTTGCATTATTTGTCCTGGGGGCAGGGAGCAGATCATTCTAATCTCACTAACCTTTTCTTATTACCTAGTGGTGCGAACATTTCTCATTCCTGCTTCACAGTGACTTAATAATAAAGTGAAATAATGTATGTCAAAGTTTATATAAAAATGTAGAGGTGTTAAGAGGGCTCAGGTGAGAGGTAGTTGTCTAGGGCTACTGCCAAGATCTTTCTATGGGCCAAACAAAGGATTGTACACCCTGGAAAGAAGTTCAACTGAGAAAACGGAAGGAAGTGATAGTTTCAGAGCAAGGGGTTACTGACTGACTATGACAGTGAGAGATCTGGAAAGACTTGAATGGCGGCATCTGCCCGAGAGCGAAAGTAGAGGAGATCCAAAGGTCCCAGATAGAAAGTAACAGCTAGAGATTTGAGAGCAGGCTAAAGCAGCAGCCACCGGCTGAACCCCAGGGTGAAAGTATGCGTCCTGGACACAAAGTAGTAACAGTTACAGATCCTGATGAAGTCCGACAGAGTGAAAATAACACACAAACAGCCCCCATCAGGTTTGTTGGAGGAGCCCCAGAGGGTCTATGTCCCAATATTTGTAGGACTTCGCCTCTGGACTCCTCTTCCCTGATTGGTCCTGCCTGGCCTCTTCCCTTTGATGGGCTCTTTACCCTCCAGCTGGTCTTTTTGAAGCAGTTGCTGTCTCCTAGGGAAAAGATACAAGGGGCAAGAGCAAGGAGGAAGCCCTTCTTCAAGAGGCCAGTCCCTGTTTTCCACATCAGCCCAAGTTCTGCCGCTCCCCCTTCAGGGGTACAGAAATGTAGACAATTATATGCCCTTTTGTATGTACATACGGTGTGTGTGATGAGTGTAGGTGTGCACTATGTGCATGTGTGTATGTTGCCTGTTCACATGTGAGTGTGAGCATGCACATGACAAGGTGTGCTTGTGAAGGTCAGAGGGTAACACAGGATGTCAGTTATTGCTTCCCACCTTTTAAAGACAGGGTCTCTTGGTGCTCACTGCTGCATAAGCTAGGCTATTTGGACCACAAGCCTCTGCAAAGTCTACTGTCTGTCTCTTATTTCCACAGAGCAGCGCAGAGATTACAGATGTGCACTTGGTTGGCTTTATGTGGGTACTGTGGATATGATCTCAGGTAGTCATGTTCGTATAGCAAACACTTTACCCGCTGAGACTTATTTCTAGCCCATAGTTATCTTCTTAAACTGCACCTTGCTTCTCACCTCACTATGGATAATAATACTCTAGGATTATATCTTAATAATAATGCTAATCAAAGCAATGGCCACCCTATGTGTAAATACATACAGATTTTTTTCCAAAAAAAAAAAAAGAAAGAAAAAAGAAAAGAAAGAAATCCGTATCAACATCTGTCAAATTGTAATATGTAGGTAGCAGTCATTTCTTCCTACCTGTGAGATTCCCTTTGGGAAAAGGCAGTTACTTAGTCACTGAAACAAGGCAATTAGGAACTGTTTAAAGTTCTGTTAGTTGACTCTAAAGCATATTGATGACAAAAAGATTTAATGCATATTTGTCACTCATTCAAGTCTTCTCAGGATCCTCATTCACATAATGATTTGTGAATAAAAGTTGAAGGCAACAGTGGGTTGATTAATAACGCAAAATTTGATGACAATGTGAAGGCAAATAAATAACTCTGCAAAGAAAGTTGGAAAAATTCAAGGTTTTCATAGGAATTGAAGTTGATACCAAACACAGGTTTTTAAATGTAATTCAAAGACACACATATGGAGAGACATGATGCTGGATGTAAGATAATATTTGTGCTGCTCATGTTCACTTTTTGCTGCATGACCAATTGCTAGCATGTGTCCTCTCATGGTGTTTTAAATTTGTTTAAAATGCATTAACAAAACGTCTTAAACCCATAATGTAGAAAATACCACCTGTTTTACTTCTTACAATCTACAGGATTGGGACTCTAGGATCAAGGCAGCTGCAGAGATTTGTCTGGTAAAGGTCTGCTATCTGCTAGCAGACTAGAACTGCTTGCTGGCCCTAATATTGTTGAAGGGATAAGAACTCACCAGTCTGATTTTACAAAGGTACTAATTCATTAGCAGAGACTCTACATTTATGATACAGTCATCTCTCAATGGCCTTACATTTTAATACTTTCCCCGAGTGGTGTCAATTTCAACACAGGGACTTCAGGTGGACCCAGACATTCACACTAGAGTGGACAGTAACACTATTATACTCCACAATGTGTTTGTATGATGTGTTCTAGTCCACCTTCTGCTTCGGTGAGACAATATCTGAGGTAATCAAATCTGAAGAAGAAAAACTTACTGGCTCATAATTGCAAAGGTTTAAGACCTAGAACCTATGGAGAGGCAGGATATTATAGTGCAGAACACTTGGTGGGTAGAACAGAGCTGCTTGTATCATGATTGCCAATAGGAGAACAAGATAGGGTTCCAACATCTCATTCTAGGGTACACTCTCAGTGACCAAACTTCTTTTAAGTAGGTCCTGTCTCCTAAAAGCTTCGCTGTCTCCCAATAGTGCCATAAGATGGTAAACAAGCTTTAAGAAGTGGCTTTGGGGGGCATTTAAAAATCCAAAATCAAACACCATTTTCAGCTTTTCCCAAACTTCATTCTGTTTCTATGTCTCCTAATAATTAACTTATAAATTATCTATGTCCCTCCTTTCATACTTTAATTTCAAGAGATCATTTAAATGACCCACTAATATATAACTGATAGGCAGGGGTTATGACATTGTGAGATAAAATGTATATAAAATTATAAAAATCCAAGTAGTATGGTGAAGTAACTTGGCCTACTAGTGATGGTGAAGAGAACTTATCTGAGACCAGGCACACCCTTTAAATATATCAACAAAACTATAATACTAACCTGATACTTCCATACTATAATATGTACTAGATACTTGACTATAACAAGACTAGAGAAAGCTAGATTATCCCTTTCAGTATATAAAGATTAAGCACTACAATTATAAAAGGCTCTTTGATTTGTTTTCTTATTTTATTTCAGCATACTGCATGGGAGATAAACTTGCTGTTATTGTTATTTTTCTGTAACTTACACAGTTCTTTCTGATGGTGTCTATGTGCCATCTATTTTCTTGCACTTACAAAGCAGCAGTTAATTTTTTGGTGGGGGATGGAAGATATACTTTGTATTTGAAATATACCCCCTTTTTAAAAAGGCAGTTTAGTTTGGGAGGAATATCAAGAAAGATTTTTAAGATACTCATTATATTCACCTCTAAGTATGTCTGAAAATCCCAAAGATTTATTCTTGTTGTCATAGCAGAATATATAAGTTTAAAAATGATTTTTTTCTTTGCTATTTTCTGTATATTGTCAAAATGGATGTGTGGTAGTGTAATAAATGTAACCAATTTCTTGAAGCTAATAACTAATCTTGAGTGAATCTGAACCGATGCTATAGTCCATTAAGTTTTGAACTATAGTTATAATTTTCTTTAAGAGACTCAGATACAGGCTATATTTTTTCATTATCATAACCCTGCAGAGGAGACTAAAAGTGGAAAAAAATTGAGGTTTACATAGTTCACACAAAGGCTCCCGTGAAAACCAAGAAGTAGTGGATTAGAAAATCTAAACCCACTTTATGGTTCTGATCTCCTCCTTAACTATTAAATATGAGAGACTCTCCGGCATAAGGCATTTATGGAAATAAGTCATGAGGAAACAGTGCCTGACAACAGTCTAAGAAACCAAAAATAAATGGTCTTTAACGTCATTGTACATGCACGTGTTGCTACCACTAGCAAGATTATGTGAGACAGAACAGAAGGTAACCCAACTCAAGGAAAATATTTTGATTTAATACTAAGCACAAAAAAAGCACATTCCTAGTGTTAGTAACACCTTAAGCCTTACTATTTAAAAATTGTTTGGGTTGTCGCCACATTTCAAAGTGAAAGCCAATATAAATCATGTGCCCTTTCTTTGCTATGCACAGCTTATAGAAATATGTTTGTTTTGCATCTCTGTATTTGCATACATTCCACTCTCCTTGTTTCTTTGATAAAAGTTTTATGGGCAATAAATTATAAATCATGCTTATGTATAATTTATCCCTTTAAATACATATTTTATTTTTTGGCTTTTTAAATGAAAACCATCTTTAGCTTTGTATTTTTAAAAGATTCAAATTCAATGCTTTAAGAAATTCATGAATAAAGCATGCTTCCACCTTAATTTGCATTTTTATAGTGTCTGCTGTAGAACAGTATAGATTTTGCTTTCTGAGTGTACTCTTTCAAGCAGACACGATTCCCTTAAGAATAAGCCTTGAGAAAATTCACTTGCCCTTCATAAAACATACATTTCATTATCTTCCTATGAATTGGACACTTCCCTAACATGGTTGTGCATTTGTGTCTACTCTCCAAATATTGTAATATCCTTTAGTTCACAGACACATGATACACACAAAAAATGGCCATTTTACTGTATTGAATTGAATGGAGAGTGGCCTGACATGAATCCCAAATTCATTCCACCTCAAGGAAGATTATCTTCGAATTATACAATCTTTTAAGTAACAAAATCAAATAGGAGATTGGTTTTCCTTTGGTATAATCACACTGTAGTTCTGGTTTAAAATATTAATATTATGCTTTAAAAAGCTATTAGCTTAAGATATATTTATAATTTTGGAAGAAGATTTATTCATAAACCAGAAGGAAACATGATTCTCAAAATCTTAGGATATATGTACATAGACAACAGCTTATCTACAGTGTCTCATCTAGACTCATTTAGTAGCCTACAGCAGAGAAAACATCCATTTCCCCCTTTCTTTTCTCATAGCCTATTTGTTAGGAAGAACTGGCTTCTATATTAACTGGGTGGCAAAATTCTAATTTAGGAGAACTAAGGTGTGTCACCCCCAGACATATCTTCTATATGTTCCTCCCATTTTTGTGTATGTGCCATCCTGTCTTAGTGGCTGCCATCATTTGATAACCATTTCTTTCTTCCTTAGTTACACATTTCTTATATCTACCAAGGTGTGTCACTCAAAAAAAAAAGGCATGTTAAAATGCTAAGTTCTGCATCCAAGAATACAATTTATTTTAAACTAGAGTCTGTTAAGAGAAAATAAAGTGAAAGTGAGGACCTTAATCTAATGTGCAGTATGACTGGCATTCTTACATCTAGCAGGAAGCTAGACACAGGAACACACACACACACACACACACACACACACACACACACACACACACACACACACACACACACGAGGAGTGAGGAGGAGAGAAGGAAGAAGAATGTGAAGACACAGAAAAAAGCTCAAGCATGAAGATAAAATATTGGACAAGAACATGGCTACCAAAATCAAAGGCAGAGACAGTGTTTTTCTTAACATGCAGAGAGGGAAGAGGGTCTAGCCAGTCCTTTGATCTTAGAACTATGGCTATAGATCTTTGATAATAACTTTGATTTATTATAGCAGACTGTTCGTGGGCATTTGGATGTCTATCCTGGGAAATTAATACAGATTTCCACACTTTTATTTCAAGGTGTGTCAAAGATGGGCAATTACATTTCTTACTCTTAAGTATCCTTTGATATTGTGTTGCACAATAAGAGCAGACAACTTGAAATTCCTAGTTATTCAGATATTTTTAAGAAAGTGTAAAAATAAGTGATGAGGAAAGATTGGGATTGGGCAAAAGGACATATGGAACATGATAGAGGGAAAACACTGTCATTTAGTTTCTCTCTTGAGTTCCTGTATCTCAACTCTGTAAGGTCACCTCTCAATGTATTCAAATGTAGAATGACTGACTCATTTTGAAACCTTTAGATTAGCTGTAGTGGCTTTGCTTATGTTCCCGTATCCAAATAAGATCATATTACATCGTAGGTAGGATTTGGATGTGAAACTATCTTTATGGTAATGACTAAAAGATTAAAAAATAATAATGTTATGAGATCTGTTTGGGCTCTGCACATGTATGGAACTGCTTCAGGGTCTCAAGAAGTCTCTGTGTAGAGTGGATTGCTATTTGTCTGTTACTGTGCATGCAGTCAGCTGTGTGGTTGGGAAGCTTTAAAGAAGACATCTGGTGCAGACATTGATTTTTCAGTGGTAGAAACTAAAGGTTCAAGGGGTTTTGCTCAGTCACTTCACCAGGAGAGGACCTGGACAAGCAAAAGGTTAGGAAGGAAAGAAAGTTGGATTGTCAGCATCTGAAGAGACTGCAGCCCAGAGAGAGGTTTCTGGGGATTCCCTCAAAGGACTGGTGAGCGCTTGCAGGGGGGAAATAGTGATATGTAGGAATGGCATGCTGAGTCCATTTTTTTATCCGCATCCAGGTGAGGCTAGGTGACATTTAGTTTATAGCTATAATTAAAATAAAATATGAAATATTTCATTGGGATATAAAATAAAGGAACTTTCAATTAATCCTTGTAAAGTGTGAAGGATGAGATGAATGGTTGAAGTTCACTGACTTTCTACCTAATTTTAGCCTTAAATGGACTATTTTTCTGCACCAGTATTATGTAAGTGGCATTTTGGCATACACCTGAGATTTCTGCACTGAGGAAATGAAGGTAGGAGGATCAGAAGTTCAAGGTCACCCTCTTTGACACAATAGATTTGAGGACAGTCTGGCCTACAAACTCAATCTCTGTCTCCTCTGTCTCTCTCTCATTGATGTCTACTAGTGAGAGTAATTTGTAACAGCAGTATTAAAAGGCATAATCAAAATTTCTTTAGGTAGAATAACTGATTTGATTTGACTAGAAGCCAAGTATGTTGCGCTAAATAACCTAGAATGAAAATACAAAACATCACCTGAAGTACCATGCTATATATTATCAGCGATTTCTCTTTTGAGTAAGTGATTTTTTTTTTATAGTTCCCAGTGCAGTCATTCCCAATGGGACCTGTACTATGAGCAAAAGACTCAAAGTAGTATGGTCTAAAGAAGATAAATCCACCAAGAATAATACCGTTCAACCAGAATTCCAGTGTCCTGGTGTATTAGTCACATAACCTTGATTACATTACTTAATCTCCATGATGAATTAAAAGGTCATCCTAGATCTAAGACACCATGTTTCTACATAGAAAATGTTTGTGAAGGTCTATGTTTTTCAGCCATTTATTTAGACAAAAGATCTCTATGCAGCTTAGTTATAGGAAGTTCTTTATATGAAATTCTCAGCTGACAGTTTGGGCAATGTTCCTGAAATCTGCAAGAGATGCTTTCACATGAAATCGGAAATGGAACTCATGTGAAATTAGTTGATGTTACCTGGGGCAAACCACACCAGCCAGTATCGCAAAAAGAGAATAATGGAGCTGAGGTTATTAGACAGAAGAAATTAATTTTATAGATTTTTGTGTTAACCCTGAATTTATTATCTATGGAGACAAGTATTATGCTTATAAAGAAACTATTATTTTTTATCTTTTCATTATTTCTTAAAAGTTATTTTCAGAATGTCCATGGTGTGAAGAGTAAATAACTCATGCCCACTTCCTTTCCTTCTCTTCCTATCTTATCCCTGCCTTCTGTGACCTCCTCCTTCTCTCCTTTTCTCATCCCTTCGTTACAAAACAAATCCTTACCTCATCTTCATTCCCTAAGAAGCAAGTAATTTCTCAATTTTGAAGGTAATTTGGCTGAGCACTTCCCAACATTAGGAGTGGGGGTTTCTTACTACTTTATTGCATTAATTTTGGTTTGGAATCCATTGTGTGTTAAGAAGAAATGAAAGCAGAATGCAGTGAAAGGTGTTTCTTCAAGAGAAACATTTTACAAATATAAGGTGAAGATTACTCTCCTATGATCAGATGAAGTTGATGAGTAAACTAAAAAACATCCTTACCACTATTTAGGAATATACCAATTCTTTTCACTAAATATAATTTTATATAAACAGTAATCTTTCAGGTTGCTGTCTCAGTCATGGAATGGTTATCTGGTCCATTCTAATACCTGAGTATTATGTTATAAAAACATGAAAACACTTTGGAATTACCATGAAAACTAAAATAAGAAACACTAAAAGTAATTAACAAAGGGGAAATTGGAAGGGATTCATTTTGCAAACATACTTGGCATGATATCAATCAAAGCTACTCAAATGTTTAAATGCATCAACTAAACTCATATAATTCAGATTTGCAGAAGAAATGAGCTCGAAATGAATGCTATTTTTACATAACTTGACGAAAAGACTAAAGAATACACTGAATAATTTTGCCTCTGAAAACTTCATCTTGAGTAATTAGTGTTCTTCAAATTACAGGTAGAAACTAACAGCAATTTTACAAAAATAGTTTCTCAGATTTTCCAAAAACAGCATATTGCTGCAGAGTAGAAACTTTTGTTGAAATTTTCCCTTCATTATTTACAACTCTTATACACTATGTCTCTTGGGGTTCTATTTTTTCATACAAGGAGCTTGGAAGTTACCACCCCATCTAAATGAGTAAAATATGATCAAAGTAGAAATTTAACAACTCTTAAGTGCATCTGATTATTGAAGTCATAAAACAAAACATCACCAATAGACTCAGAGGAAAACTAACCAACCAAACAAACAAACAAATAAGCAACCAAAAACATCAAGAAGAAAATTAAACAGACTGAAAATTCCAGACTGGAAGCTCCTAAGCAGAGAGCTTTATAGGAACCAGTACAGAACAGGAAACTTAAAATGTAGTCAATGTATTACTGGTGGATAGGTGATCATTTTGAAACATATACAAAACATTTTATTTCTCTTGATGAAGCCTTTGGTGAAGAAAAACTGTTTCATTTTACCCCCAACCTATACGGGGATTTTATTGGAACCTAATTATTTTGAGCAAAGAGAAATATCCAATTCACGTCCCCTGTAGTCAATCTGTATGGGGAAAACACTTGGGCACACTTGTTAAGTCATCATGACTTTCCTACTGTTATGGCACATGCTCTCTGAAAGGCTGAGAACTGACATAAGGCAGGAAGTTTTCCTTTCACTGCATTGCTGTATGCTATTTACACAGCACAGTTTACACACCATACCAACTTTAGTGTTTTATAAACTCTCGCATGCTTCCTGAAAGGCAGAAATCCAGGTTGAAGAGAAAAGATAAGCACATAAGCCAGACAAAAACGTGGCAGGCCTGCTGGAATTAATCAGCCTTGAGGTTTTAAAATGACAATGGTTAGACCAGGCATGGTGGCTCACTCCTGTAATTCCAGAATTTGGCTTAAAGTAAGTCTGAGATATAAAGTGAGTTCCTGGCCAGCGAAGGTTGCAGAGTGAGACCCTATTAGTAAATACCAACTAGTAATAACAAATAAAGAAGTAAAGTAGTAGATATTAAATTACTACACTAAATGTGTTGAAGTATAACAGAAAAGTCAGATAGATTTCATAAGCAGATGGACTATAGAAGCAGAAAGACAGAAAATTTAAGAAACAGTAAAAAGTATGGAAAATAACCAAAACTTTTGTAACAGACATGCAGAATTACTTTAACAAACTCTTAGACAATTAGGTACAGTTGATGAAGAATTATGGATGAGGACATGCCACAAACCTACAAATTCAGAGGCACATCTTATAAAGCTGTGAAGGCACAGAGCCAAGGTTTCCATCAAGAGGCATCTGATTTCAGTACAACTGCAAAATCACTGTCTTTATGATAAACAGCACCTAATGAGATTATCAGTATGATAGCAGACTAGCATCATTGATGGAGAAAATGCTTCAAATTCATTCTCAAGGAAGGAAGTTTAAGAAATACATTCAGCTTGATGTGAACTTTTTTGTATACACATATTCTATAGATGTTGAAAAAAGATGAGCCTTACATACCTAATGATATTTATTATTATTCCTAGTTGATTTTGACGCAGGTGGTTGTTAGCAGTTGTCTGTATTTATGAGTATTTCAGCATTGCATACATATTGTTTCTTTAGAGGGTGGTGGTTATATATTACTCTAGGCTAGGTAAGTTTGAAAGAAAGGAGATTCACTCCAGTTTGGTTCTGCGTTTTGTGATGGCTTTCTTGCTAACAGGACCCATCTCAGGATTGAGCATTACTTCCTAAGAGACATGGAATGTATAGTAGATGAGTGTCTTTTGTATTTTATCCTTCTCTTTATAAAGCTATGGGGATTGGATCATGCGTTTTTCACACTAAAGATTTCAATCCTAAACCCTTTGAGAGATTCCACCACCAAACACTATAGTGTGATATACAATTCCTGGTATACAATAAAGGATTAAATTTCATGCTTGGTATGTACAATGGCACTATGTCCAGCCACAACCACGTGGACAAGGTGTAGTTTCTGATTACTAAAACTCATTCGGAAAACATCAATAACAAAAGAAAGTAGAAAAGAACCTGAGAAGTTTTAGCATAAACCGAAGATAAGTTAGCAAATCCAAAAGAAAAGTTGGGAAATGTGAGTTAAAGCTTTTAACATCTAGCTTAGCGGCACAACACTTGCTTGCCTAGCAGGGTGCTAAGTTCAGTCTCCAACTCTGGAAGTGAGAATCAAAGATTTAGCATTTTGTTAGTGATTAATGATGAAATAATTTACTTACTAGCCTGCTGACATTATTTTCTATGCTCTCTCATCTCAAACATCAGATCTGTTCTTATTCTCTTCCTTCTGTTTTAACTTCTGTGAGTCAGCATAATCACCTCATACATGGATGTTTAATAGTGCTTGAGAGGAGTTCCTTTTATGTAGGAGCAAATGCTGTAACATGCTCAGTGTCAGCACTGTCTCCTTTCCTTTAAAATCCCAGTGGTTCATGTGTCTCAAAACTATACATCATCCAGGTAGAAAACATAATGCATATGGCAAAACAGAGTTTTTATTTCACTTTTTCTGACTTCTCATTTTGGGAGAGAAAATGAACCTTTATTTTGTAACTCAGACAAAAGGCACATGACATCACTGACTGTCTGTGCCATAAATCAAAATGTGTAACTCCTGGAGGAGCAGAAAGTCATCCTGAGAAAGCATTGCTGTGCATGTCACTGGGCTTCTGTGGTGTCTTCCTCCACTGGCTAAGCAGTCCCAAGGTCCAGGCAACATTAGTCTATCTTTTCAGAAAAGTTCAAAAGGAAAAACAAATTTCCCCAAAAAAGGAAAATGGGGAACAGGTGTTGATATATAAAATGAAAACAAAAAAAAAAAAAAAGAAGAAAAAGTTGACACGGAAGAATGGATGCTTTTGCTTTTGCTCTCTCCAATGAGACAGAGTCAGAGCCAATGCTGATGGTACCTCTCAACATAAACTAAGAGAAATGAAGAAGAGGTGAATGCTCAACATCCATTTTTAAAACTAAACATTACTTAAGAATCAATAGTAAAAGCCCAGTTATGTATTCCACTGAAATGTGTTAAACGTCATCAGTGGCAGTGAAATTCAGTATAATCATGTGAGGAAGAGATTTGACCCAAACAAGTAAGAGTCAGATTCATGTTCATAAATGCTGATACATATATAATACCATTAACATACAATCAGATACTTATATACTCTCAATGCTGTTATTAATTGGAAAACCAAAACCAATTAAAGACATATGGATTTAGGTTTATTTGTTTAACAGGTAATATAATGTCATATCATCTTGATGTGAACATTAATAGGCCTATCCACTTAACAGATAATGCCAAGGATTGTACATAACCAATCAACGTATTAAACTCTTTCATAGTCATTGATAGACCCACTGAGAAAGAGGAGATATGAACACAGAAAATACTGTGGACAACATTGCTTGGGACCAAGCAACATATAAAAATCTATTAATACAATGGCAATTTTAAGTTCTAAGTAATATTCATATTCAAAGAAAAATATAACAAATAATTGAATATAATCATGCTAAATAAATGAATTGATACAATTTTAATTTGAAATTTTCTGCTCTGAAAATGTCTATAAGATTTCTTAGTTTTTTTTCAAGAGGGAAACATAAAAAGGAATGCTGCAGTTTTAGATTGTGTGCAAACAAGCATTCAGGTTAATCTCCAGAAAGTAGCTGATGAATGCTTTAAATTGGTAGTTTGGGTGGTAATCCACATTAAGTAAATTTGCATTGAAGACATTAGATTTATATGAAATCTGCTTTTGGTGTGGCACACACAGAGACACAAAGTGTAAGAAGAAAACATAATATAGCTGATGGTCTCCAATGTTTCCAAGATCTGTCAACATGTAACATAAATATGAATTGGAAATGTTTGGTACATTGTCACACATAGTGGAAGAGGTATTTAGGGAAAAGCATGGGAAGGCAGGAAAAATGGTCCATATCAATGTTGTCTCAATCTCCCTACAGGGTCATTGGTGCTCTAAGGAGTAATAGTTTAGCGCACTTGAAATCTATTAAGATATACTTTGAAATATAGACGAAGAAAGAAGAGTAAAGCTGGGAGGTACATTTTAGAGGGAAAAATGTGTATGTGTGTGTGTGTGTGTGTGTGTGTACATGTACGATGTACACACATGTATAGACTGTGCATGGTGAGAGAGACAGAGAGAGACAGAGACAGAGAGAGAGGAATAAGAGCAACACTGAGAGAGAACTGGCACATATGCACACTGGAAAGGAATGATTTGGGGGCTGTAGAAAATTACCATTTATCTCCATTCTCCTGTAACCCTCCAAAAATATTTTCATAGATACATCCTGACAGATTACAAACCTTCAACCTGCAAATTATGTAGAAATTATGTAGGGTGCACAGCTAGAGCCTATAAAGTTAGATGTGGCATGATAAACTTGAGAGGGCAGTGCTGGCACACATACCTTGGTGGTAACCATCAGCTTGCTAATTGGACAGAGATGCATTCAACAGGAGGGAAATGATGTCTGGAAATCTCGTTTTATGCAGAGCCAGTGAAATTATGGATGCTAGAGAAGCATCCATACCCATACTCAGCTTTACTACACCAGTATAATTGCCCTTATACCCACAGAGGAGTGTAGTCTTCACTCGTTAGCTCAGGCTAACTACTGACTAGCTCTTACACTTAAACTCAGCCCATTTCTGTTAATTTCTATGTTGCACATTTTCCATGGCTTTACCTGTGTGTCATTACATGCTGCTCCCTGGACGATGGGCTTGCATCTCCTGACTCAGCCTTCCTCTTCTCAGAATTCTCCTTGTCTGCTTATCCCTCCTATACTTCCTGTCTGTCTACTGGCCAATCAGCATCATATTTACCAACCGGTCAGAGCAACACATTCACAGTGTACAGAACATCCCACAGCAAAGAATCGACACCAGCCTTCTGATCCAATACTATGAATGTAAAACCAATAATGGTGAGAATCAAGTGAGAAGTATAGAATAGTAAGGGATAAATACAAGTGATGCCCTTTTCCTCTTTTTCTTTCTTAACTTCCTTGCCTTTCAAAAACTTGGCTGCTAAACTACAAAAGGATACTTAACAGATCTGGTGCAGTATACCAGACACCAAAAACTTCACTGACTTCTCATTTCGTAAATTTCCTTCCAATGTAAATTGCTATTCAAGAGTCTTCCAGTCATTTAAACATGAGTAAGTTAGAAAAGTTATTGCTATGGATCTCAAACTGTACTCTAGAATAATAATTTTCAAATTATTTTCTCTGGGGCTGTGTGCTTCAGAGATTCTGCATATTTCTAATCCAATTTTCATTTTTATGTATATTTCTGCTGGAAATCCTAATAAAATCAACATTGCTTTCAAAACTGCTTGCTAGTTTTTAACAGCTAGAAACTACAGATCCATTGTTTTCTCTGCACTGAAAATTCTCTCTTGCAATTCTTACTTTATTAAAATACCTGCAGATTATTAAATATGCACTAAAATGAGTTATCAATTTTCTGTTGGTATCTGACTTCTTAGAATTAGTGAAGTAGGAAAAAAAAAAACAAAAAAAAATACACTAGATTTTGAGGTGTTTACATTACTGTATTTTCTACGACCTCACCTTGCAAAATCCATGTTCACTGAAATCACCTTACTGATAATGAACATGTGCTATAAATGTGAATTTCTCCAAAAACCTGATATAAATACAATATTATTCTTATTTTGTCCCTTTGGGGATTTTCCTGGGCACATACTCTTTGCACATAGTACTCCATCTCATGAAGATGTTTTCCCACAACCTCTCCTGCCGTCTCTTTTCTTTCTTCCCCCACTTCCTTTAGAACTCTTTATTTATCCAGGAAGTTCTGCTTCTATTCTAATGTCATACATAGACAGAATTTTATGCATCTTAATGAGATATAGGATCCATAAGTGGGAAAACACACAATATTTGTTTTTTGTCTTAATCTGTCAAATATAACTATTCCCACTTGCATGCATTTTCATGCAAAAACCACATTTATTCTTTAAGGATGCATAAAATTTCATTGTGTACATGTACCTCATTTTATTTATCCCTCCCTCTGTGTACAGACACTTACAGTGATTTCACAGTAGATACTGTGAACAGTATGGCAGTAAACAATCAATTGCAATTATCTTGGTGATATGTAAACCCAGATCTTTATGTAAATACTTAGGATTTATGGGATAGTTAGTCATATGTTAAGTCTGGTTTTCATTTCACAAAAAAACTTTTTTATATTGTTTTAGATAGTGGCTAGAATAATTACCATTCCTACCAATAGTGTTTCACTGTTTTATTTCTTCTACATTGTTAAATGATTTAGTTTTGGGGAATTGCGTATGAGTGCTGGATTTACATTATTTCCATATCCACCTCCAATTTCCCCTGTGTCTTTCCCACTTCTCTCTCCCTCCTTCTCTTCTCTTTCTCTCACACAAATACACTCTGCCAAATCCAGTTAACAAATTTAATGTATACATGCTTAGGCTTGACTGCTAGGGAATGAAGAACTTATCACAGGTATTGTCCTTAGAGAATATTAGTCTTCTCTCTTTCATCAGCCTTTGATTGCCTTTGGTTTTTCCTCTAGAAGTCTTTGTGAGAGTTCCCTTATGGATGTAAGAATGTTGCTTGTTGTTGTCATTGTGCAGGTATTGTTTAGGTAACCATAGTGTTAAAATTTAATGTATGCAGCTTCCCTGTCATACACCCAAGACACTACCTTGCAGAAGACTTGCTAGCTCTGCTCTATCTTCTTCAGTGTTTCCTGAACCTTAGCTGTAGAATTGTATTGAACATTTATTAGCTGAAGATAGGCACCCCCAACCATTTGTTCATTTATTTTTAACCAGTGGTTGTTTTTTGTGATGGTCTCTATTTGGTATGAAAAGAAGCCTTTTTGATGATGGATAAGAGGTATACTTTTAAGGGGATATAAAGACAAGGATTCAGAATGCAGTCCAGAATTACACTGTCTTAAGAAAGAATCAGTAGTAAGTTTTCCTCTAGGATCTGTGACCTTATCAGACATGGGTAGATGGCTAGGTTTACAGCACCATCTGTGAATTCTCTCTTATTGAGTGAAACTTAATTCCAGCTACATGAGTATTCATTATCCCCCCCTCCCAATATAAGTGGCATTTTTGCACCTTTGTGTGTATCTTGTCATGCTGTTCATTGTTGTAGTTCATAGGCTTCACATCAGTGTAGGACTACCAATTGCTTTTTTTCCTTTGGCAATTTGCATAACACCTAAAACTATTTGGACCATTCATGTCACCCCAGCAAGGAAACAACTGACATCAAATTTGCTGGCGAGGATGTGGGGAGACTCCAGTTTACTCTTCCTGGGATTGCAAGCTACTACAGCCACTATGGAAATGAATGTGGAGAATTTTCAAAAAGCTTAAACTAGATTTACTATATGACCGAGATCTACTACTCCTTGACATATGCCCAAAAGACTTGAAAATTTTCACCACAGATTCTTGCTCAGTTATGTTCATTGTAACTCTATTCACAATAGCTAGGAAATGATAAAAATCCTAGATATGCTTTAACTGATGAATGGATGATGAAAATTTGTTAGATATACACAATGAAATTCTATTCAGTTCTAATGAATAACAGAATTCACAGGGAATTGGATGAACCTAAAAAATATTACCCTGAGGAAGGTAACCCAGAACCACAAAGATAAACACCATATGCTCTTGCTTTTTGTGGATCCTGGTGTATAATCTTTAGAAGTGACTATATAACCTTGGGTAAAACCACAGAAACCAAGAAAATAGGGCATGAGTCTTTGCAATTTTTGTTATTTTGTTGTTATTTGTTATCTTAAAGATGTGGGGGAGGTAGAATCTCAAAGCAGTCCTAATTCACAATTACCAAACTGCATCAGTGGCGACCCTTTCTTTGTATGTTTATTGGCTATTGCACATCATTTAAGAATAGTACATTTCATCAGCTCTTTCATAAATTCATTTATGTTACTCCTACATCAGATACATGATGGTAGAAAATAGTTTCTCTTTTTTTATTTTTTATTTTTTGAGACAGGGTTTCTATGGTACCTCTCCTGGATCTTGCTCTGTAGATCAGGCTGGCCTCAAACTCATAGAGATCCACCTGGCTCTGCCTCCCAAGTGCTGAGATTAAAGGCGTGAGCCACCACCACCTAGCCGAAAATAGTTTCTCTTAATTCTATAAGCTGTCTCTTCATTTAAATTATTTTTTTTTCCTTAGCTGGACACAGGTCTCTTAATTATATGAAATTCCTTGGTCAATTTGTGAGATTATTTCCTGAGCAAGTGTAATACTTTTCAGAAAGTCTTCTACTATGCCCACATCATGAAATGGTTTCCTAATATTTTTCTCTAACACTTGCAGAATTTCTGTTCTTTTACAAAAGTCTTTGATCCATTTGTAATTGATTTTTGTACAGGTTAGGAGATAGGAATCTTGTTTCGCTCTTCCATCATATATATATATATTTTTATATATATATATATATATCCAGTTTTCAAAACACCTTTTGTAGAAGATAATATCTTTTCTACAATGTATGTTTGTTTGTATAGCTGTATTCTCTTTGAAATCTTTTCTAAAATTTTAAAATTTATTATTGTCTCTGTCTCTGTTTCTCTGTGTGTGTGTGTGCACGCACATGTGCTCATTACATGGCTTTTTAATGGAAATCAGAAGAAAACTTCATGGAGTTGATTCTTCCTTCTATCTTTATGTGCATTCTGGGGATCAAATTTAGGTTGCCAGGTTCATACAGAGGAGCCTTTAACTGTTGAGCAATCTCCATGGCTGTCTACTTGAATTATTTCATATTGAATTCTTTATTTTTTTTTGTTTTAGTAAATATTATTATAAGTATTCTTTTTAATTCCTACTTCAGATTCCACTTCATTAAAAGACATTACAGCAGCCAGGTGTTGTTGCATGCCTTTAATCCCAGAATTCAGAAGGCAGAGTCAGAGGGATCTCTGAGTTTGAGACAGAGGGATCTCTGAGTTTGAAACCAGCTGGTCTAGCACAGAGAGTTTGATACATCCAAAGCTACACAGAGAAACACTATCTTGAAAAAACAAAGACAAATAAGCAAGACACTACATACCAAAGAGTTAGAAAACATATATATACTTAACACTGTATAGGCTGAACATGTTATATTTAGGAATATGTATGTTTGTGCATATACATATACTCATGCAATAAAAATTAGTGAAAAATAGATTTTCAGTTTGAAAGAGAGTGGGGAGGGGTATATGGCAAGTTTTAGAGGAAGCAAGGGAATCGTTTTAATTATATTATAATAAAGAAGATATTACTGTGGAATTTATGTTCTTCAAGTGTGTCATACTTTTTGGGCTTTTAATTTTCTTGAATTTATATGTTAGTATTTGTATTTTCTGAGTTATATTTTCACGGTTAATTATTGCTTTTATTTATTTTTGTATAGCCCTTGTTGTCTTTCTGTTGAAATATTTCCAGTGTTCAAATGGTTCTAGATTGTAGTAGTTAGAGGTTTTATAGTTGCTTGAGTGTGCTGGGGTATAATTCACTACCTAAATCCTCAGCCCACATGTTTAGAGGACTAGACATCTCCAACATAATATAATATTGAGATATTACCTTCAGAAACAACCCCAGCTACTGGCTACACCCACTATGCAAATATCATGATGATAAATTAAAAAGTCATGTATTAAATTTCAGGATGTTGGGTCAAAGAAACAAGGGAGTAATTACTTGTGCAGTAATTACTCAGATTTTGAACTGGAGGGAAACAGACTGAATAAAATAAAGGGAATGGTGTTTAACCTACTGAGAAAGGAATTGGGATCAATAAGGCATAGAAACAGAAGAAGCTGGGTAATGGAAAATTAGAGCTAGGAAGCAAAACATGTTGAGGATGAGGAAAAAAGAGAAACACGGGAATGTTTGGATAGGAATTGGAGGGAAAGAATATGGGTTGTTTATAGGAAGAAAAGTAAGGAACAGAGGAATAATAAAATCTAATTGAGCAATATAAAAATGAATGTAAGGCGGTTTAGATAAATTGCACAAGAGAGAATTTTTTTTAAAAAAAGACATAGTGAAATAAAGGAGATGGAACACAGCATCAGTTACCATATCTATCCTGATGGGAGACTTTTCGTTTCTCCATTCTCGATGTTGCTGTGGGAAAATGTATGATCAGAGAGGCACATTTTTCCACTTTAGTTAGAAATCCTTGGGTTGAAAGTGTTCATCTAGCTGTGGCGGTGTCTCGGTCTGCACCTGCCTTTTCATTCTCCACACAGTTACATATGAGGCTTCTCCTGTCGTGTTTAGGTGGATCTCACACCTGTGCTTGAGTTCCACAGTGAAATTCTCAATTGCTTCACTGCCGCTCACCCAGGCGGTCATGACAGAGGCTCACACATCACACTCCTCCCTCTTTCCACAGTCTGAAGAGGCCCTGTCCTGAGCATCCAGAATGTTTCCAGATCCTGGTTTCATCTCTATAGTCCAGTTGTTAGCTGTTGGGAGGAGGCACAGAATATTCCTGGAAGTGCTCAGTGACCTTAGCTCCCGCATGCATGGTGCACAGCTGTTCATGGAGTGCTGCATTGCAGCTGGACTCCAGGTTCTTGGCCATTTCTGCCTCATTCTTTGCAGAGATCTTATCTGATGGAG
The DNA here is from genome assembly GCF_903995425.1 of Onychomys torridus. Lineage (NCBI taxonomy): Eukaryota > Metazoa > Chordata > Mammalia > Rodentia > Cricetidae > Onychomys > Onychomys torridus. The sequence goes on along the minus strand of NC_050454.1, from coordinate 47,814,565 downwards.
TCCTTGTGTTTTCAACTATTCCTTCTTCCCCCCCTTCCCCGTGATATACTGGAGGGGTGTGGTTGTATGAGGGGGATGAACTTGCATGTGTGTGCACCTACTGATTAGGCTAGGCTGACTGGCCAACAAGCACTGGAGACCAACTATTCATCTTTGCTTCCCTAGCACTAGGTTTACAAGTGTGATCCTCCAAACCTGGGCATTCCTGCACTGTGAATTGAACTCAGGTCCTTTCACTTGTACTACAAGCACTTTGCCCACTGAGCTCTCTCTCCAGTTCCTAATAATAATTTTTAAGCAGGGATTGTTTTCATAAATTTTCTTATAGTAAAGTTTTAAAACAGATAACAGTACCCTTCAAGCGTTACATATATTTTTAGGAACATATTTGTATTCTAGGTCTTTCCATTGTAATGTAAGCATATTTGTGAAAAATCTCTTCTTGGTATATACAATAAGGTATTATCTAGAATAAACTTTAGTCTATTAGCCTAACTTTTATAGAGGAGCTGAGTGAGTAGAAGGAAAAATATATATTCACTGAGTATTTATTTAGCCTAGAGGACAGGCTGGGTAGCCCAACCATGGCTATCTTTATATTGAAGATGATGAGAACACAGTAGCATTCCACTACAAGAAGGGTGAGTGAATGCTTTAGATGCTGCAGGCCTAGGGGATTTCTGGATAGGGATGCTGCTGTGGAATAATCTCCTTGCACACTGTAAAGATTTGATTCGTTACTAGAATGGGTTTAATAAAATTCCAGGCAGGAAGTATAGGCAGCCTGACCAAACTAAGAATGGGAAGAGGAAGGGCAGAGTCAGGAGTCAGGAGTCACCAGCCAGATGCAGAGGAAGTAAGATGAGAATGCCACACTGAGAAAAGGTCCAAGCCACATGGCTAAACATAGATAAGAATTATGGGTTACTTTAAGCATACGAACTAGTTAGTAATAAGCCTGAGCTATCAGCCAAGCATTTATAATTAATATAAGCCTCTGGTTGGATATTTGGGACTGGGTAATCGAGACATGGAAATGTTTATTTACATTTCTCTGTGTTATCTATTTCTTACCATTTTAGAATGAACTCATTGGACTTTAGAACTTTTTTTCTGATTTTGAATGTTAACAACATTTATATGTGGCTGTAGTTATATAGGTTGAGACTAAACTAAAGATCTTAATGAAATTGAGACTGCTTACATGGTTTATTCTCATTCCCTCCAGTTCTTTAGGATGAAACTCATGTTCTCTTCACATGAAAGCTACTTACTTGGCTGCTGTTATTTTGTGACTTTTACTTTTTGGTTATTTGAATGACATTAATGGTGATAACCCTTTTCTCCCTAAATTTTCTTCACTGAGATATTATACTATCATTAACATCATCACTGAAGGAAGAAAGTGCCAGCCAACGAAATCCCACCCTGACCCTGAACTCAGAGACTGTGAAAGGAACAGTTTGATCCTGAAACCAGAACCAAAGAAACACATGTTAACCCTGGAACCAGAGCCAGTGAAAGAAACACATCCTGACCCTGACTGAAACTGGAGCCAAAAGGCTAAAATGGGCCAGTGAAAGAAATATACTTTGGCCCTGAAACCAGAGCCAAATCTGCCCCTGACTAACTGAACATGCAGCCATGCAATCCCTGACCAGGAAAACCAACCAATCCCTGAGCAGAAAATCAACCAATCCTAGAACCTGAAATCTAGCCAATCTGAGCTTGTCCAAGCTCAAGGGGATTGAAATCTGACCAATTCCCTCTCTGAAAATCTTCTTCCTGCAAAAACTCCACCCCTAAGAAGCCATGTATATGCCCCCATTGCCTGTTCAGTTGGCAGCTGTCTTCCTCAAACTTGGCAGAGGCAGCCACTCTCCTGGACTCCTCCTTCCCAAACAAATCCCTCGGAAGAACAGATTTGGATGAAGATCTTTCACCAGTGTGCAGCAGAATCTCTGCTGGGAAGCTCCCTTGGGAGAGCAGAGCAGAAGAAGCAACCAACACCTCCGCTGGGAACTCCCCTTAGGAGCTGAGCAGAAGTAACAACTTTTCCTGGAGCCAGAGCAGACCTTTCTGCGGAGGTTTCTCCCTTAGCAGAGTGAAGCAGAAGTAACATCTTGGGCTGGAGCTGAGTAGAAACTGATACCTCTGCTGAGAATCTCCCTTAGGGATGCCCAGCAGAGCTCAGCTGTACTAGCATACTCTCAGAGAAGAGCAGGATTGCCACATCCTGTGGGCAACCATCTCCCACTTGACCCCAGCTTCAGGTATAGCCTGACTCCCCAACAAGTCAGGACACCTTTTTCCTCACAGCAGGTATCCAGGATACTTTCCTTTACAGCTTCAGGTACAGCTTGCCTTCCTGACAAGTCAGGATATCTTTTCCTCTAGAGCTGTAACACTTGCAATCACCATGAGCAGCAGCAACATCTCCATGCCACTCATCAGTCCTACCTAACATATTAACAATGGGTGATACTATGAAAGAAAGCCTCAGTAAATCAAGTGGGTTAATTTTAGAATCCTACATCATCTTATATGTTTTCATGTTCGTAAGTATTTTACCATGTCATAAGCATAATTTATAAGGCCAAATTAAAGCATAAGGTACATTATTAAGACAAAGTTTATGATACACAGACTTGCCACTACTCTGTAAGTATGAATGTGTGTTTTGTTTTCCTTTTGAAAAGTGATTTTCTTTATGTATGAAGGGAAAATCCTATAAAATATTGCATTGTAACTTTTCCACATGAAGTATTGAAAACTATATATTCTTCTTTTTTGTTGTAACACAAAGATCTTACTTTTTCCTGACTGTGTGAAATAGTTCTTTAGGTATTTGTCAAATCATACTGTCCATTCAACAATTATAAAATTCCCTCCTGTGTAACAAATACATTATTTGTGTCTTTATTCTTATACTTATTACATTGAGTTAAGGAGATTAACCTTCTGCTGGAATTCTATTATTCTCTATATTAGGTCAGGAAAAAAAGATTAGTGTTGCAAAGAAAAATGACAAAGAAATAGTAACATTTGATAATTTTCTGTGTTTTAATTAAGCTGTTTTGAAGGTTAAAAAATAAATATATTAATAACATATCTTTGCTTATACTAAATTCTTCCTTGTCTTTTTGTCACATTGTTTAATTTATCTACTATTTAGGCCCCCCAATGATCAGGTCTCCTTTCCCAGATTTTCTTCAAATCATTCTTTCTTAAATTAATATTTGCTGATGTTTGCCCTGTTAATAGAAATGTCACAAATATTTTACTCACAAGTATCACCCACATCTCAAAGAACTACTGGTTTCTTTTGCTTCCTTAGATATACTTTGTGTTCTAGCTCTATACAACTCATTTTTATTACTCCTGTCATTTGTACATATTCACAGTGTAAATAGAATGATCAATCAGCACTACTGAGATTCTATGCTTAGAATCCTCAGGAAAACTCTGTGTCTAGCAGCTCACATACTAATTTTGTAAGTAATAATTTTTGAGTAACACAAAAATCTTAACACCCTATTTTCATCTTGCCTATCTGTCATTTCTTTATTGTAAAAATTGCTTGTGCATAACTCAAACCTATTTATAGACTTTTTAATGGAAAAAGAACCCAGGTCTGTGGAGACAGGAAGGATTCCATTCACTAGTATTGCTACTTCAGTGCACTTATCTACCATGAAAATGCAACAATAGCCAGGCAGTTGTGGCACATACCATTAACCCCAGCACTCAGAAGGCAGAGGCAGGTGAATTTCTGTGAATTCAAAGCCAGCCTAGTCTACAGGGTGAGTTCCAGGATAGCTAGGTTTACTCAAAGTAACCCTGTATTGACGTCCCTGCCAAGTAGCCATAACTCCTTAGTTGCAATAAACTAAAAGATAAATCAGATGGTATATTTCTGTCATTATATAATTCCTATACTGAGAAAACAGTTTTTATACTTTTATGTAGCATCAGCTTTTATATCTATAGCATCATTGTGATTATTGTCTTGCAAGCAATTTATATTGATAGGGACTTTTTCTAATGTAAACATTTATATCTACTTTTATTAGTTAAAAATATAGCTTTACTCTAGGAAACTTTTAATTTCAGAAGTATTTCCTCTGCATAATTAATAAAGAAAAAAAAGTTTACAAGAATGGCTTCCATCTGTTGCTTTAACTCTTACCACAAGCTACTTAGACTTTCTGTTTGTGGCATTGGAGAAAATGTTCTTTGGTATGAAAGGATAAATGTGCTTCCCTGAATGTATGGGCACAATTGCAGTAATTTTATTTTCAAACATTCTAGAATCTAGTTATGCTATTAAGTAAAGTTAATCTCAGAAGTATGTATTTTCCTCAGGATGCGACGGACATTCAATAGGCACGTGATAAATGAGAGGAAAAAGGACATAATGTTAGTGCTCATATTTGGCTCTGTGTCTGATAAAGTACAGGAGTTCCAAGGACTCATCAGGGGATTAAGTGAAGGGATGAGTTAAAGGAGGAAAGTCATTCACATCAGTGTTTGTGAACCCTAATGGTTAATCACTCACTGGGAGAACAGTTTTAAAGTGGCAAAATTATAAATTATTTCTACCTAATATAAAATTAAATACTTTACTAAAAGCATCTTTATAAGATTAAGAGCATATGATAAGTTTCTTCAAAATATTATTACTATCAATAACATCCATGATATGCTTTCTATTTTACAAATATGTAACCTTTCAATAATTAAAAAGAAAAAACTACCTTGATTTACTGATGAGATAACTTCACTAATCTCCTTGTCTCACTGCTCTGTTTTCCATCAAACACTTGTTTTTCCTCCCATATCCGACTGTCATGGTCTTCAGACACTTCTGCCTCTTTTCTGAGAGATCTGTTTTCTCTCTCCCCCTCATTGCTCTGTCAACATTTTTATTCACCTTGATTCAGTCTTTCATTGTACAACTGCACCGTAATTCTAACTAGCTTTTCTGTAACAATGAATTCCAAGTCATTTACTTTTGTGGTCAGAATATGAATAATCTACACATGAAATTTTAAGTATATCTAAGTATATCTTATGTTGTTATACCTTATACTGACTGTGAAACAGTAAATAGTGGAGTGTATTTTATCTATAGTGGCTTTTGGCCAGTATGTCCTCAACGTCAGATTTTCCCCCCAATTGATAGTCACCATAGGTTTACTATTCTTTTGTTTTTTTAATTGAACTCATAGATTCCCCATACAGCTCTGGTTAGTTAGTACTTGTCTTTTGTGTGAGAAATGGTGCTGCTCACATCATAAGAAGAGCACCAGGGAGTCAGAAGAGTAAAAGAAAGACAGTTTATCTTACAATTTGCAAGGCTGGGCTTCAGCCCAGAATGGCAGGTGTACCAATTGAGTGCAGAGAGTAGGTTTAAAACCCTAACTCAAGCTAGTCCCTGCTTTCCTTTGTTTGCTCTCTGCTGAGTAACCTGGGGATACATTGTTAAATGTATTTTAGAGTATAGCATGTGCATGACCTTGAAGCAAGCATAGCTATTGGTAATTTTCTACTACAAACCTCGAGGTTGTATGGGAAGGTACCCATCCAGCAGAGTTAAAGAGGGGATATCTAGATCAGCAAGTCTTAGCAGAGGTCTGGTATTTTCTATTCATTGGTAGCTGCTCCCAAGTAGGTTTGAAGAATTTTTGAAAATGAAATATTAGATTTTTTTGTGTGTGATTGGTATATTTCAATTAAAATAATGTTTTCCATATTCTTCCACATTGCCACAATTGACAGGTTTTTCTTATTAAAGACTAAAAGACAGCAATATTCAGTTTATACACATGCCAGACTTTATGTATCTTTGGATGGACTCTTGGACATATTTTAAATTAGCAATGGAAATTTTGATAAGGTATAATCTCTAAAAGTATTTGCATTAAGTTTTTCTATATTTCTCAAATTTTTTTATAGTTTTAAATTTTGTGGGCTAAATGTTATTAATAGTGCAAGTTGTGTTTCTGGCTTCATTTAGATAAATCAATGCAAAACATTCATTGAAAGAGGTTGTTACCAACTATGAATATATCCAACTTTGGGTGAATGATTAACATCAAGTTCCCTTTGACTTTTTGTAAACATGTACAGTCTTATTTATCTCCCTATATTCTATCATCTACCTTCTGCTTCCCTCCCCATCCCTATTTTTGTATAATTATCCCCACCCTCTTTTTTTCTTCAAGAGAATTAAATTGTTTATTGATTACACATAATAACAAGTGATATACAAGATTCATTTTCATCTATTATTTTATCTGACACCATTATTCAATGTCAATATTACAAAGGGTATATCAACAGTCATTTTATAACCAAATTGTGATTTTGCTTGGTTGCATCGATCCTTTCAATGGAGACACTAATTAAAATCAGAACAGTAACTGGCAGTTTAACTGTACCAAGGTTTGTGAAGACAGTAGGTTTTCTACCCAAGTGGCCATAAACAAATTCTTAATGGAACCTGGCACCACCTTGAAGGAATTCTAATTCCATACTACTGGAGAAGTTTGCTAAGATGGCTTTTGTGTATACTAATTTTATGCAACACCTTTAAAAAGACATATTTATAGCTGGGCGGTGGTGACACACGCCTTTAATGCCAGCACTCGGGAGGCAGAGGCAGGTGGATCTCTGTGAGTTCAAGGCCAGCCTGGTCTACAGAGCAAGATCCAGGACAGGCACCAAAACTACACAGAGAAACCCTGTCTTGAAAAACAAACAAACAAACAAACAAACAAACAAACAAACAAAGACATATTTATTCAATACATGATCAGACTATTACATTTAGCAACCAACAGCATGGGTGAAAAAAGACCTAGAGTAAAATCCCTCATTGGAATGCTTTATAGTTCCCATAAGAAATGAAATGACTTATTATACATGAGTCACAAGTACAGTCCTGATTTTTGTTTTTGATCATACACATGAATATTATTAAAGCATGTCTTCTTTATAGTGTCTAGGCCCTGCTACCACTGTCCTTGGCTGAGTTCCAAATCTGTTGCAATCTGTAGCTTCCAGTCCTTCTCTGGGTCTCCTTTCCTGCTGAGCTTTGTTTTCTGGCAGGAATTAAAAATTTGCCACTGCCATAGCTTCTACTTCTGAAACCACATTAGCGACCTTGGTTTTGTGGTTTAGCAAAGTCCTGGTCTCCACCAGCATAAGGGCAAAGCATCTGAGTCTGAAGTGTCCTGCCTTTGTTAGTCCAAAATCTGAAGATTGATTGTTGTAATTGCCAAAATCTTTGTAGCTTTCACTACCTCCAAAATTTCTTCCATTATTACCAAACCCATGATAGCCATCCCCATTGCCGCCTTATACACCACCCCCACCACCTTAGCTGACACCAAGGCTACCATCATCACGGACATTTTTCTTCTTAAACAACACTGTTATTGCCAGCAAAACTGCCTCCACTAGCCCCACCAAAATTTCTGAAACCACTTCAGCCTCTTTGGCCGGATGAAGCATTAGCCATCTCTTATTGGTGAAATTATTAAGGCCGCTCCACGTAGTTAAAAGGGAGGTTTATTTTGTGGGGTACTTACAAATGAGGGGGTAGGTTACAGGGTCTGGCAAGGGTATAGCACAATCCGGCGTTGTTCTCTGGAGAACTCTGCTCGGTCTACCTCCAGCGTCCAGAGTCCGGGAACCAAGAGAATGAGTTCTTCCCGATCCTTCATCTTCCGCTTCCTCCTCTGCCCCGCCTTGTGGACGTGACCATTACCGAAGCCTCAGTGGGGGTTGGAACTTCCAGGCCAATGCTGGGATGGCTATCCACTACATCTCCCCCTTTTGTCTAAACAAGAAAGTTCTAACCTAATACAAGACTAGATACAAAGAGATGGTTATCAAATATTGTCCAGGATTAATGAGGCATAATGACCTAGATAAGTTGGAATTACAATAAGTACAAACAATATCAAGCAAAAAACACATATTAAAATCCAGGGAAGTCTAGGGCATGGGTAGGTGGCGTGTTACAAAGATCATTCCAAAAGGTGTCCTATCCTAAAGAACCTGAGTCTAATACATAATATATCCTATCTAAGATATTATATATGTATATATACTAAGTTGTAACTATAACTGCTAATCTCAAACCTCATCAAAGACCTGAGAAGGAATATAATAATATCTGAGAAATGGGAGAAGGACACAAGCAACTTTCGGGAGTCTTGCAAGAGTAGACAGAGACAGCTAGCAGCCTGGACAGTCACCTAACGTTTCTCAGTATCGTTGGTGCATTCAAATTGGCTACAGGCCTAGAGTATCTGACAGACCATTTCAGAAGCAGGAATTCTGAAAGACCATCTTACCCTGTCTTGGCAAAGTATAGTGGTCGCTTTCCTTGTGTCCCGCTTGTCCAGAAAGGACAGCATTTGTACTGTCAGCAGTTGAGGCGAGGGCAGTTCTTTGCCCAGTAGGCCATTTTGTGCCAAGAAGACAAACTTCCAAATGGAAATGTCTTAGAAGCCCAACATTCTCTCGGGATCAAATTGGTGTTGCCAGGAGCAATTATGTCTCACGTCAACAGAATTCTAAGTTATTTAAATGCCATGTTCTCTAGGTCCATGAAGTGTTTGAAGATTACCTGTCCATCTGACCTATGTATTTATAAATCTGGATAACCTAACTAACATAATTATAGAGATGACAAGCATAGGTGACAATAACTATGTAAGTCTTATCTACCTAAACAACCTAAGGACTAAGCTTCCTATAAATAAGGCAAACAGTCTGTAAGCAAATGTACAGTAAAAGGACAATGACTTTAAATTGTGACAATACACAAAATAACTTTAACAGAGGTAGGAATGTATAGTGCAATATGCAATATGATAATAATCCTAAATATATATCAGTATACAGAATATCTTAAACAGAAGTAGAACATACATACAGTATGACAGATATAAATTCACATTTGTATCAATATACAAATATTTCACATAAGAGTAAAAATATGTGTACAATATAACAAACATAGTTCTGTATTTGTATCAATATACAAATTATCTTAAATAGGAATGTAAAAAGTTTATAATTTTATCAACATATAAGAATTCATAACAGTGCAAAGGCTGCTATATTACTAAATTTGTTTACTAATGTATATGACAGTCTACCATAATATCTTATACCTATCCATTCCATTTCTTCTTTTCCCATTTTTTTTTGAGACATATTTTCTTTCCTTAAGGAGAGTACTGAGTTTAACAGTTTCTTCCACCCCCAACCCTAGAACCATTATCCATAACCCTGAGAAATATGAACCTTAGGGAGAAGGGGCGTCGTTTTCTTAGAATTGCTTCCTGCTGTTTAGGGAGCAATGGTATCTCTGTTAGGTATTGTGAGAAAGCTCAGATAGTTAAATCTCAGTTAGACTAACTGTAGATTCTGCAGCAACTCTCAGAGTAATGGGTAAGACTGTCTGAAATTTTGGCAAGAAGTGTAGTATGATGATGATTACCATGGCATCATTCTGGATTGGGTAGAGTTGTTGTTGTTGGGGCCCCATCTTCCTTCTGGAGACTTCAGAGATTGCTATTGGAAAAAACTTATTTTTTATCAGAATGGAAGGTTTGGATTTAAAGATGTCATGACATGTAAGAAAGGATTCCAAGAAATCAAGAGTAAGCATGGAGAGAATTAGAATCTTGAAGATAATGGTCCCTTATAATTGGTTTCCTTCTGTCTCACACCAGAGGGCTCTTCTGATATGGGACTGAAGAATCTCTCAACCTTTTCTTTTATCAATATGCTTGGGTTTAGAGAAGGAGTGAGCCAGTTCCATCTCCAAAGCCAGCTTGGTTTATGATTAAATTGGAACCACAACTATTCTAGATTGGTAGAGATATAGATGTTAGACAGTGATATCTTACCCTGTGTAGATTGGTACCAATAGATTCTTTCTTTCTGCTGTAAACATCTGGATATCCAAGGCCTTATGATTTCTGGAGGTTGGGTATTTCCATTATCCTGGAAAGACAAAAACAGAACCCTACCCCAACCTTTGATTATTAAATTTTTCTTACAACCTGAAGAGATGTCATATTGGTGGATGATCTTTTATTTCTCCTCATCAAGGGGTTTCTCCTGTTCAAATCGAATTTTTATTAATTTTGTTGGTATCCATAGCTTTTCTTCTCCTGTGGAAACAAAAGGAAAACCCCTTCCCTAACGTAGGACATATCCAGGTTTCCATTCTGAGGTCAACACATCTTTGAAATAAACCGGTTGGTTTAGCTCAGGAGTTTTGTCTGTCGTCCAATGTCTCTCCGCAGCTGTTGTTCCTTTCTCATCAGCATTGAGAAAATTCAAGGTTAATAAAGCACTATGCAATCTATTTCTAGGAGTCATTGTTACCTGTTGCTGTTTATTTAGCATATCCTTTAAAGTTCGATTGGATCTTTCTATGACTGCTTGGCCTGTGGGATTGTGTGGTATACCTGTAACATGCTTTATATTGTAATAAGCAAAGAACTGTCTCATTTTATTGGAGACATATGCTGGGGCATTGTCTGTCTTAATTTGTACAGGTATTCCCATGATGGCCATAACTTCTAATAGGTGTGTAATCACAGAATCAGCTTTTTCAGAACTCATAGGAGTTGCCCACTGAAATCCTGAATTGGTGTCAATGGTATGGTGTACATACTTTAATCTTCCAAATTCTGGAAAATGAAACACATCCATCTACCAAATTTCATTTCTTTGTATACCCTTTGGATTGCTTCCTACAGGTAATGGAGTTTGGTTATAGAAGGAACAAGTAGGACATTTTTTCACAATATCCTTAGCTTGTTGCCAAGTAATGGAGAAATCCTTCTTCAAACCTTTGCTATTTACATGGTGTTTCTTATGAAATTCTGAGGCTTCTAGCACATTACCTATTAGTAACTGATCAATCTCATCATTACCTTGTGCTAGAGGTCCTGGCAGACCTGTATGGGATCTGATATGTGTTATATATATAGGATGTTCCCTTTTTCTGATGATTTCCTGCAATTGTATGAATAATGAAGTTAATTCTGTGTTATCAGGAATAAATTCAGCAGTTTCAATGTGTAAAACAACTCTCTCTGCATATTGAGAGTCAGTGACTATATTGAGGGGTTCTGTGAAGTCCATCAGTACCATAAGAACGGCATACAGTTCTGCCTTTTGTACAGAGCTGTATGGACTTTGTACCACTTTACTTAAGTCTCCTGATTTGTATCCTGCTTTCCCTGATTTATTTGCATCTGTATAGAATGTGAGGACTCCAGAAATTGGCTTGTGTCGTACAATGTGAGGAAGGACCCATTCAGTCTTCTTTATGAATTCTATTCTCTTGCTTTTTGGGATAATGGTTGTTAATCTCTCCCAAAAAGTTACTGCAGGCTCTCTGCCAGTATTCATTATCTTTCCATAGTGACGAAATTTCCTCATTAGTTAAAGGTACTACAATTTCTGCTGGGTCCATTCCTGTCAACTGACGAAGTCTTAATTTACCTTTTTGAATCAAATCAGAGATCTTTTCTATATAAGTCTTTAATTTCTTATTTGGTTTACGTGGTAGGAATATCCATTCCAATATAATATCTTCCCTCTGCATCAAAATACCTGTGGGGGAATGTCTGGAGGGGAATATGACAAGAATACATTTAAGTTCTGGATCCACACGATCCACATGTGCTTCTCGAATTGTCTTTTCTACTAGAGCCAATTCCTTCTCAGCTTCAACTGATAATTCTCTTGGACTATTTAATTCTTTGTCCCCTTCTAGAGTATTAGCCAAATTTTGTAGTCCATCTTTGGGTATTCCCATGATACCCAATAAGTTGGAAATGCTTCCTAACAACTTTTGAAAATCATTAAGAGTCTTTAATCGATCTCTCCTCAGTTGTACCTTTTGGGGTCTAATTTTTTGTAACTCTATCTTATATCCTAAGTAATTAATAGAATCTCCTCTTTGTATTTTTTCAGGAGCAATTTGCAGTCCCCAGTGAGGCAAAACTTTTTTTTACTTCTTCAAACATGCTTTCTAATGTGTCTAACTTTGGATCAGCTAATAGGATATCATCCATATAGTGATAAATTATGGATTGTGGAAACTTTACACGAATTAACTCCAATGGTTTTTGCACAAAGTATTGGCATAAGGTAGGGCTGTTTAACATTCCCTGTGGGAGGACCTTCCATTGATATCTCTTGACTGGCTGAGAATTGTTATAATTAGGAACTGTGAAGGCAAATTTTTCTCTATCATTTTCTTGTAAGGGTATGGTAAAGAAACAGTCTTTTAAGTCAATAACTATTATAGGCCATTCTTTGGGTAGCAGAGAGGGCAAGGGCATCCCAGTCTGTAGGGAGCCCATTGGCTGAATTACTTTATTAATAGCTCTCAGATCTGTCAGCATTCTCCAATTACCAGACTTTTTTTTAATAACAAATACAGGAGAATTCCAAGGGCTGGTAGATTCTTCAATGTGTTGAGCATTTAACTGCTCTTGAACCAGCTGTTCTAAAGCTTGTAGCTTCTCTTTTGTCAAAGGCCACTGTCCAACCCAGACAGGTTTATTAGTTAACCATTTTAAAGGTAAGGCAGTTGGTACTTCTGAGAGTTCAACAGCAGTTGTGCTCTGTTTGTGTACAGCCTGAATGTTTGGTGACTGGTTTTTATAGCATGTTATGATATTATTCCTAGAAACATGCATTGGCCTGTATTCCTTTTCTGAGAGTGTAGGAATTTTAATCTGGGTATTCCACTGTTGTTACAGATCTCGGCCCCATAGATTTACTGCTACATTTGCTACATATGGCTTCAGCCTTCCTCTCTGTCCTTCTGGCCCTATGCATTCAACCCATCTCGAACTCTGTTTTATCTGAGATAGGGTGCCAATTCCTAAAAGTTGGACATCTACCTCTTGAAGAGGCCAATTTGGATGCCATGATTTTGGTGTAATTACAGTCACATCTGCACCTGTGTCTACCAGGCCCTCCAGAACCAAGCCATTAATTCGAATTCTAAGCTTTGGCCTTTGTTCATTTATGGAAGTTTGCCAAAATATTTGTTTTATTGTGTTCTTTGTAAACTGTGATTCATCTATCAGAGCTGTTTTATCATCCATTGCAGTATCCGTTTTTACATTAGACATTGGTTTATTCAGTTGTCCTGGAGAGGAATGTCTTCCACAGTGGCTGGGAATGTTCTTACCACATTTGATTTGGGGGCCTGCAAGAGGCCCCCTGAGGCATTTCCCGCTACTAAAGGGTTGCCTCGTATATCTATTTTTGATCTGCACTCACTGGTCCAATGTCGGCCTTTGCCACATCTTCTACATAATCCAGGAGGTGGTTGGGGTCTTCTGTTTAGGCTATTCCTAGAAGGAGTATTACTTCTAGGATTACCCCATGTACAGTTTTTACTTATATGACCTGGTGTACCACATTTAAAACATTTGGTACCACGGGGCCTTCTTACACCCCTGGGATTTGTCTCTCCTATCCAAGCCTCATTACTGTAGTTAAGAGATTCAACACTATTAGTATACTGAATCCATTCTTCCAAAGGAGCTGATCTGATCTTTAATGGTGTAAGTATTCTTTTGCATTCTGCATTAGCATTGTCGAATGCCAAGGACTCAGTTAATACTTTTCTTAATTCTTTATCTGATACAGCTTTTGTTATAGCTGTGTTCAGCCTTTGTAAAAAATCAGTGAAGGGTTCATGTGGTCCCTGAAATATCTTTGTGTATACCTCAGTTGCTTTTCCAGGTTCTGGAATTTTTTCCCAAGCATTTAGAGCTGCTGTACGGCATAGGGATATTGTATGCTCATCATAAATGGCTTGTACATTCCTGTCAGCGAAACATCCCTCACCAAGTATTTGATCTTGGGAGATCTCAAAACCTCTGAGTTTACCTTGTTGTTCTAAATTTCTTGCCTCTTCTCTCAACCAGCTTTTCCACTGTAACTGCTGGCTATATTCTAGAACAGCTGAAATTAACTGATGCCAGTCATCTGGAATGATTCTATGTGAGGTAGACCACGAATTTAACATCTGTTTTACGTATGTGGAGTGTATCCCATATGTAACTACTGCTTCCTTTATATTTTTAAAGTCCCTTGTTGAAATTGGTTGTAATGTATATGTCGTATATGGCTCGGGGTGTGTGTCATCTGCTGGCTTCTCATGGATGATAACAGGATAAGCCATTGTATGAGAGCCATTTGGAGATGTTACAACCTGTATGGTCTTGCCCTTCTGCTTATTAGGTCCCTTGTCATGTTTATTTAGAGTTTCCTCCAGGGCTTGTAAATGAGCACCTAGGTTCTGTTCCAGGGAGTAAACCTCCTCTCTTGTAAGGGATTCCAGATTTTTCATGGAATCATGGAAGTTTTTATGTTCTTCTGAAACACATGATTCTATGGACCTTATCTTATCAAGTAATGATAATTTTTCTTCCTTATATATTGTCTGAGTAGCTACAACTTCACTCTGGAGAGTTAGTGTTCTATCCATTAAATACTCATATTTATTATCAATAAAAGCAATTTTGGGTACAAGCTTGTTTTGTAAATTCTGGTTAGCAGATTCCAAAGAGAGAATCTTTTTATGTAAGTCCTGGCCAGCAGATTCCAGAGAAAGAATCTTTTTCTGTAAGCCTTCATTGCTATCTTTTAAAACCTGTAAATCCTGATTAGCAGATTCCAGAAAGAGAATCTTTTTATGTAAGTCCTGGTCAGCAGATTCCATAGACAGAATCTTTTTCTGTAAGCCTTCATTGCTAACTTTTAAAGCCTGTAAATCCTGGTTAGCAGATTCCAGAAAGAGAATCTTTTTCTGTAAGCCTTCATTGTTATCTTTTAAAGCCTGTATCAGTCCCAATAATGGCTCATCTTTGTTCTTATTATTAAACCAGTGTTTGAACACTGTGTGAATTATTACAATGAATGTCAAAATGGTACAGGCCAGATATGTCTTAGGGAGGTCGTATATTTCCAGGAAAATGTCATTCATCATACAGGCAAAAAGGTTATTAAATTCTTGTGAGGTAATGTTGTCAGCCATATTACAAGAATTACTTAAAATTTGTTAGTCAGTTTTAAGGTGTAAAATTATCAAGTACTTTTACTTGAAATAAGCTTACCTTTCCGTGGTTTTGGGAGGTGCAGTAGCACTTTTCAGCCAGCAGGAGGCGTTGGTATAGCTCCAAAGCAAGGCCTGCTGGCAACCTTGGCTGGCGGCAGCTGAAGGCAGGAGCCAAGATGGCGGGGAGCCGGCACTCAGGGAGGAGTGGGAATGCCTCACTCACAGCGGTTTTCGCTGGACTAGGGGCTAAGCTAGGGAACTGAGACAGGACAAACTGCTCCCTTTTTCGGGAATGGAACCGTGTAGGCGTCCCCTGGTTAAATGGAACTCTGCAGGCAGGTTTAGGTGCCCGCCAGCCGCCAGCCGGGGAGGAGGCTGAGGGAGGGAGCCGCCTGGGCCTTTGGAATTTGCCCCACGTGAGCGCCAGATATTGGTGAAATTATTAAGGCCGCTCCACCTAGTTAAAAGGGAGGTTTATTTTGTGGGGTACTTACAAATGAGGGGGTAGGTTACAGGGTCTGGCAAGGGTATAGCACAATCCGGCGTTGTTCTCTGGAGAACTCTGCTCGGTCTACCTCCAGCGTCCAGAGTCCGGGAACCAAGAGAGTGAGTTCTTCCCGATCCTTCGTCTTCCGCTTCCTCCTCTGCCCCGCCTTGTGGGCGTGACCATTACCTAAGCCTCAGTGGGGGTTGGAACTTCCAGGCCAATGCTGGGATGGCTATCCACTACAATCTCTTGCTTCAACAAGGTGTTGTAGTGGGTAGCCATTCCAGCTTAGATTTGGAAGTTCCAACCCCCATTGAGGCTTGGTAATGGCCACGCCTACAAGGCAGGGCTGAGAGGGGACCCTGAAGCCCCCAGATCTGGATGGGCTGGCTCTCTTGGTTCCTGGACCCTGGACGCTGGAGGTACACTGAGTAGATTTCTCCAGAGAACACCACGGGACTGTGCCACACCTTTCCGAGACACTGTTGCCTATCCCTCCACTTGTAAGTTACCCCACAAAATAAATCTCCCTTTTAACTAAGTGGAGTTGCCTTAATAATTTCACCAATAGGGTGTTTCATATTTCACAGTTTGGCTACTCACAGGACAGCATTTCTAATGACAATCTCATCCTTGAAGTCATGTTCATCAAAGGTAACAAAAGCGAAGACCCTCATATTTTTTTTTTTTATCATTGCCTCTGTCAATCATGATCTCAATTACTTCATTTTTCTCATAGTGTCCAAAATAAGCTCATAGATGATGTCCCTTCGTGCCTTCTTTAATACCACCAGCAAACATCTTTTTCACAGTTAAGAGGGCACCTGGTCTCTGACAATTTTCTCGCCTTCTCTTGACACAGAACTGTTTGGTTCCACAGCTCTTCCATTTACCATGGTTTTTGTTTGTTTGTTTGTTTGTTTCCTTTCTTTTCTTTTCTTTTGTGCGTGTGTGTGTGTTTGTGTGTGTGTGTTGTATTCCTAGCTGCAACCACTTCCTTTACAGTGGCAAATGTGTCAAACTCAAAGGCATTGGACTACTTGCTGTTTGGATTTTTCGTTATAGCGTGGTCCGTGAGTGTTCCCCATTGTTCAAAACAGCTCTGCAGACACTTGTGTGTTATTTTGAAGCTCAAGCTCCAATGAAGAGCTTTCGCAGTCATCCTAGCTTCTCTGGGAGACTCTTGACTTAGACATGACGGCAGGAATGAGAACCCTCAGTGCTGCTTCCTCTAAGGTGTCAGCAGGCAGAAAAAGTTATTTCTCCCTTTATCCTTCATGCTAATGCATTTTATCCTGCCTCTTGAAATTCCCCATTGATCCCTAAGTAATCTCCTGACCTCCACATATAGCTAAAGATCATGGCTAACATCTTCAAATGAGTTTGTCTTTTGAGTCCTGAGTTACCTCACTATGAATGATTATTCTCAATTCTATCCATTTACCTTTGAATTTCATGATTTTTATTTTGCCTAAAAGCTGATTAATATTCCATTGTGTAATTATGACACATTTTCATTATCCATCCATTCATTGGACATCTAGGCAGTTTCCATTTACATCTAGAAAAAACTTGTATTGAAACCTATTACTATAGCAGCTTCCTATGATATATGTATATGTATATATGTGTGTGTGTGTGTGTGTGTGTGTGTGTGTGTATGTATATGTGTGTACACACACACACACTAGGTTTAAATTGGATTACCCTATAACAAGACAACAACATAATTATTAGATATCACAAACCAACAATTTAAGGGTCCAGGGCCAATAAGAGCTTACCTCTTTTGGAATTGTTGGCAAGTGAATTTCCATAGACCTTCAAATATTACAGGCTATTGTCAACACTCTTGATTAACCCCCTGAACTTGATGGTAAGATCCTATTGTTGGAGACACTACATCCTTGAGTCATAGAACATAGAGAAATCAAGCTTCTACCCACTAGAAGCTTCATTCCTACTGACGAGATTTCAAAGTGATGTGTACCCTACTAAAGTAGAAAATTAATCACCATTCATACTTACTGTGAAACTTGTGAGTTCCAATGATAATTCTCATGAGACAGAATGCTCATTGATGTAATAGTGGCACAAACATCAGGAGAGTAACCAACTATTTTTTTTCTTTTTCTTTTTAAGGCCTAATCCACACATACCTGGCACAATTTTCAGGGAGAAGAAACTGTTGCTTGACAGGTGATAAGGCCTAGAGGGAAAACTTACTATTCTTCTAAATGGAACTATTAGTAAAGAGACTTCTAACTACTTATTGTTATACTGATAGATTAATGCATTTCACAACTTATATCTTTGAAGCTATTTTTAAGCAGTAAATGGTATATAGCACATACACTCACAAATAGTTAAGTTGTAGAGAGGGAGAAATTGTGGATTATTCAGAGTGAATGAGACATCTATCTTACATGGCTCTTCCCAATTCTCAGGGGTCATTGTGGAAAAGAGGTAGAAAGATTGTAAGAACAGTAGGTGGTGGATTACTGCATGGATATGGTATTTTCTTTTTTTCCTCCTTTTTTATTTATTATATTTGTGTTTTAATTTTACACATCAGCCATGGATTCCTCTGTCCTCTCCGCTCCTACCCCTGCCTCCACCTTCCCCTCCAGTCCCTCCCCTCCACTCCCATCTCCTCCAGGGCCAAGACTCCCCTGGGGATTCAATTCAACCTGGTGGATTCAGTCCAGGCAGGTCCTGTCACCTCCTTCCAGGCTGAGCAAAGTGTCCCTGTGTAAGGTAAGCCCAAGGTTCCAAACAGCCAGCTCATGCACTAAGGACAGGTCTGGGTCCCACAGACTGGGTGCCTCCCAAACAGTTCAAGCTATTCAATTGTCTCACTTATCCAGAGGGCCTGATCCAGCTGGGGGGCTCTACAGCCTTTGGTTCATAATTCATGTGCTTCCATTCGTTTGGCTATTTGTTCCTGTGCCTCTCCAATCTTGGTCTCAACAATTCATACTTTTACAGTCCCTCCTCTTTCTTGACAACTGGACTCCTGGAGCTCCACCTGGGGTCTGGCCAAGGATCTCTGCATCCACTTCCATCAGTCATTGGATGAGAGTTCCAGCACTACCATTAGGGTGTTTGGCCATCTGACCACCAAACTAGGTCAGATCAGGCTTTCTCTTGACCATTGCCAGTAGTCTACAGAGGATGTATCATTGTTGATTTCTGGGGACCTATCCAGCACTCTGCCTCTTCCTGTTCAACCACCAGGTTGAATTGAATCCCCAGGGGAGTCTTGGCCCTGGAGGAGATGGGAATGGAGGGGAGGGACTGGGGGAAAGGTGAGGGTGGGGGCGGGAGGGGGGAGGACAGGGAAACCCATAGGTAATGTGTAAAATTAAAACACAAATATAATAAATAAAAAAGGAGAAAAAAGGGAGTATTGTTAAAATATATTGTACAAAATTCTCTAGGAAATAATAAAAATATTAAAAAATAGAAAGCATGCAAACTACAAGTATTTAGTGTCTGTTAAAATGTAAATATCTGAGTACAATTAAAAATGATTGGTAATAAGAGGAAGAGCTATAAATACATATTTTAATAAATATGTGGTGTATGTAGTTCAATTAAACATAAAACCTAAGGGAATTCTCACTCATGTCAGACTCCCAACATGGGATATTAGTTGTCAGCAGGTCTTAAGTAAATAGATACTACTTTTCATCTTACAATTAGATGCTTTGTTTACTTTGCTTCTGCTTATAAGTAGCAGATGTACATATGCTCATTTGAAGAATGTAATGCCACATCACTCTTTATCATGGATTTCTTATTTATTCCAGTAGATATTTACATGGGAAGCATTGACTTTGTCTTAATAAGTCTTTTTATTTTCTCCATTCTCTCAACTTTCTTCCAGGGCTCTTATTATTGTTGTGTTGGTTTTAGTGTTATATTCTTTTGGTCACATACAGAATAACCAATGGCAACAAAAGGTGTAGATCAGTGATGGAAGAAAAAGCCAATAAGTTAAACAAATACGCCTGCACTCATATACATCAATTTATGAGCATATATATATGTACTTTTGCATATATATGATTTCATTTAAACTATTGATTATAATGAAAAACTGTTTTTTAATTTCTCAGATATTGCTAAAAATTGTAAAGGAAATTATTTATTGTGTATAATAAAATATTATCTTAGAATGTGGTATTTTTCTGTTCTCACACACTTACCAGAAAGCTGATATAGCCAAACCATGTTAGTTATAAATATTTATAAAGCAAAATCACACCATGATTTGAAAACCATGTGCCACTTACCTACTACTCAGGAACAGTGATTAATAGAAGCTAAGTAGAAGCTGTCATTTTACTGATTCTTCAATTTTATTATTTATGATTAGAAGTGAACAGAGATCAAGATGTGTTCTTAAAGGTAATTCCTCTCATAGGATACTCATGTCTATGACTTTGAATATGTTTAATTCACCCAAACTATGCCAAATGCTTTCTCCACCATTTTTCTTCAGATAATGAAATCATTTACAAGGTAACTCTTCTTCCAAAGAACCTGGAACAGTCAAGAGCAGTCACTGCCACCCACAGCAAAGGCTTCATCCAGTCAGTAGCAAAGGTGTAGTGAGGATTCCTGTTTGTAAATCAACAACAAAGTTCTTATACTTAGAAATCACTTGGGAATGTAGGGAGAAAAAGGCCCAACAAATTAGTCTGCAAGATTGACAGCAAGAGAAAGGTCCTACATTACTTGCTCTTTCCCAACCCTTTCAGAAGTACCCTTGACTTTGAAATGCAGAAAATGGAATCAAAGCCCTAGGCTGCTTCTGAAATAGATGAAGGAACCCCCTGCCCTCCATGTCCTCTACCATTTTGAACTTACCTCAGAGGCCTACTCTGATATATGCCCTGATTTGATGGAACTAAACTATGATTAAAAAGTCATAGTCATCTTAACTCTCCTGCCAGTGTGAAAATTAATTAGCAGTGCCTTGGTAAGGCAAAATAGAGGCCTTATTTTAGCAGTATTTGGGAAAATTGCAATCAGTTACCATGACTGACCTTTGGTTGTGGTTTCAATTAGCAATTGCCTGCTCTTCCTTGTGCACTCTTCCTCAATTTTCTACACTTGCTCATTGGCTAATAATGCATCCTTGATAAAAATATCCATTTGTCAAGGAGGTCTTTATAAAACGACATGTTGACTCTGTAATAATACATGGTTTGACAGTGTACTATTTATATTCTAATTTCCAAAAATGCTTAGTTGTGCTTGGGTTTGAAGCTGCCAAAATTTTGAAGACTCTATTTTGACCCCAAATACCCATCTCATCACTCTTAAACTGTTTACAGTTTCAGAATAGAGGAACCATTAAGGATAGAGTAGCATTTCTATATGAGTAAGCTTGTTTCCAGAAGTCACACAGAATAATGTATAGAATTAGAAATTAATTTCTGTCAGAGAAAACCAGATTATTTCTTTAAAAAGTAATTATTTCTCATGTTGTAGCTAGAGTTATATACTTTTAACTAATTAGTTGGGGTCTTTTACAGTTTTATGACACTCTTCATCTATAATTCAACAATGGCACTATTTATTAAGAATAATGTGAGTCAAAATAAACACAAATCTGTCAGCATATATAATAAAATGATATAGACATAATATGTGTATCTTTATCTTATTGAATCTGGAGAGACATTGTAATTGAATCACTGGCCATTCCCTTTATTCCATTTCTCAGTTCTAGAGAATGGGGAAGCCATTTTATACTGGTGATGATTGTCACCAAATCAAGTACTGGATGTTCATACTGGTTTCCTTTTGTCAGTATAATATTTCACCCTATGTGATAAGGTTTGGATAAGTTAAAATATTAGTTTTAAATTTAATTTAAGAAATTTAAAGGGATAATTATTCTTACAATCCTGCAAATACTGACTTTATATTTTTGTGACTGAGGGAGTATCCTCCCACATACATATCCCTCCAGTTCTTCTTGGTTCCTTCCACCTAGCCTCAGACCTTTTATTTATTTATTTATTTAGGATTATTATTGATATTGTGAGATAATATAGGAGTGGACTTGATTTTGAAACCAGGCTAATGAATTAATATTTAATATTATAACATCTTGTTCATGTAAACAAATGAGTATGCTGCTGCTCTTTCTTCCTTAATTAGTATGTAAGTTTCTCATGAGTTGCTGATTGGCTGCTACATTGGCTTGACTTCATGCAACATATGGATTCAGTGGAGGTATTTTTTTTTCACCAATAATGTTTGAAGGTCTGTTGTTCTGTAAACATATCTAGAGAATATTTGATAGTGGTACATTTTTTAAAAGCAAGCTCAGAGTTAATTTATTTGATATGTTGTTTATTTTTATTTACTTCTCTTTGTGGAGATTATATGATTTATCTTTTTCCTGTCCTCCCTCTAAGCCTTCCCGTTTACCCTTCCTGTTTGTTCACAGATTCATGACTTCCTTTTTCATCAATTTTTGCATGCACACACACACACACACACACACACACATACACACACATACACACACACACACACACACATGCATACACACATCATTCTCAGTCTAAATAATGTTACTTATATGTATGTTTTCAGAGCTGACAACTAATAGTGAATAAACCATTGGTGGGCTCTTCTCTGAAGGTGACTGTTTTTCGTGCTCTCAGCATTATTCAGTCGCCTATAACACTTAGTGCAGGGGTCATGTCCCTTGGGCTTTCTCTGGGTTCACATTATTGTGTATATTGCTGTCCTTTTTTCAGCTCAGGTTTAGGCAGTTAGGAGCCTCTTGGGTCCCAGAGCCCTGAAGAGAGGTGGTGGTGACATGAAGGCATGATGGGCATGTACACTGAAGCCAGTATCAGGTGCTGCAGCACAGGGGAAAGAGTTCATTAGTCTCCAGAGGAGGCCTTTGTTTGCAGGCAATCTAAGGCTCTAAATATCCAGAAAGAGGAAGCTGCAGACACAAACACATAACGCTTGGACTCTAGAGGATAGTTTTATCATCCCTCTTGAGTTTGCCCCATATGGGTGATGGCTTTGCCAATTTAGCACAAGCCAATTTGTTTTAGAGTCCTCAAAAGACTATTCTCATGTCAAAATACACAGTTAGGAAATCACTCACTCAGGGCTTCCTTTGCTCCATATAGCCAAGAGACTCCCACAACATTACAGGCTATTGCTATTACCCCGGAATGCCTCCAGAAATAGAAGGCAAATCCCTATTGCTGAAGATACCACATTCTTCAGAAAAAGGGCCTAGAGGCTCCTAACTTGCAATTAATGTGAATGACTGGAGCACTAGCTTTCGTGGTACCAGAAGATCCCATGCAAGCTTCCCAAGGAGGGAAAAAAACCAACAGTTCTACCTATTAATGACACTCATGAACCACAACAGGGATCATCATGGCACAATAACCCTAAGGAAGGGTATAATAGTGGCAACATGCATTAGCAGTAACCAACAGCTTTCTGATTAAATTTATGAACTAGCTCAATAAGGAGAAAATCATGCTTAGTACTAGCCAAATACCAAAGGCCACTGAAGTCACAGATGCTGGAGAAGATAAACCATCAAAATCCCTAACTCCATTCTTTTATCCACCTATAAGTGTTGTTCTCATCTCACACTAAGGGAATTTCTCTTTGTCATAAACGGGTGACTACTGTTGTACACACACACATACACACACACACACACACACACACACACACACACATACACACATACTAATCAAAATGCAGAGTTGTGCAGCCCAGTATCAAAGAACTCATCCACATTACTCTCTGCTCCCAAAGTTAAGGTTCAGGTCTCATTGCAGGAGAAGGGCTGGCACAATAGTAATTGCTAGAGGTACAGAGAGTTTACTGTGAGATTATGTCTCTTAGGAATGGCAGAGGCTACATCCACAAAGTCTCACCAACGTGAATTATTAAAGTCACAGATGCTTGTGAAATCCGTAGCATCTCTGGAGTTCAGTACCCCTGGGTCCTGTCACACACAAGTGTAAAGAAAACAACCCAGAAAAAGTTGTGTCTGCAGGGACTGGTGGACTGGTGAGAATTTCAGTGCTGTGGAGAGAGTGGAATGCTGCAGGTCCAGAGTCTGATTTCCTTAGCTAGGGTTAGTTCTAGACCTCAAGAATAGCAGTTATTTGTCCACCTCTGTGTCAGAACTAATATCTTGTGACTAATAGAAATCTTTGGGAATCTATTAATTTAACAGAAAACCAGCTTCCACTAATCCAATTAGCTTCTTGAGCCTCAAAAAGCTCCCTCCACCTCACCATACTTGCTCCTTGGGTGTGCCTATGAGTGTATTTTAAATAGGCCTTAATGTATGACTTTCTTTGTTCTGTAAAACTATATACCATTTGTGAAAGTGCTTCCACTTTGGAACATGGAATTTGGGGTAACCTAAATCTATCCATGGGCCATAGACACTCAAAATGGCTCCAGAAGAAACTGTATCCTATCCCCTTTGAGAAGAAGCTATGGTTAAGTCTTATGATACACACACACACACACACACACACACACACACACACACACACACACATATATCCATCAACACCTGAGGTAGGAGGGAGAGTTGTCTGTGAGCTCATAAGAGTGGGAGAGCTTTCCCTGCTCCCCACCAGCAGCAACACTCAGGAACCGCCCCCCCCACCTCTTCTGGGCAGCACAATAGAGCTAAACCTATTGGCAAAGATATGGACAAGCCAGGCCCAAAGTTGTGAGCATGGGAGAGCTCTCCCCACTACTCACCTGTTGTAAGGCAGTGTGGGCAGAGAGAGACCCCCCTCCATCCCTCACCCCTCGCTACCTATGACAGACAAGGAACTGACCCTGCCCTTACCACTTGCAACACTCAAGAATGCAAGCCCTGTTTCTGGATTGGGCAGCATAGTAGAGCTGGCCCTTTAGACACAGATAACCCTCAGTGTGTGAGAGTGGAATATCTGGCCACACACCCCTAGTCTGCCATGTGGTGAGGGCAAAGAAAGATGCTCCCCTTTTTGTCCCTGCTGCCTGTGGTGGGCAAGGGAGCTGACCCTCCTTCTTCCCAGCTATAGCACTTGGGAAAGTGGATACTGCCCCTTATCTGGGAAGAACCATAGAGCTGATCTTGTTGTCAGAGTTGTGGGTGAGCCAGCCCCGATGTTATGAGCATGGGATAGCTGTCCCCTTACTCATCTGTCATGTGGCAGCTTGGGTGGGGGAGAGATGCCCTCCCCCGAACCCATCAATGTCTGAAGCAAGTAGAAGAGCTGGCCCTTAGGTCAGCTGTTCCTGCCTCTCATCAGCTGCACCGCAGTAGAGCTAGCCATGAAGGTGTAGTTGTGGGAGAACTGACCCTGAGGATCTGAGGATGTGAAAACCTGAGAACTGTCCCTGCCCCTTGCTCACTGCTGCAAGTGAATTAGTCAGGAAAATGGCAACCAATACGCACCCCATCTGTGATCTCCTGGAGCAAAGGGAAAAGAGGTTCAGTACTGTGGTCTCAGGGCTGCAGAATCTCCATGACACAGGGGAGCAATGGGATGTCCAGGAAGCATCCCATTGAGGGACAGTATAGCAGAGACCAGGGGCTTCAAACCAGACCAATGATTCTCTGAGATGAACGTCTGCATGTAAAAATGTATGAATCAGCATGTCACACTATAGCTCCCATGATGAGATTCCCCCTTCTTCTTTATTTTTTCCTTTTTTTTTTCTCTCTCAAATTTTATTTTGTTTTATTTAGCGGGGATGGGTGGGATTACAGGCGTGATGTGAAAGACACAAAGAATAATTATATAGAAAGTTTATACATATGTGTGTGTGTGTGTGTGTGTGTGTGTGTGACAGAGAGAGAGAGAGAGAGAGAGAGAGAGAGAGAGAGAGAGAGAGAGAGAGAGAGAGAGAGAGAGAGAGAGAGAGAGAGAGAGAGAGAGAGAGAGATGAGAGGGAAAGAGAGAGAGAAAGAGACAGCCAGAGTTTGTGAGACCAGAAATTGTAGGATTCAGCTGGAGCTGTTAACAGGCAGTTTTGAGTTCACCAAAGTGAGTGCTAAGAACTCAATTCCAGTACATGAAAGAGCAGCAAATCTTCTAAGCACTGAACAGGCTATCCATCATGGTCCCTCACTTTCTAAATGCCTGGCCATGCCATTCATATAGTTATATTTGGGAGCTACTTTACTTCACTACACCCTTTATATCAAGATGAGAGTAAGTCCTTCCTCTTTTTCTACTTGTTTCATTTTTTTCTATCAATTTTTTAATATTTTGTTATTTTTAATTTTTCAGAACAGTGACAGTGTTTTACTATGTAACTCTGGCTGTCCTGGAACTCACTATGTAGACCAGGCTGGCTTCATACTTACAGAGATCAGCCTACCTCTGCCTCACTAGTGCAAGATTAAAGGTGTGGGGCAATAAACCTGGTTTCCACCTAGTTTTTAAAGGGAAGTTTCTTTTTCTGTAAACCCTTGCTACTGAATCTGTTCAATTATGTTATTACAAGTGCCTCCTACCTGTCTCACCCAGTTTTCCCTTATACATTTTGAAGATCTGAAACTGTTAAATCATTAATTTTTCTCACGTTAAATAAATAACTTATTCTGTTTTCTTATTGAAAACACATTATTTGAAGGTCATAAAGGTGCTCATTTACATTTTTTCCTCAGTGATTAAATCTCTGAATTTGATATTTAGGCTTTTACTCTTTTGTAGGAGTCTTCAGGGAACCAGCTCCAATCTACTTTGACCTATGGAAGGGTTCTTGGGTGGAGGAGAAAGGAATTAGGAAATATTAGGTGCAAAGGTAGAAAGAGACAATAAGAAAGGATAATAACACATGATAGCTTTGGGATGGCCTGGGTCAGTATCCAACAGACCCCAGGTTTATTCAAAAGGACTTTTCATAATATGCCAAGGGGAGAGGCAAAAGATCTACCCCTTGCAAGATCAAAGCACACTGTACAGTGTACACTCTTCCAAACAACTGATAATCACACCCATGGCCAAATCATCTCCTCATGCAGCTTTGCTGGATAAAGCAAGGACAGATTCTCTGACCCTGAGTAAAGTATCACTAGATAGCCTCTGTGGGCTTCCAAACTCTTTGACATTTATTTTATGTATAGGATAAGGTAAGATAATAATTTCTTATAATATTATTTGTATAGATGATCACTTTTATTAGCTGTATTTTCCTTTTAACTGACTTTGAAATCAGCCATCATCACTGTAACAAAATACCTGATGTAGGAGGAAGGACTTACTTAGAATCCCAACTTCATAGTTTCAGTCCATCTTGGGAGAATGTGTGTGGTAGAGGAGAGCAGCTCACATAGAAGCAGCCAGGAAACATGAGAGAAAGAGTCACACAGTGTACTTTGTTCTGTATTGCCTTTTAGTCTGTCTAACCACTCAGCCTATAGGATGGTGTTGTCCATATTCAATGCAGGTTTTCCTTCTCTTAGTTAATCATCTCTGGGAACATTATGGACATACCCTGATGGATAGTATGCTATTAATTTCCTTTGTATGTCTCAATCCAGCCAAGATGACAATCAGTACCAACCATCACAAATTTGAATGCATGTGTCTCTCACCTCTTCACTGCGCACAATCCATGAGTTTGCAAAACACCATCCCAATGCTTACTCTATTACATTGGTTAGCAAATGGTTCAGTTTCATGAGAAGCCCCAATATCTGAGAAAGTTGGTTTCTATAAAATATATTAACCACTCTTGAAGTTTAATCTTTCATATAATTTTGAACTTTAGCCTGCTGTACACAAAATGTTGTGGTGGTATCAGATGATGACAAAATAGTGCCTATTCTGTAGGCCCAATTGAGCAAAGGAGAAAAAATGTAACTGTGGCCCCTTTAGCTACTTCGTAGGAGACTATGAATATGCACAAATAAAGTATGTGGGAATTACCCTTAAATAGTACTTACATTAGAATTTAAAAATGTATGTTTGTCTAGGGCAATGCTGGAAAGGTTAGGATTTCAAGTTTTTGCTTTTCTGCGACATCTTTCATGTATATTTAGAGACATGAGACTGCTGTTAGTTCAGCTTTCCTTTCACTGTTGCGATGTTCTTGTTTGTTGAAAAATTACTCATATCTTTGTATTTTGTAGAAATCCAAGTATAAAGGAGGATAATTTCTGTTATAAAATCTTAGACTTATTTACTATTAAATGACAATAAGTGATACTTCTTAAAATATTAAAATTTGGTTATTGCAACATACATATCATGGTTGATACCTATTACTCCACTCTAGACAAGGAAGCACAGTGCACATGTTTGGTGAGTTCACATAAGGTGTGTCAATACAGTATAACTTCCTTCTCTTGTCATCTGATATATCTGCCAATTGTGAGATAGCAAATAGCATGTAAATATAAAGAATTTATGACAGTTTTTGAAAGTATTTGAAAGTTTACTTGGAGCATACCTGTTATTTAATAGTATTCTTGTTAACATAGGCTTTTGGATTATTTTTCTCTTCAATTCAATCTGCTTAGGGATGTAGAAAGTGAGGAAATTTAGTATGCTGGTGCCATTCAATCTGTTCTGCTAAGCCTTTTTATTCTAAGGCTACAATGTGAAAAGGCTATAAAACAAGTAAACAAACTCGAATGCTGTTTTTGTTTGTTGTTTGGCTGATTTAGTCCTGTTACATTGCAATATAAATAAGCATGAAGGCTAAAATAATTAGAACTGGAACCAGCTTGTGTCGTAATTCTATTGACATGTTAATCTTAGTTAACAATGAGTGAAAAAAAAATACAAAACACAAAACATAGAACCCATAGAGTCTGACTTTGAAGCTTCACTTTGACCCATTGCTTGCCTGTGTCAGCTTTGCTTGGCTTTAATCTTTAACCATGGAATGAAAATCAGTTATAATAAACTGAATAAAAAGAACTGAGATTTCTGTGTTGAAAATTCGGTAGACTGACAGGAAAGAAAACCACAAAATTCATAATGAAAAAATTAAAATCATTCTTGCAAATGAGGTCTTCCACATGAGGTCAGATCATAGACAAACTAGTAAAATGAAAAAAAAGTAAGTCAACAGCAAACAGGACACTCTGCAGGACAAATTATGTCTTCCATAAAAGTGAAACCAATTTCATGCACAATTTATTAGTGTTGTCATGGATGGTCTACCCTAAGATAGAATTCAGGTATATTATTACTTATAGCACTACCAAGTGGTTTCTTGAAGTTATTTTTCTTTAATTTTTTTTTTTTTATTCCTTAGCATGTTTGATAAAAGTACAAATTATTCTGACCTAAGTGAGTTCTATTGACTAAGAATTTATTGTATAGGAACATGGGTATATAGGTTTTCATTATTTAATTTGCAGAGAATGTTAGTAAAATGTTTTAAGCTGTTTCCCTAATAGCTTTAAGTTGGTTCTGACCTTGTTTTTCAAATTTCATTTTTGGTGAATGGGAGAATGACTAGATGGAGTAAAACCAGAGCTTTATAAAAACTAACCAGACACCATCAGAGCCTCTTTACATCAAGCAAGCTCAAAGTTTTACTTTTCTATAGTGAGTACAAAATGTTAATTTAAAATATATTATTTTAAGTTATCTCTTTAAAATATCTATGGTGAATAGAATTTTATGTCTGATTTTCTGTAAGAATAATAGACAATCATTTAAAAAGCAATGGCAAGCCCAGCAAGTTTTAGTCAATAATTTCAGAATGTGTTCTTATAGATAAAACTTTCTAAAGAGGATTTTAATTTAATTATAGGTGTAACAATTACACTCATGCATTTTTTTCTTGGAAATTGGAACACTTTGTTTATGTAGTTCTCTGGAAACTTTTGCTCTCTAGAAGGAGGTATATGTTTTATAGGAGGATATCCATTTTTCCCCAGTGGGACTATAGATTCAGAGAACTTTAGCAGTTTGCTGGAGCTATACATCAGTCAATTGAAAAGCCCTAAATAGGTGAGCCTTCCTCACTAGCCACCCAGCCCTGGGACAAATGTGCTGTTTGTAAGACAACCTTTCTTTATTCTTTGTGAGACACCTGGGCCCTAGAGAGATTCAGTTTTCTGGCTTTGTTGACCTCAGTAGCTCATTTCTTTCAGCATTATAGGTGTCAGAATTGCTTGTGAGGATGATCCGTCAAAATAAGCACCTTTTCCTTTGCATTTTAATCTTTGTAGAGCATTTCTGCAGGAGCCAACGTGCAGGGCAGATGCTTCTGAACAGGAAACTCATCTTTTCCTCCTCCTGTGGCCACCTGCTTCCTGCCTCAGCATTTGCTTCCACCTCACAGGCCAGCTGCTTCCTCTACTGCTGGCCCCGTGGTTCCCCTGTAAGGGCACAAGTGCTGTGTGAGCAGTGAGCCTTGCGGGTTCCCTGTCATCGTCCAGCTGCCTTGAGCCTGAGCACTGACTTTAACAGATTCCTCTCACATTCGTGGCGTCAGGCTGTCACCACTCCTCTCTACCGCCCTTGTCCATTTGCCTTGCCTTCTGCTTCTGTTCCAAGTTTGGAGCTTCTATAACATATTCCAAATGAATATGAATTCCTCATGGTTGAATGTCAGAAAGGATTCGGGCTGCCCATCTCCTTGGACTCTGCCCATTCTCATCTCTAAAGGTAGATGCAATTTCCGACAGAAGGGGAGGAAATGAATAAAGTGCTTCTTCTAGATGCATTTGATGGTGTTAGTCAACAAGCTTTGAAGTAATTTGGATTCTGTGAAATAAGCCTTAAAAATTGTGTCCATATCATACTAAATTTAGATGCACCGGTTATCTGTAAGCAGGCCTAGAAGACAAGCATAACATGGGATAGGCAGCATAATAGCTGAGGAATTAAGTGCCAATGAGAATGAAAATATGTGTGGGAACTAGAATTATTATTCCTTCCAACTTTATTAGCATTTCCAGTTTCAGGAATAAGAATGATAAGCCATATATTTTTTCAGCTTATTTATGATTAATTTTCATGTGTGTTGATATGTTGCCTGAATGTGCATCTATGGACCATGTTTGTGTCTGACACTGATGGAGACTCGAAGAGGGGGTTGGAGTGCCTAGAACTGGAGTTTGAGATGTTTGTGAATTGCCTTGTGGGTGCTGAGAATTAAACCTGGGTCCCCTAGAAGAGCAACCAGTCTCCTAAAGCATTACCTAATCTCTCCTGTACCTAAGTAATATTATAAATTTCATAGTAATGAAATATAAATTATAGATTTTCATCTGTTTACAAACTATGGACTTAAATATTGAAGTCAAATCCATTTCATTTTACAGTCAACATAAAATTATTTAACATTTAACAAAACTTTACACTTATCTCTAATAAAATGATCACATTTATGTTTGGTCAGACTGTGGGAATGTGACAAATATTTCAAAAAATGGAAAACAAAAAAATTTAATGTGATTACTGACATTTTTAATATTTCTTTTGTAAGTGTATATTTATATGTGGTATGTGTTTGCATGTTTTCATGTGTGTAGATGGGTATGTGTGTAGATTTTGAGATACAAGGTTAATGTCAATGTTTTCCTTGATTGCACTTTCCTTTATATATTGAGGCTGGATCACTGCTGGATGAACATACTTGACTTCAAGTTATACTATAAAACCATAATAATACAATCTGTATGGTCTTGACACAAAAGTGGACACAGTTAATAATGGAATAGAACTGAGGCTCCAAATATAATTCTACAAACTTATAACTACCTGACTTTGGAAAAAGATCTTAAAAATACAGACAAAAGAAAGACAGTACTGTCAAGAATTGGGGTTGTTCTTAGGTAGTGTCTATCTTTGAATTTCAGGTGTGTTTCTTGTATGCAACAGAAAGATGGGTCCTGTTTTTGTATCCATTCTGTTAGTCTGTGTCTTCTTATAGGTGAATTAAGTCCATTGATATTAAGGGATATTAATGACCACTGATTGTTCATTCCTGCTATTATTTTTATTTTTTGGTGGTAGTGTGTCTGTACTTCTCTTCTTTGGGGTTTACTGCTTTGGTGTTATCTATTGCCTGTGTTTTCGAGGGTGTATCTGACTTCCTTGGGTTGGAATTTTCCTTGTAGTGTTTTGTGCAGGGCTGGGTTTAGGATAAGTATTGTTTAAATCTGGCTTTGTCTTGGAATGCCTCGTTCACTCCATCTATGATGATTGAAAGTTTTCCTGGGTATATTAGTCTAGGCTGGCATCCATGGTCTCTTAGTGTCTGCATTACATCTGTCCAGATCCTTATGGCTTTTGAAGTCTCCATTGAGAAAGTGGGTGTTATTCTTTCTGTATATGCCCAAGAATGGTATAGCTGGGTCTTGAGGGAGATGGATTCCCAATTTTCTAAGGAAGCACCATATTGATTTCCAAAGTGGCTGGACAAGCTTGCATCCCCACCAGCAGTGGAGGAGAGTTCTCCTTGCTCCACATCCTCTCCAGCATAAGCTGTCTTCTGTGCTTTTGATCTTAGCCATTTTGACAGGTGTAAGGTGCTATCACAGAGTTGTTTTGTTTGCATTTCCAGGATAATTAGGTATGTTGAGCAATTCCTTAAATGTCTTTCAGCCATTTGAGCTTCCTCTGTTGAGAATTCTCTGTTTAGTTCTATAGCCCATTTCTTAATTGGACAGTTGGGCATTTTGATGTCTAATTTCTTGAGTTCTTTATATATTCTGGATATCAGCCCTCTGTCAGATGTGAGGTTGATGAAGACCTTTTCCCATTCTGTAGGGTGTTGCTTTGTCTTGTTGACCATATACTTTGCTCTACAAAAGCTTCTCAGTTTCAAGAGGTCCCATTGACTGATTGTTTCTCTCAGTGTCTATGCTACTGGTGCTATATTTAGGAAGTGATCTCCTATGCCAATGCATTCAAGACTACTTCCTACTTTCTCTTCTATCAGGTTCAGAGTAACTGGATTTATGTTGAGGACTTTGATCCACTTGGACTTAAGTTTTGTGCATGGTGACAGATATGGATCTATTTGCAGCCTTCTACACATTGACAACCAGTTATGCCAGCACCATTTGCTGAAGATGCTTTCTTTTGTCCATTGTACATTTTTGGCTTCTTTGTCAAAAATTATATGTTCATAGGTGTGCAGGTTAATGTCAGGGTCTTCAATTCAATTCCATTGGTCCACATGTTGGTTTTTATGCCAGTACCAAGCAGTTTTTATTACTGTAGCTCTATAGCAGAGCTTGAGGTCGGGGATCGTGATGCCTCCAAAGGTTGTTTTATTGTACAGGATACTTTTGGCTATTTTGGCTACAGAGATAAGATTTGTGGGATAACTTAAATGTAAGAGCTAGTCAGCAATAAGCCTGAGCTAATGGCCAAGGTATTTTATAACATTTGTGGCTATTGTAAAAGGTGATGTATCTCTGATTTCCTTCTCAGCCTGTTTGTCTATTGTATATAGGAGGGCTACTGATTTTTTGAGTTGATCATGTATCCTGCTATGTTGTTGAAGGTGTTTATAAGCTGTATCAGTTCCTTGGTGCAATTTTTGGGTCACTTATGTCTCACCATGCGTATAAATTGATTCCAAATGATTCCCAAACTTCAGTTTAACCTGCTATGGAATGCTGTTCTGTATGCTGTGAATGTGTTTTGATAAATAAAATGCTGACTGGCCAATAGCCAGTCAGGAATTATAGATGGGATAAGCAGACAAAGAGAATTCTAAGAAGAGGAAATGCTGAGTCAGAAGTTGCCAGCCAGACACAAAGGAAGCAAGATGACAAGGTAGGACTGAGAAAAGTTATCAAGCCACATGGCTAAACATAGATAAGTATTGTGGGTTAATTTAAGTGTAAGAGCTAGTCAGTAATAAGCCTGAGCTAATGGTCAAGCAGTCTTAATTAATATAAGCCTTGGTATGTTTACTTGGGGGACATCAGTGGGAGAGATTTGTCCCAATAGCTGGCTAGCTGGGACACAGGAAAACTTCCAATTACATCTGATACTTCTAGAGGAAAGAGAGTACATTTTAGAATACAAGATCAGTTATAGATTTTCTGAATTGACTTTTGTGGCTCAGGAGATAATACTATATAGTGAATACTTTTATTGTATACATTGTATTTAAAAAGATTCTGCACTGAAAGGAAATAGTGAATGAGCTGAAGAGGAGAATAAAAATGGAGAAAACCTTTGTTACTTATATATCTGTAAGAGGACTGGTGTCTTGAACAGACAAAAATTAAATCAAATAAAAACCACAACAAAAACCCCTAACATCACAAAAATAACCTAATAAAATAGGGATATCAAACTAAACAGTGGTACTCCATTTTCAGTTTTCCAAAACAGTGTTTCTCTGTGTCCAGGCTGGCCTCGATATGATAGAGATCCTCCTGCCTCTCCCTCCAAGTTCTGGGATTAAAAGCATGAGACACAACCAACTGGCCCTAGGGTTTCTTAAAACAATGGAATTAGCATGTCTATAGGTCCCATGTATACCACTTTTGGGTGTATATCTGAAGTACTCTAAGACTACTGGATTCACAATAGCTAGGACATGAAATCAGTCTGGATGTCTAGCAACTAATGAATGGCTAAGGAAAGTGATATATACAGGCAATGGAGTTTTATTTAGCCCTAAAGAAAAATTAAGTTACGAAATTTATAGGTTAATGGTTAGAACTGGATAAAATTTCATCAAATGATGTAACCCCAATAAAGTTACTCATATATAGATCCAAACTTTGAGTTTAGATTTCTGTGTTTTATATAGAATCCAGGAAACTAGAAAGGTGCTATTTGAGAGATGGAAGAAACATGGTAGGCAAGCTCTTGTAATAGAACACAGACATTAAGAAGGGAAGAAATAAAGGATGAGAGGGTGCATTTTAATTATTTGTTAGCATTAAGTTGTTATATTAACAATTATCTTTGACTCATATTTTTACTTTTTGTAAATGCAATGTGAGTGTTTGTCCAAATAATTACAAAACTGGCTTCTACATAGTATTTCTCTTGATGAACATATATTTTATAAAGATCCTCCTCTTTTTTTTCTTTTAATTTTTTTTCTTTATTATTATGTGTTTTAAATTTTATACAACAGCCATGGGTTCCCCTGTCCTCCCCCCTCCCGCTCCCACCCCAAACTTCCCCCCAGCCGCTCCCTTCCATTCCCATGTCCTCCAAGATCAAGGCACCCCTGGGGATTCATTTAAACCTGGTGGATTCAGTACAGGCAGGTCCTGTCCCCTATTTTTAGACTGAGCAAAGTGTCCCTGTGTAAGCCCAAGGTTTCAAACAGCCAGCTCATGCACTAAGGACAGATCCTGGTCCTACAGACTGGGTGCCTCCCAAACAGATCAAGCTATTCGATTGTCTCATTTATCCAGAGGGCCTGATCCAGCTGGGGGCTCCACAGCCTTTGGTTCATAATTCATGTGCTTCCATTCATTTGGCTATTTGTCCCTGTACATTTTG
Organism: Onychomys torridus; assembly: GCF_903995425.1. Classification (NCBI taxonomy): domain Eukaryota; kingdom Metazoa; phylum Chordata; class Mammalia; order Rodentia; family Cricetidae; genus Onychomys; species Onychomys torridus. Next base: position 47,779,470 of record NC_050454.1, on the reverse strand, counting down.
CAGTCTTGGATTCAACAATTCACACTCTTGCAGACCCTCCTCTTTCTCGACAGTTGGACACCTGGAGCTCCAGCTGGGGCCTGGCTGAGGATCTTTGCATCCACTTCCATCAGTTATTGGATGAGAGTTCCAAGATGACTGTTAGGGTGTTTAGTCATCTGATCACCAGACTAGGTCAGATCAGGCTTTCTCTCAACCATTGCCAGCAGACTACAGAGGATATATCATTGTGGATTTTTGGGGACCTCTCGAGCACCCTACCTATTCCTGGTCTCATGTTGTCTTCATTTATCATGGTCTGTTATTCCTCATTCTCCCTTTCTGTTCTTTATCCAGCTGGGATCTCATGCTCCCCTAAGCTTTCTTTTCCTCAAATCTTGCCCTTCATTACACCCATTGTCATCCAGGTTGTTCATGTAGATCTCATCCATTTCTCTGTCATTGGGTGATCCTTGGGTCTTTCCTAGGGTCCCGTTTTCTAGGTAGCCTCCCTGGAGTTGTGTAGCAGTCTAGTCATCTTTGTTTTACATCTAGTATCCTCCTATGAGTGAGTACATACCATGTTTGTCCTTCTGAGTTTGGGTTACCTCACTCAGGATGATTTTTTTCTAGATGCATCCATTTGTCTGCAAACCTCATTATGTCATTGTTTTTCTCTGCTGAGTAGTACACCATTGTGTTTATATACCATATTTTCTTTATCCATTCTTCAGTTGAAGGGCGTCTAGGTTGTCCAGGTTCTGGCTACTACAAACAATGCTGATACAAACTTAGTTGAGCAAATGCCCTTGTGGTATGATTGAGCATTCCTTGGGTATATGCCCAAGAGTGCTATAGCTGGGTCTGGGGGAGATGGATTCCCAATTTTCTAAGGAAGTGCCATATTGATTTCCAAAATGGCTGTATAAGCTTGCATTCCCACCAGCAGTGGAGGAGAGTTCCCCTTGCCCTACATCCTCTCCAGCATAAGCTGTCTTCTGTGCTTTTAATCTTAGCCATTATGACCGGTGTAAGGTGGTATCTCAGAGTCATTTTGATTTGCATTTCCCAGATAATTAGGGATGTTGAGCAATTCCTTAAATGTCTTTCAGCCATTTGAACTTCCTCTTTGGAGAATTCTCTGTTTAGTTCTATAGCCTATTTCTGAATTGGACTGTTGGGCATTTTGATGTCTAATTTCTTGTGTTCTTTATATATTCTGGATATCAGCCCTCTGTCAGATGTGGGGTTGGTGAAGAACTTTTCCCATTCTGTAGGCTGTTGCTTTGTCTTGTTGACATGTCCTTTGCTCTACAAAAGCTTCTCAGTTTCAAGAGGTCCCATTGACTGATTGTTTCTCTCAGTGTCTGTGCTACTGGTGTTATATTTAGAAAGTGATCTCCAGTGCCAATTCGTTCAAGAGTACTTCCTACTTTCTTTACTATCAGTTTCAGAGTAGCTGGATTTATGTTGAGGTCTTTGATCCACTTGGATTTAAGTTTTGTGCACGGTGACAGATATGGATCTATTTGCAGCCTTCTACAACACATTGACATCCAGTTATGCCAGCACCATTTGTTGAAGATGCTTTCTTTTTTCCATTGTACATTTTTGGCTTCTTTATCAAAAACTATATGTTCATAGGTGTGCGCATTAATGTCAGGGTCTTCAATTCGATTCCATTGGTCCACATGTCAGTTTTTATGCCAGTCCCAAGCTGTTTTTATTACAGTAGCTCTATAGTACAGAGTGAGGATGGGGATTGTGATGTCTCCAGAGGTTGTTTTATGGTACAGGATTGTTTTGGCTATCCTGGGTTTTTTGTTTTTCCATATGAAGTTGAGTATTATTCTTTCCAGACCTGTGAAGAATTGTGTTGGTAATTTGATGGGAATTACATTGAATCTGTAGATTGCTTTTGGTAAGATCGCCATTTTTACTATGTTAATCCTGCCTATCCAGGATCATGGGAGATCTTTCCATTTTACGACATCTTCTTCAATTTCTTTTTTCAGGGACTTAAAGTTCTTGTCATATAGGTCCTTCACATGCTTAGTTAGTGTAACCCCAAGGTATTTTACATCATTTGTGGCTATTGTAAAGGGTAATGTATCTCTGATTCCTTTCTACTGTATATAGAAGGGCTACTGATTTTTTTTTTTATTTGATTTTGTATCCTGCAATGTTGCTGAAGGTTTTTACTAGCTGTATCAGTTCCTTGGTTGAATTTTTGGGGTCACTCATGTATACTAACATGTCATCTGCAAATAGGGAGAGCTTGACTTCTTTCTTCCCAATTTGTATCCTCTTAATCTCTTTATGTTATCTTATAGCTCTGGCTAGAACTTCAAGTACTACATTGAATAAGTATGGGGAGAGGGGACATCCTTGCCTTGTTCCTGATTTTAGTGGTATTGCTTTGAGTTTCTCTCCATTTAATTTGATGTTGGCTGTTGGCTTGCTGTAGATTGCCTTTATTATGTTTAGGTATGTTCCCGCTATTCCTGATAGCTCCAAGACCTTTATCATGAAGGGGTGTTGGATTTTGTCAAATGCCTTTTCTGTATCTAGTGAGATGATCATGTGTTTTTTTTTCTTTTAGTTTGTTTATATGGTGTATTACATTGACAGACTTTTGTATGTTGAACCACCCTTGTATCCCTGGGATGAAGCCTACTTGATCATGGTGGATAAATGTTGGAGTCTGTTTGCCAGTATTTTATTAAGTATTTTTGCAACAATGTTCATGAGGGAGATTGGTCTGTACTTCTCTTTCTTTGTTGCATCTTTGTTTGGTTTAGGAATCAGGGTAGTTGTATCCTCATAAAAGGAGTTTGGTAATATACCTTCTGCTTCTATTGTGTGGAACAATTTAAAGAGTATTGGTATTAAGTCTCCTTTGAAAATCTGGTATAATTCTGCAGTGAAACTATCAGGTCCAGGGCTTTTTTTTGGTTGGGAGACTTGTAATGACTGATTCTATTTCCTTAGAGGTTATTGGACTATTTTAATGGTTTATCTGGTCTTGATTTAACTTAGGTATGTGGTACCTAGCCAGAAAATTATCCATTTCTTTTAGATTTTCCAGTTTTGTGGAGTAGAGGTTTTTGAAGTATGACCTGATGATTCTCTGGATTTCCTCATTGTCTGTTGTTATGTCCCCCTTTTCATTTCTGATTTTGTTAATTTGGATGCTCTCTCTGTGTCTTTTGTTTAGTTTGGATAAGGGCTTGTCTATCTTGTTGATCTTCTCAAAGAGCCAACTCTTTGTTTCATTAATCCTTTGTATTGTTCTCTTTATTTCTATTTTATTGATTTCAGCTCTCAATTTGATAATTTCCTGGTGTCTGTTCCTCCTGGGAGACTTTGCTTCTTCCTGTTGAAGGGCTTTCAGGTGTGCTGTCAATTCACTAGTGTGAGATTTCTCCAGCTTCTTTATGTGGGCATTCAGTCCTATGAATTTCCCTCTTAGCACTGCTTTCATAGTATCCCATAAGTTTGGGTATGTGGTGTATTCATTTTCATTGATCTCTGGGAAGCCTTTAATTTCTTTCTTTATTTCTTCCTTAACCCATTGGTGATTCAGTTGAGTATTATTCAGTTTCCATGAGATTGTAGGATTTCTGTAGTTTTTTCTGTTGTTGAAATCTAACTTTAAACCATGGTGGTCTGATAGAACACAGGAGGTTATTCCAATTGTTTTGTATCTGTTGAGATTTATTTTGTAGCCAAGTATGTGGTCATTTTTATAGAAGGTTCCATGGGGTGCTGAGAAGAAGTTATATTCTTTTTTTGCCAGTAGGATTTGTTGAAGGAGGTGGAGGCAGGAGGATCATGAGTTCAAGGCCACCCTGGGCTCTCTCCAAAACCTCTTGATAAAATAGCCACGAAAATAACACATGATAGAACTTGGACAATAGGAAAATAAACACTGAATGAAAATAAACTGAGTAAGAGGTATGGGAAGCATGGGGTAATGTTTTACATATTCATTGGAAATATGCAATAAATCAGATTTTGAAATTTCAGTACCAACGTGCAGAGGAGTCTTGATTAATATGGAGTAATATTTGTTCAGGCAACTACCTAAGTTGTAAAGTAAACCAAACCAATTTACTAGAAATGCATGCCTTTTCCTGACAAGAATCTTGGCAATAAATGTTGTGACCTAGCACATAAAAATAATTTTTAAGTGTAAAGATTTATGGACATGTTTACAACTCAATGTGCATTACTGAATTTATATCTCTAATATAGAATTGGGTCATATCATATATGTATATATCTATACACACACACATATATATATATATATACATACATGCATATTTATATAAAATGACATGTGGCCATGTGCCAAAATCATAATTGTTTCATGAGTTTAATTGTAGCAAGCCTGACTTTTTTCTCTTTGTATTGTTTTCTATTTACATTTGTTATCTTATAAATTCCCTAGTCTGTTTTGCTGCAGGGGTTTTGATACTGAATCTTATGAAACTAGACAAATCATCTGGAGTCTGGTATCTGAGACCCAGAAAAACAAATATGGCAGGTATTCACTTATATGCAGGTATTATCTGTTAAGTCAAGGATAACCAAGCTACTAACCATATGACCGCAGAGAATAGGTAAGAGTAATGGACTAAAGGGAACAGATAAGTCTTGTTAGGAAGGAGAAATAAAATAGATAATTATGGATGGACCAGATAGGGAGGTGGAGGGTAGAGGGAATTGAGTGACAGAACATGGGTGAGACAGCTAAAATCAAGGAATGTTTGAGGGGTAGTATAAAAACCTAACACAGTAGAAACTTCCTAAATATATATACATATATGAAAGCAATCCAAATGACATCACCAAATAAAGGGGCTAGGGGCAGAGTTCCAAATACCCATCTCTTGTCACAAAATGATGCTGTGGATATCGCTCTGTGTAAATAAAAATGTTGATTGGCCTGTAGCCATGCAGGAAGTATATGTGGGAGAAGCAGAGAAGAGAATTCTGGGAACAGGAAGGTGGACAGAGAGAGATTGCAAGCCACCGCCATGAGAAGCAAGATGTAAGGTACTGGTAAGCCACGAGCCATGTGGCAACTTATAGACTAAGAGAAATGGGTAATTTAAGATATAAGAACTAGATAGCAAGAAGCCTGCCATGTTCATACAGTTTATAAGCAAGATAAGTTTCTTTGTGTTGAATTGGTTGGGTCTGAGCGTCTGGCAGGTAAGAGAGATTTGTCCTGACTGTGGGCCAGGCAGGAAAACTCTAACTACAAAATGAAGCTTTTAGTACTGGGATTGGGTTACATCTAATTGAGTTGGTGGCCCATGAGAATCCACAAACAAACCTGTGATTATTTTATAAGTGGGCCACCAGACTTTAGGGACCTGGCAAGACCCAAGAAAAACTTCTGCCTACACAACCTAGGTAGTTGCCAAGACAATAGGTTGCTAGCTCTCCACAAACTGATGGCAAAGTCCTATTTCTGGAATCAATATCTACCTACACAATTCATTGTATGCATGAACAAGTCAAGCTGGCATCTACACAGAGCCTTCACCCCTGCATTCTACTGTCTTTGATACAGGAAGATACTATATACACACCAAAAGAGAAACATAAACACCAATCCAGTCACAAATCCTTTGATCTACAACATGTCTTGTGTGCAAGGTGTTCTAGTATAACAATTGCACAAAGCTTGTAGGAGTACCCAACCAGTAAATGAATTTTTTTTTTTTTTGGTTTTTTTGAGACAGGGTTTCTTTATTATAGCTTTGCACCTTTCCTGGAACTTACTTGGTAGCCTAGGCTGGCCTCAACTCACAGAGATTTGCCTGGCTCTAATTTTTTTTTTTCCAGACAGGGTTTCTCTGTGTAGCTTTGTGCCTTTCCTAGATCTCGCTCTGTAGACTAGGCTTGCCTCTAACTCAGAGAACCTCTTGCCTCTGCCTCCTGAGTGCTGGTATTAAAGGTGTGCACCACCACCACCTGGCCTAATAACTGATTTGACTTAAAGCCCATTCCATAAAATGGAATCCATACCTTATATTGTTTGGGTGACCATGAACCAGTGAGGAGATAGTTCAAGGATGTAGGGGAAAACCAAATACTACTGGTCTATAAAATGAAAAAAAAAAGTATTAATAAAATGACCCCTTGTGATATTTTGCTGTTCTCAAAGATAAGTACCTGTTGAAGGATCATCAGAGAAGCTTCTTGCTGCATGAAGCAGATGGGAACAAATACAAAGACCTACAACCAGACAATATAAAGAATGTGAGAGACCTTGGAACACTGACCTAAATGGAATGTCTCCATCAAAACCCTCTCTTCAGAGCTCAGGGAGGCCTGCAGAAGAGGAGGATGTAGGAGTGTAAAAGACAGAGGGTATAGAGGGCACCAAGAAAGCAAGGCCCTCTAAAACAATATGACCAAATCTCATATGGATTCACAGATTTGATACAGCACACACAAGGTCTGCATGGATTTACATGAGGTCTTTTGTATATATATATATTATGCTTTCCAATTTTGTGTTTTTATTGGATTCTTGAATGTATAATCAAGTGGGCCTTTGATTCTTATGTCTTCTCTTGGGGGTCATTTTTGGGTCAGGTAAAAATCTGGCACAAGGCAATCTCCAAGATTCTACAAGGATGACCCCATCTAAGACTCCTAGCAATAGCAAACATGTAGCCAGAATTGGTGGTCTCTTGTGGCCAGATTGGTGCCTAGCCCAACTGTTACCAGAGAGGCTTTATCCATTAAGTGATGGAAACAGATGAAGATCCACAGCCAAACATCAAACATAACTTGGGGAATCCTGCAAAAGAGGTGAAGAAAGGATTGTAGGAGCCAGATGGGTCAAGGACACTCCAAGAAAACTCACAGAATCAACTAACCTGGGCTCCTAGGGGCTTACAGAGACTGAACTGACGACCAAGGAGTCTGCATGGGACTGAGCTAGGCACTCTATATGTATTACAGTTGTGTAGCTTGGTCCATTTGTGGAACTCTAAACAGTGGGAACAGAGGCTGGTTCCAACCTTTTTACTGGCTTTTGGGACCCTACTCCTCATACTGGACTGCCTTGCCCAGCCTTAATACACTGGGTGGTACTTAGTCATACTTCAACTTGATATGTCATGGTAAGTTGGTATTCACGGGAAACCTGACCTTTCCAAAAAATTAAGTCATATTTGGCCTATGGGGTGTTAATATAGATTACATAGGTAAATATATCATCTCTCATAGGTATTTTGTTGATATATTACTTAGGAGATGGGGATTCTAGAACCATGATGTGATACCTATACAATATCCTTGACCACTGCATGTGCATACACATTCAAACAGAGAGATATTCCCCTTTATTATTCCTATTCGTGCTTTTGACATATCCTTTAATTTGAAAAGACTGCAGAACATGGTGACAGTGCATTTAGTCTTTTTGTTTATATAGATCAGACGGTCTCACTATCTGCTTGAAATCCAAAAATGACTTACACTATAGGCTAGATTCAACACTGTGTTAATTGTGTTTTCAGGAGGAGGCGAGCTTTTACTCATTTGATGACAATCAATCTCCACTGTAGCTCACTAGCAGAGAAAGCTGTTATCTAATTCCCTTAATAGTTTCTCTTCTCGCCAAACCTTTTAGGAATAAAATTAGATCTATGTGAAAAGTATTTATTATGTTATGCTATTCTTATCTCCTGCTTACCTATGCTGCGTTGATTCTAAATGAATCTCAATCATCTGCAGGAAAGAGTGGTGATTTTTTTTAAAAATACTGTTTCATGCTTTATGAGTTATGCTAATATTTGTTTTAAAAACAAAGCAGTATGTTTTCAAGTACCCACTTAATTAGATAGCCCCTTAGTATGTGGCCTATCTAAACTAGAAACTTCTCATCAGGTGAATCTTTGGATGTTTTGAAGAAATGTGGGACACAGTTATCTCAGAAAGGCAAATGTCCCTATTCTATCCCATAGACTGCATGTGATCCACCAACATGTTGTGTGATCTTGGATTGCTAGAGTCAAGAGAGAAGCATCCATGTCATGTGCAATGATGCATTCCCTGGAAGCTCACATTGTACAAATGTTGCAAGTGCCAACACCAGAAGCTAGTGGTAAAGAGGAGCAAGCTAAACCCAGTGTCTGACTTCAAGCTACAGAGTTTGATGGATTTGGATAATACTGAATAGCCTAGGGATAGAGGGGAAAAAAACAACAAAGAAAAGAACTTGAATCCCTTAGATTGAAGAAGAGGTTGGGAGGTTAAAGACTGTCTGATTAGTGAAATTCAAGTTATATAGAAGTTTTGTAATTGGGTTAAAGTGAATTAACCTTTCTCAAAAGAAGTTCTGGTTTAGGTCCCAATGTCTTAAATAAAAGCAAATGGGGGAGTGATGGTGTCAGGGGAGGGGATGATGAAATGTCTGTGAGCATAGTGCAGGTGGACTCTGATTTCCTTTATTTTACCTTGGAGTAAACTATACGCAGTGGTTCTTGCTCTGCCTTACCTTCATTCTTTCCTTTCTACCTGTCCATTCACCATTTCTATCTCATGTAAACCATAGTCTGGACAAAACCGTCCAATGCACACTCCTAGAAGGAGATTTCCAGAGATTGATTCAGCTACTTTCTGATACTATAGTGAGAGAAAATTCAGCTCCTAAGACACCAAAGAGCACAGGTTTAATTTGATGTATATCTGACCTGTCTAATAATGATGATTCTTAAACACAAGAACAGTAGAGTAGTTAGGAAGGGGTGTGCTAAATCCTTCTCCTTGAATTGCAGAAGTGAACCTTATCCATAAGAGATGGTTGTAAAGCCAGGGAAGCCCCCAATAGTTAAACTTTTCATTCTTATCCAAAGAATAGAAATATATATCCAACTTCTAAATTACTTGTTATGTTCTATAAATTCTGAAACAATTTTTGCTGTAGAATTTTTCCAAATTTTGGTTGTTGGCACTTGATTTTCAGTTTTCAATATAAACTAGAGAGCCAGTTTTTTTCAGCATATACTGTAATTCCTGCCCTTGAGATGCCAAGGAATGAGGTTCCTGAGGTCTCAGAAAGCCAGGGATACATAATGAGATCATGTTGAAATAGAAACAATGATCACAGAAATCTAGTCTGCATATCATTCCTTTTAGTCACCAACATTATTTTCTGAGTGGTTAAAATGCACTTGAACTAATAGAGTAATGTTCTTTGGTGTTTGGAAAGTAAATGAAAGAGTGTCTTTTTAAATTTTCGTTTCAAAATAGATAAAAATTCACAGTAAGATTTTTGTTATTATATGGTGTTAAACAATTCCCATAATGATGTAATCTACATTTAAAGGTGAAGAAAAATAGTCTACAATACATAATATTGGATGTTTTCTTTTCTTTCTTTTTTTTTTTTTACAACCACTCATAAAATTATTCTGCACCTACTGTTGCTCTTTTTCCTCCCACCCCCTTGCCTAGATCCCCATGGTGTTCACTTTCCTCTGTCACCTTGATTGAGCCATGGTGTACCTGGATATGTCACTGGTTTCTGAGTATCTCTGTGAACATACCTCTGGAAGAAAGAAGTAGCTGAACTGGCATATTGATAAGCCGATTGTAATCTCCAATTTAGGCAGAGAGCTCTCACTTCCTGAGAAGTAGAAAAAAAAGATGCTCTAAGGTGGAACCCCAGTCTCTGCCTCACTGCCTGGGTAGAGCCCTTATTCTTCTCCTCTGCTCCTGAGTAAAAACTTACAATTTTGACGCCCATGTTTCTCAATATTCTTAAGTGAGACCTGTTTACATTGCTAATTTTTGAATCTGTCACTTGTGTATGATATGTCTTATTGAAGACATTAATGTCCTTATTCTAGAGACCAGTTCCTTATGACAAATCGTTCTTTCCACACATAGACATGTACAACTATCTACAATAGTATAGACCTTAGTGATATGATGTATATAGAGGTTTGTAATTTTTTTTTGATGCCATATTTGAAAGAAAAATGTGACAACTGTTGGAGAAGTGTCTTGATTTCATGATAGATCTACATTGGTAAAGCCAGTTACCATACATAAACAATCTCTCTCTCTCTCTCTCTCTCTCTCTCTCTCTCTCTCTCTCTCTCTCTCTCTCGTGTGTGTGTGTGTGTGTGTGTGTGTGTGTGTGTGTGTGTGTGTGTGTGTGTGTGTGTTCTCTATTCCTCTGGAGATCCTCTCCAATGAAATAAGGACAGAAACCTCCAGATCTAGCAAAGCTATTCCCAATGGATTGGCATTGAGTGAGAATTGCATCTTGGTCAGATCTAAGCTGTGTCTTTGGATGGGAAATGTACAGATATTATAGAGCTTGTGACTAGGGCTGAGTAATTTTAAAGGTGACATTTTAAGGTTGACAAATTGCAATAGTTGGTTAATGTTTGATGCATATTAACTTTGGATGGATTGATGCAGCAAGATGGATAAATAGTCCCATGGCTTAATAAGAAAATGAAAAGAATCTTACAGTAGCAGATATTTTCTGGTGTAAGAAGATAAGTTCTTTTTCTTGGTACAATATCATTTAACACATGAACCAGAATTAACAAAAGATCAAGAATTATGTTGGTTTTAATATTTTATTTAATACCTAATCCTTAAATGAGTAGTTAAAAAGTTGGATCAAACATTCTAAACTATAACTCATTAAAATGAATGGAAACTCAATTTTAAAATTCCCAATTTTCATCTAAAATAAGAGATTAGCTTTTATTGTACTACTTCATTTATTTAAATGCAATGATTCTGATGAGATTTCTAACTGGCACTGAAGTTTAATGAGGGTGTAAATATTTAATATATAAATTTTATATATTATTTTGAGAAAAATACACTATAATCATTTAGAAGTTTTAAATACAAGATGATTTGGGAGAGTATCAGTTAAGATTACTATTTGCAAAAATGTTCTTGGTAACTAATGATAAAACCAGTGTAAGTAAATCTGCTTACCAACAATGCACTTTATGTTATTGTATTGAGGACAGAGTGTAAGCAAAAATCTATTAGTAAAAAATACTGACCTGTTAATTGAAATCATACTTCTCAAAAAACACCATTATCTGTAAATAGACTGAATTTCAAGCTGTGTGAATATCAACAGAAAAGTGTCCCTAAATGCCTTTTCTACAATGAGATGAATAAATGAATGATTAAGCAGATGTGTAGCCCTTATAATCATGATCATGAACTCTTTTCAAATTATGACAAATTACATGTGAGATAATTCAAGTGTACAAAAACCAGTAAATAATCACATTTGCAGTCTGCATAATCTTGTGGCAGATGTTATCATTGCCTTTCAAACATCATTTTTCCATTTTCTTTATAATGATTTGTTTGAGAGGGAAAAACATTCAGAACTATGTTGTGGATAGCCAGGGATCTTGCTCAATCAAATGAGTGCTGGACAATCCTCTTCTGCCTGAATGGAAGGCATTCAGCAGTCCTCTGGCCAGGATGAGGTTACCATGAAGAAAAAATTGCCAGGTAAGAATGAGAGAGTAGACAGAATAAAGTGACACAGAAGTCAAGGAATCCTGGAGTATCTCTGCTATCTCAAAAAAAAAAAAACAAAAAAAAAACAAATGCAAAACAAACAAACAAAACCCCAACAAAATATTAGCCAGGTAGTGGTAGCTCAAACCTTTAATTCTAGCACTTGGAGGCAGAGACAGATGGAACTCTGAGTTTGAGGCCAGCCTGATCGACAGAGTGAATTCCAGGACAGACAAGGCTATGCAGAGAAAACTTGTCATGAAAAACAAAAATAAACAGACAAATGAAGAATTAAAATATTAACAAAAATGTAGGGAAACACTTTCTCATCAACAAATTGCCATGAATTTTCAGGGTATGTTGCTGAACATTTCTATAGATGTCAGAGATATCCATTCATCCTATTAAAAATAAATAAACAATAAAAGGTATACTTTTCATTTTAAATGTACTAATCGATTGATATTGTATTTGTTTATAATTTGCACAACTTTATTCTCTCTGAGGTAGGTATTTCCAAGCATGTATAATGATCATATCTTTATTTTATAGAAACACGTTTCTGTGTTTATACACATAGTCTAGTTTACCTCAGTAGGTAAATACATTGCCTCTTCCAGGGAGCTTTGTCTGAATCCCTCGACTCTGCTCTAGGCTAAATTTCATTTTTGTGCTTTTGGAAAAGAGAGTACAACATTTCTTTTCTAGGTCATTGTGTTGGCTCATCATTACTATTTTCAATTCCTAATGGTTGTAGTTTTGTTATTAATGATTGAATGTTGAATTGTGAATGGTAGCTACAGTATACTACTAATAATACACAGTAGATGAAAAACAGGCAATAAGTGTTTTGCTAAAAGTTAATAATTTAGTACATAATTTTATGACTTATGCTTATAAACGATGTATTCCTGCATATAAAAGTAAAACTTTTTTTTTCTATTTGGAGATTAATAAAGTGGAAAAAGAAGATCAGGAAAGAAGGACTGGTGAAGAGAAAATTCATATTCATGCATATCTGTTTTAACACATATGTTTTTACCCAGTGATAAAAACTTTGTCATTTGCATGTAAATGGATGAAACTGAAGGTCATGTTGTGCATAAGTATGCTGGACTCAAGTTAAATACAACATTGCTGGGTGCTTTCCTCATATGTGAAGTATATGTGTTTATGAATATATATTATTAATGTGGGAGTAGACTATCTGAAAAGGAAAACCAAGGAAGCTGAAAGCAAAAGATCATAATCGAAAGACGGATAAGGCTGTGCTGGTTAGTTTTTCATCAACGGGACACTACATAGAGTCATCTGTGCAAAGGGAATCTCACTTAATGAGTTGCCTCCATCATACTGACCTGTACTGAATTTGTTAATTAATGATTTCTATGGGAGGGTCCAGCTCACTGTGTGTGGCTCTCTCATCCACTCCTCAGGGCAGGTGATACTGAGTTGCTTAAGAAAGCATACTGAAGGGCATCTAGGTTGTTTCCAGGTTCTGGCTATTACAAACAATGCTGATATGAACATTGCTGAGCAAATGCCCTTGTGGTATGATTGGGCATTCCTTGAGTATATGCCCAAGAGTGCTACAGCTGAGTCTTGGGGAAGATGGATTCCCAATTTTCTAAGGAAGCACCATATTGATTTCCAAAGAGGCTGTACAAGCTTGCATTCCCACCAGCAGTGGAGGAGAGTTCCCCTTGCTCCATATCCTCTCCAGCATAAGCTGTCTTCTGTGTTTTTGATCTTAGCCATTCTGACAGGTGTAAGGTGGTATCTCAGAGTCATTTTGATTTGCATTTCCTGGATAATTAGGGATGTTTGGGAGGCACCCAGGTAGTGGGACCTGGACCTGTCCTTAGTGCATGTGCTGGCTGTTTGGAACCTGGGGCTTACACAGGGACACTTTGCTCAGCCTGGAAGGAGGGGACTGGACCTGCCTGTACTGAATCCACCTAGTTTAAATGAATCCCCATGGGAGTCTTCGCCCTGGGAGAGATGGGAATGGAGGGGAGGGGCTGGGGGTAGGTGAGGGCGGGGGTGGGAGGGGGGAGGACAGGGGAACCCATGGCTGATGTGTAAAACACAAATATAATAAATTTAAAAAAGGAAAAGAAAAAAAAAAAGAAAGCATACTGAGTAAGCTGTGGGGAACAAGCCAGGATACAGAGGTCTAAAGATGGCCCCTGTCTCAGTTCCTGTTTCCAGGTCCTTGCCCCAAGTTCCTGCCTCATCTCCTTTGGTGGGGGATCATAAATATAAACTGTTTATGTAAACACCTTCCTCCGAGTTGCTCTTATTATTTCATCAATATAAAGCAAATTAGACAATTAGTGAAATACATAACATTCATGCTAAGCAGTCATTTTAAGACCCATTTTTGTACGCTAATTAAGTAAAAGTAGAAACTCTACAAAAGTGTGATTGCTTTCTTCCACATTATGTAGCTAGAAAACATAATAAATTGGTTTTCTTCTGAAGTAAAATTCATGTATTTCAAGGCAATTTTACTACTATATAGTAATACTTATCTTTCCAGAAATAGCAATAAAAATGTATTGCATTCCAGTAATGGAAATCTATGCCTCAATGAATTAAAAACTAAACCTGGATAAAACAATATAGATCAATCTCCCCAAATGAAGCTGACTTTAAGAATTAAGAATTCAGAATTACATGTTACCCCTATGAAGGGTTCAAAAATATGCAAAATTAATCTGAAATGTTGAAGGTTTGAATTCTGAGTACCACTATTGGATAATCTCCTGTCATTGTGAAAAAATACATGAAGAAATAATTTTAAAGAGAAGGAAATTTATTCTGAATTTCTGTTTCAAAGGGATCAGCCATATTCACTTGTCCCTTTGTCCTTTGGCAAAACATTGTGGCAATAGAAGCATGTGGAGGAAACAGCTATTCACGTTATGACAGACAGGAACAAGAGAGAACATGCAGCTTCCAGAAATGAAGTGCCTCTAAGATCTGCCCTTTGTCCTACTTCCACTGGCTTGGTCCTACCTCCTTCCCAATATTGTATCACCATATGAGGACAGATGTTTATCACATCAACCCATGGGAACATTTCATATTCAAGCCAAAACAGTGCCTCTAGAGACATTAATGATTAGGAAGGAGGTTGGTACATACTTCTTGGTGCTTATCCTGTTAAAAGTTCTTATAGGTTTGCTCATCTTTAGTTATGGCTTGTTCCTTTCCTGCACATGTATTTGTTTACATGGAAGCACTTGGTCATGCTCCCACCCAGCTAAATGTTCTCAAATTTAAAAATCTGTGCTGCACAACTCATCACAGCCACAAAAGAATGTGTCTCAATCTCAATAAATGTCTTAGAGAAAGATTCATCCAAGACTTATTTCACAGAGATGCTCCCATTTCTTCACCATCCTACTTCATTTGTACACACATCAGGTTTAAAAGTCTCTTCTCTTATCTGTGACGTTGTTAATGCCAAAGTAACACATATCGGTTGGCTTTAACAAGAGGATTTTATGTTTTCACAATTTTGAAAGCTATAAATCCCTCCACCCATTCCCACACCCCTTCATTCCTCTTCCTTCGCTTTTTTTCTGCCTCTCTTGAAACTTCTCCCCTTGTCTTCTGTCAAGGAGTTGCCTGGATGATTTCCTCTTTACACATGCAACATGGGTGTATTGTACTACAACACACATGTCACAAGGACATTAATCACTCAAGTTATATAAGCTCACCCTAAAGCCTTTATTTTGATTTGGTCACCTCTTCAAAATGATTACCTCCAAAGCAACATTATTGTGTTGGGAGTTAAGATTTTAATGTAAGATTTGGGGTTTTTTTTATTTGTATTTTCTCCCATTTTTGTTAATTCTTTGAAAATTTCATAAATAGATTTAATCATATGCATACCCTTTCCCTGACAACATCCACAACACATCAAAAGCTATTTTCACTGACCTATCAGGGGCCACACCATTTAAAAATACTGAGTCCCAACAGTTATCAATTGCCCACAAATCCTTAGCTAGGGATGGCAATTTGTGTCCATCTATCTTCTTCATGCTGGGACATTGTCTGGCTTGAGCATGGAAGGGTATTATTCATGCTTTTGCAACTGCCATGAATTTATATGTGCACATGACCTGCTGTGCCCTGAAAACACTTGTTTCTTTTGAAGTGATCCAGGTCCCCCAGCTCTTACAGTCTGCAGGTTCCCCTCTTCCATAATGATTCCTGAGCTTTGGGAGAAAGGGTTGTGTTTGTGTTGGGAGTGAACATTTTGCAGTCTCTTATTATCAGCAGATTGACAAGACACAGGCCTCTATGTTCATCATCCTCAACTGTAAAAAGGAGTTTCTCTAATGAGGGATCCAATGTGGATATAGTGATAATTCATTAAGGGTCAGTTCAATATTAATTCTGTTTATTAGAATAATAGTATTTTTCACTTTAGGACCTATGGTTTGTTTGCGTAGTCTTAGATTCTTGACCCATTCTATTTAAAATAACAAGAAAATGGAGAGAGCCTAGATGCCCATTAACTGATGGATGAATAATAGAAATATAGTACATTTACAGAGTGTGATTTTATTCAGTTATTAAGAAAGATGCAAAATTGGTATTTGCAGGTTTTTGGAGGAGCAGGAAATATTCAGAATGAGGCAACCTAGAAATGGAAGGATAAATCATCCTGTTTTCTTTTGTTGTGAACCTCCATTTTGCATTTTTAAATATGTATTTTCATTTGGTAATATTCACTGAGATCAGGGAATCTGCAAGGGACCAAGGTGGAGGGAGTCGTATGACCAGAACAGAGAACTCAGGAGTCAAATGTGTAGTGTGGATTTTAGGACCTGCCCTCTCCTATTCCCTATCATTCACATTTCTTCTACTGAAACTTCTTTTCTTCCAGAGTTATCTCCCTCCAACTTTCATGTTGTGTTCATGTGTCAATTTGTGTGCATGTGTCCATGAGAGTGGTGTGTGTGTGTGTGTGTAAATTTAAATTTAAACTGAATTTAAATTCCATTTCTTGCATAAGCAGGGATGAAAATGTATTTACTGGAGCACGGCTACAACTTAGTGGTACAATATGGGAAGAAAGTGGCACTCCCTCCTCCAGCAAATATTAACTACTAATTGATGTCTGGAACCTTGTGAATCCATCCAGACGCCATTATTAAAATGCAATAATTCATCCCACATACTGAAGAGTTTATCTAATTATTTCTTTTTTTCTTTATTATTATGTGTTTTAAATTTTATACATCAGCCATGGGTTCCCCTGTCCTCCCCCCTCCTACCCCCACCCCCACCTTCCCCCCAGGCCCTCCCCTCCATTCCCATGTCTTCCAGGATCAAGGTACCCCTGGGATTCATTTAAACCTGGTGGATTCAGTACAGGCAGGTCCTTATTAATAAAAACTCAGTAGTCAGATATGGGGTGAGAACCTGGACGATCAGAGAAGTGGCAGAGAAGCTCCCAGTGACCTCCTCTCCCTCTCCACCTTTGACTCAAAGGGGCTAAGAATCTTGACAAAACCCTCCCTACCACTTCCTATTTCTCTATATGCCTTCTGTCCTCCAAAACCTCTATGGCTAATTTTGGCCAGCTAGTAGCCAGCTCTACCCTCTGATTCAAAGAAAACTTTAATGTCAGTCTCAGAAGTGTCAGAGAATGATCAAAATATCCCACAACAACAGACTCACTTAAATATAATGATTGACTCCACAGAGGGTTCAAGGAGGATTGTGAATCTTCTTGAAGCTTTAGTATATAGAAATTGAAAACAAAAGTATCTGCCTAGGTTAGGTGTATATAGAGAAAAAGCAGGAAAATAGATAAGAAGGTAGAAACTCACATCAGCAATATGAACTGCTATTTCCCAGAGGCACATTCTATTGTTCTGTGTTGTTTTTGTCTTCCAGGAAGTATAGCAGTTGTATTAGTCAGTGTTCTATTGTAGGGAAGAAATACTGTGATCAATAAAATCTTTAGTTGGGGCATGCTTATATTTTTGAAGGCTTAGTCCTTTATTACGATGATGGTGAGCATGACAGCATGCAGGTAGGCAGGCATGGTTCTGAGTTAGTAGCTGAGAGGTAAGAGATAAATGCTGATCCACAGGCAGAGAGAGAGAGAGAGAGAGAGAGAGAGAGAGAGAGAGAGAGAGAGAGAGAGAGAGAGAGAGAGAGAGAGACAGAGAGAGAGAGAGAGAGAGAGAGAGAGAGAGAGAGAGAGAGAGAGAGAGAGAGAGAGAGAGAGAGAGGAGACTTGGCATGGGTTTTTGAAATATCAAAGCCCACTGTCAGTGAAACCCTTCTTCTACCAAGACCACATCTCATAATCTTTCTAATCCTTTCCAAGAGTTTCACTTCCTGGTGACTAATCATTGAACCGTATGAGTTTATGGGGGCCATTCTAATTCAAATCATCATACCAATGCACACAATGTTGGCATAATCTTCAACATTACAAATACATTTGTTCATTCATTTTTAAGATTAGATTTGTAGAGCCTTTGGAGATAGACTCTCTTGGGATTTTCATTTTCTTATCTATATCTATGCCTGATATTGTGCTTGTTCATTATTCTCTCATTCTTTATGAGTTTTTGATAAAAACCTCTTAAAAATCATGAGTGAATATGCATGAAAGTGAAACAGCATATATGGCTTGTAAACATATAGTATATAATTATTATTACATTCTTTATCAAAATTTATTTATATGTTCATGGTATCTTTATTTTTCCCCTTTTTTCTTTTTTTATTATATTTGTGTTTTAATTTTACATATCAGCCATGGGTTCCCCTGTCCTCCCCCCTCTTGCCCCTACCCCCACCTCCCCCCCATCCCCTCCCTTCCATTCCCATCTCCTCCAGGGCCAACACTCCCCTGGGGATTCATTTGAACTTGGTGGATTCAGTACAGGCAGGTCCAGTCCCCTCCTTCCAGGCTGAGCAAAGTGTCCCTGTGTAAGCCCCAGGTTCCAAACAGCCAGCTCATGCACTAAGGACAGGTCCAGGTCCCACATCCTGGATGACTCTCAAACAGTCCAAGCCACTCAACTGTCTCTCTTATCCAGGGGTCCTGCTCCAGCTGGGGGCTCCACAGACTTTGGTTCACAATTCATGTGCTTCCATTCATCTGGCCTTTTGTCCCCATGCTTTTTCCAATCCTGGGCTCAACAATTCATGTTCCCACAGTCCCTCCTCCTTCTCGACAACTGGACACACAGAACTCCACCTGGGGCCTGGCTGAGGATCTCTGGATCCACTTCTATCAGTCACTGGATGAGAGTTCTAGCCCGACTGTCAGGGTGTTTGGCCATCTGATCACCAGACTAGGTCAGATCAGGCTTTCTCTCGACCACTGCCAGCAGTCTACAGAGGATGCATCACTGTGGACCTCAGGGGACCTCTCCAGCACTCTGCCCACTCCTGTTCTCATGTGGTCCTCATCCATCATGTTCTATCATTTCTTGTTCTCCCTTTCTGTTCCTTATCCAGCTGGGATCTCTTGCTCCCACAAGCCTTGCCCTTCATTTCTCCCACTATCATCCAGGTTGTTCATATAGATCTCATCCATTTCTCTCATTGGGTGATCCCTGTGTCTTTCCTAGGGTCCCGTTTTCTAGGTAGCCTCCCTGGAGTTGTGTAGCAGTCTAGTCATCTTTGTTTTACATCTAGTATCCTCCTATGAGTGAGTACATTCCATGTTCTTCTTTCTGAGTCTGGGTTTCCTTACTCAGGATGATTTTTCTGGATCCATCCATTTGCCTGCAAACCTCATGATGTCATTGTTTTTCTCTGCTGAGTAGTACTCCATTGTGTATATGTACCATATTTTCTTTATCCATTCTTCAGTTGAAGGGTATCTAGGTTGTTTCCAGGGACATTTAAGGAATTGCTCAACATCCCTAATTATCTGGGAAATGCAAATCAAAACGACTCTGAGATACCACCCTTCATCTGTCAGAATGGCTAAGATCAAAAACACAGAAGACAGCTTATGCTGGAGAGGATATGGAGCAAGGGGAACTCTCCTCCACTGCTGGTGGGAATGCAAGCTTGTACAGCCACTTTGGAAATCAAAATCTAAGGCGCTTCCTTAGAAAATTGGGAATCCATCTTCCCCAAGACTCAGCTGTAGCACTCTTGGGTGTATACCCAAGGAATGCTCAATCATACCACAAGGGCATTTGCTCAGCTATGTTCATATCAGCATTGTTTTGTAATAGCCAGAACATGGTATATTTATAAGTCATGAGAAATATAGCTTAAATAACAAAATATTATTTAAAATTGATATTATGTAGTTTAAAATATGTGAGGGATAAAACAAATACTAACTAAGCCAATATGCCAAACAATATTAATCACAAAAATTCACTGTCAAAGCATTACAAGAACAAGAGAGAGAGAGGTACTATATACTGACCACCCCAACAGGAAGTGGCTTGCTCAGCTTCACAGTTAATAAATAAAAATGAAACCTGGGTGTCTAATTCTACTCCCTAAGTTTTTGTTAATAAGCTAATACAATTAGCATAATTAGCAAAGCTTAAGTGAAAATAAAGAAGTCATGAGAAAATACCTATAAGACATCAAAGTTGAAATGGTGAAATATGTTGACGCAATGGAAGATTATATAACTAGGGACATAATTAGCTTGACAATTTTTCTTGGAAGGGGAAAAATAAAAGTCTATATTAAATGATGATTCCAATTGATGTAAATAGAACAAATATCATCCTAGTAACAGGAAGAAATACTGGTTTTATGCTATACTTAACTAATATTTGTGTGCCTGAAAGTTGTCAGAAATGTAATTGTTTATTGAATTCCTTAATAACAAGTAACCAGACTTCAAAAGGTCAATCAGATGGACTCCTGTTTAGCTTTGGTGAAAACTTGGTTTTCATTATCCTTTTTGTATTTCATGCATGCTGATATTAAAATTCTCTGAATTTCTGTAGGGGAGTGGTACCATGACCCATCTTAGATACCCAAGTCTGCAGATGCTCAGATTTCTTGCACAATTAGGCATATTAACAGAACCAATTCACCTTCTACTTTGTACATTAAACACTTCCAGATTACATGTAAGTAATACAGGGTGATCACATAATTTTCTTTAGAGAACAAGGAAAAGTATCTACATTTTCAGCAAATATTTTTCAAGTAATTTTGAACAATAGTTGGTTGGCTACAACCAAACTATTTGGAGGACTAACTATATACAATGAATATGAAGGTCAAAATGGGCATCCATTGATGGAGTTCAGCACTTCTGTGGTGATACTTCTTATTGCTTGCTTTCTCCACCTTTCAAGGCATTTGCCTAATGGGTTTAGGGTATTGACAGGCGTAGAGTCGTGGATTTGTGCTGGTCAGAGTAAATACGTAAGTGTTTATTTATTTGTTCTATGCATACACTAAGAAAGCAAATGTGGGTGTCTTTTAAAATCATGAATAACTACCATAGAGAAACGCAGGTTAAATGGAGTTTAAATTATCCTTTACTGTAGTAGAACAAATAGGCATAGAACTCACTCAAGCTTGGCCATTTTCATGATGACTTCTACCGTATAATTCCCCAAATCTGTCACCCCAGTGCTGTGTGCATCTAGACACACCGCAATTTCATATCCCAGAAACAATTCAAGTAATCTCATTGAACCCCATGGCTAAACATCTGAAAATCTGTATTTTAAAACAAGCTTGTTAATTGCCCAACACCTGCCGATTTCGGGAATGCTAACTACAGCTCAGAAGCTGAACGATTTCCCTTCCCACTTCTTTTTTTGCTTGGGCATCTTTAAATTACAGTGTAGGAGAAACTGCCATAATGAAGGAAACTGAAGACAAGGTAGGAAATCACTGGATAAAGGGTGAGGTGACAGCTCCAAAAGGCTGGGAAAGATGATACAAGTTATAATATGGTCAGGAGAAAAAGAAATCATCATACTGTTCCTTTTCTTGTCAGCACGACTACTTTCTTTCCAAGTCACTGGCCGCAGAACAGTGCTTACATCTTCGGGAATATATTCAGTCACAGCTCTGACCTCACTTTCTACCAGTTAGTTTAACAAGGCATCTTTTATTCAGGTCATATGTAGACCTTACTCACCTAAAATGCCTTTTACACACAGCCAGACTTATAATGGTATTAATTTTTATAAGCAAGATCCATCCATCCAACACAGTACAGTGTCATTTAGAGTAAGATTAGAGAGTCCTTCAAGTGAATTTGAAACTTATTTTGAAAGGTTTCCTTGACTTTGTTCCTTATATGAATGCTTTTTGAGTAGGCAATTCATTATTTAGTAAGGAGCACATATTTGTATTGCCGACTGCAACAGCACTTTTTTTGCAAAAAATAAAAAATATTATCTGTATTTCTAAATATGTGTATTCTCAAAGTGCATAAATTTGACCTTATAAAGTGCACAGATAGCATTATGCTTTGCTTCTGGAAGTGAATACAGAGCACAAACAGACTGGAGGTATGCTTATTGAGAACATACTTTAATTCCACATTATCAGTTCTTGTAGTTTTATAAATCAAACTTGCGCATTGCTTTATGTTATTTTCTGTCCATTATCTATCTATCTATCTATCTGTCTGTCTGTCTGTCTGTCTGTCTGTCTGTCGATCTTATCTTCATCATCTTTACATCTATCATCTCTTAACTATTTGTCATTTATCATTCAATTGTCTGTTTAATCTGACAGTCTTATATATATTCATAAACTATGTATTTCAAATGTAAGCAAAAATATTACTGAAATATTGACAAACTTGATTTCCTCTTGGTGGCTAGGCATTAGAATACATACTAGGTAAGCTAATCTATATTGTTCTGTTTCTAAGTTTTCCTTGCTTGTTTCTGGCTGGGATTTTTGTTTGTTTGATTTGGGTTTTATGAGACAGGGTTTCTCTATGTAGTTTTGGTCCTTGTCCTGGATCTCTCTTTGTAGACCAGGCTGGCCTTGAACTCACAGAGATCCACCTGGCTCTGCCTCACGTGTGCTGGGATTAAGGGTTTATGTCACCCCTGCTGGGCATCTGGCTGTTTTTTGTTAACTATAAAGGTGGCACATCCCTATGAAGTGCTGCACAGAGGGCTGATGAAGTGCTTGATGGCCGTTGCAATTGACCACACCCCATAGTTTTCTTTTTGGGACTCTTCTCTGAATGGCCAATGTTTTTGAGGATTTAAGTAGCATGACATTACACCAGGAGAGAAAGCTGACATTGTTGGAGGGGTGTCCATTTCATTATCTTTCTTCTTCTTCTTCTTCTTCTTCTTCTTCTTATTCTTTATTCTTATTATTATTATTATTATTATTATTAATAATATATGTTGTTGTTGTTAATTATTATTTGATGAACCGTATCCTGAGCTTCTGGTTTGGTTTTGTTCAACCAAGGTTCATTAAGCAACTGAAAACCTGTTTCTTTTCGGTAAAGGGGATTCAAAAGAGAAAGACTAGAACTCTCATCCAATAACTGATGGAAGTGGATGCAGAGATCCTTGGCCAGGCTCCAGGTGGAGCTCCAGGTGTCCAATTGTCAAGAAAGAGGAGGGACTGTAAGAGTGTGAATTGTTGATACCAAGATTGCAAAAGCACAGGGACAAATATCCAAATGAATGGAAGCACATGAATTATGAACCAAAGGCTGTGGAGCCCCCAGATGGAGCAGGCCCTCTGGATAAGTGAGACAATTGAATAACTTGAACTGTTTGGGAGGCATCCAGGCAGTGGGACCCAGACCTGTCCTTAGTGCATGAGCTGGCTGTTTAGAACCTTGGGCTGACACAGGGACACTTTGCTCAGCCTGGAAGGAGAGTACTGGACCTGCCTGTACTGAATCCACCAGGCTGAATTGAATCCCCAGGGGAGTTTTGACCCTGGAGGAGATGGGAATGGAGGGGAGGGGATAGGGAGAAGATGGGGGCAGGAGGGGGTAGGACAGGGGAACCCATGGCTGATGTGTAAAATTAAAACACATATAATAAATAAAAAAGGGGGGGGAGAAAGAAAAAGAAAGAAAAAAATCTGCATTAGATTTACTTTTAAAGTGAAATTTTGTGCAGTTCCTTTGAATGATATTAGATGACATAAAAACTAAATAAACATTTAGCACCTTCCATCAGAGTGTCATTTAATAAAACTCAGCTATAAATAACCTAATCTTCATAATCAGAGCAAGAATAATGACATGTAAAAAGTTGGTGTGCTCATTCATTTTTATCCGTTTCCTTGGCTTAAATATGAAGCAGACAAGAAATTACATAAAATTTACAGTTGATTTCAAACACCAAGTTAGTCAGGGTTTTCAGCACCATCTTTAGACTCAAGTGTTCTATTTTGAACTGAGATTATCTGACATTGTCACACAGTGTATTTCAATACACAATCCACAAATATTGACCTACTTCTGTAAATGAATGAACTAATAAATATATTTCTCATAAACTCTTGCCTGCTTTCCAATTCTGATTCTTTCAGTAGAATTTCAGTCTCTTTGCATATATTCATGAATAGCATTAGCTGTCATCATCTCTGCTTCTTTAAACAATTGTGTCTGTGGCAGATGAGCAGTGTCTCTGAAACAGTGTAATAGAAAGTTAATGTATGTGCAGGACCTCTGGCTCCCAAGTTCCTTGCATAGCACACACTGAGAGTTTTAATTACCACTTCTATGAAATATCCTATCATTTATGTATTTATTTTTGGTCATACAGATGATTCTGAAATTTCTAAATCTTTCAAAAATGCTTGTAACTCAAATAATTTCCTGTGTAAACAAAAATATGAAGAAGATAAAGCCTTTCCCATAAAGAAAAGACAAGAATTTACAGATTATCCTATGAAATACCAGTGAACCATGGCCTCATAATTTTGAGAAAACAGGAAATTTGTCCCAATTCCTCAAGCTCAGTCTTCTGTAATCTCTGTCACACATGTTGTTTATATAAATAAGTTGGCCATCTACAATTTTTAATTCTAAATTAACTATCTGAAGCTTTAAAAATTCAATGCTATTGTGAGAAAAATGCTCCAAGCCGCCCCATCATTGACACACAATGCTAACTCATTTATTGATAAACTCAGTAAATATGTGAAATTAGAACTCATACCTCTTCAGATTAGTTCAATTTATTTGATTAAATAGAAAAGGTTTAAGCAAAGTATGCAATTAAGAAGAGTGAGTAATGTATTTTACCGTGTGAGGGAGTGTAGTGAAATTAAATAAGTGATGTAAGCATTACCTTAGAGAGACTCACTAAAAGAAAGTCAGTGTCCAATCTTGGGCTTTGTGTTTTTCCCTCTACTGGTTATGGAAGATGCTTAAACAGCTGGAGTCCCATCTTCCCCAGCACGGGTTCCTGTGGGCTGCTTGTTCCTCTTGCTACTTTGCCTCTGAGAACTGAGGTCTACATGCCTATTCCTTGCCCATGGATGGGAGTTTTTGACTTATCTGACCAGAAGACTATGGCTAAATGGTTTACAAAGATCCACACGATTGATACCATCTTTGAAAACTTCCTTTTGGTAGGAAGCAGCCATTTCCTGAAGAAATCCAAACTCGCTAAAAAGGAAATGCCATAGAAAGGAATAAAGGCCACTGGCTAATGGCCACCTTTGGGGGCCCACAGGGACTCCAGAGTGAGGCCTTTTTTCATCTTGACTCAGGGTCAGAGAGTCCAAGTTTGCTTTGCCCCACAAGGCTGCGTAACAGGATGTTTTCGCCAAAGGCGTGGTTACCAGGTGTCTTATACCTCAAGGCCTAATTACAAGATGCTTTGCCATAAGGTGTGGTTACCAGGTGTTTTGAAAACTAAGGAAGGGTCTACATTTGTTTGTACTTTGTACCTTGACCTTGAAAAGGGGAAGTCTTTTGCCCCTCTCCTTGCTGGTGTATAAAAAGCTCTTTAGGAATAAACTCCAGGCAACTTTGGTATTAAACCAGAGCTCTTCCGAGGCTATCCTGTGTCTCTGTTTTTTCTTCATCTATGTCTATATTTTTCATATCTATTATTTCTCAATCCACATTTACCTATACCAAGGACATTCTGAAGGTCTGGCTGGACCCAGCAGTCACCGCCATCCACTGAGCAGAGACCACTTGGTCATGTCCGCGCAACTATGGCATAATCAAGGGCATGGGTCACACAGGACATATGACCTGGAAATGACTAGGCAGAGATGACTAAGTGTCCTGCTGAGCATACACGACCATGAGTTTTGGTCAGAATTCCTATCAAGGAGTGTTTAGTACAATGAATTATTATTGTATGCTACCAGATTATTGGGTAGTTTGTCACACAGCCACAGTTGCTAGGACATTTGATTCCACTTAAGTGAATAAAGCACGAGAAGCCATGATGAAAGTGAAATCACATGTGTATTTTATATTCAGATTTCCCAAATATTCAATTAGAACTACTTGCTTTATTGTATGGTATGTGCTAATAAAAATCCTACTTTTTTTTTGCATTGATTTATCTCTATTATCCTTCCCTCCCTCATCTCTGTGTTTCCTCTCATTCTGCTTCTGTCTCTATCTCTCTCTGTTTACCTTTCTCAGTATCTGTCTCTCTCTTGTGTGTGCATGTGTGTATGCTTGTGTGTATGTTGTAATTATTTTTATATAATGTAATATATTTGATTTTTACCATATCTAACCTTGATTCTCTTTATCCAAATTACAGGGTGTCATGTTCTCTGGCTCTTGTCGTTCCAATTAGCCATTCTTTTTCAAATAGGAAAGCATTGATTTGTCTTCTGCACCTATGTGAGTTCCTATGAGAAGTGATGCCTAGGATGTATCTATCTTGAGAGTCCCTGAAACTAGATGCCATTTGTACTAATTTTCTGTGCAGTAGTAGTAGAGAATGTCTAAAATTGGGCACACTTTCAGTTCATAATTGGTATGTGATTTAATTTATGCTTATGAGAAATTATGCAATTTGAACTTCTTTAACTGCTTATAGCTAGTCTCAATTGTTTCCTTAGTTTCTTCTTTTTTCCCACAGATGTGATTCTCCTTAGCACTATGTTAATGGAAATGTCTCTTATAATGATGAATCAAATATCAATTACAACAAATGCTGTCTTTGTTTGATAAGAGCCTGTGTGCTGTGATTTTCCTCTAAATGTCTTAATATTTTTTTATGTCACAGTGGCTGAAAATCATGTCATCAGATGTACAATAATCAAATAAGCCTTGACTTTAAGGCTTCATTTTGTATGCTATTAGAATACAGCTCTAATGTAAATGTTCTGGAGACAAGGCTTTGAAATATGGTGTCATTATTAGCAATGAGCAGAAATTATCCTTAAAGACTAATTTTCCAAAAGCATGATTCTTTGGAAATGATACATTTAAAAATACCTTTACCTGAAAAAATGATAGAACATTTCAGATTATTTTGAAAACTTCATTCTAGGAGAAAATTGAAGGATACTGAAAATTTAGGAGATGCCCCCCCTCTCTCCCTCCCTCCTTCCCCCCCCCCCTCTCTCTCCCCTCTCTCTGAGACAATTTTTAAGAGTATCAAGTGGTTTTCCTTCCTTTCTTCCTTCCTTCCTTTCTAACCAATGTTAAGCAACATGGATCAAGATAGAAAACTTGATAGTTTCACAAACATTTAACTACACTGAAAGTTTGTCATAAACACAGATGCATTTGTTTTGATGATTTGATATTTTAAGAAACACACATAATATTTCAGAATTTCTGATTACACATTTATAGATAATAAAAACATACATTATATGTAACATTTATTCCATGTAGTGGAAACACTTACATTTTAATTCATGCAACAAACAAAATCTCTGAACAAATTCTCATCCTTGACTGAACTGTTCATTGGAAACCATACTACATTCTTCTCCATGTGAGAGAAATTCTTCATACAAATAAAACATCCCATGCAATCTAACTACTTCGATCTTTTATAGTACTACAAAAGGTACTTTTTATAGCACTATAAAAATCTTTTCCATGAAATGTATGTTCTCTTTTTTCTTCTTGCTTATTGCTATATTTCTTTGTATTGTTTTGTTGTAAAGGAAATATGCTACTTCAAAAATTATGAATGATTGAAGAAGTCTGCTACATACTGGAATAAATAATGTGCTATCCAACTGAGTGCTCAGAGTCTTAAGAAGGAAAATGACTCACTCATCAGCAAAGAAGTTACATTGTCAATCAATGAGAAGCACTACAAATTTAGACCTGTTTAATTTGAATACATTAATGTTAAGGATAACAGATATGAAAGAGCAAGTTTTTGAGTACTGATGAAAATAGTGCTGTAATTAAGAAAAGTATATGTATCAAATGATCTCCATATATAATATCAAATATTTAAGTATCACATGAACTAGAAATTAAATATTGAAAGAGTTAGAAGTGACAACATGGAAAAATTGAAACTGCTTATATGCAAACAATTTTTTACTATTCATTTCTTGATTGTTTAATTTTATTTTAAGAGAAGAATGAGAATATATATCTATATTTATATTTACGTAGATACATTTGTTGGTAAATTCTGAATTATGAGCTATGTATCACAAAGGGTCGAAGTAGAAAATAAAACAAGTAAGTAACATGCAATAAGAAATTTGTTGTTAGATTTTCACATTCATCAATTATAGTTGTTGAGTAAGGAAACCAGTTCAGGCTCTTATTCTTGCTACTTAGATTGGTCTTGAAGTAAGCAAGATAAGCCGTGATAAAAGACAGACTTGAGTCTGGAAAGATGGATCAGTATGTAAAAATGCTTGCCACACAAGCATAAAGAGCAGAGTTCCAACCATTAGAACTTACATAAAACCAGGGTGTAGTACAACAATCCATACTCCTAGCACTCCTATGGAGAGATAGGAGAATGCCTGGAATCATGTGGGATAGGTAAGCTTCAAAAACACGGAGGTAAAACAACATAGGCGCCTTATATTCAAGACAGTGGTAGGTGTAGACAAATGTCTAAGGTTTTCCTTTGACATCTGCATGTGTGCCCATGTCCATACATATGAATATATATGTGGATAAACACACATACATAACTCAAAATATTCGTGAAAAGTCAAAGGCATATGAAGCAGAAGAATGCAATGGCAAGTCAGTATTTGGGAGAGTTGACTAAATCTCTGATGGGGGAATAGACTCTAAACACATTTCAACTTTGATAATGAACATGATACATCACATGTGCAGGACAGGAGAGTGATCACCAACAAAGCTTCATGTACATTTGGTTTCAGATTTGTGAATTGTAATGGAATGATTGTAGCCATGAAATATACCTAAAGTCTTCAATGCTGATGAGGGTCCAAATAATAGCCACCACCATTGATAATACTCACTTGACCCTTTATCAGGAGCAATAGCAGTTGATTCCAGAGCAGTGAAGGCAATTCTACTTCCAAAGAAGCAAAACCTTTTTTTGAGAAATAATAGTGTGGTGGTTTGAATGTAATTGGCCCCCATAATCTTATAGGGTATGGCACTATTAGGAGGTATGGCTCTGTTGTAGTAGATGTGGTCTTGTTGGAGGAAGTCTGTCACCCACTGTAGGGATGGGTGTTGAGGTTTCCTATGCTCAAGATAATGCCCATTGTCACGGGCACTTCCTGTTGCCTTCTGATCGAGATGTAGCCAGCACCATGTCTACCTGCATGCCACCATGCTCCCTGCTGTGATGACAATGGACTGAACCCCTGCACTGTAAATGAGCAATTACACGTGGTAACAATTACAAGTTTTCATTTATAAGAGTTGCCATGGTCATGGTGTTTCACAGTAGAAACTGTAACTAACACAGATGCAGAGAGTCTTCTTAGCCCTTTGTTATCTAACCTTTCATTATTTAACTGTAGCAGACAAAAATCTTGTTTGTTAGGGGCTAATATCAAAGGAATAGAGACATTAGGGGAATGATGAATTCTACAGAAGGCAATCTTGCAAAAATGTTGAAAAAGAGCAACATCACTGACATTTTCCTAGAAAAACAGATGTTTCACAATTTTATACTGGCTAGTTTCCACTTAACAAAGAAAAAGACACCATACACACCATGTATCATAAATTCAATCTTTCTGGTGTCTTTAAACTAAGGTGGAAATAATCTTATGGGGACTTAATTTGAGGTCAAACTTTGTACTCTCTGCTTCTTCTCTGACGCTGGTTAGCTTACCGAATGTTGTCATCACAAATTCTAAGTTGGATAACTGTCTTCTACTGCTATTGTGAGGTTTACATGAGATTCTGCCAGGGGAAGCACATGGCATCATTATCAGAGCTACAAGATGTTCTTCACAGATACGAGGTTCACTATAGTCTGCATTATACCAACTGTAGCCATTAAGTTACATTTGCTACAGCTGTGTTAACCATCTAACATCCATGTGTGCAAACCCCATGGCAAACAGGATGGGGTTAAGAGACAGGATGTAGGAAACAGACACTTGCCATGGTTAGTTTGTTTGCCTGATGTTTTCAGCCTTGCAAAGACTTATACATGCTTCTCCTCAGAGGATGTAGATATATATTCTGTAGGGAGCCAGAGAGTAAGTTTCACTGGACACTGAACCATCAAACACCTAGATTTTGGATTGAGCAGGCTACATAACTGTAACAAAGGATTTTCTATCCTCTGTAAATTACCTAGTCTGTGGCATTTTGTCATATAATAGCAGCACAGAACAGACTGATGGATCGTTTGCACATTAGTAGCAACACTGACACTTGTATGTTATTATCATTTATGGAAAAATTATCCAGTGTGCTTAGGCAATTCAGCTAGTTGTTTGATGTCTATGTTCAATTTATTCTTACTTACAAAGCCCTCAGCCTAGTTTTTCAATTGTAAAATCCACCCCACTCCCTGTATGAGAATGGATCATCATTCTCATCTTAAAACCTTTCTTGTTTAATATTTGGAGAGAATAATTTAATTCTCTGTAGTAAGAAATCCAGTGCTGAGATTACAGGCTTAATGTCATAACTAGGTCCCTCTGACCCAGGGCCTCTTCCCAGTTCCTCCATTTCCTCAAGCTTGAGCTGATCTATGTAAAATTTCTCTGAAATAATGAAGTGAGAAAGGTGTTTAAGACAGTGCCTGGCATGCATAAGTGTAAATAAAAATGACTACTGTTCTTGTTTTTATCTTGCAATTTTGGCATCAATGTGCTGCAAAACATGACTGTTGAAGATATGGAGAGTAGAGGTTTGCTTGAATTGTTTTTAAAGAAATTTCATTAAACAAAACTTGTGTCCTTTTTGGATTTCCCTAATTCTTAGTATACAATAACAGAACTTAGAGAACTAGTAGTGTAAGACATTTGAAAGTGAGTGGAACATGAGACTGGACAAAAGAGGCACTGTTTCTGGTGGGTTGTTTGCAGAGGTTATCACTTGAGAAATTGGTATCCAAGGCTTTACTATTTATTTCCAGAACTGAGCAGGACTCACTATCTAAGTATGGAGTGTGAGACTGCTTTATAGTAAGCAGGTGTTGGAGAAGTTTTGCTAAATGGGGTACACTGAATGGAAGCATTTGTCTGTCAGTTTGGACTTTTTTAGACCAATCATGTCATATTCAGACTTACTATGAGCCTTAATGATTCTAATAACATCTTTTTCCTGCATTAACACTTTTACCAGAGAGAAGAATGAAAGAAATTTCAAGATGTAGGATTACCTAAATGTAAACATAACTTGAATTCCCTCAATGCTGAACTTTTCAAATTCTGTTCAACTACTTGTGATACCACTGGCCCGAGAGATAGCAGCTTTGCCCTCTAATATTTCTAAAGCCACAGTTTAGTTTCAGAAGAGTTATCTAGTTTTATTATTTGCAGCAATCTTCCTGTCATTATTATCTCCTTGTATATGTAGACACTGGGATGTCAAGAAGCAAATTAACTTCCCCTAGCATCTTCTGAAGAGGAGGCAGGATCTAAAACCCTATATGTTTGATTCTCAACTCCACACATTTGCTACCCTTAATAACCCTCCTCATTCTGTAGCTCTTATACTTGACATTGGATTTTCTGCTTTCTTTTTTTGTTAAGATTCTCACTTTAAGTTTCCAGCATGTTTTGTTGGCTTGGGATCTCCTTCCTGTGGGTGGTATTCAAAATTATCCCCGAATATGTGGTTTGGCTGTCCAGAAATCTTTATTGGCTTCTGTTCTGTCAGTTTACAAGACGGACGCAGTTTATAAAAGGTCACCTTCAATCATGCTTTTTCTACCAATTTTCAGTATGTCTTCTTTATTGTTGCTGGGTTTTGTTGTTATTGTTGTTTGTTTGTTTGTTTTTCCAGGGTTTCTTTGTGTAGCTCAGACTGGCCTGGAACTCACTATACAGATCAGGCTGGCCTCAAATTCACAGAGATTCTGCCTCCTGTCTCTGGAGTACTGGGATTAAAGGCATGCATCACCACTGCCTGCTACTTTTGGGTATTATTTTGGTTTAGCATTCATTTTTTTTTGTTTGTTTGAGACACTGTTTCTTTGCATAGCCCTGGCTGTCCTGGAATTCGAAATGTAGATCAGGCTGGTTTTGAACTCACAGAAATTAACTTGCCTTTGCATCCTGAGTGCTGGCATCAAAGGCATGTGCTGCCAATTTTTTAAATTATTTTTAGTTTTACTTCTATGTCTGTGTGAGAACAGATGTCACATTATTCTGGTCCCTGCATATAAACAAACTCAAAGAAAAAAACCACATGATCATCTCACTAGATGCAGAAAAGGCATTTGACAAAATCCAACACCCATTCATGATAAAGGTCTTGGAGCGATCAGGAATACAGGGAACATACCTTAACATAATAAAGGCAATCTACAGCAAGCCAACAGCCAACATCAAATTAAATGGAGAGAAACTCAAAGCAATACCACTAAAATCAGGAACAAGGCAAGGCTGTCCCCTCTCCCCATACTTATTCAATATAGTACATGAAGTTCTAGCCAGAGCTATAAGACAACATAAAGAGATTAAGGGGATACAAATTGGAAAGGAAGAAGTCAAGCTTTCCCTATTTGCAGATGACATGTTAGCATACATGATTGACCCCCAAAATTCAACCAAGGAACTGATAGAGCTAATAAAAAGCTTCAGAAACATTGCAGGATACAAGATCAAATAAAAAAATCAGTAGCCCTCCTATATACAATAGACAAACAGGCTCAGAAGGAAATCAGAGATACATCACCCTTTACAATAGCCACAATTAATATAAAATACCTTGGGGTTATGGTAACTAAGCATGTGAAGGACCTATATGACAAGAACTTTAAGTCCCTGAAAAAAGAAATTGAAGAAGATGTCAGAAAATGGAAAGATCTCCCATGCTCATAGATAGGTAGGATTAACATAGTAAAAATGGCGATCTTACCAAAAGCAATCTACAGATTCAACACAATTCCCATCAAATTACCAACACAATTCTTCACAGATCTGGAAAGAATAATACTCAACTTCATATGGAAAAACAAAAAACCCAGGATAGCCAAAAGAATCCTGTACAATAAAACAATCTCTGGAGGCATCACAATTCCCGACCTCAAGCTCTACCATAGAGCTACTGTAATAAATACAGCTTGGTACTGCCATAAAAACTGACATGTGGACCAATGGAATCGAATTGAAGACCCTGACATTAACCCGCACACCTATGTACATATAATTTTTGACAAAGAAGCCAAAATTGTACAATGGTAAAAAGAAAGCATCTTCAACAAATGGTGCTGGCAGAACTGGATGTCAATGTGTTGTAGAAGGCTGCAAATAGATCCATATCTGTCACCATGCACAAAACTTAAATCCAAGTGGATCAAAGACCTCAACATAAATCCAGCTACTTTGAACCTGATAGTAGAGAAAGTTGTAAGTACTCTTGAACGAATTGGCACTGGAGATCACTTTCTAAATATAACACCAGTAGCACAGACACTGAGAGAAACAATCAATCAATGGGACCTGTTGAAACTGAGAAGCTTTTGTAGAGCAAAGGACACGGTCAACAAGACAAAGTGACAGCCTACAGAATGGGAAAAGTTCTTCACCAACCCCACATCTGACAGATGGCTGATATCCAGAATATATAAAGAACTCAAGAAATTAGACATCAAAATGCCCAACAGTCCAATTAAGAAATGGGCTATAGAACTAAACAGAGAATTCTCCACAGAGGAAGTTCAAATGGCTGAAAGACATTTAAGGAATTGCTCAACATCCCTAATTATCCAGGAAATGCAAATCAAAATGACTCTGAGATACCACCTTGCACCTGCCAGAGTGGCTAAGATCAAAAACACAGAAGACAGCTTATGCTGGAGAGGATGTGGAGCAAGGGGAACTCTCCTCCACTGCTGGTGGGAATGCAAGCTTGTACAGCCACTTTGGAAATCAATATGGCACTTCCTTAGAAAATTGGGAATCCATCTCCCTCAAGACCCAGCTATAGCACTCTTGGGCATATACCCATGGAATGCTCAATCATACCACAAGGGCATTTTCTCAGCTATGTTCGTATCAGCTTTGTTTGTAATAGCCAGAACCTGGAAACAACCTAGATGCCCTTCAACTGAAGAATGGATAAAGAAAATATGGTACATATACACAATGGAGTACTACTCAGCAGAGAAAAACAATGACATCATGAGGTTTGCATGCAAATGAATGGTTCTAGAAAAAATCATCCTGAGTGAGGTAACCTGGACTCAGAAAGACAAACATGGTGTGTACTTACTCATGGGAGGATACTAGATGTAAAACAAAGATGACTAGACTGCTACACAACTCCAGGGATGCTACCTAGAAAACGGGACCCTAGGAAAGACCTAAGTATCACCCAATTACAGAGAAATGGATGAGATCTACATGAACAACTTGGATGACAGTGGGGGTAATGAAGGGCAAGATGTGAGGCAAAGGAAGCTTAGGGGAGCAGGAGATTCCAGCTGGATCAAGAGCAGATAGGGAGAACGAGGAATAACATACAATGATAAATGAAGACCACATGAGAATAGGCATAGGCAGAGTGCTGGAGAGGTCCCCAAAAATCCACAATGATACATCCTCTGTAGACTGCTGGCAATGGTCGAAGAAAGCCTGATCTGACCTAGTCCAGGGATCAGATGGCTAAACACCCTAACTGTCGTGCTGGAACTCTTGTCCAATAACTAATGGAAGTGGATCCAGAGATCCTCAGCCAGGCCCCAGCTGGAGCTCTAGGTGTCCAACTGTCGAGAAAGAGGAAGATCTGCAAGAGAGTGAATTGTTGAATCCAAGATTGCAAAAAGCACAGGGACAAATAGCAAAATGAATGGAATCACATGAATTATGAACCAAAGGCTGTGGAGCCCCTAGCTGGATCAGGCCCTCTGGATAAGTGAGACAATTGAAATGCTTGATCTGCTTGGGTGGCACCCAGTCTGTGGGACCAGGATCTGTCCTTAGTGCATGAGCTGGCTGTTTGAAACCTTGGGCTTACACAGGGACACTTTGCTCAGTGTGGAAGGAGGGGACAGGACCTGCCTATACTGAATCCACCAGGTTTAAATGAATCCCCAGGGGTGCCTTGATCCTGGAGGACATGGGAATGGAGGGGAGGGCCTGGGTGGAAAATGGGGGTGGGTGTGGGAGGGTGGAGGTCATGGGAACCCATGGCTGTTGTATAAAATTTAAAACACATAATAATAAAGAAAAAAAGATGGTTCTGTGAGCTATTTCTCATAAACTTCCAACCTTTGCTATAGCATCCATTAGAGAGACTGAGAGAGAATAACCTAACTGCTTATATTACAGATGTATGGCTATACAACTACTAGCTTTAATATTTAGCATGGGTGTTTATTTTGAAATGAACCACATCCCACTATATAGCGATTAAAAATAAGGTGAGTGTGAATCTATGAAGTTTAGTGTAAATAACCTTTGATGATGAATAAACTTGTCCCCAAATGCATCCAACATTTTCAGTTCAACATAAGGACTATAGTATGCACATGAGAACCAGAGATCAAACATGTATTAAAGAATTAGATCGTTCTACTTAAAAAAAAATAGTAATTCTGGAAGAATCTGACTCAAAATGACATTTTCACACATGCAGCAGAAGTGATTCTTCATCGCTCTGTGAAGCATGGTATTTCATTTAGTTGAGACTATTCTAAATTAATTTTTGTTACATTTTGACGCCAAGTTTTCTTGGTTCATATGAAAAATGATGCTAGAAGTATTATGGGATTGAAACCATCAACAGAAGAAAATATTTGAAAAGAATTAAGTAATGGCGACTATCTAAAATAGTCTGAGGGTTGAGAATCTTTACCAGCAACTTTCCCTAAGAACCTAATGCCCCATTGTGGTTCTTGGAGCAAAATATTCAAATCCATTCCCTCAGACCCTTGTGTTTTGAGTTTTACGTTCTGCTTAACTGTTTGCAATGTTGGAGCACAGCAGGTGTAGGCCTAGCAGATGATTCCTACTTACTAAAGGACAGATTTGTGAAACTGGTTTTTACCGCTGATCTCTACTGTATGGGTCATTCTCAGAACTGCACCAAGACTGGGGCTGCTTCTAGCCTGTCTTCCTCTTCTCTCTGAATTTGACCTTGAGAAGGATGAGGTGTAATTGGCATCCAAAATCTGTCTTCTTCATCCTCCTCTTTTCCCTCCATCCTTCACAACTGAAGACAAAACTCCTGTCAAGCTAGCTTACCTCAGCTTCTAATTATCAGAAACCCAAATCAACATAGAAGAAATGTAAACAATCAAAATAAACATAGCAGCTAAGTGATTTCATATACTGAAAAGTAGTAACTATAAAATGCTTGTGAAAAGCTATTTATTTTTGAGTTGTTTTTTAAATGAAAATATAGTTTATAAACCAGAAAATGAATTTTTTGTTTTCTGTTCTTTTTTTTTTAATTAAGAAAAATTTCTATTCATTTTACATACCAACCACAGATTCCCCTGTCCTCCCTCCTCCCAACCCCCAGGCTTTCCCCCAACCCACCCTTGTTTTGTGTTTTATTTTAAATTAAGAATTTTTTATTGTTTACATACCAATCACAGATCTCCCTCTTCTCTCCTCTCACCCCTCCACACACCCACGCCCCCGCCCCCGCCTCAACTCACCACCCATTCCCTCCTACAAAAAAGGTAAACCCTCCCATGGGGAGTCAGCAAAGCCTGGTACATTCAGTAGAGGCATGTTCAAGCCCCTCCTTCTGCTACAAGGCTGTGAGAGATGTTCTACCATAAGTATTGGGCTCCAAAATGCCAGCTCATGCACTAGGGATGGATCCAGGAGTCCAGTGGAAGAGAGAGAAGAGGGATTCTATGAGCAAGGTGCATCAAGATCATGATGGGTAGACCTACAGTGTCTATTATTTTCTAACAATTCTGTCTTTTTAGATTATAACTTTGAATGATTATATAAAGTTTACGTGCTATATTTTCATTGTTTTTTTTTTTCTTCTGTGTAATTATCTATCTATCTATCTATTTCTGAAAACAAAATTTCTCCATTGAAGAATGTATCTGTGGCTGGGTATAGTGCATAACTTTAATTTCAGCATTCAGGGGACGCAGGCAGATGACTCTGTGAGGTTAAGGCTAGCCTGGTCAATACAGTGAGTGGCAGGCAGGCTATCCAGGGCTACATAGTGAGTTCCTATTTCAAAACAAACAAAAAATACTGCATATTTGTTTTTATGGAACAGTATAGTACTCATATATTTAAATGATAAATTAATTTTTCTCAACTTAATTCTTGTTTACAGAAAATGAAGTAAAATTATATAGAACTCTCATATATTATCTCAGTAAATGCATCATTTCCTCATTATTAAACTTACAGTCATGTTTAGCATTTGTTTCTGTAGTCAACCTGTAATGGCTAGTCTTGATTCTCAACTTGAGTACTGCTGGAAGTAACTAAAACCCAAAAATAGAGGGCACACCCATGAGGGATTTCTGCTTAATTTCAAGTGGGAACAATCTACTTCTAATCTGGATCTTTAAGGTAAAAAGCTTCACCTTTAATCCAGATCTTTAATTCAGATCTAATCTTATCTACATCTTCTGCTGGAAGTTTATATAAGGATGGGATAAGGAAGCATTTGGTCTTGCCTGTTTGCTCTTGCCTTGTTAGCAAGTCTATTCCTTCATTGGCACTAAAGTCTACTTCTGTGGAGTTCCAGCATAGAATGAAGACCAACTGAGACATCCAGCCTTGTAGACTGAGTAACTACTGGATGCTTAGACTTTCCACTCATAGCCAGACATTGTTGGATTACCTGAGCACAACCTGAAAGTCATTCTAATTAGGAAATCCCATGTATGGGATACATTCATTGTGTATATGGGATATATTCATTACATATTTAATTATATATTCATCATATATTCATTCTATAAATTGTGTTACTATAGATAATCCTGACTAATACATAACCAATACTAGTAAAATATAGTAAACTATAGCAGCTATATACTAGAATTCAGAATTTCAGACAAAGTTCATATTTTAACATGTGGTGACATGTGTCTACTATTGTAGTATCATCCTAAAAGACACATTCTTCACATGGAAAACACTTCACTAGAGTTTTACATCTTCCTTCTTTGCACTGTATCTTTTAGTCATTATGTTCTCCTTTTTCCTGAATGTCTTGTAGTTGAAATCACAAATCATGCATCCTCTTCATACTATATCTCACACAAAGTAATATTCATTTAACATTTTCAGTGAAGCTTAATATCTTGATAGCTCATTTCTTTCAGTGTAGAGAATATAGCATTGTATGAGTGTACTAATTTCTTTAATCTTTCCCCCTTTGAAGAAACTCTACTTTGTTTCCATATTTTGGAAATTCTGAATTTCCAAAACTGTTATAAATATTAACATGCAGATCTTTGTGTAGACACACATTGGCAACTCATTTGCAAAAACATACACAAAACAGCATTTATGAAACCATCAGTATATAAAAATTCCAAAATGTTTTTGAAAGTATGTACTCCCATAGCACCAACACATCAGTTCATGAGTGTTCCTGTTGGTCTGTATTCTTGCTTACATTTGGTATTGTCAGTATTCTAGATTTTATCCATTCCAATATGTGGTTAGTCACATCTAGCTTTTGTTTAAATTTACAGTACCTAATGATGACTACAGTTGAACATGTTTTAATATTTTTATTTGTTTTATATATATATATATGTGTGTGTGTGTGTGTGTGTGTGTGTGTGTATGTATGTGTGTGTGTTTTCATTGGTAAGATTGCTGGTATCTTTGTTCCCCAATATTTTGCTTAATTCTCATTATACTTGAAATCTACTGAACTATCTCAATTAAAGTAAATATATGAGCAAAGTTTGATTTTATATGTATACATATATACAAGGCTTTTAGCTACTAGATGAATAATAGATGAAAGATGGCATAACTAATGGTGAACAGACCTTTTAGTAGGACATTTAATCATTCAATTGAATAGTTATTGATGATATTTTGGTGAAAGATGATTAGATTTGGGATACATTTTTTTTAGGATTTTGATACTGTGTTAATATTACTATACTATGCTGTCATAATCCATGGGATAATACCTAGATACATAGGTAATTTTGAAACTTGTTATGGTGAATGTGTTACAATTTATTAAGTAGCAGTTTGGAGATATTCAAGGGTTGATTTGCATGTAGTCAATTGTAGGTATTTTTGCTCTCTCTCTCTCTCTCTCTCTCTCTCTCTCTCTCTCTCTCTCTCTCTCTGTGTGTGTGTGTGTGTGTGTGTGTGTGTGTAAAACTCATTTTCCACTTATGACTCATTATTTTCAAACTTGTAGAGGAAAACATGTGTATTGATGTTGCTCACATACTCCCTCAAGGAGCAGGCTGAGAGAGGCTTTACCACTACCACATAATTACCATGGTTTCCTAAGTAGACATCCAGTCATCTGACAGATAAAGAAAGGGCGAAGAAGTTACATTCTCTTCACCCTCACCCCCCATTTCAGAAGAAAGCAAAAATATCACTTCTGCTCATATTTCCCTACTGCAGTCTGGTCATCATGCCCTAGCATAATGCAGTGTGGACAGACAGTAATTTGTCTGCACTAAGTACTCATATTCATATCATAACTCTGCTTGGCAAACCAAAGAAAGAACCCTTACGTGGAACATTTCTCACCTCTCTGTGTGAGTCATTGGGAAGTGTGGAAATCTATTTCAGTGTCAAAAGTTGGGTTTAATGGATTTCCATAGAATAGTAGTTATCAAATTCATGTCACACAAAAGTTTTTTGGAGGTTGTAGTGACTATAAGGAATGATGAGTAAGAAAGTTGCAGACAACATACTGATTTTTTTATGTTTTCATAATGCATTTATTATTATTATTATTATTATTATTATTATTTTATCTTTATAATTAATTTAATTTTACATATCAGCCACGGATTCCTCTGTCTTCCCTCCTCCCACCCCTCTATACTCCCCCAATCCACACCCCATTCCCGCCTCCTCCAGGGCAAGGACTCCCCTGGGGATTTAGCTCAGGCTGATAGATTCAGTCTCCTCCTCCCTTCACCCAGGCTGAGCAAAGTGTCCCAGCATAGGCCCCAGGCTCCAAAAAAACCAGCTCATGCACTAAGGATGGGTCCATTTTTTTAAACATAATTTATTTATTGATGCTTTGGGAATTTCACATCATGTACCCCAATTCTGCTCATCACCCAGTACCCTCTATATCTGCCCCTCACCCTTGTATCATCTTCCCCAAAAGAAAAAATTGAAAAAAAAATTAATACCCAACCAAACCAACCACACAAACACAAAACCTCTTTGCTCCTCCGTCATTCTGGTCTTTCCAATACCTCTTCATTTGTCTTAGTGGCATAGGGAGCTGTGGTGTGTCCAATCAGCCTTACTTGCAAATGTTCATTACAATGAGTCATTGTTCTGGATCAAGGCCTCCGGTTTGGGGTACACCATTGTCACTGGGACCTCACCAAAACTCCTCCCAGAAATCTCATGGCCAGCCTGTGTCAGGGAGATTCTATGAGAATCTTTTCAAAGGGCCAGTCCCTTCAGGTGTCCCAGCAGGATATTATGGTAGGCCAACCCAAGTTCCTGGTTGTGGGCCTGAATGACAGCCTAGCTGGTCAGTGCAGGCCACTGGGTCCACCCCTCTCAAGGTGAGGGGCAGAGCCAGCTCTTCTACATCTGTGCCATCAGGACCAGTTCTCCCACACTGGGGGTGGGGCCATCTCTCCCTCTCCTGTGTGTGTGTGGGGAGGGGGGGGCAAGTAAGCTCTCCCATGAGATTTGGCTCCCACCTCTCTTGCTGCAGTGTCCAGCAAGGGGTGGTACCAGCTTCCCCAGCACCAACAAAGCACAAGCCGGCTCACCATAGCTCTCTGATTTCTTCATGCATGATTCCCGTGGCCTCCTGTGATAACACCTGCCACAGACATTAACACAGACAACAGGCAGGAAGACCATGGAGCCAGACATGGCCCTAGGAAATAGCTTAGGCCCAGATAACACTGTGACTCCAGGTGGCAGCACAGGAGTCAGGTCAGCATGGCTCTGGCTATGGCATGGCCCTTGCAAAATGCTTATTTTATATGTTAATTTAGGATAGCTCTAAGGTATACAAAAAGACATGCAAATATGGAGTGAAAGGGGAGGTGTTATCGGGAATGCAGCTGAGAATAACTGGAAGGGTAAGAACATGACTTAGGACTTCTGTACTTACATAAGTACAAAAGACAAAATAGGCCGAGGGTGGTCATTACCGAATTTTACTTCTGATCCATACAAAAATAGAAAAAAAAAAAATGAAATGGAGTCAGAGTTTAGCAAAAAAGATGCATCAAGCATTTTCCAATATCCTTTCTGAAGCACTAGAAACAGTCAGTGGTTGGAATAACTGTCCATAAGAGAAAATAAGTTTCATAAAGTAACGCATTTGTGGTAGAAATTTCCAGCTTTTGTGCTGGCAACAGGATTACTATATACTAATTTTTATTCTTTGGGTAGATAGTTTCTTTCTTTGTTGTTGTCCAAGTTCAATAAAGGACACTTCTTAGCTCTAGGGATCTGCTGTGTTTTATTTTTAATTAAATTGGAAACTTTGAAAGTCACTCTTTTCTTTGTTTCACTGTAGTTGTTCAAATGAGATTGGAGAAACAGTATTTGTCTGGGATTTTTACCTTACTTCAGGGGGATTCATGTGATCCCTATGTGAAACCCAAATGACTGCTGCAGTAACACTCTCTCTCCCCTTCCCCCCAAGCACTTCTGAACAGAGAGCTTCACATGCCCTGTAAGTCCCTTAATGAGTGTCCCATTTGCCAAATGTGGTAGCCATGTGACCACCACATTTAATACAACTCACATTTTTCGCATCTACATATATGTCTATAAAGAACTACAAGATTAAATTGCAGAGTGGCCATATACCTGGTACTTATCTTTACAGATTATTGCATATGATATAGTGTCGTACTATAGAGTGCTAAATTTCTTCAAACATGGCATACTTATAGCTATAATTTGCATATTTTTGTGCTCACCAATTTCATGTGCTTTTAAGCTTCATACTTCATTCCCTAGAGAGGCAGTTGAACTTTTATTCCAATGTATATTCATTGTGGTTCATACAGAGTTAGACAGTTTTCCCAAGATAGAGATGTTGCCAAAAAAATTCAAGATGGATCACAAAAATCTCTCATGATTCATTGGCCTTCTTGTAATCTTTTCAGTATGTGTTCCAACACTGTAACATCCTCCACCATGAGGCCCCCACCAAAGGCCAACATATGGGATACCCTAATTTTGTCTCTCAACCTCCAATATGTGATTGCAATCAGTTC
This sequence comes from Onychomys torridus, assembly GCF_903995425.1. Classification (NCBI taxonomy): domain Eukaryota; kingdom Metazoa; phylum Chordata; class Mammalia; order Rodentia; family Cricetidae; genus Onychomys; species Onychomys torridus. Next base: position 47,737,015 of record NC_050454.1, on the reverse strand, counting down.
AAATGATTGTTACTAGCTTATTGTTTTATTCATTAAACAACTCAGTAAACTAAAATGGTAAACTATCAATAAATTAAATAGATGTGGGACAAACTGATAGAAATAAGTGTCAAAATGTAAAATATCTGTTAGAACTGCTTGTTAAAATCATCATTAGATCATGACATTTTTTATTTATTATGTGATTGTAACTATCAGATCCTGGGATCTTTATGCATTGATAAGTAAGGAAACCATAGCAAAACAATGGAAATCCGAGGGACTTCTGAAGACTACACAAACATTCATTTAGTAAATTTTAAAATTTGTGGATAAATTTTATTGTTGACATGATATGAAATATCAATAAATGATACACCACCTTTCAAATAGAGTCAAATAAACATACTGAAAAACAAATCAATGCTTTAAACATAGATAAATGCATGAATTCTACTCTGCAATTTTGAAATCTTGTCCTCTGAACATTATAATTCATCTTGAACATTTTATAAAAAATGTTTTATCTGAAGTTTCAAAGCAACACTCACATGTTAATCCTCCTTGAGCACTGTATATATTTGAATAAATTTCCTAGAAGAGAAATGTTGGTTTATTATCTCCCAGAATGCTAAATTAGAGAATATACAAGTGTAAAATAGTAAGTTTGATTATTTTAATCTGGAATGGTATAATATATGATATCACACAATGGTTGTGAATAAAAAGCAAATTAAGTATTCAAAAATGTGACTTGTGTGCACCTCCTGAGAAATGATAATGAATTTGATTAGGGATAATAAAAATTTTAAACATCATTTTCTGCATTAGCAATGGAAGTATTGAAACAACAGAGAGCTACCAGTTAGTTTACAAACCCAGTTTAAAAGACCCCATAGTGTTATTCTATATTTTAATATTAGTTCAGATGTCATTAGAAACTATACGAGTTACCAACTGAGAATGTGCATGTTTAACTTGGATATCATGACCTACATATCCTGGTTCAATCAAAAAGTGATCACTTTGCCCATGTGACAGAGGAAATGCGAATGACCTTATCCACACTCACCAGCGAGAGAGGAGTATATGCAGGAGCTGAGCAATCATTGATGGAGATGAAGTCTGTGGAAAAAGGACAACAGATATTTTTCCTCAAAGTATTGCAATTTCTTAATTTTTTTCTCCACGTAATGAATGCCTTTTATTTGACTATTTAAATATTTTCATATTTCTTCTTTCTATAATTTTTAATCTTTTGTAAAGTTGAGAATATGACAAGATGCAAAATATTTGTGTTATTTAGCTGACTTGTAAAAGGTACTGCCTGAGGATTATGGTGTATTAATGATTAAGTCATAAATTATTCTGAGTTACGAATACTATGTCAGTGTCACAGTAAAGAAAGAAATAAAATGAAAGCATGTCCCATTGGAGTTATTTAACCAAAAGTGAGTCCATTGAATTCTTTACTTTACAATCCCTGTGCTTGCCTTTCTCTGTCCGTCTGGTTCACGAGTCTGAATCTGTTGGTACCTATGTCTCTGTGTCTATCCCTATGTGTGGTGTCTGTTGTATGAGTTGTGTGTGTGTGTGTGTGTGTGTGTGTGTGTGTGTGTGTGTGTGTGTGTGTTTGATTGGTAACTATCTGTCTGAAAGTGTTGTGACTTTCCTTTGTATGTGTGTGTTCGTGGGCTTCATTCTATTTATTGAAGAGTATAGAAGCATCATACTGAGAAGGAATGGGATACTTTACAAAAATCTTTAATGGAGTTTTACAGGGCATTAAGACACTGTCTCCAACTAATCCCAACTGACCCAGAGAGCAATCATCATTGTTTATCAGGAAATAAATATAAATGCTTTCAGCTTTATGGTGGATGTTGGGAAGTTGCTGTATTTGCTGCTTTCAGCAAATGATACACACCTGTCACTCTATGTCGGGGGCCTGGAAGATGTTAACTATGCATTGCCTTAGGGTGGAAAGTTGATTGCATGGGAAATTCAAGGCAAGTTGATTGGTTGTTATGTTGTTCTCTTTTTTTAAAATTTTATAATTAATTTAATTTTACATATCAGCCACAAATTCCCCTGATGTTCTCTTAAATGTAGGTAAAATGAAACAATTCAAGTGCACAGGAGACTAGCAGTTTTAAGCTTTAAGAGACCTCAAGACCTCTTATTAACTTTAGCTAGGAGATCCAGCAAAAGTATCAGTCTGTCAGAAAGTAAGAGATATTTTCAGTATATTGCATTGCCATAACACTGAATTTGCTTTATTTGACACTAGAGTTTTCATGCCTAATATGGATTAGAAGATAATACTAAATTAACTTGAGTGGGATTGAGAGTTAGCTACCATATCTATAGTATGTTAGATTTCATATGCATAAATTGGTTTCACCTAATTTAAAATTTTAGAAGCAGAAGTGTTCCAGAGTATACTTTCAGGTAAAAAGGATAGATCTACGTCCATAAAATAACTCAGGACAGACAGCATAATAACTAAGACAATTTATTTCTATGGAAAAATTCCTATGCCTTAGGAATGAAGAAATAAAAGATAAAAGCTTGCAGATAGATATCTAGATTTTAAAATGTATAATAAAATATATAAAAGACAAAAGAAATTTAGTAGATATTGGCAAACATGCTTATTTAAAAATTGAAAATGTTTAAAAATAACTCATCTATTTCATCAATGAAACTATATGCATGCAGTTTCTGAACCATAGGTGTAAATTACTTGTGAGTCATGTATAGAGAGACCATGTAAAAAATTTTCATAGAACAATATGTATCACCTTAGATAATAAGGGGATTGTGGTGAGGACCAATTTCTACTTCAGATTATAAAATATCTGGGACTAAGATTAGTAGAATTTGCCCTGAAGATCCAGATAGTAAACATTTCGGGCTATTCATCAAATCATAAATTCTCCAGTGAGTATTAAACTGGACTCCTACAACACCAATGCAGCCACATATTAAAATCACCTCTAAAGTACAATTGTTAACAAATCGTTTATTACCATTTACTGCTAGAAGCAGCTTAAAGATGAACATTGAGTGATAAATGTACAGAGACAATAGCAGTATGTCATTTACTGTTATGCTCATTCAAGAATAATAATGATCTTTTCCCTGGTGCCCATGACTCTATCTGTTCTTAAGTTTTTGGTCTCTTTTAACAGTGACAGGTATAATGGATTCCATCTCTTGGGGTGGGCCTTAAGTCCAATTTTTAAAAAATGGCTGGTTTCTCTCATAAAATTTGTTCCTTTATTACATCGGTGGGCATATCTTGCATACAGGTCATCAATTCACAGGGTGAGATTTTTTGATTACTTTTCTCCTCTAGTAGCATCCAGTTAAGTACTAGTCTAATTTCTCCAGATTACTCTTCATCATATCTATGTGATATCTTCCTTAATAGGGTCTTACAATCAAACTTGGAGGGTTAGGCAATACGAGAGTTTCTTTTATGATTGTAGTTTATCATAGTATGAAGCTCTGCTGTGCCAAGTGTTTCTTCAGTACTGAAACAGTCAGATCAGCCAATTTCTTCTGCAGCCGCTTCAAGAGACCCAGCATAGTTGGAAAATAGAGCTCATTTTCAAAATCAGTTTATTTACTAATTCCTATAGTGTTTCCTTGATCTCTCCTAAGCGCAGCAGCAGTTTAAGTAGGCGGGTAAACTATAATCAGCAACTTAGCTTGTTGCCCAATCACAGTTGTGCCTGATTCTCTGTTTAAAGTTTTTCCTGCTTGAGTGACCATGGTGCTTTTCTCCCCTACAGTTTCTGATGACAAGATGACATGCCAAGCTTTTATTAAACCCCAGAGTATGAGAGATTAGTCACATAACACACTTGCAATGTAGAGGTCAATGCATTATAATTTTTTTTGCATATTTTTGTGTTAATATTAATTGCTATCATATCAATTTGTTTTATTATGAATCTAAAATCAATTTAAAATATGGACTATAGGTAGTTTACTTATATTTTTGAGAAATATGAACAAAATAGATAGTATATCTTTATGTATATTTAATCCACATATATGTACTGTATAGAGAAATTTATATGACTGAACATATTTTTTTTTTCTTTTCATTATAAAAGAATAAAAGAAATTCAAGGAAACAAGGAAAATACAGCCATTTTTCTATGAAGCATTTGACTCTATAGGAAAAATGATAAAAAAATGTTCACTCATTCTTATTATAAATAGTAACTCTAACCCATTTTACCTCCGTTCTCATGCCTGCAAAGCTGAAAAATGTTCCGGATATTAACTTATAATATGTCAGTCCTGAAAGGAAAAAAGAAAAAGTACTGTGATAAATATAGCTACAACAGCCATATCACATTTTTAAATTTATGACACATTTTCAAAAAAAAACTTTGTGTTTTAATTTCATAGAGGGATAGGTGTTAAAGTGTGTTGGGGGAGGACAAGCCAATATAGAGATTTAGTATATTTCCTTGTGAGTGAGTGAGTGTGTAGTGTGTGTGTGTGCATGAGTATGTGTTTGCATGTGTGTGTGTGTGTGCATGTGTGTGTATGTACATGTATGTGTGCATGAGTGTGTGTCTGTTTGTGTGTGTGTATGTGTGTATGAAAGAGACAGAGCATTTATTTCAGGTTTGCTTCACTTTACCAAAGAACCATTAATATCCTATTGTAACAGAAAGAATCATTGATTATTACACATGCTAGAATATAAAATGGGTATTTCAAAGTTACTATTAGTGTGTGCATCAGGACAGCATGCCACAGCACACATGTGGAAGTCAAAGCACAGTTTTGTGGAGATGATTCTTTCCATCCACTTATTCTCAGGTTGCTGGTATTGTACTCACATTGCCAAAGCTTCTGTGTCTACTATCTTTTGAAAGGTTATTTTGAAATTGTAGTAACACTATTCCCCCTTTCCCCTCCACCCTCCAAACTCTCTTATATACCCCTCCTTGCTATCCTCCAGATTATTGACCTTTTTTCATTTATTTGAACATGATGTACATATAAATATACATAGATACATTCTAAATGTGTAAATACATATCTCAATCTGTGTAATGCTACTTATATGTATGTTTTCAGGTCAGTCCTGCCTGAACCATTTCATGGTTTTGAAAATAAGTAAGTTACTTCTTTTTCCTTTAGATGTGCCCTTGGGTATGTTATTGGGGAAAAACCACAAGGCCCTGTATGATCTTTTGAACTATACCCCTCAGCCTTAGCACTATTTTAAACCCATTTTTCTTTAGTGGTTTTACCATTGTATTTATAATTGAACAATAATTTTCATTTAAATATTGGAGCTATATTCTAAAGACAATGGGTAAAGCTATTGTTTAGTATATCTCAAACGTGGTGGTGCAGGCTGAGCACTTGAGAAACTCATTAAAATAAAATTCTGCTTTATATAATATGAGATGCTACCACTGATTCTGAGTCTCTAACAGTCATGAGTTGATGTTTATAGTATATGAGATTTTCTTAAAAGAGAGGGCCTTATTTCAAACAACAGTGATTTTATACAAACAATAATAATTTTACAACATGAAAAACCTTTGACACTCAGAGAATCCAACTGCCTTAGAGCTTGCTCTGTGGACAGATCAATTGTAAATAACTTATCTCTACAAAAGTTCCCAGTCAATGTACAAATTAAAAATTAGATGCATAAATCAAACAAATTCACTGATTCTTGTGCAACATCTTTTACACAAGGTATGGAAATTCTTCAACTGTCCGTGGCATTTCTCCAGCAAAGACTACCTTACTGGGTTCTATGTCTGATGACATATGGCACATTGTAAAGCTTGCAGACAGTAAAATATTTTTGAGATCCTCTTAAAATAATTATGTTTAAAAAAAGGAGAAGAATTTTTAACCCATTTTAAAACTTTTCTGGACTGTCAATTAATTGGACTAAAAGCCCATTTGCAAATTAAACTATAATCCCCCAGCTATGAGTAAAAATCCGGCAATGGGCTATAAGGATTGGTTAGTATGGGATTCTGAATTTACTCTGACAATAAACAATAGCATCTATTCTGTGTGTTATACCTGATCTGGTTTTAAAATGAAACAGATTGGAGGTTAATGAAGGGTTCTGGGAAGATGGTTAGCTGTAAGGACATACATACATAATAGCTATCATAAATCTATGCAGAGAAAATAAAAACTAAATTTATGTGGCATCAGACCATCTCTGACTATAACTCCTAAAATATTAAGTCCTAGTGAGGATATCAAATTTCCAAAATGCCTTCATCCTAAAACAAGTTTAAAATACCTAAACACTATGCACATACATTGTCTTCTGTTCTGATTACTTTCTTTCAGATAGTTCCAATTGAAAAAAACATAGGGACAAATAGCCAAACTAATGGAAACACCTGAACTATGAACCAAAAGCTGAGGAGCTCCCAACTGGATCAGGCCCTCTGGATAAGTGAGACGGTTGATTAGCTTGAACTGTTTGAGGGGCACCCAGGCAGTGGGACCCAGACCTGTCCTTAGTGCATGAGCTGGCTGTTTGGAACCTGGCTCTTATGCAGGGACACTTTGCTCAGCCTTGGAGGAAGGGACTGGACTGAATCTACCAGGTTGAGCTGAATCCCCAGGGGAGTGTTGGCCCTGGAGGAGATGGGAATGGGAGGTGGCCACGGATGGGAGGGGGAGGACAGGGGAACCCATGGCTGATATGTAAAATTAAATTATAAAATAAAAATTCTTATGTTTTCATAATAATTTTTTTTAGCTAGGCTGTTCTTGCCATAGAAGGGACTAGGTAGAGTGGTTGTGATGTTCTTATTTTATTGAGCTTATTTCATAGGAAAGAGAAACATGGTGATAAGATGCAAGAAGATGCATGTTAAAATAATTAATTTGTAAAACTATGTTAACCATTGGCATTGGGGACATGAGATAATAACACTATGAATTGCATGAACAAAACAACATCATTTCAAAGTATTAGGTACACTCTGAAAGAACTGTGAGCCCATGAGTGCTTTCAGCAGAATAGTTTTTAGGCCGTTTTTGTTTAAATAACTTATTTTCTCATTCTATTGTATACTGATGTAGTTTGTTTGACATAACAAGATTACACAGACTATAATTTCAAATGGAAACAAGTACCTTATTGTTTCAGAAACTGAGGCTACAGGCCAAGACCAAGCAACTACCTCATTTGCTTTCTTTTATGTCTAGCCTTGGCCTGGAAAGAGACACAGTTTTGCTATGCCCCCCCCCTTTCTTTTGTCTCTCTGTGTGGAAATACCAACTATCTCTTGGCTTGTGCAATGGTCTATTTACGAGGACATTGTTCTGATTGTATTAACCACTCATTTTAGTAACCTTAATTTATTTCATCACCTGTTTAAAGATATCTGTATGAATATAGTTTCTTAGTCAGCTCTCTATTACTATAAATAAATACCTGAGACAATCAAGCTATAATAAGAGAATATCATGGCTCAGTCTTTGATGTTTCCTTCTGTTGGCCTCTTGATATGGGACAATTACAAACTGCTTTGTACGTGTGATGGAGGAAGCTCATTCTTGACATGGCTATGAAAGCATATGAGTGAGAGAGATAGAGACCAAGGGTTCAAAGCCATGTCTTCTCCAGTGACCTTACTTCTATTAGTGGTAACTTATTAAAGAAAAATTTTACCTGCTAATCACACTAGAGACTGAACACCAAGTCTTCTTACCACATTAAAATCATAATTGTCACATCATAAACAGTTGGAGGTTAGGGCACCAAACTATCAAATTTAGGTGGCAAAAATTGATGTTGTAACAAATTCAGAATCTTGTGTTGAACCTTCATCTTATGAGGGGGTTGTGTTCTGATAAATTTATCATAACTGAAAACAGGACCAAAAGTACTGTTAGTGTCCTTACCTGTTGAACAGCACAATTTTATTAAAGCAGCATCAGCATCTTCAGATCAATTATAGTTGCTTACACTTGAGAAAAATGATCTAAGACAGAATGAATTATGAATTTTATAATAAATGTTGGGAAGCTCAGTATATCACATGGCTAGATTAGAGAGAGGGGAGCTGTCACTGTGTAGAATTACAGGAGAGTTTAGTACCACATATTATGAGCCCAGGAAATTTCTACTATCAATGTTTAACTACATGCATCAGTTTTCTAGTTTTGTAAATTTGAACAACTTTGCATGGATATGGAGCCTAAGATCAGCAATTAATATGTGGGACCTCATGAAACGGAAAAGCTTCTGAAGGCAAAGGACAGCATCAAAAGGACAAAATGGCAACCTACAGAATATGAAAAGACCTTCATCAACCTCACTTTTGACAGAGGGATGATTTACAAAAATATAAAGAACTCAAGAATTTAGCCATCAAGAAACCAAATAATCTAATTAAAAAATGGGATACAGATACAGAGATTTCACAAAAGAGGAATTTCAAATGGCTGAGAAACACTTAAATGTTCAACATCCTTAGCTATCAAGGATATGCAAATCAAAAGGACTCCAAGATTCTATCTTACAACTGTCAGAATTGTTAAGATCAAAAACTTAAGTGACAGCTCATGCCTGTGATAATGTGGAGCAACGGGAACACTCCTTAATTCCTGGTGGGAGTTCATGTGGGTACAGCTACTTTGGAAGGAAATATTGCAGTTTCTCAGAAAATAGGAGATAGATCTCCCTCAAGACCCAGATATACCACTCCTGGGCATATACCCAAAGGACATGTACACAAGGACAGTTGCTCAACTATGTTCATAGCAACTTTTCTCATAATAGCCAGAAACTGGAAAGAGCCTAGGTGTCCATCAACCAATTAATGGATAAAAAATGTGATATATTTGTACTAGGGAATATTACTCATCTGTTTAAAAGAATTGCATCATGAAATTTGCTGGCAAATGGGTGGAACCTCAGTGAGGTAACCCTGACCCAGAAAGACATCATAGTATGTACTCCCTTATAGGTGGATATTTAACTATAAATTAAGGATTATCATGATACAATCCACAGACCCAAAGAAGGTGAGTAACAAGAAGGGCTCAGGGTGGTAAACATGAATCTCACTGTGAAGGAGAAACAGAACAGACATCACATGTGGATGAGTGGGGTAGAGGTCTGGATGTATTGGTGGACATGGGGACAGGAAGGATCAGATGGAGGGAGGATGGAGAGAGAGAATAATGGAAAAGACAACTGAAATCAGAGATATCTCTGTGATGAGCTAGAAAATCTAATGCACTGCAAACTGCCAGCAATCTATTGAGGGTGACCCTATCTAAGACACCTAGCAATTGGAGATATGGAGTTTGTACTGGCCATCTCCTGTAACCAGTCAAGATGTCCAGTGGAGGAATTGGGACCCCAACCTAGCCCCATAACCTAACTGCTGACTTACAATTTGCCCTGCTTATAAGATGTGCTGGGACAAAGGTGGCACAGAAATTATGAGAATGACTAATCAAATAATGACTGGCGCATCTCAAGACCCATACTATGAGAGGGAGCCCACACCTGATAATGTCTGGAGGGCCAGATCCAGAGGTTGGACAACCTGGAGACATAGGATACAACCAAACATGACTGGAACAAAAGAGTCAATGAAATGATTTCTAATGATATTCTGCTTTACTCATAGATCATTGTCTATCCCAGTCGTCATCAGAGAGGCTTTACCCAGCAACTGATAGGAGCAAATGCAGAGACCAATAGCCAAACATTAAGCAGAACTCAGAAAATCCTGTGGAAAAGGGGGGGGGGAAGAATTATGGCAGCCAGAGGGGCCAAGGACACCATGGGAAAACACAGAGTCAACTGACCTGGGCTCACAGAGACTGAATTCCCAACTAGAGAACTTGCATGGGACTGACCTGAGCCCTTCTGCACATATGTTGCAGGTGTGTGGCTTGGTACTCTTGTGGGACTCCTGGTGGAGGGTGAAGGAACTGGTGTGTCTGTCTCTGTCTCTGTTGCCTCCTCTTGGTACTCTTTCTCCTGCTCATTTTCCTTATCTAGCCTTAACAGGAGAGGATATGCCTAGTCTTTCTGCAACTTCACATGCCATGCTGGTGGATATATTTGGGAGGCCTGCACTTTTGTAGAGGGAAAGAAGAGGGAGTGAGTGGTCAGGGGGAGGTAGCAAGGAGAGACTATGAGAAGAGAAGGGAGGAAAGGAAAGTTGTGATCAGCCTGGAAAAATTAATCAATTGATTAATTCATTAAAAAATTGAACAACTTTTCAGTTGGACATTTGTACATTAGAGACGATCTATATGGAAGTGTGACATCTTATTCCAAAATGTATTCCACAGCATAGAGTAAAAGTTTCATCTAGAGAGTTAAATGGTTTGCTCAAAATAAGAAAAAGTGGCAAAGCACAGAATCAGTCAGAAATCCTAAATTCTTTCTAGAGACTGGGCTACAACGCTTCTCCCCTCTGCTCCCCCTGAAGCACTTGCATACCCCTCCCCTTTCCAGTTCAAATTCATGGTTTCTTTCTTCACTAATTGCCACTGTATGTATGGGTACATGCATCTTATATACATATATCCTCCTAAATATAACCTGCTAAATTCACATATTATTTGTATGTATGTTTTCAGGGATGACCATTTGAATTCCTGAATTCTTGAATTGGCTCTTATACTGTCTGTTTTAATTTTATCACATGACGTACGTAAGGCTGACATACCCCTTACTATACTGCACCTGGAGATGTGCATGAGGAACAAGGAAACACGAGACAGCAGACATAGAATCTATCCCTGATACTGTTGTGCTTTAGCTTCCACTGTTAGGAATTCCTTATCAGAGTCCAAACACACTCTCAATAGAAAAACTTGAATTGATTGCATCTAAGGTCTGAGTCAGTAATTATTATCATAGTCATCATTTCTAACGTATTCATATTCAATAAATCCCCTTATTAGACTCCCTGATGTTTGTTCCTTATTTTGTTCCCTTTTGCAATGTCCTCCCTCTCTTATCCCTTTTTCCTTTCTCTCTTTATCACTTACATTTTTTTTTACTGGGACTGGCAGATGAATCCTACATTGCCTTACACTTACTAGACAGACACCCTGTCACTGAGATGTGCTCATGTGCTCTTTTTTCCTCTTTATCTTGAGATCCATTATTGTCCAGTTGCTCAGGCTATCCTTGAACTCACTCTTAACCCCAATAGTTCTTGAATTCCTGACCTTCCAGTCTCAGCCTTGCCTGAAGATAGGATGACAAGTATTGCCACTGGACCTCACTAGATGGATCATTGTTAACAGTGGTGGCTCTCAGTTAGATTTTAAACATGTACTTGTAAAATGTGTTATTTTATTTTACACAAGATGATATCACAAAGTGCTGTGGGATGTTCTGTATGTTAAATGTGTTGCTCTGATTGGTTAATAAATTAAACACTGATTGGCCAGTAGCCAAGCAGGAAGTATAGGCAGGACAAGGAGAGAGGAGAATTCTGGGAACAAGAAGGTTGGGGCAGAGGAGATGCTGCCAGCTGCTGCCATAGCAAGCAACATGTTAAGATACTGGTAAGTCACAAGCCACGTGGCAACTTATAGATGAACAGAAATAGGTTGATTTAAGATATAAGAACAGTTTGCAAGAAGCTTGCCATGGCCATACAGTTGATAAGTAACGTAAGTCTCTGTGTGTTTAATTGGTTAGTTCTGAGTAGCTGCAGTATGGGTGGGTGAGAGAGATTTGTCCTGACTGTGGGCCTGGCAGAACTGGAGAAAATTCCAACTCAACAAAGTATCTGAGAAAGTTTTGTTTAGAGAAAAATGTCCAGAAAGGCAAAGATGGTACTAATTTAAGGAAAGAGGAAAATTACATTAAAAATCAAACACTGAGATTGTCATTCATAATTTATTTCTTTTTTGAATAATCTACAGGGGAATTTCCAATCATAAATATGTACTTAATTTTGAAGGCTCAAATTTTCAAACGGGGAGATCTTTTGAATTCCAAAAGATTTTGCAAAATTTGTAAGGTAATCAAATTGCAAAAATAAAATAATATTAAAAAATATTAGCAGATTAATGAATATCAGACATATATAGGCTAATTGTAACAAAAATAATATATGTGCATATTAACCTCTTGAATAAGATTGTTCCATTTGATGATAAAATAGAGACAGAGAAAAGGATTGAAAGAATTTTTTTTACAATCATCTTTAAATCATGGCAAAGGGTATGCCATAGATCTTCTGACACTGTTTCCTGAATGCAAGCTAGCAAATCTATATGATGGTAAAGCCTCAACTGCTGGAGCAAAGTAGAAAATAACCATTTGCATGCCAGATCCATAAAGCTGAGTGTTTGCTGTCCTATGGGTAGCCTAACGCCTGGCCCTTCTCAGTCAAAGCTTCTCAAATATAAATCAAGAGATTCACTTACTTATATTTCCTTTAGAAAATGAATTTGAAGTTCTCAGAAAATATTCATATAATATCCAAAGTAAGAACATTCTATAAATCAGGTAAAGGAAGTCTTTGCATATGTAGTGAACCCAAGCAGCTTTTTAGATATAGTTTTCAGTTACTATGGCTATATTCTTTCCCATTTCCCTTTTTCTTACATTGACTTAATATTTAGTGTCTGTGCTACAGTTATAAAAACCTCTTGAGCCTTATACAGTGTGATTAAAGCCAATGGCACCAAGTAATAACTATTAAGTTTAAAACTTCACCAGAACTTACAAACTTTTTTTTAACCATTCTACTAGTGTTCATCTAAAATTCTCTGTGGTTTCCTACCCAGGAGCCCACATTATTATTTCAAATAATTTATCTTTAAACTAAAATCACATTATTTTCTTGTTTTTTCTATGTCTATCCATTAGATTATACAAAGTCTATGGGGAGATAACTCGCTTTATATCATTCACATCTAAAAGATTAACTTATTTCTAAAATGAAGTTTAATATATACTTGTAGAACAAATTAATGTGTCATTTTGGGATACACATTACACAGTATATACTGCAGCATTACATCTAAGATTATTTTACTTGTTAAAAGGATCCAGTAATCAATGAAAGCCATGCATGATTTCTGCAATTTCAGTGGAGTCATTTTTTTTTAGTTCCTTTATCACCTTCTGTGGGTCTGTGAGCATTTGCAGAAATCTCGGACCAACTAACCATAAAATAGCTGGGAGACTTGCTAAAGAAGATTGGCTAGACTAGCATTGCTACCAAACAGACATGCTAATTCCTACCACTTCCCCAGGAAAACACCCTGACATCTCAAGTCCATATCATTTGGTATTCTGTGAAAAATTAGAAATATCTGTAGGGGGATCAAATAGTTGGTTCTCCCCTTTAACCACGAGGATAAGAACTATGAGCACAGACTGAAAACTATAATCATAGATTTTATTTATCTCAAAAAGAAAGCAGTTATTTAAATTTCCTTCAACTTTTGAAGACACCCTTTTAACATAAATTCACTCACTTAATTAAGAGGAAATAAAATGTCTTTGTTCAAAAGGTATGGGCAATAAAAGGTACTCTGAACTTAAAGAGGGATTAAGCAGAAGTTAGAAAAATTAATGTTTCTGCATGAGTTAATTTCCAATTCTGTTTTAAAATTAGACACCTTTCTTATTTTCTGCTAAAGATATTATTCTCAAGATACACTCTCACATTTAACTGGTAATATTTACACAGAAGTGAAATCTGTCTCCTTGTAATTTTTGAAACATTATTTTTTAGTGTCCAGTTGTGAATAGAAGGCAGTTAGTCTTTTTTTTTCTTCCTTAATTACCTGTTCATCCATTCATCCACCAAACAGCATTGGGGTCATTCCCACTGCTAGGTATTGGATTAGGCCATAGGGAGGTACGGGATGAGTCATGGAAAATTCCTCTCTCTGAGAACCTTACTTCTCCCCTAGGTCACAATGTTCTCTGCATTACATGAATTCATGCCTGGTATTTTAAATTCAGTCCATCACCTGTGGCTGGTGAGGCTGTGGAACCTAGGGAAGAATCTACCACTGCCATTTTGCTAAACCAGCAAAATAAATTAGGAAAAGATTTCAAAAAGAAAATACCATCTTTAGTTTCTTTATTTACATCTATTTGGTGTGTGTGTGTAAACTGTGGCCTGAAGGTAAAGGCTAGTTACTATGTTAATTTGAGTGTAATTGGCCTCCATAAACTCATAGGGACTGGCACTATTAGGAAGTGTGGCTTTCTTAGGGTAGATATGGCCTCGGAAGAAGTGTGCCACAGGCTTTGAGGTTTCCTATCTCGGGTGACTTCCTGTTACCTGAAAGATGGTGCACTTTCAGCTCCAGCACCATGTCTGCCTGCAAGCTTCCATACTCCCCATCACGATGATAATGGACTGAACCTCTGAAAGTGTAAGCCAGTCATGCCAATCAAATGTTTTCTTTGTAAGAATTGTTATGGTCTCTTCACAGCAATAAAAACCCTAACTAAGACAAAGAATGCCTGTTGGAGTAGTTTCTCTATTTCCACTATGTGGACAACAAATTTAGGCCATCAGACCTGACAGGAAATGACCTTACCTACTGGGCCATCCAAGAATATGGTATTTTATTCCGTAAAGCCTTCTCAGCTGCTCAATTTACTTTTCTGGTTTGTACCGCTGCCCCTTAGATTTATCTCCAAAGCCTTGTAGGGATTCTTTGTGGTGATTTGCTGGACTTCCTCTGAAAATTATCCTTGCCACTGACAGAACATGACTTCTGAATTAGTAGTATTCTCTTTCTCTTTGATAATTTGATTTGTCTGTAATATATCTCAAACAATGAATTAGTCAAAGAATTCAGATTTCACTGAAACTCAATACACTTACCTGAAATGGAGCTGAGTTTTCCTTCACCCTCATGCACACCCTCATTCTGCAGTCCTATCAACATACTACATGCTTACTGAATATCTGTATGTTGCCCTGGTATAAAAAGCTGAAGTACTGTATGGTACTTCTATTTTTAAATTTTTTCACTGATATATTATTCTCGTTCTCCCTGATGCTGCTGTTCAACTTCAGTAAGTGATTTGAAAACATCCCCCCCTTTGATGCCTGTTTTCATATTTATTAGATAATATCATAGCAATCTTTACAGTAAGTGCCTAATTGGAAATACCTGTTTATTGAGACATGCTCTTCCAATCAATTATCAGATTTTTCCACTCATGCCACATACAACTGGACAGTCCTTAAGTTGATGTAAGTTCTCTAAATAGCTACATATGATAGTTTCATTCTGAACACTCAAAAGAGGTCATCTACAAATTCCTATATAAGCTTGGCAAGCTCTAGTCTTGACACCCTACATAAACATGCCTCTCCATATTGTCTCATTTGGGAGACTGGCACATCCTAACTCTTCTATTCTTGACTGTTACATTCAATTTATATTTTCCTTTGTAAAGCTCTTGTTTTGTTTTACTTAATATTCAGTCTCTGAAACTATTTGTTTCCACTTTTTATTTGTTTCAGGTCAAATGAGGGAAAGATGTCATTTTACGTAGATCAATCTTGTGTGAAATCAGAAGCGACTGGAAAACTGATTCAACCAGCAATTACAACTTTTGTACATTTTGGCAGGTCTAAGCATAAAACCTGAAAGGCATTTTCTAAGAAAATCCAAAGTTTAGAATTGCTGGCAAGTTTCTACCAACCACTTGCACTAATATAGTGAATGAATTTTCTGGAAGACTCTATCTCTCCTAGACTAGAGTTTAAGGAATGTCTGTGCTGATTATGTCAGTTGCCTTCATATAAAAAGGTGTTTCCAAATTTTCTTCAAAAGCCCAGGAGGAAGCATGACCAATGCTTTTAACTGCATGAACACAGATTGAAGAACAGAAAACATTGCTCCTTTTCTCTTGTGATTCGACATTATTAGAGAGCTCTAACCTAGAATAGCAGCAAGATGTACCCTGACAAATGAAGCTTTGAATTTCTTTCAAAAACACAAGCACATTAAGGTGGAGTTGATAATGGATATAGGTTTGGATGATTTACATTTATGTATTAAATTTAGTATAATATTTAAGATGGGTAGATATTTGTAAATATAGAATGATAAATATAGATATTTAGTAAATATAGAATCCAACAACTAGATTCTGTTAAAGACTGGTTGAAAACTTGTTTGCATAATTAAGAAATATGAAAATTGAAGAGCACATTTGTTATTTTATTCAGCCAATTATTATGTTTTTGCTTTCAATTGAAATGATATTTTTAGTCTTGAGCACAGTATGTATAAGATGCTAAATAAAGTATTAAATTTCTCTACAGAGATGGGTAGAAAATATGGTGCTAACATGCATATGTTTTAATGTTTCTGATGGTTTTCTGAAATTAAGAATATTGTAGCACTGGAATATCTTGTTTAAAAGATCTTAAACATGATGACTATCATGTATAGTGTGCAAAGTATTTCACCACAGAACTTAAGGTTAAGCGTGAGTTTGTGATATACTAACTTTAAAGAACCTGTGATGTCTTGTGAGAAAGATATACATAGAGTTTTGTTGCTATAATCTTACACAATTTTAATAGTCTTTAATGTATACATTATATTACAGTGATTCCAGTTAGTAATGGGGATATTTTTTAATTTCTTGATCCACAAATCAGAAGCTGAAACAGAATTTATCAAATCAGTGACTCTGAAGTAAAACATCCCCATAGTTCAGGCAAATGGTTAAAGGAGAAATTGTATGTGTACCAGGCTGTGCTTATTAGCCATTACTATTATATTGGATTACATCAAGTGGCCAAGATAAACTATGTTCACTGAAAGCACCTAATTTAACTAGATTGTCTTTATTAACAAGGCCCTATTAAGTGGTTTCAGCTGTAATAGCATTTGAGTTCCATTAGGTTCTGAAGTGATTTAGAAATTCAAATTATATTTTAAAAATTAGATGTCAGGATGGTAGGTAATTAGTAAATACTAGGTTGGAGTTGCAAATTTGTGCTCAGTAGTGGAAATGAAGAGAAACATGTGTTGTCTTTGAACCACAAAGAAATTCAGAAAATACTTTTAAAGCAACTTGTTGGGGCATGTGGGATAAAGATATTTAAGTATTTTATAAAAGATTACATTTGTTTTGGTAAGATGCAAATATAAAACTAAACTAGTGACATACTTTTAAAAGACAGTAAAGATGAGATATATTTTATTTGTTTGCTCACAGATACAAACTGATAATAACTTTTAATAAACAATGTCAGCATGAAATTCTTAAACTTATTTCTAAAATAGGAAAAGCTCATTTGAAGTTAATTAGACAATAGAATTTTGAATTAATGTTAAGTACAGAAGATGTCTCCATGCTTCCTAAATCAATACCAAAAAATAGAACAAAACAAATTTATTTTACTATTACTTAGTTATTTAAATTTTTTATATTGTACAAATGTTTCAAGGCTGCTGCAAGGTAGCAAGTATTATTTAAACTCTACATATAATTAGAAAAACTGGCATGATTTTTACTTAATGTTGTAAATTGATATCAAGTAGTGGCTTCTGCTAAGTTCCAGAAAAGAAAAATTTAAGGAACAAAATTTAAATCAATTCTTGGATGACATTGTAGAGGTTGAAAGACTTTCCAACTCAACCTGTGAGTTTAAAACCAACTAGGTTTGGAAATAAGACAGTGACATTATGAGGTAACTAGATACAAAGAGCTATCATGAGCATAGTTACACAGGCCTAGCATAGTCACAGTGATGGTTAGATAAACAGTTATGATTGGTTATTGACTGTGGTCATCCAACTGTGTAATATAATATTAGAACCTATACTTCTCATTTCCCTGTATCTCTGTAACCATTGACCAGCCTCTACCTGTGTACCCCACAATCTCCCTGAGTTTTATATTTCCACTAGATTAGTCATTTTATGTATACATATAGTATATTGTAGGTATGGTGTTCTATCCTTAGCTGACAGTCAGAGAAAGGCAGAGACAGATAGAAGGAGAGAGAGAGAGAGAGAGGGAGGGAGAGAGAGAGAGAGAGAGAGAGAGAGAGAGAGAGAGAGAGAGAGAGGGAGGGAGGGAGAGAGAGAGAGGGAGGGATGGGGAGGGGGGAGGAAGAGAGAGAGAGTTTTCTTAAGGTATGAGCTCTTGGTAGCATGTTCTAGTGGATGGTCACTCATCTAAGAGTATATTGTCAGCACTAATTGGAATTTATGGGTTTAAAAACCAATGAAGACATAAATTTATAAAGATGTGGGGAGGGGTTGGGGAAAGGAGGTGGATTTCAGAATGTAATGCATAAAATTCTAAAAAAATAAATAAATAAATCATTAAACAAGGATAAAAACCACCTTAGGTTTTTGGAAACACATAGTATATATTTGGAGGAGATGTTCATTCATTTAATTTGGTTAGGTTTTGGTAATAACAATACAAATTAATTTTGTATCCTGTAGCACTTTGCTTTTTAACAAACCTACAAATTTATAGTGTTTAATAATTATCTGTATGGTAAAAATAAATCTGTGACAAACTTTGAACAGAGAAGGTTTTATTTTGTTTTGGCAGCAAGGACCAGAGTAAGTGTAACTAAACTTGGTCTGCTATAAAATATTCACTGATAACCACAGGCTAAACACAACAAAATCCTCAACATTATTCTTAACTTAATCATTCTCAAATGACACAAGACAGTAAATTGTCATTTTCATAGCTATGATGTTACATATGTTGAGTACTCGTTACTGAATAATACTGCATTAATCATTAGTTAGTGTTCTCAGTTGACTGTATTTTGAAACTTAACCTTGCCTAGACAACAGAATGGAAGGAGGCAAGAACAACAAGACATCTAATTATCGTTGCTATTGTTTTTAAAACATTGTGTAGAAGAGAGGCTAAAAATACACAGGAAAATTTCAAATTAAAGTTGAAAGCAGTTTCTGCTTTCCTTGAGTGAGATTTTTAATTATGTAACTGATTGATTTGTTGTTCCTTGAAAAAAAAATCTTTGAGCGATCATTTCAGTATAACAGATCCAAACTTTAAATACAAATGAAGGTTTTTCTCAGGAAGCAAATCTTTGCTCAGTGATATAAATTAGTTTTTGGAAACAAATAAGTCTCCCTCTATGGATTATGTTCTTGACAACATATAAGTGCTTGTCTATGAAATGGCATAGCTCCTCCTTCCCATGGCTGCCCTCACCCTGTATATTACCCAGCACTGCCCTGTTCTGTGAGCAGTTATTTGTGTGATTATAGGAAACTTTGACAGAAATATAGAATTGCTTTCTCTTTCTCTCATACTTGGGGAAAAAATAACTAAGGTAGATCAAACTCAGGTTAGGACCATATTGTTGCAAAAGATGAGTAGCTGTCCCTGGAAGTCAGGAGACAGGCTCATGAATGAACTGGAGCAGGAGGAACTGATGCTCAAATTCTTTCTTATTTCCAGGCTGGACTGCTAACAAACCATAATGCCTATTCATTTGATTGTTTATTTTTTTATTTACTGATTTACTTTTTTTCTGAATTGAAGTTATCTAGAACTTTTGAGTATTTGTACTCCTAAAGAAGCCGCACTTGGCAGGCAGAATCTCTGTGTGTTCAAAGGACACAGCCTTGTGGTGGCTAGAACCTTTAATCTCAGTATGAACCATAGAGACCTAGAGGTCTGTATAGACAGGCAGTGACAAAGATGTCATGTGGTTGGGTTTAGAACCAGTGAGAAGGCCGAACAGAAAGGCAATAAAAAGACAGGACACAGGAAGAAGGTCTCTCTCTCTGGGGAAGGACAGCATCAAGTGGAAAGATAAGATGGTCATAGCTCTTGGCTACTTCTCGAACTCTAGGCTTTTAACTCTTTATTTGGCTCTGTGTTTCTTATTTAATAAGACCATTTAGAATTACATCTACAAAGCCACACTTAATTAGATTAAAAAATATTGATACTGTAAAGTATGCATGGTGTGTGTGTGTGTGTGTGTGTGTTTGTGTGTGTGTGTGTGTGTGTGTGTGTGTGTGTGAGAGAGAGAGAGAGAGAGAGAGAGAGAGAGAGAGAGAGAGAGAGAGAGAGAGATGTTTTATTAATTTTTCCCTGAAGTGCATTGGAGGAAGTTGGGTATTATACTTGGTTTTATTATTGGAAAGTCAGTGCTACAGAGAACAGCATCAGGACAAGACTTGTCCAAAAACTGCAAGAGACAGACTGCACAGGACGGGAGTGGAACTTGCAGTCTGAATGATGACAACCAGTATCTGAGCATTTGTGTAGTGGATAGCCATCCCAGCATTGGCCTGGAAGTTCCAACCCCCATTGAGGCTTCGATAATGGTCACGCCCACAAGGCAGGGCGGAGGAGGAAGCAGAAGACCAAGGATCGGGAAGAGCGCTCTCTTGGTTCCCAGACCCTGGATGCTGGAGGTAGACCGAGCAGAGTTCTCCAGAGAACACCGCCGGACTGCACTATACCTTTGCCAGACCCTGCAACCTACCCCTTCATTTGTAAGTTAGCCCACAAAATAAACCTCCCTTTTAACTACGTGGAATGGCCTTAATAATTTCACCAATACATTTGCAACATTTCTTTATGTTAGGAGCCTTTAGTCATAGAACCTTTATACACATTCTTCTCATCTTGTTCAGTGTCAAGTTATTTTTTTAATATTTCATGTCACTAGCAGTATCTCTCAGGAGATTGTTCCAAAAGAACATAAAACGTGGAAAAATACTGTCCATTGAAATTGAAATATTTAGATAAATCCTATAAGCATCAAAAAAGGACCATAATTTATGATTAAAATACTTGAGAAGTTATAGATTTTGTTTTCAGAAGAAAAGATTTTCATAATAAGTTCCATTTACTGTGTGCAGAGATTGGGTTTTCACTCTGCTCAAATCAGTTGTCTATAAGAAATGCTTACCCACCAGCAGGGCAAAATTCCCTGCTTCTTTGATTTGGAGATGTCAGTGAAAGGTCCCAAAGTTCTCACACAATGAATATTGGGAGGGCAAAATTACGAGTATTTTAAAGTTTTTGTTTTCTTGCCATTAATTCCATTAGGTGTTTCCCAAATAGCCAACACAGGAATATAAGTGTATTACAAATACATCAGGAATTACTATTCTATGAATTGTTTGTATCATTTTGTTGTCAATGTTGAGTAAGGACTTAGTTAAGTCCAAATATTCTGACTGGCTTAGTGTGAAAGTATCTTCAGGAGTTTTAGGCTTCTCAATTCCTTCTTTGTTTTCTCCTTTCCCTATTCTAGTTCTGTAAGATGATATCAATTCTTGTCTTACATTTTATTTGTCAATGCCTATACTGAGTAAATAACATATGAGTTTTAAAAAAATTAAGTTTACTTAATCTTTTAAGCTACACAGAGAATTAATTCTTTCTAAAAATGAACAATTTAAAGGGGATAAAATATTTACCTTTCATTTGTAATAGTTCAAGTAGTCTAAGTATATTTGGCCTGCAAGTTGGTTAAAAGTCTAGAAGTTATAACATTATGTGTCCCAGGCTAGGCCTTAAGGTAAAGGTATATCACTAGAATTACTACCTCATGAAGAGGAGGGATATATTTAGCATTCAGGTCACCTCTGGTCTACTCTTACTACTTTGGAGGTACTGATTTTTACTAAGAGCAAATGAGATAAACACAAAACTAAATGCAAAAAATGTGCTCATAAAATATAAGTAGATAATGCAAGAATAGCTGTAGCATGAATCTTAAAGGTTCTTATTAACAAAATCAAACCCGAGCCAGGTATTGGGGTGAATGCTGGAAGATTAGAGAAGCAGAACAAGCCACAACTAACCTCACCTCACCAATTCCTCAGCTGATTCTGTTTCCTCAGACTGGATGCTTCTGAGTCCTCATCCAAATGGATCTCAGCTGAACTGCTGCTCCAAAGCCTAAAAGCTTAACTAGTCAAATGCTTCTAGTTTCTGGTCTTCATGCCTTATGAACCTTTCTGCTTTCTGCCATCACTCACTGGGATTAAAGTCGTACTTCCTGGGATTAAAGGCATGAGTCACCATGCCTGGTGGTTTCCAATATGGCCTTGAACTCACAGAGATCCCGAGGGATTTCTGCCTCTGGAATGCTAGGATTAAAGGTGTGAGCACCACCATTTTCTAGCCTCTGTATCTAGTGGCTGTTCTGTTCTTTGACCCCAGATAAGTTTATTAATGTGCATAATATTTTGGGGGAAAACAATACCATCACATTTCCCCTTTTTTTGTCTAAAATTTTAAAAAAGCTTATAACTAATACAAGAAAAACTTTCCAATAAGTATATACAATATATACAGTCAAGAATTACATTATGCTAAATAAACAGAAAGGGATAACAAAAAACCCCAGAAATAGACTGCATAATGTTCTTTTAACTTTGAATTTTCTCAGTGCTAATGAGAAAGGAACAACAGCTGCAGAGAGACATTGGATAATAGAAAAAAAAAACTACAGAATTAAATCATTCTATCTACTTTAAGGCTGTGCTGACCTCAGAATGGAAACCAGGATATGTGTTACGTTTGGGATGAGGTTTTGATTTTTTTTTTTTCTGCAGGAGAAGATAAGATGTGGATACCATCAAATTGATAAAGGTTCGATTTGAACAAGAGAGACCTCTTAATTAGAAGAGGTGATAATTCATCAACCAGCATGACCATCCAATTTAAACTAACTTAAACCATTATCACGTGCCTTTTCATTTAATCAGATAATAACTTGCTGAAAGGAAACTTCCCCAAAATTAGTCTTTGGTAAAGCTTTTTGTTTTTTTTCTTTGAGGAGAATGAAGGCTAAGAAATTTGAAGAACACTGGACAAATGAGACAACTGAAGAAAAAGGACAAATCATCTGTCCCAAGAAAAAGAGTAAAATGGCCTATTGGTATATCATCTATAAATTTTCATAAGTCTTCCTAAATGTTTGTTTCTGCTCTTCTCTAAAGAAATTTAGCACTATTGGTCTTTTTTAAAAGTCCAAGTTCAATTAAAATTTAAATCTGGCTTTTTAGTTGGAGAATGGCTCTCTCCTTCTTTAAACTCAAGCATGTTGTTAACAGGAAAATGCAAACTCCCAGTATCATTCCAGAAGAAAGAGCCATCTTCTGACATGGGACAGGAGAAAAACCAAATTAATTTAGGGACTACTCTATTACTACTAGGTTTGTCCCACTAGTTCTAATAACTTTAAATAACCTGCTTATATTAATTTGTTTTGCCTTGTGTTTTTTTTTAACCTCTCTTTCATCTTGCACCTTCTGTTTCCTCTCCATGTCCTCTGTTCTCTCTTCCATGCCTAGATTCATCTCCTCTTCTTTTCTTTCTGCTGGTAAATCCAGACTAATCTCTTCCTGCTTAGCTATTAGCCATTCATCTCTTTGATAAACAAAGCAGAAGGAGCCTTGGAAAAGACACCTCTTCACAACATTAAAAAAAAAAAAAAAGATTATTTCACAACAAGATCCCAAGTTTAAATCATGACTCTCTATTCTAATTTTTTTCCTTATGACCATAATCTTTATCACTAATAATAAAAGATGCACTATTTGTAATATAGCAAACTGAGTACCCTATTTGGATAATCATAGTAACTATCAAAGAATTTTATTATTTCATGTTATGTGTGAGGGTATTATAGATCAAAGGCTCCATCACAGATTGGATTGCCCAGGAAGTGGAATCTCATGTAGAAATTATCAACTATTGTAATAGAGTTAAAATGTAGCTACCCAAGCTTAGTAGATTGTTCTACATGTATACAAATATAGGCAACAACAAATGGACTCAGGAGGGAGGGGGGAGCAAATGAAGGAGAGGGAGATAGACAGACAGATAGACAGATGGATGGATGGATAGAGGATAGATAGAAGGTGGAAGGGGAGACTAGTGGTGGAGGTGATCTGAGAGTAAATGGAGAAGAAGGAATGCATGGTCATAAGCACTGGAAACCCTGTACTATAGATGTATCTATAGTATCTAAAAAACATTCTGTCGAGGAAGATGCTACTTTTGTAAGTTTCCTTAACCAGTTGTTAGGTGCACACCATACCTAAATGAACTGTGTATGTCTATACATGGTGTGATTTGTACTTGGGCTAATCCTGCAAGGTACTGATAAACTGAACGTGGAGAAATGTGGTATTCTAAAGGTCCTTCAGTAAAGAGGGGTCTTTATGCATTGTGTCTTTAATTGAAGACATCACATCAGTAACCAAGGTGTCTGATCTTGTAGCCTTATTTTATTCACTTTTGTAGTATCACTTACTTTCAGCCTATTCTGTGCTGTGTTATCCTTCTTATAACTAACAGAATCCCGGAGTATATGAGATAATGAAACTTCCTCAGTGACATTTCTGTTAGAAATAATTCTAAAGCCTGGGAGTGGCCGCACATGCCTTTAATCCCAGCAGTAGTTAGTCAGAGGCAAGGCAGATCTCTATGAGTTCAAGATCAGCCTGGTCTACAGAGTGAGTTGCAGAAAAGATAGGATGGTTACACAGAGAAACCCTGTCTCAAAAACTAAAATTAGTAATAATTCTAAAAGTTATAAATGTGGTGCTTATATAAGAAAATATAAATGGACTGTTTTGTTAAAAAGAAAATGCACTCTCATCTTGAAAAACATGTACTTTCAAACTGGATTTTTGGGAAATGTCTTACTTGTCTTTCTATTCCAAAATGAGTTGTTTTAAAAAGCAATCCTATAGAAGAACTACCTTGATTCCATTTAGATTACTTTTCTCAAAATGTGACTAGATATTGAATATGTCAGATTATTCATTAAGTTTAATATCAATTTAATAAATGAGTGATTTAGTGAATGGATTTTCAAGAATCAATGCTATTTTAGACATAATTTCTCTTCATATTTCAGCTAGAAAAGTAACATGTTTCAGCTTGTATCATAATGTCGAATGTGATGATATACTTTAATACTATTATTTCTAAAATCATAGTTTAAATTCAAATTCACAATTTTAATCTTATTACTGGAAATATGATAGCTAGAGAGATATTGAGTGCTTTTTATTTGAGTCAATATTTTATGTAGCAGAATAAAATATATCCTATAACAAATAATATCTGAAAATCATAAAATGACTTCATGCTCAGTAAAGGAAAAATTGTATGTGTTAGAGTTTGTGGTTACACAGACATTAGATTCTTAGAAAGTTTAATAAACTTGTTCATCTGTAAATATACATAATACTTAAATCTGCAATCACTCAGGTGTAAGCAGCATGCAAGAAAGTTTTATATGACTTTCAATAATGGTAACAAAATTTTGTCAGCTTCATACTTAAATGAGGCATAGCGATGGCTTTGAACTATTTATTTTTGAAAATAGCTGTTTTGATCACTTGAATTTTAGTAAAGTATCTAGGAAAGTGATAGGAAAATGTGAATTATGAGAGTAACACTGAAGCAGATGCAGACAAACTTTCTTTAAGTAGATACATGGAAAATTCCCACTGAGCTGACCATCCAATTTCCAAAGAGTTGATAAATACAAAAGGCTTTGAGAGGTCAATGGAGTGAACTGATATAAACTGGAAAGGTTGAGTCCCATAAAATCACAACCAAAAATTTGCAAAGAGCAAACTTAATTAAAAGTTTAAAAAAAGGAGTTCAAAACCAGGCAATGTAAGAACAATAATTTAAAGAAGAAGAAACAAAAAAGTGATAGTCTAAAAATCCAGAGAAAAGGTGAGTATATTGTGAGAATAAACTGCCTAAAAAGTTTAGCTACAAGTAGGTCATATAGTCATAACAGTTAGCTTCATGTAAATGAACAAATAATGCATAACACATAAGAGAAAGATAAGTGTGCAAGACATTGACAGATGTTACATATATAATTCATAAAGCATCATTATAGTACACGCTTAAATTGCCTACTTCAGCAAAGTGAACCTTCTGTTTAATGTGAGTGCTTCATGGTTTCCATTTCTGTTCTCCATTTTCAATCTATTTTTAATTACATTGTATTTGGCAAGTATTTCCAGGTTTCCTTACATTCTATCTCAGTTTTTTCTCTTGGAATCGTGTCTTTGGTTGATGGCATCTCCAACATTGATTATACATTGTTGTCTTAAAATACTCCGGAAGTTCTAATCTGATAGCTCTAGTAATGTTTCCTCTACTCTTTGTAGACGTCGTCATCATTCTCTTCACAGCTATAAGGTTTTCTGTTTTTCTTTTATTCTTTTATTGTTTTTAAACTGAAGATAGAACCCAGGGCCTTGCGCTTGCTAGGCAAGCTCTCTACCACTGAGCTAATTCCCCAACCCCTGTTTATTTTTTTAATGATTTTTTTCAAGATGTTTTTTCATTGTTTATGAAGAGTAGATATTTTGAGTGAACTGGTTAGTTTAAGGATATATTAATTAAGAAAATTTTATTCAATAAAGTAAGCATACCAGAATATACAATGCCATTAAAAGACAAAGAAACTAAGGAAAAAAAAAACGGATATAACAAAAAACTTTCTTAATGTCATATGGAAACAGATCTGATAAGAAAATGGATGGTTTTCCATACTTGTTTTCAAGCTACTGGAGATTAGGGTTACTGGAATTAAAAGTATTCCTTAATTCTCATACTTCTTTTCTTTTTTTAAGTTTTATTTAGTTGGATAGTGGTGACTGGTACCTTTGATCTCAGCACTCAGGAGGCAGAGGCAGTCATATCTTTCTGAGTTCAAGGCCATCATGGTCTACACATTGAGTGAGAGTCAGGACAGCTAGAGCTGTTACACAGAGAAACCCTGTCTCAAAACATCAAATAAACCAAAACAAAAGAAAAGAAAGAAATAGAAAAACAAAACAAAACAAAAAACCCAAAAGTTACTTTTCATGTGTAAGTTTGTGTAGTAGGAATCTTAAAAGTTCTCATTAATAAAATGAAACCTGGGGCCAGGTATTGGGGTGAACACTGGAAGATTAGAGGAGCAGAACAAGCCACAGCCACCTCACTTTGCAGAGTCAACAGCTGATCCTGTTTCCTCAGACTGTATGTCTCTCAGCTGAACTGTGCTGCTCAAAAGCCTAAAATCTTAACCAGCTCGAGTTTCTGGTCCTCATGCCTTAAGGACTTTTTTGCATCTTCCATCACTTCCTGCTATTAAAGGCATGTGTACCACTATTTTCTGGCCTCTATATCTAATGGCTGTTCTGTTCTCTGACCCTAGATAAGTTTACACAATATTTTGGGGAACACAATATCACCACAAGTTTGTGTGTCTGGGAGTGTTTATGGGCACTATTTGTGTGCAGGTGTCCATGGAGATCAGAAGAGGGCATCAGACCCAGTGGGACAGGAATCACAGGTGATTGTGTGATACCACATTGGTGCTGAGAATCCAATTTAGGTATTCTGCAAGAGCAGCAAGTGCTCTTAACTATTGACAGGTCGGTCTCTCCAGCTCCATTCCATAGTTAACTGACCTTCTCCTTGCCTTGCTGTGATGAAATGAATTTCAAATCATGTCAGTTTTCATTCTTTAGATGAAATTTGATGATTTTTCTCAGTTGACACTGTGCAATTCACAAGTGTGAAAAAGTCAGAGAAATGAGATTTTCAGAGAAAAGATACTCTGCTGATTTAATTAGGCATCCTTACATTATAATAAACAAAATTCCACATTAGGAAGGACACTTAGCTTTAAGAATTTCTGCACTGGTTATTTCATTTTCGGTGATGAGGGAGAAAGAGAAAAAGGTCCAGTGACTGAAGGTCTCTCATTTATTATTGTTTCTTAGTAGAGGTTATAATAAATGTGTTTTGCTTGTGCTTATAAAACCAAATGGGAGAAAAGAGAGAAACTTTCATGTATAGTCATTATTTTCCTGACAATTATCTCTGGGATATTATGAAAATAAAGTACAGTCCACTGTTTTACATCCTGGGCAAATGATATTTTTCCATTTCCATTCATTGACACTTGGTCCCACTTTTTAAACAATCAAATCAATATGAAACTCCCCAACACATTAATAAAGATTGCAACTTTAATACTATTTTAGTAGGCAGATTATATTAGAAGGCCATTTGTATTTAATAATTTTGGTTGTAAGCCTATCCTTTTACTGCTGAGTCACCTCTGTAGGAGCCAGAGTGGTCAAGGACACTATAAGAAAATTCATAGAACCAAATAACCTGGACTCATAGAGGCTCACAGAGACTGAACCAACAATGGAGCCTCCATGGGAGTGACTTAGGCCCTCTGCATATATGTGACTTTTGGGTAGCTTGGTCTTTTTGTTGACTCCTTACAGTGGGAACAGAAGTTGTCTCTGACTCTTTTGCCAGTTTTCTTGGACCTCATCCCTTATACTGGGTTGCCTTGCCCAGCATTAATAGAAGGGGAGGTGCCTAGGCTTACTGCAACTAGATATGCCATGTCTTGTTGATATCCTATGGGAGACTGGTCCTTTTCTCAACATAAATGGAGAAGTGGATATGCATGGAGAGGGGGTGGGAGGAGGGATAGGAGAAGAGGAGGGAAAGGAAACCAGTTGGGATGTAAATAAAAACAATCATCATCATATTCACCATCATCATTTACAAAGGAAGGGTGATTTTATATTTGTATTTAGAATAAAAAATGATTTCTTAATCTACCTGTTATCTTAGTCAAAGGAAATTTGCTCCATTGTGAATGAGTAATCAATCTCCTGGCATATAAATCAGATAACTCTTGGCATTATTGGGACTTTTGTTTCTATTTGGTGGTGATATTTCCTTATAATTTTCATTTTCTTTTCAGATTTGAAATATTTTACCAAACTTTAATAAATTATTGTTTTTACATTTTTCTAGTGGTGTGGTTTAACTCTCCCTCTTTGTCTTAGCCATTTAATAGAGTTATTTTGCAGGAATCACTTTTTTAAGACTTAACTCATTAAGAAAAGTTGGAGGGGGTAAACATGATAAAAATAAGTCTGAATATTTTTTTTTAATATGAGCATCTAAAACCTCACAACTTTTCATTTTCTATTGAAATTTTCTTTTCTTTTCTTTTCTTTTTTTTTTAGGAAAGTCGAATAGTATCTTGTTCCCCTTTTCACTGATATTCTGTTTCAGGATCATCTTCAGATGCTGGAAACTGCAGAGCAAAGCAAACCCTATGTATATTTTGTTTTTTTTTCCACACATAAACACTTACAGTATAGTTCAATACACAAATCATGTACAGTGAGGGATTAACAATAACAATGACTAATATAATATGATAATTATAACTGTATACAATATAACAATTTAATTACTTTAATTCATTCTTCTCTGGGGTTTTATATTTATTATTTTCAGTAAACAGTTGACTTTGAATAAATGATAGATACTTAAAGCTGGAGCTTTACCCATGACCTCAACAATCAGGAAAATATTCCTCAGCAGTTAAAATAGTAGAGATATGTTTTAGAGCACAGATGTGTTAGTTGAGACAGAGACAGAGATAGACAGACAGAGATATAGAGACAGTGAGAAATGGAGAGACAGAGCTGTAGAGACACATATGAGAGACACAGAGAGAGAGAAATTAAAATGAGATTTAAAAGAATGTTTACAGGCAAATTCTGTTAGAGCTATAAATATATCTGAAGGTGACAAGAAGTGTCTTGATTTGTTTCATTCATGAAGACATTTTGGAGACTTTATTGAAGTTTTAGTGTGCCTTTCAGGTGTTTCTTGCATATAGTACTGATTGGTTTGGAGGTTTCATCAGAATGAACTAAACTGAAGGTGCTAAGGCTTTATTGGGGTTACATAGCTGACATTGCTGTACAATTTCTGTCAACAGATTTTTGATGTTAGAATTTAATTTTGTTATTCTCTCCAAGGACTGTCATATTTATTTTTAAGATTTGATGTGTAAGTGATAAATGAATGGCCACAGATATTAACTAGTAAGACATTCTCATATCTTCTAACAAATTAAGATTTATTAATTTATGTTCATGAAAAGTTTTGTGTTCATGTGTGTATGTGAAGTATATGTGCCTGGTACATGAGCAGGTTAGAACAACACATCAAATCTCCATAAACTAGTTATGGAGGGTTGTGAGCTGTGATGTGTGTGCTGAAGACCAAACACCAGTCCTCTGCATAAACAACTAGTTTGTTTAACTACTGAGCCATTTCTCCAGCTCCCTTCCTTAAATCTTACCTCTTTTATTTTGATGTGTATTGCAGTGTCTCTATTTATCACCTTATATTATGAGCTTATCATATTTTGTTATTTCTGTTCTTATAATGTTCAAAACTCTTCATGACTTTGGTTCGCTGTAATAAGATCACCCCCCCACACACACCAATTTATGAAAACTTTATCATTCTTTAATCTTGTAACTCTCTGAAAGAAACATTAAGACAGCTTAAGTATTTTAAAATATTGAGCTAGTGGATGTGAGGACTTGCTTGCCTCAATTTTCCTCTTGGGCTCTAGGGATTCTCCTAGGGGGTGATTTCAATCATTATGGGAGGGAAACATTGGAAGCAAGATTGCACTTATAAGAGCTTTGAAACTAGTCTGAAGATAACTGGATTGAAGCTTTGACTCAATTTCAAAGCACAAGTGGAAACAGCTCCTTTAAATGTCAGAGACATGTATAAATAGCATGGTTAGATTAAGTCATGCTTAAAAATGTGGCAATGGTGATCCTCTCTAATAAGGAGCTTGGGAAGGAAAATCTGCCCATTAGCTTGTTTCTATTCATCAGTCTCTTAGTGTGGATATTCAAAGAGCAGAGAGAATACAAAACTCAACCCATATTCATATAATGGTTTCTAAATCTTTGTGACTGTTTTCCATGTAAATGGACTCATTTATACAACACAAAAGAGGCAAAAGCCTTATGAGGCCAAACTTGTATTTCATATGAAACACTGTATGAATTATATAAATTATTACTGCTGTTATTATTAACCAAATAGGTCTTGCCAATTATTTGACTTTAATTTCATAAATGACATCTTGAGAAATACTTTCATGTACAGAGAAAATTCATTTCACTGATTTTATTGTCACTTGGATTGGAAAAGAGAGAGGAGTAGAACACTTTTGATCACTATTTATAGGATAGGTTTCCTTGACAGCTTTTCTGCATATAAACTAATACATACATGAAAGCATTCTACTGCCAAAGATTTTAAAGTAAATACAACATCATACCAAGATCCCTCTTCATGTGTCTCTTACAATCTTTCTGCCACCTCCTTCTCCTACTGCCTTGCTGCAGTAGTTGTATAGTAGATGAATCCAAGGGGACTTGACTCTGCAAGTATTCATTTTGCATTTGCACAGTAGATGAAAGCACTAGCTGTCCTGACCACCTAAGTGGATGTCCATGAAACCCATGTAAAAATGAAGTGAGCAAACCAACTCTGATCCTCTCATGTATTCATAGTACATAAGTATATGTAAGACAGACAGATAGATGTACATATATTAATAATATATTAAAGTGCTTTAAATGTCTATAGTTTAAAATGTATTGCTAAAATCTGACATTAATTTATGTTAATAAAATGAGATTATCTTCACACTATAGCTTAAAATTCTCAAGGTATATCAAGTGCATTAAATATTTTATTGTATTTTAGAATGGTGATCCAGGTATTAGATGCCTATTGACACCATCTCTGAGTAAGGAAACTGTCACCAAAGAGGAGATAGAGACCAACCTTGTTTGTTGGTTCTCAAAGTAGTTATAAATATCAGGGAAAAAAGAAAACATATTAAGGTGAATTACCCACATTGTGTCTTAGAAATAAATATTGTTTATTTTTGTAATTTTACATTCTATGGTTATAGTTGACTTAGCTCTCAAAGTGGCTATATAAGAAAGAGTGGCAAAAGAATGTTATGTTTACAGCGTGTCCGAGCCAATGATTGGCATCAATTCTTCATTGAGCTAACTTTAGTCAGATTGTTGAAGAGCCTTGTAGGTATTTCCTTGCAAATACAATTTATGAAATAATTCTTCCAAGGAACTTTGAGAATGTCTTAAACCCCTGGTATTAGACTGTCCTGTATATCTGATTAATTTCCCCACTCTCCATCATGCACTTCTTAGTGTTTGATAGCTGCAGCTTTTCCCAACAAGTATCTTGTTAGACCACTTTTAATTGAGAAATCTCTCCTATTTCTAAAGCTTCCTAGTAGTAATTTTCTGCTCACAGATTTCCTAGAATATCCTCCTTGTCTCTAGACTAATTGGCATGATAATACACTACTCTTCCTGGCCAAAGTTTGACAAGTACTCTTAATTTTATTTCACTTTTATGATTCTTTAATTTATCTATTTATTTATTATATATGTGGGTGTTTGTCTGTGTGTAGGTCTGCTCTTTTCTTGGAATTTCCCAAGAGGCCAGAAAATTGTGTTGGGATCCATGGGAACTAAAGGTACAGATGGTTGTTAGCTGCCACGTGAGTTCTGAGAATTGAACTGTTGGAAGAGCAGCTGGTGCTCTTAACCACCAAGTCATCTCTCTAGGCCCTGTTTTTTTTTTCCCTTAATAACTCCTTTTAAAATGAGAAACTCATTTGAGATAAAATAATTGGAAGGTTATCCTTTACTTTTCTCTTGTTTTGGTGAAATGCTTTTTGAGAAGCCCTTTGTATCGATTGCTAGATATTAAAGTTGGAACATCTGAAATTCTTGTGTCCTGATTTTCATAATTAATTGATAATCTTTACTGATGTTCATTTTCTTTGACCGACATTATAGTTTTGGATGAATTACTGACACCTCTCTGATTTTCACATGA
Source organism: Onychomys torridus (assembly GCF_903995425.1). NCBI lineage: Eukaryota > Metazoa > Chordata > Mammalia > Rodentia > Cricetidae > Onychomys > Onychomys torridus. The sequence continues at coordinate 47,704,224 of NC_050454.1, read as the reverse complement.
CTGGTTCCTTCAATTTTATTCCACTGGGAAAATGACCTTTGGATTATTTCTGGTGAAGGAATCAAGAAATTTTGAAGAAATTAAAGTCTTTTAAGTGAACTTGATTCTAACATTGTTTAGGTTATCATACTATTGTAGCCAATTAGGTTACCTAGTGGCTGTACCCAGCAGGACTGCATAGGAGATTGATGGAACCATGGGCCTGAGTATCAGGTGTTTGTAAGGGTCTATACTTTATTATAACTAGCAAGCAGGGGTGTTTTTTGCTCCATCCCTTGGCATTGTTATAAAAATCCCTTTGGAATAAAGTTATAAGCCAGTGGATAAGGATCCAGGCCTTATCTGAGGCTATCCTGCATTCCTCTCTGTTTCTTTCCCTTCTTTATTTCTAACTAAGTCTCTTATCCCTCATTCCTCATGAGTCCCTGGGGTAAATAATTGTGAGGGCTAGTTCCCCACAGATGGTTCCTAATCAGGGACAAAGAAAGGAACAAAAAATAAAAACAAACCCAGGAACTAGACCAAAGGATTTAGGGGGCATTGCATGTGTAGGCATGCCAATAAGGAATAGAAAAAGGAAGGCAACAGTATTTTATTCTTGGGTGTATAGGTTGGGTGGGGAAATACCACAATGCTTCAGTGTTAGATTCCTGTCTATCCAGGTTCTATCTTGCATCATGAATATTAAGAGTTCTTATTAATAAAAGCAAATCTGGAACCAGGTATTGGGGTGAATGCTGAAAGATCAGAGAAACAGAACACACCACAGCTAACCTAACCTTGCCATCTTCCTCAGTATCAGGTGATAATTCTCTTGGACTATTTAAGCCCCTGTGACCTTCTAATGTTTTGAGAGAGAGACAGAGACAGAGACAGAGAGAGGGGGGCAATATTGTATTTCCCAATATATTGTGCACCCTAATAAACTTTTCTGGGTTCAGAGAACAGAACAACTACTAGATAGACATAGAAGCCAGAAAATAGTGGCACACACATCTTTAATCCTTGCCTTCTGGAGGCAGAGATCTGTCTGGACTCTGAGTTCAAAGCCATACTGGAAACGGCTAGGCATGGTGACACACACCTTTAATCCCAGGAAGTGATGGCAGGAAACAGAAGGTATATAAGGCATGAGTGTGTCACCATTTTCTGGCCTCTATGTCTATCTAGTGGCTGTTTTGTTCTCTGACCCCAGATAAGTTTGTTAGGGTGCACAATATATTGGGGAACACAATATCACCACACTCTCTCTCTGTCATCTGTCTGTCTCTGTCTCTCTGTCTCTCTCTTCTATCTATAAAAATTAAGAAAGATAGAAAATAGTAATATAGTGTAGCAAAAACTTAGAAGAGTAAGGTGGAGTAAAAATGAAGGAATATAGCATAATGATAAGCAATTAGACAGAGAAACTATGTCTTTAATTTTTTAACTATGGAGCTATGAATGCAAAATCCTGGGGGAAGACTCAGGGGAAATATATATCAAAGAAGAGGTTAATGAGGAGTAAACAATTCCTGTGGGAAGCTCGTGGTCACAAATGGGAGGAAAATAATTTCTCCTGAAACATAGCCAAATGAAAAACTTGGAGAAAACATCAAAATCTCTCTCTAAAAAACTAAAAAGCCATTCATAACTTCCTCAGTTTCTCATTCTGCAAGAACAAAATTAGATTTACCTGAAAGAGTGTGAGAATTCACCTATGGTGCACTCTAAGAAAAAGCAAACCTCTTGGAACAGGGCAAAACCTCTCTGCAAAGTTCTGTCTCGCTAAGCTAAGGAAACAATAGCAATCAGAGTTTCCTGAGGCAAGGACCTGGCAAGAGAGTACAGGCACAAAGCTGAAGCAGGGATAGCCTCCCCCGTGTTGCAGCCACAACAGATATGGAACAAGGAGGAAGCAGTAAAGCTGAGTCTCTGCTGGGGGAGGAACAGAGCCAGGACAGGACAGAGAACTATCTGGTAGTAAAGCTCTCTTTTCTATCTGAGAAAGGAACTTTCTGGAAAAAAAAGTTTTTTTTTTTTCAAGTGCTTTCAGTTTCCCACACTGACTCCTGGTGAAAAGAGGGAATTAGGCCCTAAAGGGTTGTTGCCTCCAGCCAAAGACACACTCTGAGCATGCAGACAAACCCATGCAAACTTCTAGGGAACTGGGTCAGATGAAAGATCTAATTGGTTAGGTACACTTGTCAAGTGGTGGCTCTGGCCTCCTAAAGCAAGATCAGAGAAGAAAAATCTATTAAAAAGTGAAGCCATGAAATCTAACCCTGTACTGAGAACAGGAAGTTTGCTAGTGTACCCAAAAAGCAGCTTGAGAAATGTTGCATCAATAAAGGCTTCTTTTGAGAAAGTGCCTTATATTGCCTAATAGCCACACAATGAGTTTTTGCTAAGAGCTTTATAGCAGTTCAATATGGTAATTTCATCCTCAACCTGAGACAAGGTAGAGCAAACCGAAAGTTCTACTGTAACAGAAACATTTGTTTGAATTGAAACACTTAGGGGAGCTGTTATAAATTTGGGTAAAGGGACATCCTCTAGTTAGAAATCATTTACCACTAAGAGTACATCTCTGCCAGTTCTGAAATGGTTGAGAGAGCTTGGGTGGGAAATGTGACTTTGTGGAGTGGCATTTGTCCTGAGAAAGTTAAAGCTCCCTGGTAACAAGTGTTACAGTCCCATAGACACAGAACTCACTAAAATCCCAGGGTTGAGAGAGCCATTGCCAAGTTAGATTCCTGTTTCAAACTCTTAAGAACTTTTAGAATAATATCAAAGTTGACTATAAACTTTGAACTTTATTATAAACTCTGAACTTTAGAAATGGTTTGTATAAAAGTTTCTAGGTTTTAAGAAATATCTCATAGATGTTTGCTTTAGTGTTAAGTTAGTTCTCTTATATGTAAAGTAATAATAATTAAGAGATCTCTTCTAGATGTTAAGATTTATAAAGTAGATCTATAGAATGTAAGTTTATTGTGTAGGCTTAAGTAAGACTTAAGTAAGGTTTATACAGTAGTCATATAGAATATAAGTTTAAATAAGTAATAAGTTTAGTTTGAGAAGAAAGTCTATTATAGTTATATAGTTTTCTCTTAATTATGTTTAGTAAATAGTGCTTCTAAAATTTTTTCTAAGAGTTTCCTTAAGAATATAAACATGTAAGAATAACTAAGTATATGTTGAATGTGAGTTTGTGAAAACTGTAAATGTTGAATGTGAGTCTAAATTCTTAATGCAATACATGTAGTAAATGGTTATACTAGTTGTAAATATAGGTTTAAATAATAAGTGTAAATAAAGTAAATAATATAAAGGTAGGTTTATATATTAGGATATAGGCTTTCAGTTTAGGGATATGGTGAAAGTTTAATAAAGGAATTAAAGTAGGTATTCACAATCTGGACACAGAAAACAGAATCCATAGCAGCCTGCAAACTTGGCAGTTATAAAAGCCACCAATAACCACAAAAAGAAGCTTCAGAAAGTAGCAGCCTGGTGTCCATAGCTGAGACCCATAGAGCATCATAGCTTCTCAAGCAGCAATTGCCAAAAGCCAGCAAAAGCAGAGCCAGCACTAGCACCGAAGTTCTTATGCAAACTTTCAGCTGTGAAGGAGCCATGGTAAGAAGTGGACATTCTAAGCCTAGAGAAAGGTGAATGGCAGAAAATGGCTTTGAGAGCTCAGCAGCTTGCATCACCTGGGTAGTGATGAATGGTGAGCAGCAATGAACAAAGGAAACTGTGAAAACAAAACTGCCTCTGGAGGCCAAGAGCAGATCAGTGTCAGTGCTGGACGAACAGCTGAGACACACAGGAACTGGTTAGTGCTCCATGCTGAACAGCCATACTAGGATTCTACAGAAACTGCTCAATGCTATGGAGGATTCTTAGAGTCAGGGTATTGAATGCTGGACCATCAGCAAGGCATGTAAGGGGACAGAAAAAAGCTACGGTTTGTAGCAGCGATCTTTCTTCCCAGAGCTGTGGTTCCAGTGCAAGAGCCACAGTTCAGTTCATGGCAGCTGAATGAGCCTTGAGCCTGTGTGGTTGTGAGGTGAAGATCTCTAGCCTGGTCTGAGAGAGACCCAGTTATGGAAGGCAACAGACTACAAAGCACAGTGGTAGTTGAAAGCAAAAGTTTCAGAGAGACTTGCTTGAACTGAAAAAAAAACAAACAAACAAACAAAAAAAACAACATTTTGGTTATAGCACTCCTCAATTTGGAGCTGTTTGCTATACACAGGCTTAAGGGCAGCTGAACAACCAGGCCCTAATTTTGAGTGCTCAGAGGGACTTTTAGGAATTGTACCAGAACTCTCTTTAAACTTTTTAACTTCAGAAATTAGATGGACAATAATGATTTCTTTATAATGGGAAAATTTGAATTTACGTATGTATATAGACTCTACCAACAATGATGATTTATGGAACTGTTTATGTAAATATGGAACTGCTTAAAAGTGGAACTGTTTAAATAGAGAAGTTTTTCTAAAAAATCTAAAAGAAAAGGAGGAGTTAATATTCCTCAGTCTATTTAATTTTAAAAATATTTTAATGTTACTTGAGTGAAATAATGTTATATTGTGTACAGTTCTATTAAGAAATTGTTTTTGAATGTGAGTTTGTTAAAAAGTGTTAATGGTTAGCGAGAGTATTGCTTTTGAATGTAGGTTTGTAGGAATTACAGTTGTGTACTGTAATATTTTTGTTAGAGTTATGTTAACCTACTGATATTGATGAAACATATTGGGTGAAGTTAAGGAAGTACTGAAGTTTGATGTAAATACATCAGAAGTTTATCCTATGTTTTATTAGCAAGATGTTCAAATGGTTCTATTGAGAGTTTGCTATAAGATGCTACAAGATAGAGAAAATAGTAACTATGTATAACAATATTTATATTATAATTATGATAATCTGTTAATGTTAATGTTGAAGCTAATAGAGTCTTTAAGTTTGGTGCAGTTGGATAAAGAGTTTTTCCTTTGAAAATATAAAGAAGAGGGACCTGCTGGAGCCAACTGGGTTTCCTAGTGGTTGTACCTAGCAGGACTGCATAAGAGGTTGATCAGACCATAGGCTTGAGCATTGGGTGTTTATAAGGGCCTGAACTTGATTGTAACTAGCAAGGAGGAGGTCTTTTGTTCCACCCTTGGCATAGTTATAAAAATCCTTTTTGGAATAAAGTTCTGGGCTGATGGATTAGGACCCAGGTCCACTCAAAGATATCCTGCATTTCTGTTTCTCTTACCTCTTTATTTCTAACTAAGTCCCTTATCCATCATTCCTCAAGAGTCTCTGGCATAAATAAATGTGGGGGCTAGTCCCCCCATATTGTGTTTCTGTTACAAATAACCCCAGAAGTTCAATAAGTTAAGTTAGTCATATTCATTTACTTTGTTTCCAACATGTAAGTTTGAAGTTTCCCTAAAAGGAGATTGTGAATGTTTACTATTTGTCATAGGCTGATGTGGTTCCTTTGGGTTGAAGACCCAGTAGCACACTGCACTGACTACCATGACTCAGCTTGAGGCTCAGTGTTAATTTAGAGCTCAGTTGGGATACTCAGTTGGGAGCTTCGGTTTCTGGTTTCTCTCTATGAATCTCTCTATGAAGCTGTGTGGATTTAGATTCACAAAACTACAGGTCTTACATTTAAGACTGTATTATGATAGTACTCTTTTGATAGCCCCTTTAGGTACCTAATTGATTTCTGACTTCTCTTAATATTCCAAGTGAAACACACATTTGAAAAATAACCCTAACTAATGAGACAAACAGGGAACATTGCCTGTCTTGGACAGGATTAGCTCCTTTAGAATCAGTGTTTCTAGCTTCATTTGCATACCTTTAAATTCCATTTTACAACTAAGTAATATTCCATTGTGTTAATTTACCACATTTTTAATACTATTCCTTCACCAGTTGATGGGCATCTCCACTCTTTCTACTTCCTGTATAATATAAGTAGAGAAACTATAAACCTGATTGAATAAATTACTCTGTAGTATGATGTGGAGTGCTTTGGGTAAACAAGAGTTGTGGTATAGTGTGGTGGGTATTGTGTTCCCTGAAATATTGTATGTTCCCCGAAATAAACAAATCTGGGGTCAGAGAACAGACAGCTACTAGAACAAAGCCAAAAATGGTGGCTAGAAAATGGGAAGAGTAAGCTATAGCAGAAGTTGGGTGGTAGTGGTACACACCTTTAATCCCAGCACTTGGGAGGCAGAGCTAGCCGGATCTCTGAGTTCAAGGCCACTTTAGAAACAGCTAAGCATGGTGACCCACGCCTTTAATCCCAGAAACCCAAGCTTTAATCCCAGGGAGTGGGGGCAGAAAGAGAAAGGTATATAAGGCGTGAGGACCAGGAACTAGGGAGAAAAGCATGTAGTTAGTTAAGCATAACTGGAAAAGTATTCATGCTTTGGAGCAGCAGAGTTCAGCTGAGAGCCATTGGAATGAGGACTCAGAAGCTTCCAGTCTGAGGAAACAGGATCACCTGAGGAACTAGCAAGGTGAGATAGCCGTGGCTTGTTCTGCTTCTCTGACCTTCCAGCATTCACCCCAATAACTGGCCTCAGGTTTGATTTTATTAACAAGTACCTTTAAGATTCCTACTACAGTAAAGGTGGACCATGTACTAGATCTATTTTGGCTTTTTGAGAAACCACCACACAGATTTCCTCTGTGGCCTAGCTAGTTTACACTCACATCATCAGTGAGTAAGTTTACCCTTTTCCCCACATTCATTCCAGAATTTGTTGTCATTTTCTTTTATCTTACTCATTCTGACTGTAATAAAATAAAATCTCAAAGAGGTTCTAATTTATATTTCCTTGATGTTAAGGACACTGAACAATTTTATACATTTATCAGCCATTTATATTTCATATTTGGATAACTCTTTAGGTACATGACACATTTTTTTAAAGTTGGGTTGTTATCTCCTTGCTATTTATTGAATAATTTGGGTGGGTTTTTTGTTTTTGTTTGTTTGCTTTAGACAGGGTTCTCTTTGTGCCATTGGCTCTCCTAGAACTAACTCTGTAGATCAGGATGCCTCGAACTCACAGAAATCCACCAGCCTCTGCTTTCTGTGTGCTAGGATCAAAGGCATATGCCATCACCACCCAGCTATAACTTACATTTACTAGACACAAACCCTCTAACAGATATATAGCTGGTAAAGACTTTTTCCTACTCTACAGGCTGCCTCCTCATGCAAATGATGGAGTCCATTTCTATATAGAAACTTCTTAGTCTTATGAGGTCCTATTTCTCAATTCTTGATCTTAATGCCTTCACAATCAATAGCCTGTTCAGAAATAACTTTCTTGTTCTTATATACTGAAGAGTACTCCCTTCTTTTATTTCTATAAGATTTAGAGTATCATGTCTTATGTTGAGATCCTCACTACACTTGGAGTTGAGTTTTGTGCAAAATAAAAGGTATAGATCTAGTTCCACATACAACTATCAAGTTTTATTAGCACAATTTGTTGAAGATGCTATCTTTTCTCTATTGTGTCTTGCTGGTTTCATGAAAAAAATCATGTAACTGTAGAACATGTGCTTGTGTGTGGGTTCTCAATCCTATTTCACTGACAAAATAGAATACTTTTTGCACATACCTTTCTAGTTTTCTTTATTTTATCTCTGTATTGTGCAATCTTGAATCTGGGATAGTAATAATCCAGCAGAATAGTTGGTGTTTTTAAAGGTTCTTTAGTCTATCTTTGATGTTTTGTGCTGCCATAAGAAATTTAAGTTTTATTGTTAAATTACAAAAAAAGTATTGCTCTTGGAATTTTGACAGTGATTGCATGAAATCAGTACATTCCTTTGGGCAACATCAATTTCCATTAAATTAACCCTACCAATCTATGAACATTGAGGTCACTCCCTATTATGGTATCCTGATTTTCTCTTATGTAGTTACTCAAACTGTTTTCAAATGTTTACCTTCCTTGGCTAGATTTATTAAAATACATTTTAAAGGTCATTGTGAGAAAGATTATTTCCCTGATTTTTCTTGCTAAACTTGTCATTATTTTATAGGATTTCTATCAGCATGATATTTTTAAATATGTTTATCAGATGTGTACATTTTCCAGTAGAGTCTTTTGTGTGTAGAATCATGTCATCTACAAGTAAGGATACTTTGAATTTTTTCTTTCCTATTTTTACCCACTATACCTTTTTCATATTTCTTATTCATCTAGCTAAGTCTTCAAGTGCTAAGTTGGACAAGAATAAAGACAATGACCTAAAATCTTCAGCAGATTTTAGTGAAATCTTTCATTGTGTGGCATGATGTTGGCTGTGAGTTTGCTGTACGTTGCTTTTATTATGTAGAAATATGTGATATATATCTTTAGATTCTCCAGAACTTTTGTCATGATGGATGTTGTAAAATATTTTTTCTGTAACTGATGGGATAATTGTGTGGTTTCTGTCCTTGAGTCTATTTGTGTGGCAGATTATTTTTATTGATGTGTGTTGAACCATCCATGAGTCTTTGGAATGAAGTCAATGGAATTATGATAGATAATCTTTTAGATTTATTCTTAAATTCTGTTCAAAAGTATTTATTTAGTATTTTTGAATCTTTGTTAATCAGCAATGTGGCTTATAGTTTTCTTTATTTGGGTTTTTTATCTTGTTTCAAATACTGATTAATAAATGAAAGTGAAAATATTTCTTCCTTTTCTATTTAGTGGAATATCTTGTATATATTGAGTATATATATATATATATATATGATGTAACAGATAAAGATGAAGTACATAATTTAAATAGATGATTAGCTTCTAATGAAATATATATTCAGTAATAAGAATACCCAAACAAGAAGATCTCAGAGTCAATGGATTAAGCACAAAATTTTTAGACCTTCAAAGAAGAACTAATATAGCATGCATCAAATTCTTTTTTATATATCTACTGTGTGGGTTTTTGAACATATGATTTGGCATATAAAACATATTTGAGGGAAATAATGTTTATATCTAAGTGGTTGATCACCTTTGGTGAATGGTTGAAGTTCTGTGTTTAAATTCTTGTATCATTAAAATCACTTTTTATTTTGATACAGGTTTGCTTTTGGCATACCTTATAGGGCAAGTTGAAATACACTCACTCCATTTAGTAGACCTAGGCATGTGTTTATTTCTCCTAAATTTGTAGAGATTTCTTTGATGGATGCATTCTTCTTGAATGGATGTTGTTCTCTAAATCTTCTACCAGCTCTCTTGTGAAATATGGGGTCTTCCCTGAAAGTTCTGTATTTCAGTAAAGGGGGATTTTTTTTTAATGTATTATTTATTTCTTTTCTCTTATATCCTTGAGAATCTTCTTTCCCCCTTTCATCCTTTTAGGATTGATGATATAATTATATGGAGGTAGACTTGGTTTAATCAGGTCTAACTGGTGACCTTTGATTTTTCTGTAGCTGGATATTTATATCTTTCTGTAGTGTGGGATAATTTTTATGTTATTCATTTAATAAGCTCTTTACCCCCTTGGCATCATCAGGTTCATCTTGAGTTCCAGCAAGGAACATCATATTTATTTCTGTGCTGTCACAAAGTTCCTATAACTTTCTCCATTTCTCTTCAATCTTTTTTTCTTCCCTGAGTATTTGCAAATGACCTGTCTTTGTGTTCACCAATTCCTTCTTTTATGTGATTCTTCCATTGATGCCTTGTATTTCGTTTTAAATTTTGTTAGGTATAGATTTCCCACAAAATTATTGATTCTTTATTCACTTCCTTTTCTTTGTTAAGTTTTTCTGTTGGAATAATGGAATATTTCTGAATATCCCCCCTCCAAGATAATTAAGTTTTCTTAAATTAGGTGTGTCATATTTTCTTAGCAATTTCAGGGACTGAAATCTATCTTTCCAGTTTCTGGAACCTTGTATCACTGGTGAAGTCATAGCTTCACAGAAGCTCTGGATTCTTTTAAATATCAGTAGTGCCTGGACATTTTGACATTGAATTAGGAAATATTTATTTCAGTGTTATGAATCTGAAATCTGACTGTCCATGATGCTATATTTCTACAGAATGTTTTTTGTTTGTTTGTTTGTTTGTTTTTCAATACAGGGTTTTCCTGTGTAGTTTTGCACCTCTCCTGGAACTCACTCTATAGCCCACCAGGCTGGCCTCAAACTCACAGATATCTGCCTGCCTCTGCCTCCCAAGTGCTGTGGTTAAAGGCATGTGCTACAACCAACTGGCTCTACAGAATGTTTTTAAGACTATTCATTTCCACTACCTCAGCATTAGATAATACCCAAGAATTTATAGTTAATGTATTATCACTTTCAACACTAATGGAAGATCCTAAACCAGATATCTCAATTTCATAGTTGATACATTGTTCAGAATGAACCAAGATATCACATCAATATTGCTATCCCTCTCACCTCTTTGGAACCTGTGTAGCTTCACAGGCCTCATTCATAGATAGACCTATGATCAGCTACTAAAAGATTTTTCCTGGGCCAAATCACCATTAATTTATGAACTGTAGGCTCATCAACATGTCCATGACCACTAATATTATACCACTCAAGTCAATAACTTGCCTTGCTGCTGTGGATTTCCTGTCGATTAGGTGGACTTTGTGACCCAGAGTCACTGGAACACAAGTCACAATTATTGAAGGCAAAATATAGTAAGGTTTGAGTAACACAACTAAGTCTGACACTGGCACTGATCCTGAAGTTTCTTCTCCAGCAATACCCAAAAACCTGTGTCATAGTGGTATATACACTGTTATATTTAACCTTCCCCACACTAAGCTCATGGAGGTTTTTAGATTACTACATGTTATATCCTTACCAAATGAGGTTTTGATCCTCGACTTGTTGCTCATTGTCCAAACATATTCTTGAAGGCAGATTTTTGTCCACATCAGCTGATGCTAAGCTGGGTTCTATTTTGATCTCACAGTTATGCAAACTCAAGGATTCACTGAAACTAACACTACAACTAGAATTGATACAAGCTTGATTTCAGGCCACAGTACTAGTTATTTGGTCTCACATCAATGCTAAGGATAGTTCTGGAATTTTCTCTGAGAACACAATCTTTGTGATATTTTTATTACTAGAAGTTGAGAGAGGGATGAGAGTGACAGGCCTCTAGCTATAACCCTAATGTAAAGTCATGTTATGCTTAAGTCTCTCAGCAATTAAGATCTAGACAGTTTCAAGAGAGCCATGAGTGTGTTTCAGGTCTTCTCCAAAGCTAGCAATGGCATAGACTGAATCTTGAATCTAAACAACTAGGACATTGGTATTTACCTTGGATTAAAGCAGTTCTGGAAGATCTTTCTGGGGTCTAGCCTGTAATCAGGTCCTTTGGTTTCTATCACTTGCTAGGATTTTCTGTGATAGTCTGTCACTGAGCTCCAAGACGTAGTCCTTAACAGATTTTCCTGTCCATATCTACAATGGGTAGAGGATGTTTCTTAGCTCTACTGCTGAAGGTAGAGGGAACAGTGATCCAGACAGTCCCTTCATTATGTAGATAGATTGTGGATGCTGATCTGGCCATGTGGGTCCTGGAGTTGTTCTTTTCTTCCTTCCTAGCACTATGTTTCATTATGGTAGATATGGTACCAGATGGCAAGGTTGAGACCTGTATTTAATTCCTCTTCCCTTTCCCAAGTGAAAGGTATTTCTCTCCAGGCTGAGTTGCTAGGAATTGAGGGTAGGAGGCTGACAAAGTTTGCTCTCTTTTTTTACATTCTTCAGAGTAGCTTTTCATTTTGCTATACTGGGTTATGACCATCCTGAGAAGGTCATTTTACTCCATGTCCTAATTTTTAGGATGTGTTATTATAATTATAACTCTTGCCAACTTGGGAAACATTTTAATTGTATTATCAATCTTAGTCACAATACCATTGAATTTGATATGGTAATGATCAAAGACCAGAGTCAGATAGGAATAGTTAACTATTCTATCTTGTTCAGATATTCGTTCCAAAGCACTTCTTTATCCTATTTTGCAAGCAACATTTTTCTCTAAATTTTTTTAACAGAGATGCCATTTCCTTTTCTGTTTCTCAGAATTGCTGTCTGTTGTCTGAAGCAGTAGTCTCCTGAATATTTTATACTGTATCCTTCTATGGTTTTAGGCTAAATTTGAACAGTCTATTTTTGTTACCCAATCTATCTTTACTGATGTGGGAAGAAAAAAACAAAAATATGTATTGTATTATTATGTTCATAAAAGGAACTAATTACTCTTTATTAACAAATTATAGACAAAAGGAACTAATTACTCTTTATTAACAAATTATAGACAAAATAATACTGATATATTTACCACAAAGGGTTCCTGAAGAATGCATTTGGTCTTTGGAATATAAAAGGGTTGCCAATGATAAATACAGCCTGATGTTTGATTTAAGTTTGTATTATGTTTACTTGTATATAGCTATGTGCATTTGAGTTGGTATAATCTCATTATAGTGGCATGAACATAAAATAGTTGATGGTATTTTAAATAACTATTGTAGATAAACAGTATATTGAATCTGCAGATTTAAGAAAGAACAAAACCACATTTCATCCAGCTGCTTCTGTACCCATTATGTTTAGTTAAGACACTGTATATGTCAAAGGAACAATGAAGTTGTAGAATGGATTAGAGAGTATCCTGGGTTTGACCTACAACAGCACCATCCCCAAACTCTTCTGTAGTTAGGCAGCATCTGCTGGAGAGGAGTCAAGCACAATCAAAGAAGATTAGAAAAATATACATTTCAGGATGATACAACAAGGCTCACTAGAGTGCACCACTTAAACACTAGAGACATAAAAGAAAGGGACATTTCAGCACATCACCACAAGCAATTTGATAGGACTACAGCCCCACTGGATACTGGACCACTTGGAGGGCTTCTGATATATATGATTTAGGAAACTACTAACTTTATTTACTTCTACCTGAGACATGTGTTTGAGTCTATTGTTGATCATGAACGATGACACATATCCTGTACGAACAATGATACATATCCTATGATTCATTCCAAAGTAAGAACATCAGCCTAAATCCAAAACACCAGATCATTGAATCTAAGGGAACGCTTCCTTAATTAAATCTTTATCTAGTCATTTAAGGACATTTTCTATATGTCTCTGATATATTTATGAAAAAATTAGTGAAATTGATTGCATTTGGTTTTTTTTATCCCATACTTCTTTGTTCCAGGTTTCAACTCAATGTATTTCTTTAAAAAACAGTTCTTGCAGAGATCTAAAAATAAGTCGATTAACAAATAAGATAACATCTGAATATAAACAAAAAGTTATAATCATCAATATTCAGTAAATATACTTGATAACCAATTATTGTTCTCAATGAATTACTTTCAATAGAATATTAGCTCATTATAGCATTATATATTGTTCTATATTTTAGCATATTAATTTGTTTTTAATGATTTTCAACCTAGAGTATATATATATATATTTACATAGTGATATGATAGAGTAGTTTGTATAGGCTTGCATTTGATGATAAACGTATTAATTTTATTTATATGTATGAGTATTTATGAAAATTAATATAAATATGCCTTCATTTATATTAACAAATATGTATTTAAGGCATTTATTTTAATTACTGTTTACAAAATATGTTTATATATAGTGTATATATGATTTTTACTGAGATTATAGGGAGAGGCTCCCTAAATCTGTCAGCTCTGTCTGGACCAAGTACACTGATAAGACCAAGAACGAATCCATGAGGAGATGGGCAGATGTCAAAGCAGAAGTACATACAACAAAATAAAGAGCAATACAAGATCACCAGAACCTAGCCCTTCTCCAACAGCTAGACCTGAACATCACAGAATGGAAGCAGCAGAAGAAAAAAAAAACCTTATAAATAACATCATGAAGAGGCTAGAGCCTTATAGAAGAAATCAAAAATAAAGTGGAGGAACAGACAAACAAAAAATGGGAAGAACGCTATAAAAAAATAGAGGAAAGGACAAATAAAGCAGAGGAAAACAATTAAGTCCCTGAAAGAAAATCATGAAAAAGCAATGAAACAGATGAGGCCCTCTGGATAAGTGATATAGTTGGAGAACTTCACTCCAGGTTCCACCAAGCCCCCTCACTCGCACAACTCACATATAATATAATCATACAGACACTTATATTATTTAAACTGCTTGGCCATTAGCTCAGGCCTTCCAATGTCTAGCTCTTACTCTTATATTTAGCCCATTTCTATTAATCTATACTTTACCACGTGGCTTGTGGTTTACCAGTACCTTATGTCTTTTCTCTCATGGCAGTGTTTGGCAGCGTCTCCCCTCAGCCTTCACTTCCCCACCGTCTCCTCTTCCTTGTCCAGCCTACCCTATGCTTCCTGCCTGGCTACTGGCCAATCAGCACTTTATTTATTTTAACCAATCAGAGCAACACATTTGACATACAGAACATCCCACAGCAAAGTGAGACAATTGAATAGCTTGAACTGTTTGGGAGGCATCCAGTCTGTGGGACCCGGACCTATCCTTAGTGCATGAGCTGGCTGTTTGAAACCTTGGGCTTACATAGGGACACTTTGCTCAGGCTGGAAGGAGGAGACTGGACCTGCCTGTACTGAATCCACCAGGTTTAAATGAATCCCCAAGGGAGTCTTGGCCCTGGAGGAGATGGGGATGGAGGGTAGGGGCTGGGGGGAAGGTGGGGGCAGGGGCAGGATGGGGGAGGACAGGGGAACCCATGGCTGATGTGTAAAATTAAAACACAAATACAATAAATAAAAAAGTAAAATATTTAAAAAATGAAAAAGAAAAGAAAAAATTCTATTTCAAAACAATGAAGGCAACATGAATTTCAACGTTATTTCTTCTATTATTTTATTTTGGGTAAAATCTTTAAGATACTGAAATAAATTGAACAAAACTTCTTAGAATGTGCTCTTACTTTTCCTTATGTTTTTTTCCCTCTCTTAAATCAGCTTCATCATGAGTTTATATGACTTGTATACTGATAATACCTTTGGATATTCATAATTTCCTTGTAGTGTTTTGTATTTAAAACCACTCAGATTCGAGAGAACAGAGGGGAACATTCTTCTATTTCAGTGTCTTCCCTCATTGTGCAGTTGTCACTCTCATTCACAGGAGGAAGGCATTGCTTGATCATTACTGTGATAATTTACAGAACACTTTCCTAACTGAGCAGTTTGAGTATTTTTCTAGACCCTGACTCTTTCAATCCTAAGGCTAATGTGGTACTTGTCACACAGCTGCATGCATGAGGTGTTCTTTTCAGTTACTGGGAGAGAGGAAAGGAGAGAGGAAAAGAAAATGCCTCTGTGAAGAAGGATAAGTCAATAAGGGCAGGTATCGAGCTGTTTACTCTGGTGCATAATTGAGGCTCAATACCATTAGAAATGTGCACAGGACCTATATAGAAGGTTCCTCAGAATATGTCTTGAAGAAGGCAAAGATGGAGTGCTGCATAGATGACTTAATGATAGGAACACTTGCTGCTCTTCCAGAGGGATGTCAGTTCCCAGCACTCAGCACCCATAACTGGTGACTCAGTTATACGTGATTGGATGCCTTACTCTGGCCTTGATTGGCACTGGTAAACATATGACACTAACAGACACATCTACACACACACATGCATGCACATGCACACACATAAATTTTATTAAAAAATGAATAGTGAAATTGAAATGTTATTGTGTGTATGTGTGTGCATGTGCAGCATGTGCACGTGTGTGTGGGCGTGTGTGTGTGTGTGTGTGTGTGTGTGTGTGTGTGTGTGTGTGCTTCCATATAGGCACATTTGAAAGCAAAAGGCCATTATGGGATGACTTAGTTTCCTTTCCACTTTATTTATTGAGACAAGGTCTTACACTTAACCTGGAACTCTCCTTTTTGGCTAGAGTAATTTGTCAGTATTCCCTAAGCTCCTTTGTACTCCACTATCCAATACTCAGGGACAGACATGTCCTTCCACATTTGAGTTTTATGTGGGTACCTTGAATCCAAACTCACATAGTAATTCTTGCACATAAAATGCTTTGCCAACTGAACAATCTTACTGGCACATAAAGGGTGAAATTTTATAATCAATATATTAGGATATATGTAAGAAACTCTCATAATTTACCTCAACTATTTATGGAGAAAACTAGCAATAACACATTTTAATTACATCACTTATTCTGACCTTCAGGTTTTCGTAAGTTTACTGTTATAATCTTTTGATATTTTAGCACTATTACTCTAACATTAAGCAAATCCACATTATTTGTGCAGAGAAGACCAATGTCATATTTTTTGACCTATTGTCCTCAAGTGAAGTATAAGTTGAAGTCCATAACCTCCTAGAGTCTAGGACCTTGGCAACTAACCATGATAGCTCTGCACAAAGAAATATTGTATATGGCAAAAACAGTATGGCATGATGAGTTATCAATTGAAATACAAATCAAAGAGTATTTTGAGTGATAGCTCAGTCTTGCCATAGATTTATCATCATTTTATTTTAGAGATCAGTATGTGAAAATTATTGAAGAAATGTGTTCACAATGTAGAGCTTGCATGTCTTAGTGACTTCAGGGGTTCTTATACAGGAGACAGGAAGCTATCAATCAATTCAATAATAAGTGTTCTTTCATCTCTTGCTATGCTCCACTCCTATGCTACTTGACTAATTTTTAATTTTCCATCTTCATTTTAAAGTAGACACTTAGAGCTGGTATTATTTTCAATGTATGAGTAATAATAGTGGATTAGAAAACTCAATTGACTTATCAAGTACCAACCTCTTACAAAGTATTCTGTTAATATTTTTGTGCATTATTTTACTTTTTACTGTATTTGAAACCATATTAAAGTGATTTTGATCAGCATTTGAGTTGAGTGAGAATTTGTGTTTTTAAGATGTTTGGAGACTATGAAGAAAAACAGAACTTTATGAAAGGCCAGAACTAAAGAAGTAACTGTAAATATAAGAAAAATGAATTCTTTGTCATAAAACTTGGATGTATGTCTTTTAATCTTGACTAGATAACATGTAAGTATTATTTTCCATAAAATTAATTGAAACAATACTTAAAACTATTATTATCTATATGCAAGGTAATATAATTAGAAACACCCTTAAGTGAGATCATTAAAACTACTTTATATGTTTTCAACATTTACCAATGACTTCTATTTTATTTTGTTGAATCAATTATTTTTATTATGACAAATATATTACACAGTTTTTACATTATATAAGGACATTTCAGTATAATTTTGGAATATTTTGTAGAACAATACTTATGAATGCAAAGGTGTTACTTGACTTGCCAATAATCTGTAAGATATCTATGCATCACAATTAACTTATTTTGATAATGTGAAAATGTTTTTTCATATACTATAAATGATTATTCTGAAAATATTTTCTTCCTTCTATAATATGATACAATAAAAATATTTTAAGTGGACAGAACAGTACTAGCAGAAAGTAATTCAAATCAGACCCATGCTGTGCTACAAGTCAAACACATTCTCTCTTTCTTTTTTTTTAATTTAAACTTGTTTGCTCATAGAAAAAGTAATATTTTACCCTTGAAGGAGTTTTCCTTCTTTCATTTATGGAAAGACCAGATGGGTCTCATAGGTCATTCACAGTTATGAAAGAAACAAACAAAAAAAATCTCTTCAGAGGTAATCTATCCTTTATTTTTCACTAAAAAACAAATTATTTGCTTGGATGGAAACCTTTTGTATAGCAATGTAATTGCTGCTATCTGTGGGGTGTCTTGGAAAATGAGATGCTCTGTCTCAAGGAGTTATAACTTATCCTTGTGCATAAAATCTGAATAAATAAATGGGAACAGATCTTGGAGTTTCTTGCAGAGAAGAGATACATGAGACAGAGCAAAGGAATTAGAAATAAAATCTCACAGGATAATGAGTGAGCACACAAAATGATTTGGCAGTTATATTAGACTGATTTTTCATGATCAATATGTTTAAAGGGGATCTTTGTATTTTAACAAATACTTAATTCTTTTGTTTTAAGACTAGCCAATTATGTATATTATGTAGTCAAATACTGATGATGCCAAAATGTAACCACTTTTAACTGTCTTATTTTATCAACAACATTGTGTGAAATCACCAATCAAATGTAGTGTGTTAAACATCTTATTCATTCATTCCTTAAAAAAAATTATTTAGTATGTCTATGAGTCAAATATTCTTATTCACAATACAGTTAGAGCAAATAAACAAAGGGCTCCATGGCTGTTTTCTCATGAGAATTGGAAATCAAATAAAAAAAACCACAAGAATGTAAATACATAATTGTAGTTGGAGAGCTTCTCTCCAGGTTCCACAAAGCCCCCATGGTCCTACAACCCACCTATAAAATAATCATACAGACACATATTTTTTAAACTGCTTGGCCATTAGCTCAGGCCTACCATTGTCTAGCTCTTACACTTATATTTAGCCCATTTCTGTTAGTCTATACTTTGCCACATGGCTTGTTACTTACCGGTGTCTTTACATGTTGCTTCTCATGGCAGCGGGTGGCAGTGTCTCCTCCCAGCCTTCCTGTTCCCAGCCTTCTCCTCTTCCTTGTCCCACCTACCCTATGCTTCCTGCCTGGCTACTTGCCAATCAGCACTTTATTTATACAGAGTGATATCCACAGCATACAATAGTTAAATTTGTGATGGGTGCTATGAAGAAATGCAAGCTTGTGTTAGAAAACCCTTTGTATTCAATGAATATTCAAGCTAATCTTTGAAAACGGGGCTGGAGGGAGCTGAAGAGCAGCTAAAACCTTTGGCTGCTCTTTGAGAGGAGTATAGTCCAACCCCCAGCACTCATAGCCATGGTTCACAAACCCCTAAAATCCCAAGAAACCGGAGTCATCTAATTGCTGAGACAGGCACTCATACCTATCTCTCTACATGCATATGAACACAAACTCTCTCGCACATAAATTAAAAAAAGAAAGATGGAAACAAAAAATAAATGGATAGAATAATTGATAAAGATATCAGGAAGACAAGCTCTTGCAAAATCCCTGAAGACAAAGGTATTTGTTGTTTTTATCTAAAATTATTCATGTGAGTATGACTTTTAAGTTAGAGTTGATCCACTTAGGCTGAATATTCCAGTCTCTTACTTTCCATTAGCAGTGTACTAGGAGTACACTCTCCCCTGTAGCTTATGACCTAGATGCAGGTTTTTGGATCTAGTGATGATGGCAGATGTGGGTTTCAACTTGTGGAATATGCCTTAAATACAATTAGAAAACAGTTGGTTACATGCAAAATATTCATGTCACTGTTTTGCCTGTGGATGTTTTATCAACTTGATCATTGTAGTGCAAAGGGTTCACTGCACTTAGGCACTATACTGAAAGAGGGGAAAGAAGATTGTAAGAGCCATAGATGGTGGTTGACTACAAGGAAACTGTGTTTGCTGGACACAACAGGGTAGTTGCACATATGAATCCACCACGGTTAAGGCAGTATGCATAAGATGTTTGAAGGCTTAAGTCAGACAAGTTCAGTATGCAGAGGTGAGGTGGGCATGAAATTCCACCACTAGCTAAAGTGCAATTAATAGCTAACTGCAGCTGGGAGAGGGAACTTTTTTTTTTTTTTAATTCATGCAGCCTGTGTTGGATAAATTCCCATCAAGTGAAGGCCACACATCCAAGAGTATATGAATAGCATATGATGTATTTGACTTTCTTTTAAGGACACAAAGATGAATAGGTAGAGAAGGAGGGATGAATCTGGAAGGAGGGGGAGGGGGGGGATAAGATAAAAAATGTATATAAGAAATCCTCAAAGAACTAGTGGAAAATGAGAGGCAAAAATGTTATAGTGAGGAGACTGCCAGCCGCAGCCATGAAAAGCAAGATGTAAGGTACTGGTAAGCCATGAGCCCCATGGAAACTTATAGACTAATAGATATGGGTTAATTTGAGATAATAGGAACTAGATAGCAAGAAGCCTGAGCCATTAGGCCAAACAGCTTAAATAATAATAATAAAAAGAAAAGTTATAGTGAAAGTTGAAGTAGAGCACACATTTGGTATCTTAACCTCAGTGAATATATGGATTATGTCCATGCCTGTATTCTCTTCTTCTTAGGCCTATTTTCCATTTTCTGTCTGAGCATGAAGGGCTGAGTTGTATCCACCTTCTTCCACAGTCAGAAGTTGATATTATAGCCACCTGGACTTCAGGCTGTGCCTGGAGGTAAATAAATTGTGAGGGCTTCAGGATTCTTGTGATTTTCTACAGCCAATGCGGAGTGAATGTGCCAGAAGAGAGATTAAGAGATCAACAGAAAGTAAACAGAAAAGCACATGAAGACAGGAGGAAATGGTCATTTCTAAGTCAGCAGAGATGCTTCTAGAAAAACCTAACACTACCAACATCTGGATCTTAGACATCTAGTCTTCAGATTGTGGGGAAATTAATCTATTTAAGTCATCTTCAATGTGACTCTGTTACATTATATGACTCTGTTTTAGAAGCTCAAGCAACCATAAAAGTATTCCATCAACCCATCAACTGAAGAAATATCCGACATAACATTTATCATCCATACCAAGCTTAATCTTCCTTCTTGGAAGATTATCTATCTCATATAGGTTACCTATCTTAGGAAATGATGAGTTTATTTATATATTTCCTCAAACCAGTGTCTACAAGTATTTTCTTCTCTTATTTTCCCTCTTTGTATTTTAGCAACAAGTTCTCTCTCCACCAAGAAGAGAAGTCTCAAACTTGTCTACTCCTCTCCATCCCCACTGGCATCCATGTAATTCACAACAGTACAGGCTCTTATTTGAGTTACTGATTCAGTTTCCTTGCTGGTTGGTTCTTTGTATCCTTCAAAAAGTTTCTGTGAAATGAAAATCTGACCAGTCACTTGCCTATTCTTTCTGTATTCCCATTGATTTTTGGGTAAACCTTGAAGTTCGTATGGCTGTAAAAGACCTTTGTGAACCTTTTCATATTTATTTCTCTTCTCGGGTTTAGCTTCTACATGCTTTTTGAAATTTTATAAAATTTATGTTATAGAAACTGAACTTTCTGGAGCATATTTTTTTACACCTTCACTCATATCTAGACTTCTGCACATGTTATTCTTTATGCCTGAGAAACATTTCTACGGTTTCTGTCTTCAATCTCAATGTTCCTTGTGTTAACAACCCCAGGTCTTGAAATTTGGAATTTCTTGATCTGAGACCCTCTTTATGATCAGAAAACATTGGTCAGGGTCGCATTCTGTGTACATCGAAGCTTTGTTGCAGTGCTGTGCAAGCGCTGAAAGACTATTGAGCCTGGCTTCCTCAATAGACTGTTGCTGCTTATGATGACAGAATATTTTTGCACATTATAGATATTATATAGTTTGAATGACTGGATAGAGGGTTGATGATATACAGAAAATATTAATTAAGATTATTATTGTATAATATGATTAACAATTTTATAATATCGTAATGTATGTTTTAATATTTAACTAAAAATTTTCAATAACATAGCATCTCTTTAAAATAGATGAACCTGTACAGTATTTATGTAAAATAAATTAACTATATAGTATTTCTGCTTGCTTTAGTTCTTAAAGATGATTAGTGAGATAAAATATAGCACAGAATTTCAATTTACATTTCCATTTACTAATAAATCTTCTTTTAAAATATCACTTGCTATTTGTACTTCCAGCCAAACTTAATAATTATGCTTAGTCTTATTTAAAAGGGAGGGGTTTATATACATATGAAAGTAGCATCTTATTTCAATAATTTAATTCTTGAATATTTCAAAATAGAAGAAAAACTTACTTTAGTTAACCTGATTCTTTAAAGGCTAACATGAAAATATACAATTTACTGCTGAAAAATATCCAAGTTTCTTTTTAAGCCTATATCTAGAAAAGTTATAGTCACTGAAAACATCTGTCCCTAAGGTATTTTCATTTTAGATTGTTTGGGGGCCATAAGATAAGACTGTACTTACTTTTGAATATCCTAGATTATTTTATCAATAAATAAATTTATCAATAAATTGTATTTTGTACAGCATTTGATAACTTAACCAACTCTTAAGAGAATATTACAAGTATATTTTAATTATAGAATAAGACAATATATAGAATAAGACAATAAGACAATAGGAATGCTGGCCATATGCTCAGCAGTGATTTACATTAATAATAGTGTATAGTTTGAACAAAATTTGTGATCCTTCTTAAATTAAAGTCTCTAGAAATCCACTAATTTAACAATGAAATAAAAGTAATAATTTCCTGCCCTGTATTTTTGGAGGAAATTAAATGAGGTTATAAATTGTTTTATGGTTTTTATTTTTTGGGTTTTTTTTCTTTATTTATTTTCTCCTTTATTATTTATTATATTTGTGTTTTAATTTTACATATCAGTCATGGGTTCCCCTGTCCTCCCCCCTCCTGCACTCACCCACACCTTCCCCCGAGCCCCTCCCTCCATTCCCATCTTCTCCAGGGCCAAGAATCTCCTGGGGATTCAATTGAACCTGGTGGATTCAGTACAGGCAGGTCCAGTCCCCTCCTTCCAGGCTGAGCAAAGTGTCCCTGTGTAAGCCCAAGGTTCCAAACAGCCACCTCATGCAATAAGGACAGGTCTGGTTCCCACAGCTTGGATGCCTCCCAAACAGTTCAAGCTATTCAATTGGCTCACTTATCCAGAGCTCCTGATCCAGTTGGGGGCTCCACAACTTTTGGTTCATAATTCATGTGTCTCCATTAGTTTGGCTATTTGTCCCTGTGCTTTTCCAATCTTGGTCTCAACAATTCACACTCTTATAGTCCCTCCTCTTTCTCTAAAATTGGACTCCTGGGGCCTGGCAAAGGATCTCTGCATCCACTTCCATCAGTTATTGGATTAGAGTTCCAGCACCACCTTTATGGTGTTTGGCCATCTGATCACCAGACTAGGTCAGATCAGGCTTTCTCTTGAACATTGCCAGTAGTCTACAGTGGATGTATCTTTGTGGATTTCTGGGGACCTCTCCAGCACTTTGCTTCTTCCTGTTCTCATGTGGTCTTCATTTATCATGGTCTGTTATTCCTTGTTCTCCCTTTCTGTTCTTAATCCAGCTGGGATCTCCTTCTCCCCTATGCTTTCTTTCCCTCGAACTGTGCCCTTCATTACTCCCACTGTCGTCCAGGTTGTTCATGTAGATCTCATCCATTTATCTGTCATTGGGTCATCCCTGGGTCTTTCCTAGGGTCCCATTTTCTAGGTAGCCTCCCTGGAGTTGTGTAGCAGTCTAGTCATCTTTGTTTTATATCTAATATCCTCCTATGAGTGAGTGCAAACCATGTTTGTCCTTCTGAGTCTGGGTTACCTCACTCAGGATGATTTTTTCTAGATCTATCCATTTGCCTGGAAACCTCATGATATCATTGTTTTTCTCTGCTGAGTAGTACTCCATTGTGAATATGTACCATATTTTCTTCATCTATTCTTCAGTTGAAGGACATCTAGGTTGTTTCCAGGTTCTGGCTAGCTGATATGAACATAGCTGATCAAATGCTCTCATGGTATGACTGAGTATTCTTTAGAGCTATACAACAACATAAGGAGATTAAGGGGATACAAATTGGAAAGGAAGAAGTCAAGCTTTCCCTATTTGCAGATGACATGATAGTATATATGTGTGACCCCAAAAATTCAACCAAGGAACTGATACAGCTTATAAACACCTTTAGCAACATAGCAGGATACAAGATCAACTTAAAAACATCAGTAACTCTCCTATATACAATAGACAGGCTGAGAAGGAAATCAGAGATACATCGCCCTTTACAATAGCTACAAATGATATAAAATACCTTGGGGTTACTCTAACTAAGCATGTGAAGGACCTATATGACAAGAACTTTAAGTGCCTGAAAAAAGAAGTTGAAGATGTCAGAAAATGGAAAGATCTCCCATGCTCATGGATAGGCAGGTTTAACATAGTAAAAATGGCGATCTTACCAAAAGCAACCTACAGATTCAATGCAATCCCCATCAAATAGCCAACAAAATTCTTCACAGATCTGGAAAGAATAATACTCAACTTCATATGGAAAGACAAAAACCCAGGATAGCCAAAAGAATCCTGTACACTAAAACAACCTCTGGAGTCATCACAATCCCTGACCTCAAGCTCTACTGTAGAGCTACCGTAACAAAAACAGCTTGGTACTGGCATAAAAACCAACATGTGGACCAATGGAATCAAATTGAAGACCCTAACATATCACATAGGACACCTATGAACATATAATTTTTGACAAAGAAGCCAAAATTGTACAATGGAAAAAAGAAAGCATCTTCAACAAATGGTGCTGGCATAACTGGACGTCAATGTGTAGAAGGCTGCAAATAGATCAGTCACCATGCACAAAACTTAAATCCAAGTGGATCAAAGACCTCAACATAAATCCAGTTACTCTGAACCTGATAGAAGAGAAAGTAGGAAGTAGTCTTGAATGCATTGGCACTGGAGATCACTTCCTAAATATAACACCAGTAGCACAGACACTGAGAGAAACAACCAATCAATGGGACCTGTTGAAACTGAGAAGCTTTTGTAGAGCAAAGGACATGGTCAACAAGACAAAGCAACAGCCTACAGAATGGGAAAAGGTCTTTGCCAACCCCACATCTGACGGAGGGCTGATATCCAGAATATATAAAGAACTCAAGAAATTAGACATCAAAATGGCAATGGGCTGTAGAACTAAACAAAGAATTCTCAACAGAGGAAGTTCAAATGGCTGAAAGACATTTAAGGAATTGTTCCACATCCCTAATTATCCGGGAAATGCAAATCAAAACAACTCTGAGATACCACCTTACACCTGTGAGAATGGCTAAGATCAAAAACACAGAAGACAGCTTATGCTGGAGAGGATGTGGAGCAAGGGGAACTCTCCTCCAATCTGGTGGGAATGCAAGCTTGTACAGCCACTTTGGAAATCAATATGGCACTTCCTTAGAAAATTGGGAATCCATCTCACCCAAGACCCAGCTATAACACACTTTTGGGCATAAACCAGATTTATAAATTACACACACACACACACACACACACACACACACACGTGTGTGTGTGTGTGTGTGTGTGTGTGTGTGTGTGTGTAGTATATACTATCACCCTTATATTGCATGTAATAATTTTCATTTTGAATTGCATTTTAGTCCTTTCTTTACAATTTATTTTGAATTATACAATCCATTGTGTGTTTTTGCTTATGTATTCTGAGATTACAGAGGTCACTCTCATCAGTGATTTACAAAATAATTTTCAGCAAAAACTTGTTTTAAGTCCCAGCATTATTGAGCCCTTTTATGGAAAAACAAGAAGAAAACCAACTATGAAATCTTTTTGCCAGCTTTACTTCAAGTGGTAATTAACTTCAGCATTATTTCTTTTGGTTCACTAAGGTACTATTTCTGAAAGTCCCTCTGTGGTGAACTCATCTGCATTGTAGAGCCTGATCATCACTGTGTCTTCACAACTGTGTTACTTTACTTTTTGGGGACAATTCACAACAATAAAATTGTGTGTAGTGATGATGTGAGTCAATATCCTTACACTTAAAGTAACTCACTTTTTCAAAAGAAGTGGAACTATGAAATCTAGTCAGAGTGGAGTGCCCATTTTTTGCAATTGATTTCAAGTTGTTGTTTCCCTGCAGTGCATTAGACAATCTAGAATTCCAGGTTTCTTCAGCGATCCAGGAATTATGCAGACAAAACTAGTTTTGTTACATAGATGCCAAAACCCAAATTTTAAGCATGGATAACTTCATTTTACTTATTTCAGATTCAAAGTCATAGAGGACATCATGCACATAAAAAAAAAAAAAAAAAAAAAAAAAAAGATCAGCTCCAAAAGTTTGCTTGTTTCCAAGCTATCTATGACAAGCTTCAAATGCTGGGAAAGGAAGAGTGCTGACAAAGCAGAGAGCAGGAGAACACTTCTTTTCAAACAATAACCCCCAAATGAAAGGAGAAACTAACACTCAACCAGAAATAAACCCCTGATTGTTCTCCTGTCAGCTTGTCACCTACATGAAACAGCTGCTCCAGCAAAGACAGCTGTTTCTGCCGGAAGCACTGGTGCTGCTGGTTTCCACGGACTTCATTTTCATTAATTTAATATCCAAGTGTGCTGACATGTTGTTTCAACTCAGTGACATGACCCATCTCAATTAGAATGCCACGAAGCCCTCGTTGTTGTTAGGAGAGCCTGGTCCAGTTCAGGATTCATTCTATTTGGTTCATATGAAAGATCTGAAGCCACCTGCCATTCCCCTCTTTCTCTAGAGCTTCTTTGTGAAGAACATTTTTTTTTTTGAGTCTTGTAAATACAGGCAGATAGAATGGCCACAGACGTTCTCTTCTCTCTGTTTCCTCAGTCTTATCCATAGTGTTGTTGTAGCACAATAGTTGCAGCCTGCCTTGCCCCATGCTACCCTCTCCTGTGGATTATACATACCACTTCCTCTTAACCTTTGTCTCCCCATATTGCTTTTTCCCATCCACCAGTTCTAACAGGCGCCTCCTGTTCAACCACAAGCCATGCTAGCAAAGCAAAAACAGAAACAATACAAAGAAACAAAGTAAGTCAAGAAAATACAAACAATTGAAAGAAACAAATAAAACTGCTTAAGACCTGAAAATGGAAATAGAAGCAGAACAAAATGCAAACTGTGGGAATTCTGGAAATGAAAAATTTAGGAATTCAAACAGGAACAATGGAGACAAGCTTCACCAACAAAATAAAAGCGATTGAAGTGAGAATTTCAGACATTGACTGTATGATAGAAAAACTGGATATATCTGTCAAGGGCAATATTAAATCTTAAAAAATATGATAGAAATTATCCAAGAACTCTGGGACATTATACAAAGAAGAAACCTAAGAATAATAATAACAGAAGGAGAAGAATTCCAGCTCAAAAACCATGAAAATATTTTTAACAAGATTATAGAATTTTTCTCACCTAAAGAATATGCTGCTGGGTGGTGGTGGTGCACACCTTTAATCCCGGCACTCAGGAGGCAGAGGCAGGCAGATCTTTGTGAGTTTGAGGCCAGCCTGGTCTACTGAGCGAGATCCAGGAAAGGTGCAAAGCTACACAGAGAAACGCTGTCTCAAAAAACCAAAAAAAAAAAAAAAAAAAAAAGAAAAGAAAAGAAAAGAAAAAAAGAAGAAGAAGAAGAAGGAGGAGATGCCTAGAAAGATAAAGGAAGCATCCAGAACACCAAATAGATTAGAGCAAAAAAGAAAGTTCCCTTGCTACAAAATACACAGTAAACACGCAGAACAAAGAAAAATATTAAAAGCTGCAAGGGAAAAAGGCCAAGTGACATATAAAGGCAGACTATTTAAAATTACACCTGACTTCTCAATGAAGATTCTAAAATCCAGAAGGGCTTGAATAGATATACTGTAGACCATAATGAGGTCTCCTAGCTATGGGGAATATAGAGTCTCACCTGATATCTCTTATGGCCACCTGAAGCTACTAATAGAGGGATTGGTTTGCATCCAATTGAGTTGTTGCATGAGGGTTCCCCTGGAAATGTCCAAACCACCAAGGTTGATGTGGAGACAAAGGGCGGCTTTCAGCCAACTGACAGCTGGGTCATATTGCCAAGGCCAATATCCATACAACTCGTTGAATATGGAGAAGTTGAGCTGGTACCCAAAGGGAACCTTTACCTCTACATTCCAATTTTGCGGTGTTGGAAGATATTCTGAGGGCTACCAACAGAGAAACAAGAACACAAACCCAGCCACAAAACCTTTGACCTACATTCCATCCTGTCTGAAAAATATGCTAGGGCAAAGGAGGCACAGATGTGTGACTTGTCAACCAATGTCTGTTTTGACATAAGGCCCACTCCATGAGAAGTAAACCATACCCAACACTGCTTGGGCAACCAAGAATAAAGACTAAACAGCCTAGAAATCAAGGTAAAACCAAACACAGCTGCTGTAAAAAAAAAAAAAAAAAATTCTTCCACGCTCCTCTTATATACATATAAGAATAATGATATTCTTCTATACTTACAAACCAGTACTTTATCCAGTCATTATCAAGGAGGCTTCCCTGGCAGCAGACTGGAACAGGTACAGAGAATCACAGGCAGACATTATGCAGAAAAGAAGTCTAAGTTGTAGGTCTCCATCAAATCTCTCCCCACAGAGCACAGGGAATCTCTCAGAAGGGGAGGTGGAAAGATTGCAAGAGTCAGGGGATGGAGAACACCAGGAAAATGTGGCTCTCTAATTCAAGTAAGCTAGGCTTATATGAGCTCACAGAGACTGAAGCAGCAATCACAGAGCCTACATGAGTCTACAGCAGGTTCAATATGTGTATATTATAGCTGTTAGCTTAATATTTTTATAAGACTCCTGACTATGAGAATGAGCAGGTCTCTGATACTTGTACTTGCCCTTGGGACTCATTTCCTACTGTTGGGCTGCCTTGTCCAAATTAGATTAGAAAGTTTTTGCTTCATCTCATATTTTATTTTGTCATGTGTGGTTTTTATCTCTTAGAAGCCTGTTCTCTTCTAATGAGAGAAAGAAAGGTAGTGGATCTGAAGGGGGATGTTGGGAAGGAAACTTGGATGAGCAGAGAGAGGGAAATCTATAATTGAGACATATTGTTTAAGAAAATCTATTTTCAAAAAATAATGCTAAAAAAAATCTTGGAAAGAGGTTACTCTTGCTGAGACACTACAGTTACTCCATGTCTTCCATATGTTCATTCACAAATAAAAGAAAGAAAATGGCCCTGCCTATTTTTCTCCAATGTCTTCAGAAACAGGTTATTCTGCAAGCAGTTTCTAAGGAAGGGACAAAGCAAAAAGCAACATGCAAAGAAATCTAGAAACTCTGAAAACAGAGATGAGGTGTGTAACAGAGAGGATTCAGACTTTGGGTTCTTTTTCTATGACTTTCTCAGGGTCTGCCACACCCTTTCATCTATTACCATCTTAGCTACTTATGATCATACCTGTCTTTCTTCATATAAAATTTATTGTCAAGTTTATGTGTCATGAGTTGTAGAATTAATTAGTCCTCTATCCATTCTTTGCTATTTATTCTTTAATATCTAATTAACTCTATCATCTATCTATTTATCTATTTATCAATCTATCTGTCTATCAATATATATTTATTTGTATATACTATACATACATATACATACATACATACATGTATATATGTTTAAGGCACTAAATACCTTGTGATAAAAATGCAATATTATGAGCTTCTGAGGACTTGGACCTTGTGTTTTTTTTTTTTTCCTGACATTTCTAATATCTAAGCTAAGGTTCTATTTAATGAAAGAGCTGTGTACATTTATAAATGAAAAAATGACATAATGAGATAATATCTCATAGAAATTAAAGGTAAATTATTTTCTGTAGTTATAACTGTATATCCTGGAATTGGGAATTTATTTTTACAAAAGGCTGATGTTTTTTACAAAAAGCTAAACAAATGTTAGTCTCTTTTAAAGAACTCTTATCTTTTTATTTTAGAGGTAAAATGGGAGAGTCTGTTTCTACATAAAATAGTGGGGTTAGATATCAAAATAAAGTGATGTCACTTTATTCCAGTTATGAAAATATAGGGCTTAGAACAAAGAAGTTTGGACAGTAAGTTTTGCACATAACCTATTTCCAAGGATTTATAAAAATGAAAGGGAGGGGGATGTTCATGGTCAGGTAGAAATCTGATGCAAGAGAAACTCCCAAAAATATAGAAGGATGAGCTCAGCTAAGATTCCTAGCAATAGTGTATGTGTAGCCTCAATGGGCCATCTACTATGATCAGATTGGTGACTTCCCCAGTTGTCAGCAGAGAGTCTTCATCCACTGACTGATGGAAACAGATGCAGAGACCCACAGCCAAACATGAGACCAAACTCAGGGAATCCTGCTGAAAAGAGACAAGAAGAATTGTAGGAGCCAGAGGTGTCAAGGACATTACAAGAAAGCCAATAGAAACAACTAACCTGGGTCACAGGAACTCACAGAGTCCAAATCAACCACCAGGGAGCCTGCATGAGACTAACCTAATCCCTCTCTATATATGTTGACAGTTGTGTAGGTTGGTCTACTTGGGACTCCTAATAGAGCAGGTGCTGTCCCTAATGCTTTTGCTGGCTCTTGGAAACTTATTCCCCACACTGAATTGCCTCATCCAGCCTAAATAAAAGGGTAGGTACTTAGTTTCACTACAACTTGATATGCTATGCTTTGTTCATATCCATGGGAGGCCTGCCTCTTTCTGAACAGAAACAGTAAAGGAGTGGATTGGCAATAGCAGAGAGGGAGATACAGAGAGGAATTGGAGGAGAGGAGGGAGGTAAAACTATGATTAAAATAAATAAAATTAAACAAATATATTTATCTAAAATATGAATCATGTTGAGATATGAGAAAGAATATCAAATTCTAAAATAATAGAGAATTTTAATAACAAGATGTTAAACATTTGAAAAAGATATCTCAGAGAAAGAAATAATTAGTGCATGGGCCACTTGGGAGAAACTAGTAGATTTGATAAGGTTTATGTGAATAATCCATCAAGTATTCATATATTTTAGATGAAAATAATTATGTTCTAGCCCAGCCTGGTAGATTCAGTTGAGGCAGGTCCAGTCCCCTCCTTCCTACATCAAGGCTGAGCAAAGTATTTCAGTATAAGTCCTAGGTCCCAAAAAGCCAGCTCATTCACCAAGGACAGGTCCCAGTTCCACTGTCTGGGTGCCTCCCATACAGTTCAATCTATTCAACTGTCTCACTTATCCAGAGGGCCTGGTCTGGTTCCATGGGGGCTCCTAAGCTATTGGTTCACAGTTCATATGTTTCCACTAGTTTGGCTATTTTTCCCTGCGCTTTTTCCAATCATGCTCTCAATATCTCTTGCTCATATAATCCCTCTTCTCTCTCAACAATTGGACTCCTGGAGCTCCACTTGGGCTTTGGCCATGCATCTCTGCATCTGCTTCCCTTAGTCACTGGATGAGAGTTCTATCATGACAGCCAGGATGTTTTGGCCATCTTATCACCAGAGTAGGTCAGCTCAGGCACTCTCTTGACCATTGCCAGTAGTCTATAGTGGAGGTATCTTTGTGGATTTCTGGCTTTTATCCTTTGTGTTAGCTTTTCCCCTTTGTGTTCAGTCCGAGAGACCGGCCAATAGGAAGATCCCACCCACATTTAGTTATATCTCCAGAAATACGTTTCTTAGACATACACAGAAGTCAGCCTTGTGATTATAAAATCAGTCTATTTACCAATGTAGGCAATGTCAAAAGCCTCACTTGTCAGTTTGCCATAAAGTGTAGCACTTTAATCCCAAACATTCCACTAATAGCCCACCAAAAATGTTTATGGCCATTTTAAATGCAAAATACATTTATTTTTCTCCAATGCTCCCCTAAATTCAAACATTTGCAATGTTATTTAAAAGCCCAAATTTGAACATCTCTTCTGACTCAAGGCACTTTTTTCACCCTGAGTTTTGTGTTCTAGTTACTTTTTTTGCAGTGATGAAACACTGACTTAAAACAACACAGGAAAAAACTGGGTTTATTTGACACACAGGTTAGAGTCCATAATCAAAGTAGTTCATACCATAAAGTTGTTAGGAATCTGGAGGCAGGAAATAAAGCAATGATTATGGAGAAATACTGCTTCTAACTTGTTCTAAGGCTCAAATTCAGTTGTATTTATTTTAAAAATCAGAGTCCATCTCATGTGTGTGTTATTGACCACTGTGGGCTGAATCCTTCTACATTAATAAACTAGCAAGAAAATTCCTCCACAGACACATGGATGGGCCATTTTATAGCAGTAATTTTATTCAACTGGAGTTCACCGCTCCTGGGTGTGCCAATTTGACAACCAATAGAAACCATTCCCCCTTATGTTTTTCTGCTTCATCTTCATTGTCATGTTCAGGCCTTGCTGTTGAAGAACCACTAGGTTCTAGTGGTGCATATTGCTCTTTATGTTGTTTTATGTATTCTTGCACTGGCGTCTATTCACCTTTCTCCAATTAGGTGCAAGAGGGGTCTCTGAGGGAGTTGTTCTTGGTCCAATCTGTGTTGGCTGTCTCTGTGTCTCAGGGTGCCATTCTTGGTCCAATCCAAGCTGGTGGATTATATGTCTCAGGGAGCTGCTGAGGCCACAGAAAGAGGGGTGGGTTTGGGACAGGGGGTGGGTTATGTAGATTGTAGGGTCTGAGGGGGGAAGTCCTGCAGGAGTCTTCCCTATTGGTCTGCACCAGGGAAGTGAAGGGTGGGTATGTGTTGCTCCTCGAGAGCCTAGGTCCTAGAGACAGGACTCCTGGGCTGTGAAGAGAGACACTCACCTTGTGGTCTAATCAGGGCTGGCGATTCAGTCTTGGGGAGCCACTGAGGTCACAGAGGGATGGTTGAGTTTGGGGCAGGGATTGGGTCTTGTAGATTGCAGGGTCTGATGGGAGGTCCCTGGCAGTAGGAATAAGGTCTATCCCCGATGCATGAACTGGCTTTTTGGATCCCATTATCTATGGTGGGACACCTTTCACAGCTTTGACACAGGGGGCGGGGCTTGGACCGGCCTTAACTGATTGTACCAGGCTTTGCTCACTCCTCATGAAAGGCCTTACCTTTTTGTAGGAGGGAATTGGGGGTGGGTTTGGGAGGAAGGCTGGGGAGGGGAAATGGAAGGAGAAATGAGAGGGCAATCTTGGTTGGTGTGCAAAATAAATTAAAAAAAATTCTTAACAACAAAAAATAAATAAACCACTCCTCCAAGAATCACATGATTCCACACATCACTTATTGTAGGTTTATCATCACACTAGACCTAGTCTTCAAAGAAATCTTCAATTTTAATTACTTTTCTCATTGTTCTCACAACTTCCCTTAAAGAAAGAGGAAATATTTAGGCCCACAGTTTAAATAGGAGTCAGTCACACTCTCATGGCTGGAGGTATGGAATAGGGAGCATAAAAAAGTTGCAGTTCAAATTGCAGTTGCAGTCAGGAAGTAGAGAAAGATGAATAATAGTGTTCACAATCTCTCCATTTTTATTTATGATTAAAAGTTACTTCTTATACCTGCACCATCCCCACAAAAGGTGCCTCCTTAATTCTTCCCTAATTTTGTAAAACAAAATGGTCTAAATAACCTCCTTATTAAGAAAATACATAATACAGGAATTCAGACATTGTTTCTTTTACAATACTTAAATAAATTTAAGTATTTCAATAATATAATAAAATTTAAAAGTTTCATAGGTGAAATCTGTTATATAAAGTATCTATCAAAAATTAGCAAAACTAAAAGGAGTCCCAAGGAAATGAGATGACAATGAAAATGTTGGTGAATGCTTTCTAGTGTGTACATTGTCCTCACACTGAATGACTGGAGTAGGAAACTAGAAAATGATAATACAAAAAAAAGAAATGCCAGCAGCAAGTGCAAAACAAGCACAATAGGAAAACACATAGAAAGAAAGAAGAGGTTATATAAATGTAAAGATGCTGAGTTTGTTGACCTTGGTAGGCACTGATCATTTCAGTGAGGAACTAGAGTAGTACTTTTAATTTCATACATATAAAAGTAATCAAATACATGTAATATTTTCATATATATGTATAATATTTGGTTGAGAATGACAATAACATATGAAAAGACTTTTTGACTAAAAGCTAGACTAATGAAAAATACTATACTATAAAAATATCTGTAAATTTTCTTTTGTTTTAAAAAACCACAAAACACTTTCTAATAGAGAAATATTGTACTGATAAGTTTTCAAAGACGACAATAAATAACAACTTTGGAATATACACTAAAAATAAGAAATGTAATCACTGTATATTAGCAAGAATATTAGCTTTGTCCCCCAACAACATATTCATCATTACATTAAGAAAGTGCAAACTGTACAACTGAACTGTTGAAATTAATTGAAGAGTGAGTATGTTAAGTGGCTTATCTGAAACATCATTATCAGTAGTTCAGGGTGAGAAGAGAAGACATAATAAGGCTTGCTCTATAGAGACTTGGCCCAGTTCTAGTTAACATTCTCATTCATGACCTAGATAACAACATGGAAAAATGCATTTTTAACTAAGGATAGGGTTAGCATACTAAAACATTGTGAATGTCAAGAAAAAAAATGAACATGAAAGAAAAGAGAAAGGATTGGGTATAATATAAGCCAATAGTTAGTAGATAGAAATTGTAACTAGTTTATATTAACGTGGTAATGAAGTATTCAACTCTTTCATTAGAGTATAAGCTGAAGATATCCTAACCCTAATGATATTTTTAAATCTATGACATGTATATTTCCCAAATGAAACTGATACATAAAACTGTTGGACTCAAAGTTGTCAACAATATAACTTAATGTGAGAATACATATTAAAAAATGGATGTTAATTGTCAAAGCCCTTGAACCCTATAAAAACTGGAAATTATATACACATATCTACAATACAACACATTAAGTTATATATACCAAAGACAATTATATCTGATTGCTTATACATATATGTAATCATATATATATATATATATATATATATATATATATATATATATACATAATTGATACTAGATAGATAGTAATCAGAGATTACTTGAGGATAATACTGATTGAGGTTCTATCTGTACCCAGAATGACCAAATGTAATAAAACAGATTTAATTGGAAGGATTAACATGAGAAAATTTTATGATGTTGAGTCCTACCCAACCTGTTGAACATTTAATGGTAGGGGAGTGAGGTCTGAGAAAAAAAAAACAGAGACAGAAGTGTAACATGAATTGCTAAATGGTCTTATTAATGAAAACAAACCTGGTGCCAATTATTAGGGTGAACGTTGGAAGATGAAAGAAAGCAGAACAAGCCACAGCTTCCACACCTTGCCAATTCCTCAGCTGATCCTGTTTCCTCAGACTGGAAGCCTCTGAGTCCTCATCCGAATAGATCTCAGCTGAACTGATGCTCAAAAGCCTAAAAGCTTAACAGGCTCCAGTTTCTAGTCTTCACACCTTATATACTTTTCTGCTTCCTGCCATCACTTCCTGGGATTAAAGGTATGTGTCACCATGCCTACCTGTTTCCAATGTGGCTTTGAACTCACAGAGATCTAGATGGATCTCTGCCTCTGGAATGCTAGGATTAAAAGTGTATTGCCACCTCTCTATATCTAGTGGCTATTCTGTTCTCTGACCCCAGATAAGTTTATTAGGGTGCACAATATTTTGGGGATCACAATATCACCACATTTCCCCTGTTTTGTCTAAAATTTAAAAAGTATATAACTAATGCAAGAAAAATCTATATCCAATAAGTATACACAATATATACAGTTAAGAATTACATTAACAGTGTCTAGTCCATGACTATTTGAAAGATTCAGATAAAAATTCCATTATATATATTAATAATTTCCAGTCCGATATCATTTGACAAATTCAGAAAAATTTTCTTTACTTATCCTATTTAAAACAAGTAGTTTTCTAAAAGTAGAATCAATAACCTCCCTTTTATCTTATCATATCCATATTCTCTTTTTTTCTGAGTAGATCCAAAAATCTACCCTTTAGCTTATCATTTCTATATCATATATATATTTTAGGTCTCCCAGGTGAGCAAGCTGTGGCTTGTTCTGCTTCTCTGACCTTCCAGTGTTCACCCCAATAATTGGCACCAGGTCTGTTTTTATTTATAAGAGTGTTTAGCAATTCATGTTACACAGAAGTAGAGACAGAAACAGAAAAATAGAGTCTTGAGGGCTCTCAGTGAATACTGTAGCAGCCCAAGTTTATTTTTCAGAGCCTTTTTTGTTTGTTTGTTTTTTGTTTTTTGAGACATGGTTTCTCTGTGTAGCTTTGATACCTGTCCTAGATTTCAAACTCATAGAGATCCACCTGGCTCTGCCTCCTGAGTGCTGGGATTAAAGGCATGTGCCACTACTGCCCAGCCTTCTTACTGCCTTTTTATACTCAAAGCAAGGTGGGCAGAAGTCCTCTCTATCTCAAGAATAACATAGTTCAAGGAACAAACAAGCATAAACACCTTTTTAATTCTCAAGACATCTAGCAACCACACATTTGACCACACCTCCTGTTATACAGCAGCCTGAAAGAGTAAAGACAAGCTTGAACTCTCTGACCTGGAGTCAAGATGGTATCAAGCCCCAAGCTGGATTCATTATAGGTTCCCACACTATGATTGAGGTATTAGAGATTAAAGATTTTGGATAACCGATCTGGAATTGTATAATGCCAGTGTTACTTAAGTTCTGGCTAGGTCGACTCTGCTTGTTCTTGCTTTCTGCTTCAGGACCAAAGAAAGGGGATATATTACTAAAACACCTGTTGATAAAGGTCATTTGCATTTTTTGCTTAGCCATCCTCTCTTGGTTGATATGGTTAGACAGATACAGTATTAATCTCACCTATGTTGAATAATGTATCTGTGTAATACTCTCCTCTTGAACAGAAGCATGGCTAATTATTTCTTTTAACCAATAAAATATTACTAAGGTGCATTGAACATGCACAGAGGCATTTATATCTTAAATTAATTGTGCATAAACTAATTTAAAGGGTTGCTACGTGTTATGTTATTTGTATTACTCAAAGGAAAACACTTTCAAATTTATAAATCACTTTCAAGGTAAGAAAGCCTGATGACGACCTGAGGGGACTCTGAAGTTAGTCTTCTGGCATCTAGTACTCTGCTCATAGTAGAGTGCTCAGACTAAGTAAAAACCCAGGAAGAGGCTCCACCATCCATAGCATTCCAGGATTCCCGACACTAGGAGGTATGGCAAATAAAAGCATTTATCTTTTGCTACCAAAGGTGTGGAAACTTATCCAGGTTAGAAAACTATTATAGTGTATTTGGCCACACAGTACAAGTTTTAAAGTAATAAGCTTCACTTCTCATAAAGATTTTAGTCCTAGTTGATGACATTTGCTTAGCTCATGGAATTTCTGCTTAAGTTGTATCCTCAACTATCTTGTCAAGACATATAAAAAGTATCACCCAAAGTGTCTATAAATTTAAGACTAGTCTGGAAGTGAAAATCTGTCATGGGTATAACCCTATGATGGTAAATCTCTCCTTGGTTCTGCCTTTACTCTTTCAGTCATAGGTTTTAGTCATTCTCTGTTTGTTCTTTGACCTTTGGACTTTTACTTGGACTCTTTCCTTATTTCTATGAGGTTTATTTTGTTTGTTTGTTTGTTTTGTTTGTTTATTTGTTTTCGAGACGGTTTCTCTGTGTAGCTTTGTGCCTGTCCTGGAACTCACTTTGGAGACCAAGCTGGCGTCAAACTCACAGAGATCCGCTTGGCTCTGCCCCCACGTTCTGGGATTAAAAGGCGTGTGCCACCACCGTGCTGCATTCTATGAGTTCTTAATACTGTCTTGTACTTCTGTCTTTCACTTCCATAAAATACACATTTTTTCTTCAATTTCTATCTTAACTATCAGGAAAAAATTCTGTGAATTATTCAAGAAATTTGTTTTACGGTTGAAATTAATTTTATGCAAAGGTCTTTTTACATTTTTCTACATGCAAATGGAGTCTTAAATAGTTAGTATAGACTTATCATAATTATGAACTTTAGAGATATAACCCTTGCAGGGATAGGCAATAAAAAAAGAGAGTATTGAAATTAGGGGCATTTCCTGAGTTTTCTTTCTATAGGACATTGTAATGTTAAATTTAAAAAAAAAAGATAGTATTGACAAAGACATAAGCTAAAATGTCATAGAAGTACAAAATTTCAACTGTGAGAGAAAAATAGAATGAATGTATCACTGACATCACATTTCTGGATTTAATAATTGTATCAACCATGGAATCTTTTCCCAAAGAGAAGAATTCAAGGAAAAGATAGCTTTGTAGAAGAATAAGTAGCTAATTTTGGGCATTTGGAAACAATAGTTAAGTCATCAGAGAAGAAACTCTATGGGATGCCACACAATGTTGGGAATTGTAACATTGGGTATATGGGTCAAAGAGAGCACATGAAGAAGTAATGAAGGGAAGAGACAACAACAGAAACCAGAGGAGCACCAACTCTTTTTTTTTTGCATTTTTAAAATTTTATTTGACATACCAAACACAGTTTCCCCCCTCCTCTCCTCCTGTTCCCTCCCCACACCTTGATTCTACCTACCCCCAACCACTCCTCCCCTCTCTCTCCACTCAGATGGGGTAAGGTCTCTCTTGGTTATCCACAAAGCATGGCATATCAAGCTGTGGGGAGACCCGCCCCCAAGCATCAAGGCATAACAAGGCATACCACCATAGGGAATAGGTTCTAAAGAACAGCTCATGCGCCGGGCAGTGGTAGCGCACGCCTTTTAATCCTAGCACTTTAGAGGCAGAGCCAGGCGGATCTTTGTGAGTTCGAGGCCGGCTTGGGCTACCAGTAAGTTCCAGGAAAGGCACAAAGCTACACAGAGAAACCCTGTCTCAAAAAAAAGAAGACAGACAGACAGACAGAAAGAAAAGGAGGAGGAAAGAAGGGAGGGAGGGAGGGAGGAAGGAAGGAAGGAAGGAAGGAAGGAAGGAAGGAAGGAAGAATCAGCTCATGTATCAGGGATAGGTCCTGATCCTACTGCTAGGGGACCCACAAAATGATAAGCTACACAACTGTCACCCAGATGCAAAGGGTCTAGGTTGGTCCCATGCCAGGTCTCTAGCTCCTACAAGTTAAGTTCAGCTGTTTCTGTGGGTTTTCTTGTCATGATCTTGATGACATCCCCTTGCTCATATAATCCCTCCACCCTCTCTTCAACTGGACTCCCAGGTCAGTTCTTGGCTGTGGATCTCTGCATCTGCTTCCATCAGTTAATAGATGAAGGTTGTATGATGACAATTAGGGTAGTCACCAACCTGATTAAAGAGGAAACAGAATTCCCAACAGAAGAATCTCAAATGGCCAAGATACAATTAAAGACGTGTTCAACATCCTTTGCTTTCAGGAAAATGCAAATCAAAATGACTCTGAGAAACCATCTTACAATTGTCAAAATGGCCAAGATATAAAATGTTAGTGACAGCCTATGTTGGAGAGAATGTGGAGTAAGGGGAACACTCCTCCACTGCTGGTGGGAATGTAAACTTTTACAGCCACTTTAGAAATCAATATAGTGGTTTCTTTAAAAATTGGGAATCAATCTATCTCAAGACCCAGTGATACCACTCTTGGGCATAAAACCAAAGGATGTTCAACCAAATCACAAGGACACTTTCTCAACTATGTTCATAGCAGCATTATTCATAATATCCAGAACTTGGAAACAATGTTGTAGTTGGAGTGCTTCTCTCCAGGTTCCACCAAGCCCCTGCAGTCCCACAACCCACCTATAAAATAATCATACAGCCACTTACATTATTTAAACTGCTTGGCCATTAGCTCAGGCCTACCATTGTCTAGCTCTTACTCTTATATTTAGCCCATTTCTGTTAGTCTATACTTTGCCACATGGCTTGTGGCTTGCCGGTATCTTTACACGTTGCTTCTCATGGCAGCGGCTGGCAGTGTCTCCTCCCAGCCTTCCTGTTCCCTGCCTTCTCCTCTTCCTTGTCCCACCTACCCTATCCTTCCTGCCTGGCTACTGGCCAATCAGCACTTTATTTATACAGAGTGATATCCACAGCACAATGTAGATGTCCCTCAATTGAAGAATGAATAAAGGATCACTAACTTTTATGAGGCATGTACAACTGTACCCCACAGAGTTCTGTAGGAGAGTCAGGAGCATTAAGGAACACATGAATGGAATCAAACAATAAATGGAAGCAGAGCAAAGTAAAATCCACGAGCATATTAAAAGAAGTAGATCCTAATTCTGCTTTGATGATGCTTTAGATGGCCATTTGTGATCTTAGTAAAATGTTGCAGAGAAGTGCTATGTTAAACGCTTAGCCAATGTTCAGAGAATGAGTCAGAGAATGCATGCTGGAGCATGCTTAAAGAAGAATATGAAATATTGAATTTTCATTTGTTTGAAAGCAAGGAAGCATTAATAAGTTTAGTGACAGTGTTACTGAAAGATGGAAGAAAACCCAGTGGCTCCTATTTTTACCCTAAATTTCTCATCTTTTCTTTAATAATAGACTCTGTGAAACCCTTGGCTGGTTAATTATTTGTCTCTGGATGCTCAGCTTAAGTCTTTCTCATTATTTAAAAATTTTATTACACTTTGTGTGTGTGTGTGTGTGTGTGTTTGTGTGTATGTGTGTATATGAGTGTGTGTGTGTGTATCCATACACATGACAGTGTGCCTT
This sequence comes from Onychomys torridus, assembly GCF_903995425.1. Classification (NCBI taxonomy): domain Eukaryota; kingdom Metazoa; phylum Chordata; class Mammalia; order Rodentia; family Cricetidae; genus Onychomys; species Onychomys torridus. The sequence goes on along the minus strand of NC_050454.1, from coordinate 47,663,795 downwards.
TGAATGTCGTAGGACAACTTATGAAAGCTGATTTCATCCTTCCTACAATCTAGGGATATCAGACACTGGTCTGTAGAATTTGGCAAGTGTTCTTACTCACTGAACAATCTCACTGATGAATATTTTCCCCTTTCTTAACAATATTGACTGACAAATTCATTTGAGTAATTTTTATAAACAAAAAATATCATACAAATGTTGTTGGTTTTTCCTTTTACTCTTTTTTGGGGGGGCACCAACCAGATCCCAAATAAATCACCTGTGGAGGCTTATACTTACTTATAAATGCCTGGCCTTAGCTTGGCTTGTTTATTACCAGTTTTCCTTAACTTTAAATTAGCCCCATCTATCTTTTGTCTCTGGGATTTACCCATTCTCTTATTTCTGCAAATCTTACGCTTACTCTGTGGCTTCTTGTATAGCTGGGTGGCTGGCCCCTGGAGTCTTCATTCTTGTCTGGCTATTTGCTCTTTTTTCCTCGCAGATTTTTCCTTCTATATATTCTCTCTGCCTGAAAGTCATTCTTATCCTTTCTCCTACCTTGCTATTGTTCTTTCATTTCTTTATTAGATCATCAGATGTTTTAGACAGGTACAGTAATGCAGCTTTGCAAAATTAAACAAATGAAACATAAACAAAAGTAACACAACTTAAAGTAATATTCTACAACATGAAACAATAAATGAATGGTTCTATATCCCTGATGTGTGTCACTCTACATAATCTACATCATCAGGATGTGTGTCACTCTACATAATTCCAAACCAATGTAGCAGATGTACCCTAAGTCTTTAGAGACTCAGAAAGGAGAATTAAATAATGCCTTCTTATTTTATTAGTTGTAATTAAATAGCAATGGCCACCTCCAATTTGTTGGTTTCAGTTTGGAACACTTTCATTACTTTTATCTATCGTATAAACTTATTGGAAAATGCTTCATTCTTTTGACTATCCATGTGTTTAAAGTCATTTCCTAAAAGAATGTGTCATTAGTAAAACATGGTTGACAAAATAAAGTGTATACCCTCATTACTAAAAGGAACAGAAGGCCTTTGATCATGCTTTCACTTCATCCTTTAGAGAGTAATGGGGACTAGGAAATAAATTGGGGTTTCTAACTTTTTCATAACATTATATACTGTTCTTCAATTTATAAAAAACAAAACAAAACATTTTTTTCACCAAATTTAAAGCTGTTCCTTATTATGTGCATCAGTTAGATAATTCTATTCTAGTTAAAACAGAATCAAATAACAGAAGCATCCAGTTTTATATTTCCCACCATTTTAGAATCCAGATCTGGGTGGGTTTGGAAACCAGGGAATAAAATTCTCTCCATGGATATATCGGAACTGGCTGTGAACTGAGCAGCTTGGCATGGTATTTCCCAAGGTTGGACTCAGTTGTTCTGATGTTTCTGGCTGACTTACATCCTTTTGGAATTGAATCAATTTGCTTCAGTTTGAAAATTTGGTTGAAATGATACTGTTGCTTAAAGAAATGAACTTTATAATTTCTCTTTACTTTCCAGAATTTCATATAAAATATAGCTGTTGGTGTTGTTGTACAGTTGCTCAATATATAATATGTAATGAATGAGGAATGGTTTAGAAGAACAGTGGGATGATATTATTCCCAAGAAGCAAAAGCTAGTTCTAACAAATTTCAGTAGAGATCTTGGTAAGCTCATCAGCTTATCTCCACTACTAAATTTAAGGACAAGCTGTTCTCTACAAAGATATCCAGGGAACAAAAAAAAATACTCTTGAATATTTTCAAGCACACTTATGATATCTAATTCAAGTAGTGAATTATGGAAGCATACTGTTGAGAATTTGCAATATAATAAAAATGCATCATAAAAATAAAGATCAAGTAAGAATAAACACTACTGGCAAACCATAAAAATTAAACACTCATATTTTATTTATATTCTTTGTTAAAATATTTTCTTTTTTATATCCTTGCAATTGAAAATATCTTTATACTAATTGAATTTTAACTGAAAAGGAATAATGGAACTTGTTTGACTCTGTCAACTTATTAAAGTCAAAAGCCTTAGAAAAATTACAAAAAGCAGTTACTGGTCACAGCACTTCTCATTTTCTTAGAAAAGGTACCATTTTAATGTCATTTAGTCAGGTGAAATTTTAATTATAGAGCAGTTCAAACAATAACCAATGAAAACAATAAATCAAATGGTTCTTAAAATTAGAACTACAAAAACTGCATAAAACACATTTAGATTTTAATTAACCAACAAAGACTTTTAAGTGGAAGAGGACAGTTTTGAGTTTTATACTATCTTTTACACTATTATATACAAGTGTATTCAAACCTAGAGTAAACAATAGAGGTAAGCTGAGGTAACAGAATTCTTGCTGTTGACTTTAGATTGAAATAGGAAGGCATATTCAAATTCATTTTATTTTCAAATGACTACTAGAAGCATGTGGGAAAATAACATCCTTCAGTACACTATGGAGCTCATATTTATTTAGGAACATTACAGTCATTAATCAAACCAGGTTGAAACACATTTCTTAATATGAATAATTATTTTATATTAATAAAATAAATCAAATAAACCCAAAAGTTCTTTAAAGGTATATTCTGTTAAATTCAATGAAATCAAGTTATTTATTTAAATTTCTTAAATGATGTTGATTTTGAAGAATATTAATTTATACATCATCATAATACACTGGATTAAAATTTTTCATTTTTCAGATTTGATACAGGTGGTAACATTTCTAGTTAAATATTTTAGTAAGATATGTCTTAAGTTACTATTGGTAATGCTGTATATTACAGCTACAGGAACAAAACTACTAGCAGAAATGTACATGTTTGGTAAAATGTTATTTTTCATGTAATCTGTAAGTGACTGTCATTTTGTTTTTATTCTTAATTTTGAGAAAAGATGAAGGATGTCTGAGTTTTAAATATAAATCTTCCAAAATAAACTCTTATCTGGGATTCTTTTTAATGTAGATCTTTGAAATAACCAGCATACAATTGTATGTATGTATTGTTCATATTGCCTCATATTTGCTCTTCAGATTTTCTTTAAGCAAGAGAGGTTGGAGAATTAAGGGAAAAATATGCATGAATTTTGAAATAGGAATTTTGCACTGTGCTTTGTTATTTTATTTTTAAATGAACATTTTTTCTAGTCTATAATTTTAATGTCTAATGAATATGTTATAAATAACTTTATTTCTTCCATCGCCAGGTGTTTAATTATCAAACAGCATAGAGGTCTTTTGTACTACTATTTCTCTTTTATATTTTATAATGATATTAACCTGGTAGGACAATCATTTTAGCTATTGTAACTAAATATATGCAACTCATTTGAGCATAGTTCTTCCTCACAATAGTATTCCTACCCAGCACAATCCATTTTTAATAATTTAGCATATGAGAAATCCACTGACATTTAACTTGTGATTCTTGCTACTTAATTTGGGTTAGGGTTTTGTCTGTGTGCCTATCAAAAATAAATCTGACTATTGAACTCAGCTGGCTATCCCATCTATGGTATTTCACTGTATATAATTCTAAGACATAAACCTTACAATATCTAACATATTTGAAATTTTCATCCTTTTTATTTTGGAATGCTGGACTGATGTTTAACCCTTGTTAATTATTTAGAGAACCACCTCGGGCCCATAGTCCTTGATGGTATAAGAGCAAGCCCTGAGGAGCAAGCCATTAAGCAGTACTCTTCCAGGGCTTCTCTTGTTGTTCCTGCTTCCAGGTTCCTTTCATGAGTTATTGCCCTGACTTTCCCCAGTGATAGAGCATGTTCTGAGGATTATGAGATGAAAAACCCTTTCCTCCCTACCTTGATTTTGATCATGGTGTTTTATTGAAGCAATGGTAGACCTAAGTAGGCAGGAGTTTGTACCAGATAAGCTCATGGAATATTATGGTGACAGAACTGACCTTGTGTTTTTTTTTTGAAAAGTTGTGGTGGAATTTGAAATTTGTACCAGAAAAGTTGTTGAGTGCTCAGACTTTAGTCTCAATTTGTAGAACCTTAGATGATAATACTGAGAACAACTCAGATAAGGGAGCTTGGGCTTGGGAAATTTCAGAGGGGAATTTGAGAGTCCATTAAATATTCTATCAGGGCATTCATATGATATTTTGAATTAAGAACCAGTCTTGTTGACCCTCTGTTTTTCTGTGGCAAATGATACTGGTCAGCTAGGGTTGAAGAATTGGCTGTGATTAAGAAGAGACCAGCATCATTAATTTGAAATCTGGAAAGTGTTACCTCCAAGTCAGCATACAGAAATGTTGATTCTACTTCATGATGTCAGCTGAACTTAGTAATGTGTAAGAGTTTGCCAGGTGGTACAGGTTTTGAAGGAATGAATGAGTTGTAGAGAGCATCTGGGACCTGGCTTTATGAGAGGCCAGGAGAGTCTGCTGTAAATGTGCAGCATTTAGTTGAAGTAGACAACTAAGTTGAAGTTGATACAAGCCTTTGGGCAGGTCTGTGGGGAGTTTTCGTGATTAACAATTTATGTGTGATGACCAAACCCACTAGTGGTCTTGCCACTCTTGGGTTCATGTCCCTGGATGGTCAAGAAACAAAGTGAATAAGACATGAGAAGAAAGTCAGTAAGCATCACTTCTCCATGACTGCTGCTCCAATTTGTGATTCTAGGTTCCTGCCTTGAGATCCTTCCCTGAGTTCCATCAATTATAGAATAAGAACTGAGGGTTGTTAGATGAAGTAAACTCATTTTTTTTCCAAGTTGCTTTTGGTCATAATGTTTTGTCACAATATAAACCCTAAGTAAGATGTCTGAATTCCATTATTACTAATGAAATGATTATACCAACCACAGGGCAAAGTTCTCATAAGTTCTAACAGATATGAATGTCTGCAATATTCAGATGCTTTGTTGAAATGTTAAGCCTCAATTTCTTGATTACAAATATGCTGTCAAAGGTACTCATCTCATCCCTCACACCTATCCACCATTGGCCCCCTTTCACCCCCAGTTTACTTATGGAGATCTCATCTATTTCCCCTTCCCTTAGTGATCCATGTAACCCTCTTAGGGTTCTCCTTATTAGCTAGCTTCTCTAGAGCTGTGGGTTGCAGTCAGATTATTCTTTGCTTTACATCTAGTATGCTCTTGTGAGTGAGTACATACCATGTCTGTCCTTCTGGGTCTGATTTACCTCGCTCAGGATGATATTTTCTAGTTCCATCCATTTGCCTGCAAATTTCATGATATTGTTTTTTACTGCTGAGTAGTAGTCCATTGAGTATATGTACCATATTTTCTTAATCCATTCTTTTGTTGAGGGCATCTAGGTTGTTTTCAGGTTCTGGCTATTACAAACAATGCTGCTATGAACATAGTTGAGCAAGTGTCTTTGTGTTATGATTGAGCATTCTTTAGGTATATGCCTGAGTGGTATAGCTAGGTCTTGAGGAAGACTGATTCTAAATTTTCTGAGAAACTGCCATACTGATTTTCAAAGTGGCTGTTCAAGTTTGCACTCCCACCAACAGTGAACCTAAGGGAATGGGATGGTTGAGCTGGAACAAGGATGGAGTGGGAGAGCAATGAAAGACATGCCATGACAGACAGAGAGACATCATGGGGATAGTGAGAACCTGGGTGCTAGGGAAGTTCCCAGGAATCTACAAGGTTGATTCAAGCATAGACTAATAGCAATAGTGGGGAGGGTGCCTGAACTGGCATATCAGATTGGTTAATACCCTAATTGTCATCATAGGGCCTTTCTCTAGTAACTAATGTAAGTAGATGCAGAGATCACAGCCAAACCCAGGTTGACATCTAGAAGTCCAAAGAAAAAGAAGAGGAATTCTATGAGCCAGGGGCATCATGATCATGATGGGGAAACCTACAGAGACAACCAAATCAAACTAGTGGGAACTTATGAAATTTAGACCAACACCTGTGGAGCCTCCACTGGACTGGCCTAGGCCCTCTGCATAGCTAGACAGTTGTGTAGCTTGATCTGCTTAAGTGACGCCCTGGCAGTAGGATCAGGATCCAACTCTGGTGCATGAGCTGGCTTTGTGGAGCTCATTGCCTATGGTGGGACACCTCACACAGCATAGATGCAGTGGGAGGGACGTGGACCTGCCTCAACTGAATGTGCCAGACTCTGCTGGCTCCCCGTGGGAGCCCTTACCTTCTTGCATGAACGAATTGAGGGAGGGTGGGTAGGGAAAGGCTGGAGGGGTGGGAGGAGGGATGAGAATGGAATCTGTGATTGGTATGTAAAATGAACAATAAAATTTCTTAATAAAAAAAGGTACTGGTCTCCTAGTTTACCTTAATAATTAACATTCAGCAAGAAATGCAAATCCAGTCTTTTAACAAATTTCCTTTATATAGATTGTCATACTTGTGAACCTAAAATATATCACTAAGTAATGCATGTTTATCCTAGGTCATCACTGCTATCTGATATCATGTTGTCTTTTGACATGGCTGAATTTGGGCATCGTGGGGTAGGAATGCTAGAAATCAGACCCAGGATATCACACTATCTAGGCATACACTTTATGTTTGACCGCTGTCTCTAGTTCTGCTGGTTTTTCTTGAAGAATCATTTCTGGATTTTCATCAATATGTCCAAAGTAATTGAGGATGAAGGCTATTTATTGCCTGATGATTTAACACAAATGATGATGTTGAAATAATTTTGGTATCTTACAATACAATATAACATAATGTAGTAGTATGATTTGTACTTAATATATAATATAGATACTTTGAAAGGCAGAGCAAGTAGAAATTAAGAGAAAGATTTTAGAGCAACATTTAGAATACTTTGGTTCACTGAATTGATCTCTATTTGTTTTATTACATGCAGGAAAGTGTGTTATATACTACAGATGGTTCAGCAATTCTGTATAAATTTATGGTTCATATTTTTGAGTCTGAGAAGGCTAGGATCAAGTCACCATCAGATTCAATGACTATTGAGTATTTGCTCTTTCTCAATCATAACCCAGGCTTCTATCATATGATAGAAGAGGAATGAAATTTCATTCTGGTTTCTTTTATTATGGCATATCTATTCATGAATACTCTTCCATTATGACCTAACTAACTTTCCAAAGACTCATTTTAAAACCACTGCATGAAATTTAAACTTATGAGTTTGTGAGAAGAAAAGCATGAAAGTTGCCATTGCTCTACCTGTTTGAATTTCAACAGCTTTCTTAATTATCTAGGACATTACATTTTCAAACATAAAACATACACAAAAAAACCCACACAGTTTTAAAATTGAGCCCTTGTCAACTTTGCATGCATATTATACTTATATATAAACTTTCCTTTATTAGTCATTTTCAATTATATATATATATATATATATATAATATGATGTTTAGGGGACAGAAATGTATCTCTCCTCCACAGTCTAGAAGTCTTCTTTGGACTTTACTGATGACTATAGTGCTTTGTAATATGTTTTAAAATGTTTTTTTTTATAAAGTACATATTTTGTCATTTCCCAATGAAAGCCAATATAACCAAATATGTGCAACAGGAAATTCAAACTCTTTTAGTAGTGTAGCCAGGAGGAGGAAACTAAAATGAACAACAGAGATGTTTTATAGTAAACTGATGAAAGAAATGGAAACAGATTATTGTGTGCTGATGAATAATAGTGAGAAACATAAGGAGGGAGAAATAGCTTGGGATTAGGTCATTAGGGCCGTCAAATAGTACAAAATCATTTGAAGGTAAAGTTCAAAGGACTCGGGTATATTATATAAAGGGAGATATAAAGAACACTTTTTTTCCCTCCAGGGACAGATGATTTTTTTTTTCTCCTTATAATTCTTAGAAACAAACCCTGGCCTTTAATGTCTTATTACTAGCCAAACACCATTTATTGATGCAGATACTAGGCTCTCGGGATCAAAATCTCCAATAAAAATGTCCCCCTGTTCATAAACGCAGTTGAAAAGAAGATATATAACTAATTAAGGCATGGCACAGTAGTGCTTTAATGGGACCACACTGAAGACACTATGGGAACATTCATATCTGCTGTTATGCAGCAGTAGTTACCAGACTAATTGTTTCACTACTACAAAATACAGAGTCAGAATGCAACAAAGTGAACAATGTAAGACATTGAATTAGGTGAAAAGTCAAGAATGAGTTCAGCACCCTACAACCAAGGAAATACTCCCTGATGGCTTGATTCTTTCAGAAGACTCTCCCTATCAAATGGTTTATAGGGTTACAGAGGAAGCCGAATTTAACCCCTCTGACTTTACAGAAAGTGAATAAGACGAATATCCAGGTAGGCAGTACCTTAAAAATGGTGACTATTGGGGCACAGAATTCAAAAGATTCAGCCCCCAAATAGCTCAAGGTACAGATCTACAGATCACCTGTACTGGGGTTATGAGAACATCTGCTGTGTGTAGGAAAGTTGCCAGGGCTTTGAACACTTCCTTATATTTCAGCCTGGATGTTTGATTTTAGTTCATTTCTATTGACACTAGCATCAATAATTGTGAAAGCACTTTTGAAAACAAATTTGCCATTCATGTTCACAACTTAACCTGGGTGTGTCCACCTTCAAATCCAGCCTGGTGGAGCTGAGTGATCTCTTTACCTCATTTCCACAATCACTATTCCTGGATCTGTTAATTTGGCTAATGTAACACATGTACTTAGAAATGCAAAAGTTATGCAGTCATAACTTCTAATAATATTTCTTTTGTCTCTTGGAACCCCATATCCCAAGTCCTATAAATTGATGTTTTAAATGTCTCTGAGGACTCATTTTCCACCTGTCTAATAATCTTTATCCAATTTTTATCAGTTCTTGATGATTTCATTTCAGTACACTCCTAATGACATCCTTTTTCTCAATCAACTCCTAGTCAAGTATCAACAGTGATTACTATTTATCATAGTATAATATATATTAGGTGGCTAATTTTTGACAAAATGAATACATGGATGCTTACAATCTGACATCATTTCCTACCACATCTTTCCTAGGACATATGATCTCATATGACCTCTTCACCTACTTGTGCTCAGTTTTGCTTTGTCTTCTGTATAGAATATCCTCTAGGTATTTCTACTTTTGGACAAACACTATTTAACTTCTAGGCACAGTATAAATAGAATTTTTTTTTTTTAATTTCATCGCAATTCCTTTTCTTATCCTGTGAGATCCACTTTCTATTCTTTCTTTTGAATTTGCCTACTCATAATGACAGAGTAATATATTAGATCAAGTAGATCAGTGGGGTATTTTAGATTAGGTTAACAATAATTACCATGTCTTGTTTTCTTACATCTGAATTAGGACTCCTGGGGCATAGTAAATGGTTGATTGAATTATGTTTTCTTCCCCAAGCATCATATTCTTTTTCTTTTCATTTTAAATCCTGGGAACATTGTGTAAACTTCTTGAGAAAATTTTCTGAGGAATTGTTAAACACCATTCCACAAATTATAGTCCTAGAATGAAGCTTTTTGGGTGTTTCATAAATAACTCTTAAGGAGCTAAAGGATGGAGCAATTGACTAAAATAAAACCAGTGTGGTGTCATTTAAAATTGGATTTGCCAATCTCTTAATCTGTTTATGCTCTCTTGGACCTCTATACTTATTGATCTTAATTGTATTATCACCTTTCTGCATTCAAACAAAAGGCATAATTAAGACTTGTATTATTTGTTCCAATCCCTATGACCTCAAACAGAATATAAATCAAGTAACTACTCTTTTTCTTCAATATTATCTATTTCTATTTTATCATACTTACAAGTTTTTTTTTTTATCTAGTTTAGAAAAAAAAGAAAACAAAAACATAAAACAGTTTTTGTCAAAAACTTTGAGCTTTAATATTCAGTGTGGAAAAACTCCTAATGTTCAAGTTTCTAGTATGTACAGTTTCCCATGTCTTAGTACCTATGTAAATATTTTAAAACAATAATTGACTTTGTTTTATACAAAGGTGAGTATAAAACCTAGGGTATTACAAGTACTAGGTAAGAACACAAATGCTGAGATACAACTTCTGTTTTAGATTTTTTTTAAGTATGCAAATAGTATTTGTACTTTCTACTTAAGTTTATAAAGTGTTCTCATTATTAAGTCATTCCATTTGGTCCCATATAGGTATAAGCAGAATGGCTCAACTTTTGCATTCATTTATGTGTTTATTTGTATTTTCATTGTCCTAATTAATTCATTTCTTATTTCTTCCTCTCTCTCTCTCTCTCTCTCTCTCTCTCTCTCTCTCTCTCTCCCCCCACCCCCTCTCTAGGTTTGGAAAAAATCTGATAGAAAACAGCCATCGCCATAAATGGAAAACACTGCTTCCATGAATGTATACACAAAATAATGAAATAATTTATTATTGCTCAAAATAATGACAAAATTTGTTTTACCCAAAACATAAATTTATGGAAATAAAAATTCCTGTATATTATTTGTAGTTAGAAGTTTTCCTGTGTCCCACCCAGTCTGTAGTTGCTCATACACAAATAAAAACATAGAGGCTTATATTAATTATGAACTGTAGGGCCATTAGCTCAGGCTTATTACTGACTAGCTCTTAGACTTAAATTTACTCATAATTTTTATTTATGTTTAGCCACATGACTTGGTACCTTTTCTCAGTTTGGCCTTGTCATCTTGCTTCCTCTGTGTCTGGCTGGTGACTCCTGACTCAGCTTTCCTCTTCCCAGAATTCTCCTTGTCTTCTTATCCCACCTCTACTTCCTGCCTGGCTAGTGGCCAACCGGCATTTTATTTATCAATCAATTATAGCAACATACATTTACAGCATACAGAATGACATTCCACAGCAAATATTAGAGAATATTATTTACACTGTTTGAAATGTTAAGTGAGTTATTCATCCTTGGTCATATTATTTTCTATTTTATTATAATTTGTATTAAGTGCATTCTTTTACAATTTTGAACATGTTTATAATGCATTTTGGTTACTCCAACCCCATCCTCTCTCAATGTTGTAGAGCACAATGCTCTGAACCAAGAAGCCACCATTTCTATCATATTAGCTGGGTTTACTGACAATTAGAATGTGATGATAGGTTCTGTTTATTGTTGATATTCTTTCTCTCAGGGAAGGGGGCCATAGAGAAGGACATGAGAAACTCATTTGAAATCTCTGTGGCTCCCCCTGACTCATGAATCTTTTGGCCACATTTATGCAACTCTACTCTAATTTCATTTGGCCTTGGTGTCTCAGGAAGTGATATAGTACATAGGCTAAGAGAAGTTCCCTAAAGAGGAACCTCATTTATGTGGCTAGGGAAGCCATCTTCCATGTGGGATGAAAATTTCTAGTGTAGCTGCTTCTGTGCTCCTGTAAGCTCTTACTCATGGTCTGTAAGCAAGCCCAACAAAGTCATTAGTTCCTCAGGTTGAAAGTTCCTAGAATTTTTCCTCCCTTTGTTACTGGTACCTTAGAAGAAATGAACAGATGTTTACTTTTCTTTTCCCAAGAATGGACCTCTTGAAGCACTTGTATCTACCCCACTCTTAGCAAACATTACCACCTTCTCTATAAGACCCTAGCTCACATTCATGTCTTTGTCTTATTTTGTGATCCACTCAGTTTAAACAAGGGTATATATGAGACTATGTGTTGTGCCTATTGGAGCTCACCCATGTGTAGACAACGGAACACAAAGACTGTTCTTCCCTCACAATATAATGGTAGTTTACAATTCAGCTGGAACAGACAGGCTTCCATGAGACCTCCCCGATTCATGACTGACTAATGACAGACCCATACATAAACAGGCCCAGCGGAAGCAAACTCAACTGCTGTAGAATCCTGGCTGCAATAGCTATATCTTTCCTAGAAGATAACATCTGACAGCCCTTCTCCTGGTCATCTGTATATTACAGTCCTTATGCCTCATTTTTCAATAATATTATCTGAACCTTAAAAGGGGTGGTATATGCCGGGTGATGCTGGTACACGCCTTTAATCCCAGCATTTGGGAGGCAGAGCCAGGCGGATCTCAGTGAGTTTGAGGCTAGCCTGGGCTACCAAGTGAGTTCCAGGAAAGGCTCAAAGCTACACAGAGAAACTGCCCCCCCACCCAAATAAAGGGGTGGTATAAATGTCCTGTTCAATAGCTAAATGTGTTGGCAGAACAATATATTATCTACAAATGCTTTGCTGCCAAAAAATGCATGTCTCCAAAATTCATGGTTCATCATTTCTGGAATGGAAAACACATTTACAGAAAAGAAAGTTTCATCAGAGACTATCATCCTGATAATTTAGTATAACGTGTATTTAGGTCATCTAAGGATGTGTACTATTAATGAATAAAGATATCATTAAAGATTTGTAATTTTCCTTCAAAAATTTGATATTAATCAAGGCTGGCTGTAGTTGATAACTTGTTATTTCATTTTCATTTAATCAAGTTATCAAGAGTAATTAGTGAGTTCACAGAACTGAGAGACTAAAATTCAAGGAGAGTTATAACGGAAATTGCTTTCATCAATTATCAGGTATTTTTTTTAAAACCTCTAATGATATTAGTTTGTTAAATTTACTTATAGAGGGGCATTTTATTTTGTTTCAGTTATAAGGAATGAGCTTCATTGGATATCACTCTGATCCATTGGTGATTTCCTTATCATAATAAAATACATAATTAACTAATCATAAAATTTACAGAATCATTATAAGAATACAGTGAAGGACAGAGACTAAATTAAGATCTAAAACTCCTAGTAAACCAAGTCACTCAAAATGAAAAAAATCACATATTACTTTTTGTTTACATTTAAAATGTAAATGTAAATATATAGGAAAACAATGATTCCAGAGACTTGAGAAAGAAACAGATTCAAAATGACTGTTTTGTGTTAGATACATTTAATCCAGTTTGATCTGTACCATTTTTTAGGATGCTCTCTTTTATCTAGCATATATCTTTAATCTCTTTGTCAAAAGTCAAATGGTTGTAAAGCTGTGACTTATATGGGGGTCTTCAATTCTGCTGATTGATCAATGTTTATTTTTATGCCTGTACCAGGCTGTATTTATGTCTCTTTATTATACCGTGAAATAAATCAGAAATTTTTGATTAATCTAGCAGCATTTTATTAAATTAAAAATATTTCCTTTTTTTGAGATTAAACTATAATTATATTATAGTGATATTTTATTTGTATTGAAATGTGATTTTATTTGTATGTTAATAAAGTTGCCTTGAGGTCAGAGAAAGCCAGAGCAGAAGCTGGGTGGTAGTGGTGCATGCCTTTTATCCCAGCACTTGGGAGGCAGAGCTAGGTAGATCTCTGTGTGTTCAAGGACACAGCCAGCATGGCAGACACACACCTTTAATCTCAATAGCAACCATAGAAGACCTGGAGGTCTGTACAATCAGGCAGTGATGAGGAGGTCATGTGGCTGGGTTTACAACCAGTGAGAAAACAGAACAAAGTCTATAAAAAAGATAGGACACACAGAAGTAGGTCTCTTGAGGAGAGGAAGGACAGCAGAAGCATTGAAGGGTAAGGTTTTCTGCTCTTGCTCTGACCTCGTGGTTTTTAACTCTGCAACTGGCTCTGTGTTTCTTATTTAACAAGTCGGTTACATCTACATTATATCATTTTCCCCTTTCTTTCCTTCCCCCGAAACCCTTCAATACACTTCTTTGTGCTGTCTTTCAAATTCATGGCTTCTTCTTTCATTAGTTGCTGTTACATCTATATCCAGCAGTATTATTTTGTTTTCTTTTGACTCTACATTGTTCTTACTCTATGTTCAGGTCTTTCTTTTCCTTTTTTTATTTATTATATTTGTGTTTTAATTTTACACATCAGCCATGGGTTCCCCTGTCCTCCCCCCTCCTGCCCCCACCCACACCTTCCCCCCCAGCCCCTCCCCTCCATTCCCATGTCCTCCAGGGCCAAGACTCCCCTGGGGATTCAATTCAACCTGGTGGATCCAATGCAGGCAGGTCCAGTTCCCTTGTTCTTAATACCCTAAATCAAGTAATTTAAAACAGCAATAACATGAGTAAATATTTTCTCAATTTTCATATGAAATTGATGAAGACCATAGAGCTTAAGCTGTTTTTTTAAACAGGCAAAGAAGAACAAAACAAACAAACAAAACACAAGCAAACAAAAACCCACAACATCATACAATCGAGACTCTCAATACATAACTATTTTATCTCTAATTCCCTGAAGTCATATTTAAATGCTGCTGCCTTGCTAATATAAAGAAATGTATTGACGCGTGTAGGTAGATTTGTGATTTTGCTTCTTGGGATTGTTGGCGGCATTAGTCCATGAGGAGGGAGCAGAAGTGGGAAACAAGGTTTGGACAGCTGTAAGTATGATGGAGATAGCCCCCAGGAAATGACTTGGTAAATCAGCTCAACTTTATTCCCCAGTATAGGGAATATACAGAACTGGGAAGCCTAGGGATAAATCTTAATTTGCATGAAGTGTCACGCTCCTATCATAAGGCTTCCTATGTGGCAGCAGGGTCCTATAGCAAAGCTCCTCACACAAGTCTTAGTTATCATAGGTACAGCAGGGAACAGGCATCCAGCAGGACATAGTTCCAAGGGTCATGCTGAAGATAAATCAGGCATCCAGGCTCAGAGACAGCTTTACAGCTAAGGTCAGTCCTCTGGACCTAGGGACATTCTCCAGAAAATGGCAAGCAAAGAGCAGGCAATCTCACTGAGTGGGAGGGAGTCCTGCATGTTGTTCAGCTTAGAGAAGACTGCCAGACTATCATAGACTGCAACATCTAACCAGCAGAACCTCCCAACAGATTTGAGTGGTCTTATTCTATTACAAAAGAAATACTGTGGCATTATTTGGGATTCAAGTACAGATAAAGACAGAGAGGTGCATTGAAGGGTCTGGGAGGAGGATAGGGAAGGGGAAATGGTGTAATTATTTATAATCTCAAAAAATAAAAGAAATAATTTGAATATAAAATATGGCTGGAAGCTCTATTTTATTTTGTTTGACTATAAATATCAAATGGAAAAGTTAGGAAGCAAAAGAATACTAGCAATTCTTGATATGGTTCTCTCTTCAGTGAAGTTATATATTTCTTATAAAATATGTATTAATCTGCACAAATACAAGTACCTATATTTTTAAATTTAGCTTCAATTCACTAAACTTTCAAAAATGTAGACTGTTTTGTGGTGTGACACAGTTGAACCATTAAATACATCAAATACGCCAAATAAATTGGAAATCATTTCTAATTACAAATGACTGTAGCTGTGATTATAAATATCTATGGATACAGATTGTTCAGCAGAGTTGAAAGGTTGTTCAGAAAGGTCACAGAAGAGGTAATTCCCAGGCTGGAGAGATGGCTCAGGGGTTAAGAGCACTGACCGCTCTTCCAGGGGACCCAGGTTCAATTCCCAGCACCCACATGGCAGCTCACAACTGTCTTTAACTCCAGTTCCAGGAGACCCTCTCACACAGACACACACACAGGCAAAATACCAATGCACATAAAAAATAAAATAAATAAATAAATAAAAGAGGTAATTCCCATTGTGAGCACACTTATGAATCAGCTTTAACCAAAGGGTTGCACGTTAATAGGACACTGATGCTATCTATGAGATTAACAACCAATCAAACATGATACTATCAAGTATACACAGCAGGAAAGACACTGCATCAAACAAGCTCTTTAGTATGAAGGAAGAAGCGCTTCTAGGACAATTTGACAAAGGATATTACAGTTTTACAAGTACATTTCCCATGACCTAAACTTCAAACTTAAAGTGGGAGAAATATTCCTAAGATAATACAATAAGAAATTTCATCAAGGCTCCAATCATCACTATTGGGGATGATCAATAAGGCAGAAAAACATCAGTCAAAATAGGAAAATTAAAACCAGCACAGGGGAATAATATACATCACTTTGTTAAGAAAACACTAATTAAAAAGCATAATTGGCTTCTATGATTTTTTCTTCCTCATGTTCCCAAAACACATGTGTACGGTTTGTCAATATGCAGAATATATACAATACCGAGCAAAGAGAAAGGAGACTAAGATTTGGTAATGATTGAAAGCAATAATTATAATGACTTTGAAAAGTGCTATTTTTTTCTAGTGAAATTCTTCGCATATTGTTTCTTATTAATTTTTAACATAAAAAAATCAGCATTCTCACGCAGGAACTCACAGAAAATTGTAGCATGCAAAAGCACTAAATGGGGGAAGTGGACACAGTGCTACCCATAAAGCTAATTTGATGGATACCTTCTGGCAAAGTGAGAATCAGCTTTCATCAAATGAGTGTCATTTGCTGGGTATATCATCTGCACTTCAGGGTAGACCCTATGCCAAGGAGTAGTAGGCCACCCCAGAAGGAATTCAGTGATATTTTTGTTAACATTATGTTTCATTTGTGGATTTTTTTTGTTTCATTGGTCTTTCTTTTTATTGTTACTATAGTTTTTTGTTTGTTTGTTTGTTTGTTTTTTGTTTTTAATTTTGTGAAAAAGAGAGAATGGAAAAGCTGGGTGGGTAGGGAGTATGTGAAGATCTGGGAGGAGCTAAGGAAATGGGTATACAGGAAAAAAAAAGATGCTACACATTTTGGTCTCAGGGCATAGAGAACACAAATTGGAGCTGAGCTGGTTGCTTCCCTCCTAGGAGTAAGCTCTAACTATGCCAGAAGGAGCTTTGCAGGATGCAGCAGGGGGAGAAAGCCACCAGTAGTTTGAATTTTACCCAGATGTGAATTTTGTTAAGGACAAGAATGGCCTGTTAGGTATACCCTCAAGTGAAATAGTGGAAAGAGTGCACTGAGGCTAACCAGACATATCTCATTGGCTTTGAGGTGTGTTTTATGGGAAGGGAATCATACTTGGTTCTATGAAACTTGCCAGGAGCTCTTGGGCAAGAGAATCCATAGGCTCTACGGGTAACCTACTAGTGTAGTTTTGCTACATGGTCTTGCTGTCAAATTGTCTTATAAATATTCATGTTTATATTAATACATTAGTACTTCTCCTAGGCCAAATGTAAGAAGTGCCTTGCTTAAGCAAGAGGCTGTTTATTGCAGAAATCCAGAAATGGCAAGAGGTGCTGTCAATATGTGATGGTGAAATATTCAGCCCTAAATGGCACAACTATATAACCCCTCCAAATCTCAGGGGACATCATGGAAAAGGAGGCAAAAAAAAAGTGTAACAGCTGGGGACAGGGGGATGCACAGCAAAATAAATGACTCAACCTTTGCATTCATGAGTTCAGTAAAACTGAATTATCTGTATAATTCCTGCACAAAATTAGCCCTTTCAACATTTAGTCATGGATAGGGGTACCATAAGGCACCAGCCCTCCCTAACAGAATATTGGCTGTGGTGAGTGCTTGTAAGTAGAGGATATCAGTGGTTTAGCCATTGGTAAGCTTTGCTTTTCCAAATAAATAACGTTCCATTTTAGTTCTGTAGAAAAAAAATGTTAAGTAAACTTAATGGAATGCATGCATGCACGTACATGTGTGTACGTGTGTGCACGCCACACACACACACACACACACACTTGCACACATGCACACATGCCATCAAAGTAGAAGGGAGACTTGTTGAAAATAAGGGTTCTAACAGATAAAATAGGGGGATAAGAGAGGAGAATGGAAAAAATATAAAGAAAATCCCTTATATAAATTGATAAAACTGATATAATAAAATAATTTTAAATTAGATGCTGTAACTGAGAAAAGCTTTGAAGATGGAAATATGATATTTGTTCTAATGTTCACTTTGCTCTTTCTCTAATGGATTATAACCTTTATGAATTTGTATAATTGCTGACTGAGAGAATTCTTCCATGTTTGTGGAAAACAAAGTCATCTCATTCTGCTCCATACCATCAATCGTGTACACTAGCATCAATCTGAAAGACACAGCTTTAACAAATGGGTTTTATAGAATAATTTATGTTATTTTAGCCACAGAAAATACATAAAATCAATACTACTTTAGGCAAATCCTCCCATATATAGAAGAAGTAGACAAAAAAAAAATTTGATGTCTGTGCTGCTCAGAGAAAACTCAGCTTTGTGACCTTGTTTTTGTTTTGTTTTTTGAGACATGGTTTCTCTGTGTAACAGCCCTTACTATCCTAGAATGCTCTGTGACCTTTTAACACCTCAATGGAATCTTGAAAAAAAATAAAGAAATAGTTATCTAATATAGACAGGATGCCTATATTCTTGATATAGGATTGTTTTCCCCCTTTCAAGAGGTTCTCAACTTTCCTAATGCTGAGACCCTTTAATACAGTTCTTCATATGGTTGTGACACCAACCATAAAATATTTTGTTGCTACTTCTTAAGTCTAATTTTGCTACTTTTATGAATTATAATGTAAATATATGATATGCAGGGTATCTTATAAGTGACCTCCCCAAAGGGGTCAAGACTCACTCAAATGTTGAGAACCACCAAGTTTTAGCTTATGTCAGGTACTTAGAAAATTTTGTAACTAGTGGCTGGACACAAGACCATGTAATGATAGAGATTTACAAGAATTTTTGCTCTGATTATACAAAGATTGAGGAGTGATTCTTAAATACTTTAGTCAATTTACATTTCTTGAATGATAGTAATTTTAATGAGTACCCATCACTAATATTCATTTATAATGACTAACAAGCCATTAATTTCACCAACTGAAGCATGCATCTGAAATTCATTATGCTCTTTGAAAAACTGTTTGGTATCATTTAAAGTATGGATAGTAGAATAGTTTCTGTAGTTACTCCCAACTTTTTATTTCCTACATTTAATTACAATTGAACATTTTTATTATTCAGATTCAATGATTAGGATAAGTGCCTCATCCTAGTTGTAATACAATGTATCTACTACAATATTAGTATCTAAATGTACTCATAAATACAAGAGTATTCAGTTTTGTAAAAGGAAAATGCTTTGAAGTTATTTCCTGTGGCTAGATGGTTAATTGATAACCAGAACATCTCAGAATTTCATTATATTCTATTTCTTTTTTGGAATAAAAATTCTCTGTTGATCCTCCAACACACTGTTTGGCTTCCTTATTATCCTTCCAACTCTAACCATAGAGTCATTGTCACTCAGTCTATATGTAGGGGAATTCATATTTTAAAAAATGACAGGCCCAAGTTGGCTTAATTTTGCTTGCATATCTCTTTATTTTCATTTTCTGTTGTATTAGGAACATAAACATAGCCTTGCCTATACTAGGTAAGTACTCTACCTGATAAATTTGTATCCCTAGATATTTTTCAATATTTTTCTTTTTTAATGCATGATATCATTTATTTCTTTTTAAAAATATTTTTATTTTATAATTAATTTAACTTTACATATCAGCCACGGATTCCCTGTCCTCCCTCCTCCCACCACCCAACATTCCCCCCCCACCCACAACCCACCCCTATTCCCACCTCCTCCAAGGCAAGGTCTGCCCTGGGGAATCAGTCCAGTCTGGCAGACTCAGCCAAGGCAGGTCCAGTCCCCTCCTCCCTACACCAAGGCTGAGCAAAGTGTCTCAGCATAGGCCCTATGTTCCAAAAAGCCAGCTCATGCACCAAGGACAGGTCCTGGTCCCACTGCCTGGGGGTTTCCTAAACAGTTCAAGCTATTCAACTGTTATCCAGAGGGCCTGGTCCAGTTCCATGGGGGCTTCTCAGCCATTGGTTCACAGTTCATGTGTTTCCACTAGTTTGGCTATTTGTCCCTGTGCTTTTTCCAATCATGGTCTCAATATCTCTTGCTCATATAATCCCTCCTCTCTCTTGTCGATTGGACTCCTGGAGCTCCACCTGGGTCTTGGTCGTCAATCTTTGCATCTACTTTAGACTCAATAATTACCAAGCTGGCTTTGAACTAGGCAATCCTGAATAGCTTTTCTTATACCTTGGATTATAAACATACATCATCTGCTCTTTTCAATACTTCCTCTAACTCCAAAGTATTAAGAAAGGCTTATTTGCCATATGAATGTTATTTAACAAATTAATCACTCTTTGGCACTTGAAACAAAAATTCTCAATTTTAGTCTCTCAAATGTAGTAAATTAATAAATTATGCATTTATTTTTAAATTAATATAACTTAGGCCCAACTAGTCATAATCTCTGTGTTGGTATCCCTTACATCTAGCATTGCAGAAAAGAATGGAGTCTAACAATAATAGGTGTAGTCACAATTGATTACTAGAATTTATGAAAGGACTTTGTAATTACTTACCATAAAGCTTCAATGAAAACAGTCCAGAAAAGCAGCTAATTTCAGAAATCCTTTGGCTGCTTGTCAAGGGTTTAAGCAGCTAGTGATAGTCAGGGTCATTGGTTCTGAAAAACCACGGGAGTCTGCTAGTTATAGGTTTCAATAACACCATTGGGAACTTTCCATTTAGTCTGATGCTTAAAAATGGCCAGTGGGAGCTTGCAATAAATGCAATTGATGTTGAAAGCAAGCTGTTATTAAAAACATGGGTAAACATTGATTTTTAAGTTTCAGGTCCATCAGGGCTAAGCTTGGCTAGGTCTCTAATACCTTCCTGTGGCAAGAAGTGAGTGCTATAGCCACAGGTACACCCTCAGAATAGTTCTCACAGTGAGCTTTTTGCTTATATAATTATTGTATTTGTGAAATCATGTAGCTTTTCTTAGTAACTAACTATATGAAAGGACTAAAATCATCTTCTCAGGCTTTGTGACCTTCTGCAGCTTGCATATCTAATTTTCAATATGGCCACAGTTTTTGCCCAATGGACGGGCAGCAAATCTCACATTTTGAACATTTCCATTCATGTCACTTTGGAATCCATCATCATTCAACTTATGTCTACTGAAATATGTTTTGCTGATCTGGACATAAATGGGCTGTGAATTGTAGGTACAGATGGCTTAGAAATGTCCTGTATAATGTGCAAATGTTGAAAGACTGGAAGAAAGCTGACAAAAAAATACTAAAGGGAAAATTTATATATTACTTCAAGAAGTACAGGAATACACTATAATAAAACCAACAAAAAATTATAGCAGTAAGTTGTTCTCTAAACAAAGCAAAACAAATGAACAAACAAAAGACAACCACCCAATAGACACTAAAATGAAGATGGAATTTTCAAGCCAAACACATATGATTTTTATCATTCTCCAATTTTCTGGCTAGTTCTTGTGCTGGTAGGATCTGAGAGGCCATGTGCTCTCAGAAGTGATCCACAGTGGGGAAGGTCAGTAAGGAAAACTGAGCCAAAGACCTTGAAGGGAGCCAGCATCCTGCTAAATAACCCTAAATAAATGCCAAGTCCAAAGGGATGACGCTGAATGGCAAGCAGCATGCAATGTTCTATTTGCAACCAGACTGGAGCTGAGTCAGAATGCAAAGCAAAGACACACACAGCCAACGGTTTTGTAGAGCTGTTTAACTACTGAATATTAATAATAACTGCTTAGGATGCTGTCGAAGATCTAGAAATGTTACTGATAGCTATTTCCAATTTAATAAGTTTCATGCTTAGCCATGTAAAGTTATTTTTTTTAACATGTGAATTCAAGTAAAGCTTACTACCACTTTGAATATTTACTGTGTATTTTTGTTGATCCGGAAGCTTCAAAGATTTTTTTTCTTTTTCAGTTTTCTGACATTCCACACATCTTTGTTTTCCTTTCCTGACACTGGTTCCTCATTCCAATGATTGGAAGATTTTTTTTCAACATTTGTGAGAACATTTCTTTCTTCTATTTTCTCTTTTCATTCTTCTTAGTTTAATAAATGCTATCCCTGAAAAGCTCTGCTTTTCCTTCTGGGTTCACCGCTCTTATCAATCAAAATGGCAAAACTTGCTTTCAGTTTTTTTCTAAATTTTTTTTATCATATTCTCCACTGTTTTAATTTATTCAATTGCATTATTTTTGTAGCAAATTTTATCTCTTTTTTGCAAGAAAAGGTCTTAGTAAGTGAATATAAATTTATGAACTTAATTATTTAAGCATTTCTTCATTTTCTCCTTCATATATCATTATTGGTATTTGGTTTTGTAGTTTTTAATGTTTCAGAATGGAAGGTTAATTTAGATTATATCTTTTAAAAATCATTTCATAAAATGACTGCTTGATTTTCAGTCTACCAGAAATATTGCAGTAGTGTGAATCACAGAACTATATGGAGATGTCCTGGGTTTCTTCTGTCATTACCTCATGGCGCTTATTTTGTTAAAGGCCTACATGGTTTAAGAATCAGGGCAACTGAGATTTGGCAGTTTGCAGAAGGAGCTGTGAAAACTGCTTCAGCATCATGGTTTGAATGTGAAATGCTTCCCAGCTAGTGGAGTTGACTTGCTGTGAACCATTTGGGAAGCATGCCACAGCTGAAGACAATGGTCCACTGTGTGCTGGCTCTTGCTGTTTATAGCAAGGACCTACTGATACAAAACTATATGGGTATCTTTGAGAGGAGCAGAGTCGTTCTCATTTGTTTATGTGGGTTTAGCTAGGGATTTTAGGGTCCCATAAATTTGTAGGTTACCAAAGCTACTCTAAGCCAGTGGCTTTCAGGCTTTTCTTCTTGTAAATTCAAAGACTGAAATTCACAAACAATAGAACGTGAGTTTTAGAAGAAAAAAAAAAAAGGTTTCTTAAAGAGAACTTAAGAAAGAGGAGGAAGGCAGGGCTCCTGGATAGTGGGAATGACTCCTGTGCTTGGGATTCCATGGAGCCTGGTGTTAAAAGGCTTTAGTGGACAGAGAAAAGAGGGTTAAGCTCATCAATCCAGTTTCTATTTCTGGTATTGAGAGGCCCGACAGTTTTGGTCACACTCAGTATGGTTACTGGAAACCAGTACTCCTTTAGGGGAAAGAGACTCCTTTAGGGGAAAGAAACCAAATGTCCTTTCTGGGATCCTCAGCCTATGTCTAAAGCCATTTACTTTAATCACATCTGACAACTCTGGTGCCTGGAAAGTATAAGTCTACCCAAAGATACTTCCAGCTTTTAGCCAAGCAAGGAGTTGGTCACTTTGGTGCCTTTTTTACCCTAAAATAACCTAGTAATTTTCTTCCTCCTGGTTTATTACTATTGCTTCCCAAAGTTGTGCTTTCTAATCCTTCCAGACGGGAGCCAGCTACTGTTCACATGCTTTCCCTACCATGACAAATGGCATCTCTTAAATCACAAGCCCAAATAAATGCTTTCTCCCTTAAGTAACCTCTTTCAGGTATTCTACAGTACCAATGGGAAAAGCAAATGCTATGGAAAGTATATGCAGAGACCAGATAGAGACAAGCTTCTGTCCTCCAACCACTCTTCCTCATTTAGACAGAGACGAAATAACCGAAATTGGCAATATCATGCTAGGAAACTTCATTTCTCCTAGGTTGGCAACTCCTAGAAGCAGCTGTGATTTCTGTCTTGAGAGAAATACCAGTTACTGCAGTTCTCTGCCAGCTACATAGTGCCAATCAGCAAAGTAACTGACCCTTCAATCATTTCATTCTATTTTAGATATCTCTACTCTCCTTCTCAAAATATATTATTTGAAATTTGTGAGTTTTTTTCCAATATATCCTCCTACTTACCATATTCTTCTTTTTGTGCTGGACAGAGCCTCTTGTATCCTGATTCTTAGTTCTGTGTGTATATTGATTTCTCAATCTAATCAAAACGTTTTGATAGCATTTGCATGTTGATGATACACGTCTACTGTGCACAGTGAATCACTCACTCTTACAGACTTTAGCATTTGATATGACATTGCAGTAATATTTAAGAAGAAACAGAAGGCTGGCGTGGATGCTTTTACTTTTGATATGAACTGAAATGTTCCATTGTGATTTTCTTCACTCAGTGGGTTCATTACAACACAGTTTTATTGTGAGATGACCTCACAGGTTCCCATACTAAAAGATCTGGTCCTGAGCTAGTGCTGCTAATTTAGAAGGTTGAAGAGTATTTGGATGACAAGGCCTGTCCTGGATGACACAAGGAGATTCTTGGGGCAGCATTTCAAAAGCTAGTTCTCCATGTCTGTCCAGAATGCTCTGTTGTCATGAAGCTGCTTTACCATGCCTTCTCGACTTCAAAAAATCAATCTTGGAGTTCCTTCTGTTAGGTATCTTGTCACAGTGACTAGAAAGAAACTGTAATTAATTTACATCTGATCTTATGGATTTAACACAAGCTCAGTACTTTACATGAACATAAAAGTTATACTTTTATAACATGAACATCAAAAGTGTACAAATGTATCCTACTGATCTGCAACCAAAGTACAACCGTGGCTGTGTTCCTTATGGGAACTCAAGAGAAGAATTCATTTTTTTGTCTTTCTGTTTCCCAAAGGCCAATGGTACTTACACATGGATGTATCACTGCAGGGTCCACTGATTGATTGTCACATGTCCCCCTTTGTCTCTACTACTGCCCTTTTTAATAATTAAGATCTTAATAAGGCTACATTACATTAGGCTCATATGGATAATCCAAAATTAATCAGCGACTTCAAGAGCTTTTATTTAAATACATTTCTGAAGCTGCCTCAGATCCACAGAAATCTATTTGCTGTTTCCATCAGCTAGATGCAGATAACTCTTATTGGTCATTTATCTGTGTGCCTTAATCATGGATATGGTTTTATATTGTAATTTAGAATTCAAGGAAATTTAATTTAATGAATATTGACTGATCATATAGAGAGAGTCAAATATGGTTCTAGGAAGAATCCATAAACTGGATGAGAAAGCCAAAAATCATGGTTAACATGAATTTCATCAAACTGATGCAACTATGAATAAGAAAAATCTTTTTTTTTTCTATTAATTACTAAAGGAAGGAAAATAAACTAGGCAAACCAAGACTGAATTTGTTCTGTTTTGTCCGTTTCATGGAGTGCATGTAATTACTATGGGCACTTTGGGGCAAGTTAGTTTGTATAGCTATAAGTATTAATCACTGTTCTAAGAAGGGTAAAAAAAGAATCAGTCAGATGTTTTTGTACTCATGTGTGTTTGGATGTATGCATACAAAGTCTCTGCCATTTTTTGTTATAACATGATATTCTTAGAAAATAAGAATTACAGAAACCCTTAACAAATGTTTTTGAGTCAGGATTAAATTTGATATTCTTCTTATGTCTTCTACTCTACTTGGCCCAGATTTGTATTTGTAGAAGCCCAATAAATACTTGTTGATTAGATAATTTAATTATCAGGCACAGCAAATAACAATATTAGGAATTTGAAACAGTCTCAGAAGTTCTGAAAAGCAGGATAGAAATTGCAACCACTGACCACTGATATAGGAAAAAATAATCTACTGTATATGCTAATGTATAATGAAAATGTCTTCACAGTCAAATTTGTACTGGGGTTATGTTCAAATATGAAACTTCCACTTTCCTAGGTCTAAAGCTAAAATAATTGAGCATTATGATATAACTCATGCTGATTGTTATTTACTAGTGATTTCAACTGCTATATTAAATATATATATATATATATATATATATATATATGTATATATATATAATAGCTACACCAAATATATCAGTAAAACACCAAATTTTAGAGAAGGCTAGGAAAGCCTGAGGTGCTACAAGAGTCAACACAATGTGCCTTGTAAACACATTGTTTGAAAGGATATGCTCCACAATTACTAAATCCTGAATTAGGAAAAAAAGCAGGGAAGGAAGCAAAACAAAAACCCAGTTGCATAGTATTTCAACTCAGTGCAGTACAATATAAAAGGCTAGCTTTTTAGAGTGGAAGCCAGTGAAACGTACAAACTGCATTCAAAGCTAGAACAATGAAATATCTGCTACTGTAGTTTTTCCAAACAAAAAGGGATCATTGATAATGAAAGTGATCACTTATCAGTAGTAAGCATTGTCATCTGACATCACTATCAGCCAACAGTTCTTATTGGACAGAGCAAATGCTATTATTTTGCATTTTAATGAGTGTAGAATATATTTTCCTATTTGGTTAATCTGTTGTAATTTGATTCCCTTTCAGATGCTTTGATTTTATTGTCAAATATTGTGCTAAACATGTTTATGATTTATTTTTATAATAAAAGTTTCATATTTTCCCACTGTTTGATACTGAATGGAACACACTCAAAATTGATGTATAGGATTAAAGTATTTGTAGTGCATAAAATGAGTGACGAAGGCCGATTTCAGATACCCTACTAGTGAGAAAAGATGTCTATCCCACACCAACCATGACGAGAAGAGTTAAGTGGACACTAAGCAGGTTCTCTTCAGTTTGAACATAATCTTGATGGTACTTGGGGTTCAGCGCTCTTGTTAGTAGCAGGTCTAATACATCTCCCTACATAAATGGTAACTGAGTTCTCTGTGTGCCACAGTAAAGAAGACCAGAGCTAGGCTATTTGCAAAGAGGGGAATTGTATTTCATACCTATGTGGACATTGAGAAGTCCATAATCAAGGCACTGGTAGGGTTGTCTGGGAATAGGCACACTTGGCTTACAATAACGCTGCTGTTAACTGGCTTTTTTGTTTGACTCATCAGGAAGCCATTGTACAATATCTTTAATGATACTGTTTCAATTTTTGTGTACCAGTGACTCTGTTCTGTCAGGATTAGTAGATCCTCCCACACCTCCACTTCTTGAAACTTTCAGTAGCTACTTCTGCCACTGATCTCAGAACCTCCTCACTGTTCTAAGTATCTCCCTGCAACTCACAGTAGTCCTCAGTAGCTTTCTAACCTGTTTTCCTTAGGGCAACCACTCCTTATTGGTACTAGTCCCTAGCATAATGATTTTGATTTACTTAATTAGAAATAAAAATTACAAATAGCCAGAAATATATCTAAACTAGACTTCATTTGAAATATTTGAGATTCGTGTTGTGCACAGGGGAGATAGGTTTGCAGAGAGTTCCCATACTTCCCATTTAGTGATGAGAGAAATGTTATTTACACAGACAAAAAGGAAGCCCCATACCTGCATATAGTGCAACAATTGCACTGCTAGTTATAGCAGCTCCATAATGCCTGTTTGCACTGGACCATCCTTTCTGACTGCCAAGGGAACGGAAGGTGATCCTTAAGATCCTGCTTGGGGAGAGAGGGGGTGGAAATACTAAGATGAAATCTCTTGAAGTGTACACAGGCCTCTGGTACAGCTGTGGCTACAGTGAATACATTTTGTCAAACTGATAACTAAAGCAATTGTCACTGGACCCTTTTTTCATGCCTCTGTAAAGACAACAGTTCTACAGGGATGCCTAGGCATCAGCTCTTGAGTCAGAGGTTCTGAGAACAGGCTTACAAGGTTGGTATTCCAGATGGTCTGTCTCTATTTTCATTCCCATTTTCTTTCAAACTGTCCTCCCTAGCCCGGCATGACTCCTTGGTTATCCTAGGATGGTAACTGCTAAAGATCAGCAACCAGGTGTAGGGGACAGCCAGAGGGGACAGGGCAGCTATCTGCCAAGTGGCTAGGATTCTGATATTGATTGCCACTGGCTCAAGATAGGTTTGTTTTTATCAGTGAAAATTAAATAACAGAATTTGTGTCAGTGATGGTTGTAAATTTTGCTCATTGTTAATCACTCACATATTAAAAAAGGTCTTTCAGTGTCTTAGAGAAACAAATATTCAATATAAAGTTATTATCAGGTCAATACTTAGTCTTTGTTCTAAACTTTTTGAAATGATAAAAAAAAAAAATCATTTGGAAAGTTGAAACTTCCTATTCTGTTCCAGACTTGACATGACAGAAACTAGAAAGATTAGAAAATGCTTCTTTGGACATTTATTCCTTATATAAAGTGTTCAATCTCATTCATAAAATTTGGTCCTTGTGATCTTGAGGATCCTAATACATTTTCACTAGAAGTCAAGTTTTAGCATCAATTATAGAAGAAGCCATTATTTAAAACTTAGCAATGACTGTAACATAAGAGTGAGATCTTTAAATTGGTCTAACCTCAAAAGAGAATCATTCCAAGTATTTTTAAGAATTTTAACAATGAATACATGTAAGCAGTTGGTTTTATACCTATTTAGGAGCTTGCATGAGAAAATTCCTAATGTCTATTGAAAATTTTCCTTTGAGGTCCTCATGGTAAACTAAAGATTCTCAGTTGAGTCTGGAAAGAAAAGGAGAAGAATAATTTATACTAGAGATTAATGGAAAGCTGGGGTAGGTATACCATGTGCTGGTATGTAAGGGATAGGAAGAATGCTTTTACCATGGCCAGTGATGCCCCTAGGGCAAAAATTATGAAAGAAGTATCCTATATGAATACTTTTCCAAGTGTCTTTTCCCAGTGATAGCTGTCATTCTTCCAAATATATGGAAGAAGAAGTAGTATCGAGGTAGCCTCTTAGAAACAAATTCCAATGCTATGATTCTAGGCGATTCTGATTCTTGTTAGATGTCGTGCTGTTTCAGACCTCATGTACTATTATGTCCCAGAGCTGAAAAGAAAAGAAAGGAGCTTTGCTGTTACTCATATCATTGTTCTATGGAACATGCCTACAGTGAAACAATGTGGAACTTATCATATCTCTACTTGTCTAATAGCATCCATGCACGACTGTTGTTTCACTTTTCTTCGGCCTTCAATTAGGCTGTCAGAAGTGTTGACTCTAATGAGTCTTTCAAACAGCGCTACTGTTAGTAACCACGAATCAAGTCTTACACAGAATATATAGTAAATTATGAAAATAGAAAGATGATTAAATATAGGTCCCATTAGTTTTACCATTCAAAGTTATTTTATGACATTAAGACGGAATAGTACAATTTCCCAAACAACTATTTCTAAATTATTTAGGTTCTCAGTATTACATTTGCAAACATTACATTGTTATCTCAAACTTACAGCAAATGAGACTTTTAAATAAGAGCATTTTATTGTATTGTGGTTCTAATTTCTCTGGTTGGTTTCTTCTAAACAGAGTGAATATGAACACTCTCACATATGTCTCATGCTTTTCAGTACTTTTTGAAATATATGGTGTCTCTTGATTTATAGAAGTATAATACACCTTCTTCATATCTCTTTATTGAAATGTCTCCTTCTAGGAAGGCATAATCAATATATTGATAGCTACCCTATCAACTTAGATTTTTACAATGCTTCTGACTGTGAATAAAGCCACATCACAAGAAATAGAGCTATTACTTTAACATTAGCAGAGCATAAAATGAAATCAATAACACATCTTTGAAAAGCTGCATAATGGCCCTGGATTATTAATGATGAGCTGATATGCACACTCTCCAAAGTGTACTTGGATGCTCTGTAAGAGATGTTTCAACATGATTACAGTTTGATGAAAGAGAACCACATGAGCTCACACATGAGGCCCAAGTGTCTACTCTAGGCCACTGTAGGACAAGAGATCTGGAATAGTCCTATATCTGACATGAGTGAGAATTGACAGGACTCATAGCATTGACATCTTGTAGGAGCTTAACATGAGATACTGTTTCTTCGCCAGAGGAATGAGCATACTTTCCAATTTTTAACTTTGTTTTTCTTTTCTTACTACTTCTTTCCATGGTTACTTTGGTGCCTCAAGACACTACAGTATTTAAAAGAACAGTATCCTTTCATTAGGAAACTAAAAAAATAAATAAATTATTCTCATTCATATATTGTTGATGACATGACATGTAACACAGAGATATATAAGAATGAAATGATTTTCTTTTTCTTTCTCTCTTTCTTTTTTTTTTTTTTTTTTTTGGTTTTTTGAGACAGGGTTTCTCGTATAGCTTTATGCCTTTTCTGGAACTTGCTTTGTAGACCAGGATGGCCTCAAACTCACAGAGATCCACCTGCCTCTGCCTCCTGAGTTCTAGGATTAAAGGTATGCACCACCACTGCCTGAAAATTTTCTCGGATTTTACATTATGCAGAAATATGTGATTGAGTTCACATTGTTTTCAGAAAATAAATTTTAAAAATTGAATTGATTCCAGTTACTTCATTAAATGAAATAATCACTTTTATTTTGATGTTTATAAAAGAATGCTTTTTTAAAAGTTCTCTTTTTATGTATGTATCAAGACACTAGTTTTCATCTAATCTCTGAGTGTATTTTGAAAATTAATGAAACTATGTAAAATTGTAAATTTAAATAGTCTTAAACATTCCTCTCTGGCAGAAATCTAAGTGAATAATCACTTTATAAGGAATATATTCTCTGATTTTTCAGTACAAATATAAATATACTTTAAAAAGTTATTCTTGAAAGATATATTCTTTCATAAGAAATAAAATCACTGAAATAATATTCCTATCTCATAGTATGAGAAATTCAGAATTCTAAGGAGAATATCAGCACAATAAAGTAATTATAAATTATTAGCAGCTTTGAAGAGAATTTTTCTTTCTTTTAATGAAGAATTACTTCAGTTAGGATATCATAGTTTGAGTAAGTTTAGGTTTTAATTCCATGATAATTTAACTTCATTTTTTTTATCTTAGTGTACATTAAAGAAAGTATGAGTGAAACATTTACCAATGACTTTCTGCTATCATACAACTCCATGCTGTGAGTCTGCCATGGGACCAAGTCAGATTCTCAGTATTTTTTAATCTGGATTTCCTTTTGTCAGTTTATCGAGGGACTTCTAAATATTAGTTCATTCATCAAATTAACAATATATTACTGTAAAAGGCAGAAAGCAATTTTATAACTGTACATGAAGATATCCAAATTATGATCTCTATTTTACATAATAACCCTAAATGTCTGCATATTATCGCTTTCTGTAATAGTGTGTATAACATATTTGCCTTGATTTGCAATGAATAGTGTCCTCATTGCCTTCATTTCTCTATACATATTCTTCTAATCTTTTCCAGCTATAGCCTAGAAATAGTACAGCTTTTCTTTGTGTGTTCTTATTATCTACATTATTAGCTATCAATTAGATTGCTTTTTTTTCTGCCTCCTTAAGCTAATTCAGTCATTTTAGCACTTATTGTACTACTCATTACAGAATTCTAACCAACCTTCTATTGCTAAATGGCAAATAAAAATAATTTTTCTATATACTTTAACTTAATTCAATAGCTATATTTCATATTTTATTGTACCTTTGATTGTAGTCTGTAAAATTAGGAAACAATATATCTGTATATAATCATTATTGCTTGGTCTATGGTTGCATGCATGATGCCTCCTATTTAGTATATTTTAATAAATTGATGACTAAATTATACATGCTATAATTAAGCAAAACACTTGTTTATGAATTCTGGTTTTATAGAAAACCTCACTGGAAGAATTTAAAAGATTTTTTTTTAGGAGCAGAATTAACAAAATCTTGCATTTTGATCTAATCTGCTATTTCAGAAAAAAAATATTTGCCACATGATATAAATATTTGCTCTCTTAGCACCAGCCACTGTACTATATAATGCTTTGGTCATTAGTAAGTGTTCAGTAAGTGGAACATGGGTAAATATGCCAAATTCTGGCTTTCTTCCTCTCTGCCTTTCTCTTAGCAGACTTTAGGTATATCTTAACCTTCTTCTGAATTACATTGGAGAAGAAACAATTAATTAGGTCACAGTTTATGTTACATTGGCTTTATTTTAGTCTCTTTAATGAGATTTGAGAAGCACCCTTGTGTAATCATTTTCAGATTTAGAAACCATCTGTTAGAATGGGTCACTTCTGCAGGAGGCTAATCTCATTAATTTATGTTGTATCTTCAATAGTAGAATGGAATTTGCCTAGGAGTTCCTAACTTTAGGAGAAGCATCACTTTTGTAGTTTTCAGCTCTCTATGCTCTGGAGTATAGTTGGAGAGCTTCTCTCCAAGTGCCACCAAGCCCCTGCGGTCCCACAACCCACGTATAAAATTATCATACAGACACTTATATTATTTAAACTGCTTGGCCATTAGCTCAGGCCTACCATTGTCTAGCTCTTACTCTTATATTTAGCCCATTTCTGTTAGTCTATACTTTGTCACATGGCTTGTGGCTTACCGGTGTCTTTACATGTTGCTTCTCATGCCAGTGGCTGGCAGTGTCTCCTCCCCCAGCCTTCCACTTCCCAGAATTCTCTTCTCTATTGTCCCACCTATACTTCCTGCCTGGCCACTGGCCAAACAGCATTTTATTTATACAGAGTGATATCCATAGCACTGGAGAAGAAACTAGATGTACCCTGCTTCATATGCAAATTTTGTTTGCCATAAGAATTAACCTTATCCCATGAGAAAAACATCCAAATGGACATCACATTTACACAGCTTGTTTTACTCAACCTCCATGGATATCCAGTAGGCCTTTCAGAAAGATTATTTGAACTTTAACGATGATTCACAAATTTGGAAACTCTTGACAACTTTATTCCTCATGAAACAACACAGGATGAATCCTTTGAATTCCTACTCACCTTTATTTTAACTCTAACAGAAGCAAAAGTTGAGTTTGATCACTTCATGAAATTATTTCTACGCTGATTTTTGAAAGTGTTTGGCAAGCAC
This sequence comes from Onychomys torridus, assembly GCF_903995425.1. Taxonomy (NCBI): domain Eukaryota; kingdom Metazoa; phylum Chordata; class Mammalia; order Rodentia; family Cricetidae; genus Onychomys; species Onychomys torridus. Next base: position 47,631,246 of record NC_050454.1, on the reverse strand, counting down.
CTATTAGATATACTTCTGTCTATAATAGTCTTACAGTAAAAGATTTGATGGGAGTCTTAAATTGACATAAACATTAAAGAATATTTATATATTTTGTTTAGATAAACCAGCATACGCAAGGATCCTAGAAAACAAATGATAACCTCCATTTACTAAATCATGATACAATATAAAGCACAGTTTACTCACGAAAGTGTAAAATTACAGTCATATAGGTCAATGACATTCCAGAGAGAGATGACAAGTGTTACAGTGAAGAGAACCTGAGAGACCCTGGCCATCTTTTCCCTCTGCAATCAGGAAGGAAATAACAAAGCTGTTGTGTTGTGAGCTGTATGTGATCTAGCTGCTAATTAGTAAAATCAGTCCCGGCAAGGTATTTTAGAAATTTACTTTTCTCTCTGAAGTTTTAACACTTACTATTAATCACTATTGCTTTCTGAATATTTGAATGACCAAGAGAATAGAGTTCTTTAAATAAATGAAGCTCTCATTGACAAAACTACAGTTCACAATCTAGTGGTTAATTCTTTTTATCACATCTAGAGATTTTTCTGCCGTTGATACTCAAATCACCATCATTGATTTGAGGTGGTGAATTATTCAGCAAAGCTGTACTGTTGTGTGGGGTCAATCATTTTCCCTTCATAAAGTAAACCTGCAGAGCATGAGAAAGTTAACAAGAAAAGGATATTATATCCTGATTTCTTTGTGTAATTGCTTCTAAATACAGACAAGCTGGAGAGTTGGGTCTTCCTATTGTATAACATTGTCATTGTCAACTTAAAAGCAAATGGCAACAGACAACGGGTGATTTACATCTTGACTCTCATTTATTGTTAACCTTAGGAATTTAAACTGTTATGTTGCCCACATTACTTCAGCTTGGTCAAACAAAAAAGAAAACCTTGAGTCTAATGTTTGCCTAAAAATATCTATATGGAGATAATTACTACAAATTACAAAGTCATGTGTTGTACAGGGGTTAGGGAAAAATCACCCTATCCCTGGGAGGCAAGTATTTGAGAATTAGATTCTTTGCTAGATCAAATTATTATATGTAAAGTAGTTACATATGAATATTAAATAATAAGACTTAAAAGCATTTCAAAAGTAAGAGTGGGTTTCAAACAATTTTCTAATTATAGAAGAGTACTTAATGCACATCTTACTAAGACAGTCCCTTTTGCTAATTCTATTAACTATTCATTGTATTTGAGTACTAGTAGAAAGAAAGGTACAAGAGGAGAAAGAAATGAGAGATAGATACGAGTGAAGGAGCAACAGAATGATGGATCATAGAGGGAAAATAAGGAAACAGAGATAGAGACAGAAGAGGAAGGTTTTTGGAAATGGAGATTGACAGAGACAAGGTAGAAAAGGAAAGTTTGTAGATCATGTAGAGTGATTGACTCTGAAGGTTTCCCCAGCACTGAGCACTGTCTTTAGGTATGGATTTTTCAGTCTATGTACCATGGAAGCCAGAATCAATTGTCACTATACTTTTGCATGGTTTTGATAAAAGAATGCACACAGAGAAACAACATTGTAGATAAAATACCATTCTCAGCAGATTTTGATTTATGATAGAAGACATAGTATGTTTGGCATAGAGTTATAGCAGTCCGTTGTGCTAGGCATAGGCTAGAGTGAGACTATGAGCATTATCTTGTTCTCATTTACAGAGTCTCATTTGATAACACTAGATGATATTTAAGATGAAGGTTGTCTTTCTTTATCCTTGCAACATACAATATAGGTTTTGAATTTAATTTTTCTTATGCACATAAATATAAAACATTATACAAACTAACAGGGTACATCAATTATTATATGATACACATATGCATTGTGTAATCCTTAAGTTACATTAAGCATACCCATGTCTTCAAATACTTTGCATTGTTCAAGTAAAAATTATTTCTTCTAGTTTTGTAAAATGTATGCTATATTATCGTCATATATGGTTGCCTATTATAGGAAAGCATAACTGGATGATTTTTTCTATCCTATGTAATGTAAGTTTAAGATGCATCTGTCAACACTTCCCCCATTCCCTTCCTCCTCTCTCTGGTCTCTGGTAGTCAACAAAGTACTCTTATATTCATGAAATTAATATTTTACACTCAAGATGTCCTCTGTACTTCCTTCTCTGGTGTTGGAAGCTATTATTTCACTTTTGTGTGGGCAATAACATTGCATTATTTATATTTACAGTATTGTCAATCAATTCTGTGAGCATCTAGGTTATCACCATTGCTTGGCTATTTGAGTAGGGCTGCAGTGACTATGGAAGTGTACATGTATCCTAGCTACATTTGTTAGTGTGCTAAAATAATACACCTTATTTACACTTATAATTCTTAGTACTTCCGTTATTACATGGAAGTCAAGATAACAGGAACTTAAAGAAGTAAGTATCCCTCTTTCCTCCACAGCAAGGCCAGTGTTTTCCTTACCATTTTTTTTTAAATCCTGGTAATGTTGATATGTATAAGATGAAATCCCATGGTAATTTGCATAACAGTGTTGAACATTTATAAAAATATTTTACAGCTTTTTGTATTTCATAATGAGGATTCTAATTCCATGTCCAATTTTAAAATATGGCTGTTTTCTTGAGGTCTTTTGGGTTCTATCTATATTGTACTAGTAACCGTTATGTACATGTTCATGTCATGTTCAAAAGATTTTTTATGTCACATTTGTGGAATATAAGCCATTCTTATTTGGATCTTATTGTAGTTTTGAAATGAATTTCCTAAATGATGAGTGTGTTAAACATTTTATATGTCTTTCCCAATGAGTATTTGTTGTGGGATAGTCTTTTTGTACACTGTGAAGATGAGTCTCTACTTAAGGCACCTTCTGATATTTTTTAAATAAAGAGCTGAATGACCAATAGCTAGGCAGGAGAGAATAAGTGGCTGTTATGGGAAGAGAGACAAATCAGGGAAGAATCTGAGGCACATAAGATTAAACTAGCAAGATGAAAGTTGGAAATACAGTATGGAAGGGAGATAACAAGCCACGTGGCATAATACAGACTAATATAAATGGTTTAATTTAAGTTATAAGAGTTAGTTGGGAATGAGCTTAATCTAAGGCCAGGTTTTCAAACTTAATAAGAAATCTTGTGTCATTATTTAGGAGGTGGAGTTCCAAAGAAAGTCCTGGTATAAGTATGATCCCTTCTAAGAAATTACCATTATGTCTATTGTCTCTTAAAATTTAGTTTATATGTGTGCTGCTAAATTTGGGTTTTTTACAAATTTTTATTATGCATTTTATTATTTCAAACAATTTTTAAATTTAAATATATTTTTACCATTTTCTTACCTTCCCTTAAGTCATTCCCTACTCACCCAACTTTTTTTTTCAAAAAAACAGAGTCAATACAATAACAAAATCCCACCAAAGGCAAGAAAACAAGACTATATCCCTTCAAGCAAAACAAAACAAAATATAAAACTGTAACCAAACAAAATCACACAAACACACACAAAACCAACCAAAACCAAAACCCAAATACAACAAACAACGTAGAAATACAAAACAACAACAAAATTTCCCCCAAATCTGTGAAGTCCATTACATGTTGGGCAACTACTCCTAAAGAGGAGGCCTGTCTTGAGTGGTCAATATACCCAATTCTCCTCTATCAGAGATAAAACTGATTTACCTCCAACTGCAGGTATAAGTGACAGTCCAGTTGTTAACCTTTGGTATAGGGGCTAGGTTTGCATTCATTCATTTTTTTAATATATACAAAATAAAATATTAGAAGATAAAACAAAAACTATCACATTGAAGTAATTAAGACAAATCAACACAAGGAAAAGAGCCCAAGAGAAGGCACATGAATCAAAGACCCACTCATTCATATACTCTAGAATCTCATCCACTAAACTAGAAGGCATAGGATGTATTCAGAGGACATAGTAAAGACCCTTGCCAGCTCGATGCTTGCTATTTCTGTGTCAGTGAGTTCATGTGAGGTTTGCTAATGTTGACTCAGCGGGCCTTGTTTTCTTGATGTCCTTCCTCCCCTCTGACTCTTACAGTCTTCCTGCCTCATCTTCCATGGGATTTCCTGAGCTCTGAGAGAAGGGATTTGATGGAGACATCCCATTTAGGGTTACATGTTCCCATGTTTCTCACTCTCTGTGTAATGTTTGGCCGTGGGCCTCTGTATTTGTTCACATATGCTACAGGAAGAAGCTTCCATCATGGTAGTTGAACAAGGAACTTATCTATAAATATAACAGAATATCACTAGGAGTCATTTTACACTAGATATTTTTTTTCTTTTTTCAGACCAGTATTATTTTTGGTTTTCTCTTATGGCCCAGGGCTATCTAATCTTAGATTCTTGATCACACAAGCAGTATAAACTATGTAAGGCCCACTCATACGGCCCACTTAAGACAAATCAATTATTGTTTGGTTACTCCTATGAGCTTATTCCTGTTATACACATGTACACAAGCATGTGCTTGCACATACACACACACACACACACACACACACACACACACACACACACCACTGCTAATGTTGCTCATCTGTATGTATGTTTAAGGCTGAGCACTCAGGTGTTGGATGAACTATCAGGGGGCTCATCCCTGGAGAATACTGATCCTCTCTCTTTCAGCAGCCATTTCTTGTCAATAGCTTTTCATCTAGTGATAAAGCTTCACAGACGAGCAAGTAGCAAGACCGTAAGAGCCAAAGGAATAGTGTGTCTCCTGTTGGATACAACCATTTTGCGGATGACAAGAAGCTGCATTTGTGAAATCTCAGCAATTTTGTTGCCTATACAAAACCTGCTAAATCACACCACCAGTAGACAAGTTGGGAAAATCTTGCAAGGCCCTTTCTTTAGATGTTTTCAGAAGCTTTGTAGAAATTCAGTTGTTAGTAGATATGAGTTTAATTTTATGCCCTCTGTTATGCACATTGATATCTGTGAATGTTTTACTGCTTTATAAAATTTTACTTTAGGTTTGAAATCAGGGGGTATGATGATACCCATATTAGAAAACCTAAAGCATTAAAAATTTACTTTAGCTGGGCAGTGGTGGTGCACGCCTTTAATCCAAGCAATTGGGAGGCAGAGCCAGGCAGATCTCTGTGAGTTCAAGGCCAGCCTGGTCTACAGAGAGAGTTCCAGGACAGGCACAAAGCTACACAGAGAAACCCTGTCTCGGAAAAAAAAAAAAAAAAAAAAGAGAAAAAAGAAAAAAAAAATTACTTTAATTAAATTTGTTCTTTGAACCAGAAGCTTTTACATGTTTGCCCAATCTCTCTCTTAATTGCTCCACAACAACATTACCTTTACTCTATATAGTGCACAGTTGAACTTCTGTCCCTGCCTCTGAAGGAAATCATTACGATGACATTTCAATACCTTTTCCATACTAACACTTATAAAAAACAAGAAGTGTAGCTGAAGTTTTCTCCAGTCCTGCCCAGCCCCACAGGCCCTACACCTGCTTATCAAATAATCACTCAGAAGCTTATATTAATTAAACTGCTAGGCCAGTAGCTCAGGCCTACCATTTTCTAGCTCTTACACTTATGCTGAGCCTATTTTTATTAATCTATGTCACCATGTGTTCTGTGGCTTTACCTGCTGCATTTACTTACTGCTCCGTGGATGGCAGTCTGGTGTCTCTCCCTTCCTGTCTTCCACTTCCCAGACTTCTTCTCTCTCTTTGTCCTACCTATACTTCTTGCCTGGCTATTGGTAAATCAGCATTTTTATTTATCAATCAATCACCCACAGTGAAGTAGCCCAAAATAAAGGAAATTGTGTCTGACGGAAAAGATGTAGAAAAGGTACAGACTCATTAAAGAGGTCTTCCTAAAACTTTGATGTCTAAATCTGATAGGAACTCTATTTTTTCATTTTCATGGGATATTTGAAGAAAAATCAGCATTCTCTATTTCATATTTTAATTCTTAAATATATAGATATTGAAAGACTTGGGCACAGTCAATACTTACATTGGCTGTTAGTATAAGAATATAGAAAAATGTCTTTAGTCAAACATTAATGGCTAATATAAAATATTAGAAATACTTAAATTGGATGAATATGAGAGTAATCTTTAAAGTTCAAATTTAGGTCAACTACTACCCATTTAGTCTTTGATACCCACACCATCATACCATGATTTGTTTTCATATAAAAATAATGAAGGCAAATGAGTCATGGTAGCATAAGATTATCATCTCTGTCTTTAGGAGTCAGATGCAGAAGGACTGTGATTTCAAACTAATCTGGTCTGTGTAACAAGACCCTGATTCAAAAGGAAAAAGAAATATGAAAATGAATGGAAGGAAAATCTGGGCACAATGACTCTGTAATCCCAGAATTTAGAAGACAGAGAGAGGAGAACTGAGAGATCAAAGGTCTAGCATACAGAATGAATTCAACTGGAGCCAGAAATGGAGAGCAGGAACTTGGTTCTAAACACAATACTAATAATGAAAACTTTCAATGTTCTATGTTTCATAAGATGGAAAATGTAGGAATGTAGGTGGTCTTCTTATGTTCTTTTCAGAGGTATTTTGGGGAGTATGACAATATTGATAGTCCCAATATTGATGTTGTATAGAGCTCTTTTTTTCCATACCACCTGCTGTCCTTACTACTCTTAGAGACCATACTACCAGTCTCTGACAGAATAACATATGCCTATTTAATAAGTATAAAAAAGTATATGAATACCACTAACTTTCATGCTTTCTCTTTTATATTCCAAATTCTCAACAGGATTTTATATCTTTCATAAGCCACAGCATGTGACATAGCAGAAAGACCTGTTTGGCAAGTAGGATGTTAAGTTTTCCATGAATGATTTTTATTTGTAATAATTTTTCTTAGTGTCTGAAGATATATTACCTTGTTAAAACCTAGGGGATGTAGACAAAAGGAATTATAGAGCACCCTTATAGTACAAAGAATATACTTTTATAATAAAGAATTATTTAGCCAAAATGCTAACAGAAATAAAGTCAGGAAAACTAACTCTACATTTCTGTACACTTGAAAGTGTCTAATTTGTTATGTAGCAACTATTACTTGCAATTATATCACAAACATGTGTATAATCATTCTGACATTTTTGTCACCTCAACTCTTCTTCATTATATGGTTAATTTATCTAACAGTCCTATGACTTTTTCTTAGTGTAAATACTAGCTACAATTACCCTCTCCCTGGAATTGATTAAAAATACACAGGAATACAAACCATCATATCTATAAGCATTAAAATTATTTCACCAATTCAGTTTCTACAAATCTCAAGGGCTAAGGAATCACTGAGAAAGGGGTACAAAATTTACTAAATCTGTAGAGATTTTTAATCATTGTAAATGAACTTTTAAATCATACTGAATTCTCAATAAGCCTGAGACTATTCTTATTATTTATCTATCTCACCAGATGCTTTGTGATCTGCTTTGTAAGTGTTGACACTTTAATCATTAAATGTATTTGTTGATCATATTTTAACACAGGCTATTGAAATCATTTAAATGTATTCTATTTATCATATATTTGGGTAATAAGTAAAAGAGAAATACTATTATTGGCAGATTGATTCAACAGAATAATAATACAAAGATAAAATTTTGATCCATGGTCCAGGAAATTCTGGATGTTGTTTTGGCTTTACAGAGCATATAGCTCCGTGATCTGTATGTTTTGGGAAGGTAAAGCTTCTTTGTGTCAAACTTACTTACATAATGATCTGATTGCTATTCCTTACTTTGAAGCAAAGGGGCTTCATTTGAATATGACATTGCATCTGTTAAACTCCTTGAAATTTCAAATAAACAAACTGAAAGAAATCAATCACCATCCCACAGCATGTTCTCCGAATTTCAGAGATTCCTAGGAGGCTACAAAATTGAGTGTGATCATCAGTTTAAAACTGCCATTCAGTGACAAGATAGGAGGATGGGAATAATGAGTTATCACTAAATCAATGGAACTATTTGTGAACACATTTCTAACTCTGTAAGCAGTGCCTTAAACTTCTGAAATTTTGATGGCATTTTAGAAGTTTTAATGGATGCTATTAGTGTCTATTCCAGACTACCAGGGACAGACTCATCCATTAGCAGCTGTAGATGTTGCTTCCAAAGAAGTCATCACTTTCCTCTAAAGACGGTAAGTTTGAGGTTTAGAGGAAGAAATGCTTTGTCAGGGGCTCTCCGTTAGGAACCATGTATCCCATGACCATAAGTGAATGCAACAGGGGTGCACATCCATGACTGCTTACAGGTAGTCAGTACTAGCTCATGTGATCCACACAGAGAACAGGAGTATGCTACTCTTTAGCAGAGATTCAAATTTTTTCTCACGTTTTCTTCCATTCTTTGCTCAGATATCCTTGTGCCTATCTGAGAGCTTTGCTTCAAATAATATCTTTAACAGAAATATATGTCTCAGGCTATTTTCTTGAGAATTTTTCCTAAGATTTCAAAATACCTACTAATAGAAACAAGGAATTAATATTTATTTATATTATATTTAATATTAACCACATCTCTCCAGGAAACGGTAAAATGAATAATTACTATTTACTAGTAATTTTCTAAGTACCAGGCAATAACGAATTATTTATATTATTGGAAATTATAGTTCTTAAAATGCTAGCATAGGTTTTATTTTTAATCTATTTTCCTTTTTTTCTTCTCTCGTTTTACTTCCCTCTCTCTTTTTTCTCATTTCGTTTAGATACAGGTGTCAAAATTGGACTAAGCTATAAAGTAGAAAGACACAGCAAGAATCACCTGCGGGATTCCATGTTAACAGAATCTTCAGACGAAGTTTGCTTGCTGCCTTGACTATGAGGAATTATTTTAATTGATGATTGATGTGAGGCCACATCAGTCCACTGTGATGGGCTTAGGCAAATGTGGCTAGTCTGGGTAAGAAAGCTAGTCCAACATGATCAAGAAAGGAAATCAAGAAGCAACAAACAACCATAGTTCCAGCTTCCAGGTTCCAACTTTGAGTTCCTGCCCTGATTTGCCTAAATGATGGATGTTGCCTAGTCACAGTTCTGGTTTTTGTGTTAAAACACTCTGACCAAAGAAAATTAGAGGAGGCAAGGGTTTATTTCATTCTACAGACCCCAGGTCACTCTCGGTAATGACTGTTTTCTGTTTGGGGCAGTAATCCCTATTAACTTGATATAAGAACTAAGATGTGAAAGAAACACACTGAATGGGGAGTAATTTATGCAGATTGCTTTACCATAGGCACTTTGGACAAAGGGGCAGCAAGTTCAAAGTTCCTGAGTCTGAATCATAAGGAAACAGGAAGAGTTTATGATTGCTAGGATCTGAGAACCCGGGAATAATACACCTCAAAAGACCGGGTTCAAGCGAGCCAAAACTTTATTAAGTAAAACAGATATCAAGGAGGCGGCAGGTCTCGGGCTCCAAACTGCACACCTGAGGTAGGGGCAATAGCCAGTTTTTAAAGAGGAAACCCACAAAGAGACAGAGTCTCTCATCCAATCCTAATGTAATACTGGGAGAAGCGGTTGGGGACATTCCATGGTGAGACATTTTCAGCCTGGGAGTTCTGTGGTTTGCTGATTCTGACCAGGTCTGGGCTAACCAATTAGAAGCCAATGGAAAGCTTATGGATGACAACTGTGTGAGATGAGGTGGACTGCAGCCAGCCCCAGGAAATTGTGGGTAGCAGCTCAGGACAGAATGGGAGACTGGGACAAAAAGGAGTTTATGCTGCTAACTAGAATCTAACATGATAAAGCTAGCAACGTAGCGCAGGGGTAAATGGGATAAAGATAGCAAGGACATTGGTTCTATTCTTATGAACTACATTTGGGTCACATATTGAGCATAATAGTGACATAACTTGTCTTTCATCTCATATAGATCCCTGAGGTAGTTGCGTGTGTTTCTGGGGCAGAAGCAGGAAGAAAATAGGTTAGGAGACTCCAGATATGTGTGCTCAATTGGAACACAGGAAAGAAACAAGTTGGGATCAATATAGTGATACGGAAATTCCAAGAAGAGCTGAACTTCTAGACAACTTAGAATTAAATCTATTTGTATAAAATTTGAAACATGTTTCCCTACTCAACTGCCACCTTTACAACCAAACCTCAATAATCGGGCTTGGAACGGTGTATAAAATGCAAAACTGGTTGGATGGCTGCCAGGATTCAAAGCAAGAGAGGAGCAACTGTGCACAATAGAGTGAAGAATTAGGACCTGAGGTATGGGGCAGGTAGAAGTTTATAAAAGAGACATGTCTGTGGAGGAAGAAACCAGATAACAAACTGCAGATTGATGCACCAGGGCGTCTTCCCCACTGATTCCCAAATCTTCAATGTTCTTCCAACTTTCTCGAGGTGATTGAATTTCTTGCCGCGAGGCAGCTGTTTCAAAACTAGGCTGACACAGGGCTGGAGCTGAGACAGCATCAGGAATAACACAGCGAGGAAGCCTCCAGCAGACCCAGGATTATTTGAGACTTAAGAACCACTCAGTGAATTGAGTTTATTAGTCATTTTGTCAGAAATTTTATCACCCAGTCCCCTGCAAGAACTAGACAGGGGTATGCTCTCATGGTTCTATTGTTAATATCAGAGAATAGAAATGTTTTTCAAATAGGCACTTCTGTGTGGATATGACAAGTTCTAATCTCTCTAGCTCAGTTTCACACTGTGCTCACCACCCCATCAGTCTCTCTTCTCCTTCCCTATAGATCAAGCAGAGAGGCGAATCTACCAACCAGTGGGAGGGATGGTCCCCATTTCCTTTCTCTAAACTCAACTGTCTATTGCATGAAAGACCCATGGTGGGAAAGCAGACACAGATTACTCTGTGGAGCACATTCTCAGAAAGTAATTGGGCAGAGAAGGCAAAGAATTTTCATGTAAATGCCTTTGTATACCCAGTATCTGTATAGTTTTACATTTTTTGTCTTAGTTTATTCATCTCCTTTTTCAGTTTTTACCATCCAATCTTCTGCAAGTCCAAGACAGGAATATGTCCTCATGGTTGTATTGTTAATCAAGACAGGAATATGTCCTCATGGTTGTATTGTTAATAACAAAGAATATAAACATGCTACTTTAGAGTATTCATGTGACAGTTCATATTAAATCAGAGGAAATGAAATAGATACCACAGTTTTAATAAATTATACAACTTACTACTCCATAGTAAACATATGAAGAAAGCAGAAATTTATTGTGGACCTACATCTAAATCTATGAAAGCATAGCCTGACACTTATTGAACAAAATAGTAAGACAAATCTACTTAATTTTTAGTTATGAGTTTTGTCATGACATATGAATGAATTTAATCAACTGTAAGACAATATGATGCATTCTGTATAATTTTATATAAAGCTTACAAAAGATCCTGATTGTGAGAGAAAAAATATTTTTGAAATTAATAAAAGCTTTTAAAGTGCTTGATAAGTGAAATCATGTACTAAGAAAAAATTATTTATTTGACCTTTTAAAACCAGCAGGTATAGAGAATACACATAAATTCTGGTTGGGTTTATGTTGATTTTCTCAGTGAAATCTAATATCACAATCACATCGCCAAGTAATAAGATTCAAGAAAGCATTATTGTTCAAACAGGAGCTCAGTGGGATCAAAATAAATGTTAAAGAGTGTAACTATTGTTTTCCAATAATAGCAAGAATGTAACAAATAACCTTGGCAGGGGGATAGAATGATATTCTTTATAAATGTTTTTAATTTAAAATATTAAAAGACTTCCCTATTACCTGAACATGACATATCACACTTTGAAAATCTCAGTGGTAGCCTGAACCAGCTTGCAAAAGAAAAGGATCATTTATGAGCTTAGGCACAAGGGGAGCTCAGAGGGTGGCCTGTGACATTCTGCATGCCACTGTGACTTCCTTTTACAGGAAGATGCCAATTTCATGCTCTACTCTTTGCAGAGACCATTTAAGTGGGCGTTCTATTTATATGCAAAGATGTAGTTCCTGTTCAGAATCTGGTTCCATTGCACTTTATTGGAGTAAAAAAACAAAATGAAGAGTGCATAGAAATGGGTGACTTAATGTGTGAACTTAAGAATTTTTGTATTGAACTTTCCTAGTCATTTTGACAATAAGAAAAATACAGAATTCAAGTGGCCATAATAGTTTTTCCTATTCAATAAATATTAAGAGTTATTATTAATGTATCATGTGCCGGCACACAAATATTTAGCAATTACAGTTTCACACTTGTCACTGGATCTTGCATATGCTCTGTGGCTTCAAACCCACAGTTCAGTCTTACTAAAGCTAGAAGGAAATATTTTAAAAGCATTTTTAAAGTTCATTGAACAAACAAACTTGTGGAAGAAGCTAGCTAACTTTTGCTACCCAATTAGTTTTCCCTGGGAAATTTATTTTATGTAAGTGTACTTATACAAATTTATTTCCATCATACACAGTTGTATAATAATTCTGAATATCCATGTCTAACAAATTTTTAATTATTTAAAATTTTTATTATGTAAGTTAAATGCAATTATCCATTTTTGATGTTTATGTACACATTTAATGTACACATACAAAACCCTTTTAAACAGTAGTAGTGTATTTTTAATTGTTTATGAGACTTTTCATCATGAATATTTGGTAAGAGAGTAAAATTTGTGTTTTCTGTTAAGTTTTTATATAATTAGCATCACTCATCTGAATCACTTTTTCAATGATTAAACGGCTCTAACAGGACACAATTGACAGTGTTCCATGCTTTCTGTTCCCCAAAGTCACAGTTGCCACAGTGATAATAGCTACCTATTGCCTCACCAACACACACACACACACACACACACACACACACACACACACACACACACACTCAAGTGGGCATGCATGCGCACACAGTTGAGAGCACGCACACATTTACATGTGTGCTATTGCTTGTAGTCAGTGATCCACAATATGTTCAGCCGCCTTTTGGATGGAGACTTTGGCTGTATAATGAAATTTCTCTTCAAGTCTTTTAATGGACAATGCTGTTGGCATGACAGGAAACATGCAATGTGGCCTGAAAAGAGGTTTAGGAATTATGACTTTATGAAAAGAAGAAGGAAATGGTTTGTTGTCTCTTTTAGAGCAAAAGACATGGTTAAAATTACTAAATAATGTAGAAAGAAAACGAGAAAATGATGTCACTCCTATTTCCCTATCTGTCAGCACTTCAGAGTCAGATATGCTTATCTCAAGTAACTGAAAGATATCCATGCAATTTTGCATCATAATGGTTCAGCTTTTGAATACGAATGTTAAGTTTCTTTACTAGACAAGGCTTTGGGTTTATTGAGATGAATTCTCTTTGGGCCATCATTTTATCGAGATGATGATCTGTGCATTTACTCTATAGACAAATGGGATGCTGAAAGTTACTGTGTCATTCTAGAATGATTTGCTTCCATCCATGTACATTTATGTTTCAGAAGATTATTTGATCTCTAATTTCTCCATCAATCTGTTGATGCTTCCAGCCACTAGCAATCAGACATTTAATTGTCATCATTGCTTTGCATGAATACTGAAAATATTTAATATTCAGTGATAATATCAGGGATTTAATTTTGAGATTTTTTAAATGTTTATTTTCCATATCCCAAGGTTGCACACTGAATTGATTTCACATTTAAGGTTTAGGTAACAATCACACAAACTTGTGAATACCACTTTTCAAAGACATTGATAATACTGAGAAAAACCAAGTAATTGATATTCCTGATGTGTTTATAAATAAAGTGCTTTGGATTTACGAAGACAAAACTTTCTGTAAAAATGTACAAAATCTATATATTTATGACTAATGAATAAAAAATCTTACTAAAATGTTAATCATCCACTTCAGAGTTTGAATGACTAGAAAATAATATCAGAATTACCAGATCAGCTTTGATGAAAATCCCACAAGTGGTACAATTTGAATAACTGGAATGGTGGGAATATAGGCTTGACCTGACTTTTACTTTATTTTACACTAGCAAGATATTAGGAGAATTGCTAGTAATAAAAAAATCCTAAGTGGAATGAATTCATGAAATATGTAGACTTAAGCAATGTAATCAAATAGAAATTGAACTTCATTTATTTTATATACAATCCTTAGAAGCAGAATTTGTGAACGGGAGAAATTACTCAACGGGTAGAGTGGTTTTTTACACAGATGTGAGGACTAGAGTTCAGATCCTAAGAATCACCTTAAATGCTCAGTGGGTGTGATGACTCACCTATCATCCCATCTCCAAAGAGGCAGAAAAAGTGCTTGCCTGGAACAAGCTAGCTAGGCAGGCTAGCTGCAAAGGCAAGATCTGGGTTCAGTAAGAGACTCTACCTAGTCATATCAAAGTTGGCCTAGGAAACACACACACACACACACACACACACACACACACGGAGAGAGAGAGAGAGAGAGAGAGAGAGAGAGAGAGAGAGAGAGAGAGAGAGTTGATTATAACTATAACTTTAAAGGTAAATTTGCCTTTTGCAATACAATTTGAAGTTTAATGAAAAAATACCCAAACACAAAATAGGATTCAACATCTGGAATTTAAAAATATTATGAAGCATCAAATTTAGAATGACACTATTTTTTTTCAGCTCTCAATATAGTCTTATGATAGTTTATTCTTTACTTATAGTTTTATTCTTTTTACATCATGACTATGGGCCAATTATTTTATTTAACCTATATATTTCGTACTTATAGGATAAAGCATCAAGTGGCAGGGTTACATCCTAGTGTACAAAGAAAGACCATCTGCTTGGTCTGGTCTCATTTCTGTTTGTCAGTATTTAAGATTGTATGCATTTTCTCAGAAAAGGAAAATAATGTGATGAGAACACTGTGGTATACAAACTTTAATTTTATGACACCATCCTCTTCTTGAATTTTTAAAAAGTACTTAAATTTATGATGTAAAATGCAAATACCTTAAGCATATTATATCAATTATACATAAAACAATTTCTTTTTTATTTCTTATATTGATGAAATTATACTAAACACATTTCTCTCCAAAACAAGCCCTATGATTTCAATCTGTATTAATAAATGACATTTTTTCAAATTTATTTGTAAATTACTTTTAAAAAGTGATTTAAATGTTATATAACTGACTTGATTTTTTTTCTTTTTTAAAAAATTTATTATATTTGTGTTTTAATTATACACATCAACCATGGGTTCCCCTATCCTCCCCCCTCGCGCCCCTGCGCCACACCCCCACCTTCCCCAGACCCTCCCCTCCATTCCCATCTCCTCCAGGGCCAAGACTCCCCTGGGGATTCATTTAAACTTGGCGGATTCATTTTTATCATTCAATTATTCTAAGTCAACAATAATTCAGCCTAGAAAATAATAGGTCTAATTGTTTTGATTATTAAGAATAAAAATAGTTTGAGTTTTAAGTAACGCAGTTTAATGTGAGATTCTGTATTATTATCTTTTCATGGTTGGACTCAAATTAAAGTGTGTGGTTTTGAATAATTTCATCAATGGAGAATGGCAGTGCTGGGAATGCAGTGCACTGGGATACAGGACTAACGTTATAAAGGTTCTTGTTGATCTCTAACACCAAAGCAAACAAAGTCAATGAAAAAAATATACAGACATTGCAACTTCTACTGTGGAGCTAATTTGCCATAAAATAATCTGCATAAATACACCAACATGTTTATTTGATGTGTTCATCATTATAGTTACATTTCAGGTTTATGTAGAATATATAATGTGTAACACATACTACAAGGGTAAAATCTTTATAATAAGAGAAACCAATGCTGGGAAATTCACATTTTATTAGTTTATGAGTAAACTTACCTGGAAATGATGGTGCTAAGGATTAATTAAATAATTTATTTTCTCTTGAACACGTAGATTTTTGCAAGTCTATTTGATGTGCAGACTTGAGTTTTTGGGGAAAGCTCATTTATTAGTTTGCATTTCTCTGTGATAGCACAAAAATACAAGAAAGTCATACTATTTCTGGAATTAGAGTGATGTGCATTGGAAAAGCAGAGGGTTAGGACTAGGAATCTCTTTTAAGGCTTTTGTTAGGGCAGTGTATATAAGATTATCCTGCCAAAATCTTAAGCAAGAAGCAGTTGGTTATTTATGTCCACAGTAAGAATAAAGCATTCTGTAAAGTGAGTGATAGTAAGCACAGAGGAAAATGGATTGTCACACTTTGTCAGGTTATCACTTAGAACTTCCCACATGAAAATGACAGGGAGGATGTGTGATGGCCTTAGACTTAAATGATACTGGAGCACAAAATAGAAATGGACAATCATCTCTAGATACTAAACTTGATGCATTCCTTTGTGTGAGAAGGTGAGCTGCCTTACATGTGCCCAAAGTTTGTATTGTTACAGCCTCAGAATGCTAAATATGATGTATTTGTATAATGTGTTGAGGGAGATGATCATTATTTCATCCAAAAGAATATTAATGCAGTCTTCTTTCAAACCATGCTTCAGAAAAACAGGCCTGATGATGGCAGCTCCCCATACAACCCTCAGAGGCAATGGCAGCCAGTCGCTCAACTAAACAGAAAGCTCATTTGCCTCTGTTAGAAGAAAGAAGATACTGAAAATCCAGAAAAATCAGCAAACACCTGGCTGCAATACTACAATGTATAGAATAAGACACATGGAAATTTTTCTATTAATACTTTCAAGTTAGTCATGGATCAAATACTTAGAAAGTTTGTATAAAGTGGAATAATCTCAAAATAAACAATATGAGGAAACATTAGAATATGTCTCATAAATGAAACAGTGGAGAATGTTCAAGTGGATATTGTGATGTCCAGAAAGTAGAGTTTTATGGGAAATGAATGCATGTGTGGATTCTGTCTCAAGTATCCCAGCTTGTAAGGCCCTCTTCTTTTTAAGAGACTCCTAACATTTTGTGAATATATTGAATATTAGAATGTGTGTTCCTATGGAAGACATAGAGCTGTGGTAGATATTTTTTAGGGTAATTCATAAAGAGAGGGAGTGGGCAAAATGGTTCCTCAAAGGCAATAGGCCTGCAGATGAGTATTCATGTTGCCTATGCTCACAGATGTAGTCACTTTTAATATTGTTCCCAATAGGCTGACTTGCAAACAAGCCTATCATGATAAACTAAGAAAAATTAGGAGAATAGTAAAAGAAATTAAAAGTAAACTGTTAAAAATTGAAATATCAATATAGAGCATAGTATTTACATTTATTTATATTATCTATTTCATAACTCATGTGAGGTAGCCTAGTGCTAACATATTAAGTATAAGCATAGGTTCATGATAGATAGGAAGGAGGTGAATTTATGCAAATTTCTTAACTAAGCTCTTGATAATTTCTCACTGTAAAATACCTGGTATAGGAAAAAAATTATAACAAACTTTCAAGCTAAACTAACTAACTAAACTAGCACACTACAAATCCAGTTTGTACATTTATTCAGCCATGAAGGACAGGGCAGCTAGGGTGAGGGGAAAGAACTTGGGCAACAAAGATATCTTGCTGTAACTTGATTCAGCCCCACAATTTGCCCTTCATGAGAACCAGAAAAGTGTGTTTTAGGTGACTAAGCAGATCTTGATGCTCAGTGCCCTTTATGTCTTCTTTTCCAGTATTCATTTTGTCCAAAAAAATTAGCATATGTGAAAAATTCAGTTAGAAGAAGGAAATAGAACCATGGTCCATTTAGGGCCCTGAAGTTAGGTATAGGATGTGGATAGGTCAACAAAACTTATACATGCAAATAACATTTTATAGACTAGGTAGGTTATAATTACATGTTTAGGAATATATATTTATCTATAAGAAAATTTATATATAATTGTATATGGGAAATGCATATATATATATATATATATATATATATATATATAGTAAAAGAGGAATGAATTTCAAATATAGAAAGGGGGGATATATAGTCTTTAAAGGAAGAAAGGGAAAGGAAAATTATATTTTAATCTAAAAAATAAAAATAATTTTTAAAAAGCTGTACAGTTGCATTGTATATGGAATATTCTGTATCCATGACTTTCATTGAGAAAATAACATAAGACTACAAAAAATTATCAATTTCTCCACTACTGTTTATGAAAAGAAGCAGATGAATTAATTTTTTTCTATCAGACCAGATACTGAACACTTATTTACAACATACCAGAAATTTGTCTTCAACCTGTTCCCTTTTATGAAACTGTACTGAGACATCATAAGAATATTTGTCATGCATTATGAATGATGGTTAAATGTCCATTTATACATTTTTATCTACATTTCAACCATGGCTTTAAGTATGTTTAGTTTTTATGTGGCCTTTAAAAAATTCCATGTCAGCAGAAATGGTGCACTCCAGTAATTTTGGCAGAACAAGTACTGCAAATCTGAGGCCAAACTAGTCTACATGGCAAGTTCAAGAACAGCCAGACATGCATAGCTATGTCCTGTCTCAAAACAAACCAAACAAAAGCATCTATCTCTAGAATGTTTTAAATTTTCAGGATCCATACTGATTAAAATATGTTTCCATATTTGTTTTTCCCACTAGACCTTAAGAAACTCCCCTGTGCTTTTTATTTCCTTGAGAGTGACTATTCCATTCATCTAAGTAAAATGGATATACACATTTGTGACTGGTGTATTTCATTTAATGCAATAGATTCAAAGATCATCCATGTTGTATCATGAATAAGAATTCTGCTCTTAAAGTGGATGAGATCTACATGATCAGACTGGGTATTGGCGGGTGGCAGAGGGCAAAGAGTGGGGAATAAAAATATAAGGAAATGGGAGAGTCAAGCTGGAACAGGGACAGAGTGGGAGGGCAGGGAGGAAGATACCATGATAGAAGAGGACATCATGGGAATAGGAAGAGGTAGGGTGCTGGGCAGGTTCTCAGGAATCCACAAGGATGACCCCACCTTGGTTTGCTGGCAGAAGTCCAGAGGGTGCCTGGACTGGTCTACTCTGGTGACCAGTCTAGCGGATAATCTAGCTGTCATTATAGAGCCTTTGTCCAGTGACTGATGGAGGCAGATGCAGAGATCCATGGCCAGGCTGAGCTCTGGGAATCCAATTGATGAGAGATAGGAAGGATTCTGCAAGAGAGGGATGTTGAGATCATGATGGGAGGATGTGCAGAGATGACCAGCCACACTAGTGGAAGCCCATGAACTGTGGATGGGTGGCTGTGGAGCCCCCATGGTTCTGGACTAGGCTCTCTGGATATGGAAGAAGGTTGTTTGGCTCAACTACTTGGGGAGCATCCACGCACGGGGATTGGGATCTGTTCCTGGTCTATGGGCAGGCTTCAGGGAATCCAATGCCTGGGGTGTGACATCTTGCACAGCCTTGGTACAGTGGGAAGGGGCTTGGATCTGCCTAGGCTCAGTGTGCTGGCCTATGCTGACTCCCCATGGGAGACCTTGATTTGGGGAATATGGGGATGTGGGGTAGCTTGGAAGAGAGGTCTGGGGGGGGGAGGAGGGAGGAAGGGGTCTCTGGGTGGTATGTGAAGTGAGTAGAAAATTTCTTTAAAAAGAAAAATGAAAAAAAAATAAATAAAAAGAAAAGAATTCTACTCTTTAAGCTAAATAATAATTCAATAAAAATAATATATATATATATATATAATACAATATTTTGCTTATCTTTTTATCTATAATTGACATCACATAAATCTTTTCATATAATACTTGTATAAACCAAAATGTAGAACTAACTGCTCACAGTCATGGTTTACCTCTTTAAAATTTCTGACTGTGAAGCATGCAATATGTCAACAAAATACAATAAACATGCACTCAATTCTAAACATCATTCTACTAATACAATGGAATGGATTAAGATGCAAAATTCAACCCTCATCTTTTTTTTTTTTAATTAAGCTCTTCTAGCTAGAATTAGCAGTGATTATGAGCTGCCTTAATTGGAAGATGGAAACAAAACTGACCTCCGTAAGAACACCATGTTTTCTAAAACTCCAGTGCCTCTCTCCAGGTCCACAATTATTGTTTATCAAACACAATCATATAAGTAAGTTTCAGATTATAATATAACAATCTGGAGAAATGGGTAATGCTTTTTTAAAAACACTGGACAGGAAGCTCCATGTTTATAGTAGCCTGGCTGGCCAATGATTTCCCAAGATCCACCTGCTTTTGTCCTCAAACATTGGCGTTCCAGGCGTGAACAAGTATCCTCAGATTTCTACATGGGTGTTGTGGAATTGAGCTCCAGTCTTCATGCTTTCATAGCAAGTGCCCTTACCTAATAGCTCTGTTGACATTAGGAGTAAGGAAGGGAATGAGACAGTTTTACAGTATGTGGCTTTTTCTATTACTATGTGACATTAAATCTCTACATTACATGCTTTCTTTATAAAGAGGACATATTCGAAGCTTAATTGAATTAATTGTTACAAAAGAGACTGCATTGTATTTTATTGATATTTATAAATGGTTACCCACATTTTTTTTAGAATTTCTCAGGTCTCTCATTATAGAAAAACTGTAAAGCCTAACATTGAGTTTGTATTGCCTAATGACCCATGATTAAACCAATTTGAACTTAAAGTATTAAGGAATGACTTACCTGTAAATGCATTCACAAATAACCTAGTCCTTTCCTGTTGTTATTATCCATTTTCCTAATCTGCCAAAATCATCATTAAAGTTGACATAGAGAAATGCTCTACCAAAGTGCAAATATAATAAAGACCACTTTGAACATCCTCAACTTGAGAGATTTGGTGTGATTTTCAACACATATTAGCCTTTTTACTGAAAATCAAAGCCATGGTGACATGTTGAACAACTTTAAAGACAGGCTGGACACCATTTCTTTTTCTAGAAGCTCAGGACTTCTTTCGGCAGCTTCCCAACTTGGCTCTGGAAAAACCCTGTGTTGTAATTCAGACACACTGTTTGGAAGTAAGCAGGCACTATCGATACATACATAACATACAATTCAAGAAACACCACCTACTCAAGAAAACAAAGCAAACCAAAACAGTTCAGATTATATCATAGGGGCAGATGTTGAAGCAGAGACACTGTAATCTCTTTAATTAATGTCTGTTAATTATGGACAGAATGTTTACTTAAACAAAACTGGTTTAAAAAGAATCATTATATATTCATTAATTCTATATTGATCATAAATTAGTGTTTTTTCTTATTCAGATTTTTAAAATTGTCTTTTCTTCATTGCAGTTTTTCTTCCCGATGATGCAAAAATTTCCATGATAAACTCAAAGTGATGGAATTCATGGCCATTAATCAAAACTACAGAATACACTCAATGACATCCTTTTAGAAGGTTTATTTTTTCATTGTTTTGATTATGTATGTGTATGTGCTCCAGTGTGTGGGTTTTCACACATGTGTGTAGGTGCCTAATGAGAGAAGAAGACAAAAGATACCCTGAAGCTAGAGTTACAGGTAGTTATGGTTCATCTGACATGGATCCTGGCAACCAAACTTGGATCTCCTATAGGAGCAGTCTGAGCTCTTAATCACTGAACCATTTCTACACTCTTCCTTAATGACACCTTACTTTCTAAAGAAACAATAAACAAGCTCATGAGATCACAGAAAAGAATAAATCACACTAGAACAGTCGATAAGCAAATGCATATTAATACATTATCAAACATTAAAACTAAAACAAGAATTGATACACATTTTTAAATGATACATCTTCCTATAGTCTCACTTTCCTAACCAGTGAAAACCAGTGAGAAGACTGAACTAAAACAATATAAATTTCCTATACGAAATGCAGCTCATTGGCCAAGTCACAGGCAGCCATCTCGTGAAAAAGTGATAAGAAAGGATCAGAACTGAATGGAGATTACTGTGCAGAGTAAGCTGGTTTATCTCCCATATTCTCTACTCCAGGAATCCAGTTACTCAATCAAGAGAGTCTCTAAGATATCACCAATGTCTACTTCCTAAAATAATACTTTCAGTAATTTTAAAGAACTTTGTTATATGTGATACCAATCCAATGCACCCTAAGGCCTTAGCTTTGGATAAAGTCACATGAACCATATTTTTTTTCCTCTTGCAGCGATCAAAGTGCTGGTTGCTCATAAATGTGTAACAGTACATGCTGGAGAGGATTTGGAATAAGGGAACAATCATCCAATACTGACATGGATTCAAATTTGCACTGCCACTATGGAAATCAGTGTGGCTCTTTCTTAGAAAGATGGGAAAAGATCTACCTCAAGATCTAACTACACCAATCTTGGGCAATATTTTAAGCTTTACTAATTATGCATAGCTATTGTGGTTAAAAAAAAAATAAGGCATAGAATGTTTAGAACAGCACAACTTGGAAATAACTCTGGTGCAAAGTGCAGCCTTAAGTCACTCAAGCCTTGCCACCTCTGAGAAATGCACCATTTGATATTTTCTTTGTGTTCTGACCATATGTGACCACTGTTGCGTGTGCTATTTGTCACTGACCCAAGCCCTGTAGCATGATGTGGGATTGCACGGAAGTGTAAAGTACCTAGGAAAACAGGGAATATGAATAATTTCATATGTTAGAAAAGTCAAAACTAGTACTTAGACTTTGAAAGAAAAAATGATATCTCAGCATGTTGGGCACAAAGAATGTATCAACCAAGTGTCCCAATGCTCTGATTCCCCATGAGGGAGACAAAGAAAGCCAGATGGAACCTACATGTGCAGCAGATGCTGCACCACATGAAAAGCCACAGAATAGGTATTCTCAAAACCCTCTGAGAGAGGCTAAAATATCTGCTCTTCCTCCCATCCAGAGAAAGAAGGGGAGACACAGACAAAGAGAGTTTGTTCTGGAATGCAAGCAAATTCTGAGTTGAACAGAGTAGGCACTCAAACAACAGCAAGCAAATGTGTAGAAGAATTTCTAAATGTTCTTATCAAATAAATAACACATCAGCCAAAAAAAGGGGGGGGGGAGGTGTGAAAGCTGTAGAATGATCAGGGAAATAGGGAAAGCCACCATACAATCTCACCTCCCCAACTCTGCAGCTTCCAAAGTGCTGCAACTTCCTGTCTACCCATGCCCATATGCCTTGCTGTTCTGTCATCTGATTTGCTCTCTCCTTTCAGCTACATCACTTCCTCTTCTTACCCAGCTCTGTCACTTTCTGTCTGTCTGTCTAGACCTTCAAACCTCCATGATTAATCAGTTTTGGAATTTAATGTGTGTGCCACCACACCTGGCTCTGTTTCCAGTATGGCCTTGAACATACAGAGAGAGAGAGAGAGAGAGAGAGAGAGAGAGAGAGAGAGAGAGAGAGAGAGGGACCCTGCCTGCCAAGTAATAGGATTAAGGGCATGTGCTACCATTGCCTGACTTCTTTGTTTACTTAAAATGGCTGAGCTATTTCTCTGATCTCCAGGCAAGCTTTATTTATTAAAGCACAAATATAATATCACCACAGCTCAGCACAAATAAAATATTACCATATTTCCCTTTTTGTCTAATAAAAATTAAATAAAGTTATATCTAATATAATAAAAACTATATAAAATAAACACAATAACAATATACAATATATACAAGCAATAAATACATCAACAATGTCTAGTCCACTTCTGTTTGACAAATTCAGAGAAAATACTCCATTGTCTATCCTATTGTGGTGAGTCCAAAAATGTACCTAATTCACTTTCTATCCTATCTTGTATTACCAACAATAAACTATCTTATGATGTCTTTCAATCTTATGTACTTAACACCACTTAGTGGGTTTCTTTTCTGAATTCCTTAACAAGGAAAATTATAACTACCTAATCTTCAACACCCTCAGACACCTTAGAAGGAAATAATATTACCTAGTAAAACAGGAAGTGCAAACAAGTGACTTTCAAAAAATGAGTTATGACAGAAACAGCCAGCTTCCTGGATAGTCACCTGAGGTTTCTCTGCAATGCTGGGTCATCATCTTTGGCCTACAAGCTTAGCATACCTGACAGACTCATTTGTGAAGCAGGATGTACACAAGGCCTATAGCTTGACCTCATATTCAGTTCAAGTAGTCCATGTACCAGATAAACTTGAATTCTGCCAGTGTCCTGTCATGACTCAAGAGTTTAAATTCTGGAAATTGCTGGTGTTTTAGAATTCAGCTTCCCATTCTTCTTGGCTTGTGGGTGGCTTCATCTCTTTTATTAAATGTCAGTCTGAAACTGAGAGGCCAGACTCCATAGGCCTAGTTACTCCTCCAAGAATAACTGTTCCAGCTACTGTTCCATTGCACACCAAGAGCCATCAGTCCACTGCCTGTTCAGCTGCTTTCAAAGAAAGGGGTACTGTACCCTTTCTGGATTGCCAAGCCACTTCAGCAATGGTGCCATACTGTTCTGACTTCAGTGGATGCCTGTTGCCAAAGCTGCAACCACACATGTCTTGGCAAGGATCAGTAGTCTTTTGTTTTGTGTCCTGTTTGTCCATCTGGGACAGCATACCGTAATCAGTCAATGCAAGGGCACTTTCTTCACCTGTGGCTAACTTTTGTCACAGTGAAAGTTAACTCCATATGAATTTTCTTAAATGCCCATATCTTTTCTGAAGAAGATTGGTGCTGCTAGGAGAAGGCATGTCTCATAGTCATAAAAAAAGAAAAACAATCTATGTTATTAAAACATCTTAAATGCCACATTCTGTAGATCTCTGAAGGGTTTGAAGATGACCTGTCTATCTAAAATATATCTCTGCTTGACCTTGAAAACATTACTAATATGACTACAAGTTTGATTATATTATATAACTATTATCTTTCATTTCTTTATATCCTAAAATTTGATAATAATAGCATTCAAGGACTATCAAGTGCATTACATTTTTAAATGAACTGTACAGATACAATATCCTGAGTGAGATTAGAAATATATGTACAGCATTTTCTAACAAAATCAATCTCAAATTTCTATCAATATATATATAATTTGTATACAATATACAAAATTCCAGTCCAATGTAAAATATTTAAAACTAGTAGTTGCTTTCTAAAAGTAGATTTTATAATCTACCTTTTCATCTATATCATATCTATATACTCTCTTTTTTCTTTTCAGAGTAGATTCAATAATCCACCCTTCATTCTATCATTTCTATATCTTTTTTTCAGAGTAGATTCAATAATCTACCTCTTGTTTATATCCTCTTAAAAAAAACAAGAACCTTAATTTTAAATCTAATCTCCTTTGTTTAGCCTTTTTCCTGACCATTACCAATAACAACTTGTAACCAAACATCCTAAATGACAATTATCCCATTGAAAGACCAAAAACAACACACCTCACCTCTTGGGAATGTGGATGTCATGTTCTTACAATCCCTTCCTGTTTGTGGGTGAAGGCATCTTTAGAGAGTCTTGTAAAGAAAAATATTTGGTTAATTGTAAAATCCTGGGAAAGGTAACTGTATCATTTGTTGTCCAGATTCTGCATAATACAAAATTGCAGGGTTTACCTCAAATCCTTGTTCAAGTAGTCTGTGAGGCTGGATCATCTCAGCTAGCCATCTTGAAATTGTCCTGAGCAGTCTGTAGTCCAAAGCTGATCTTTGGGTGATGTTTGTCAGCTTTGTGGTATTATTATCATTTACATGGAATAGTCGAAGTAGGGCCCCATCATCTTTCTGGAGACTTCAAATTCACTGTTAGGCCTTGTCCCTGCAGAAAACTGATAGAGACTCCAACACAAAAAACATGTATAGGCAGCTAAATGAAGCCTCTTTTCTAGCATTAGTACTCTATATGACCATTAATACATGACAAAAGTTTTATATATATATATATATATATATATATATATTAATCTTATAAATTTTGATATAGAAATTATACCTTAAGAAAGTTTAAAGAATCAAAATAGAACCAAAGAATTGAGAGATTAGTGGCAATAAGAATAGGCCCTTACTTTTGGTTTTCTTTTGTCCCATATCACATGGCTCTTCTGACATAATGCAGATACATTGCATTTTCCTTTTAACAAGCATGCTTGGGTTTAGAGAAAAAGAGAGCCGTTCTTCAACTCAAAGTAAGCTTTAACTTTTAGTTGAACTGAGACTACATAAAGACCATCTGTGTTAAGTGTCTGTAGAAAAGGCCAGAAACAAACATTTAGGAAGGCTTCTTTTTCTTGGGACACTTTTTTCTGGATGATTTTTCACTTTTCTTAAGATGTCCCATTTGTCCAATGTTCTTCAGATTCCTTAGCCTTCATTTATCTGAAAGACAAAAATAAAATCCCTTCTCCAAGCCTAACTTTGGAGAGGTTCCCTTTTGGCAAGTTCTATTTGATTAAACGAAAAGAAATCGTTAGTTGTGTGAGTTAATTTAAATTGGATGATCATGGTGGTTGGTGAACTATCACCTCTTCTAATTAAGAGGTCTCTCTTGTTCAAATCAAACCTTTATAAATTTTGATAGTATCCATAGTTTTCCATCTCCTCTAGAAACAAAAGCAAAACCTCATCCCCAACATAAAATACAAATGTCTCCTGTGAAGCATCTCATCCCTTCCTTCCAAATTATACCTTTAACTTAATCATTTGTTTCTCACCATGCAGAAACAGGAAAATATTCATTGAGAGTACAGTTGTTTATAAACAACAAAAATTTGCTTGGCAGCATGGTTTGGAAAAGTTTGACTTACATGCCAGAGGAGCAAAAACAAGTAATCCTTGTGTGGAGAATAGGAATTATTCCTGCTCCTTTTGTTCTTTTATAGCTTCATATTATTTTTGATGCTGACAACATTGAATATAGAATATTATATGTTTGATATTTCACATGATAGCTTTCTTCAAAATCCAACTTATATTTTAAAGACACATTAATCATGAAACTCAATCTAAAAACAATTCTATTATGCCTTTTGATGTTCCTTTAGAATATGTTTACTGGTAGATATTTACCCACTTTGAAAAAAGGATGGACTGCATATTTTCCCCCTTTATTCTTAAGTGAAAAATTAAGAGAAATCAATATAAAATAAAGGTTATTTTTAAAATGATAATTTTAGCTACTCTCTTGGAGAATGATTTTTTGGGAACCAGTAATGTTCCCAACTTTATAAAATTCTTGAACTCATTGATATAGGAGAAGGCTTGCTGAACAGAAAGACCATCAACACAAGCACTAAGATCAACAACTAATAAATGAGACTTAATAAAACTGAAAGGCTTCTGTAAGGCAAAGAACAATGTTATTCAGACAAAGCGACATGTTTCAATATGGGAAATATTTTTACCAACTAAACATTACAGAGGTAATATCTAAAATATATGAAAATTTGAAAAAAATGTATATCAAGAAAACACATTGTTTGATTAAAACTGGGTACAGATTTAAACAGAGGATCCTCAAGAGTAAACTCAAATGGTTGAGAAACATTTCAATAAATATTCAACATTCTTAGTCATGGGGAAATGTACAATCAAAATATTTTGAGATTTTACTTTATAGAAGCCAGAATGGCCAAGGTCAATCAAATAAATGACAGTTCATGCTGGCATGGGTGGGATCAAGGGACACACTCATCCATTTTTGGTTGGAGAACAAACTTAAAATGCCACTGTGGAAATCAGTGTGGTGGTTCCTCAGAAAGATGGTAATAGATTTGCTTCAAGTTCCAGCTATAATACTTTTGGTTATGTACTCAAAGGACACTTCATCTTACCACAGAGACACTTGCCCAACCATGTTTATTGTTGCTCTATTTATGATAGCTAGAAATTGGAAGGAGGCTAGATGTATGTCAGTGGATGAGCAGATAAAGATAATGCGATTCATTTACACAATGAAGTGTTACTCAGTGGTTAAAAGCAATGAATGATGAAATTTGTAGGTAAATGTAGGGAGATAAGGAAACTCATGCTTAGGGAAATAACATAGAGCTAAAAAAAATATGGCATGTGTTAGCTGATAAGTCTTAGGGAAGCAGCTACAATCTGAATAATACCAGGAGCCATGTCTGACTCCTCCATCCTCAAGAAGCTTCCTCCTGCAGTACATGGAAACAAAGAAGTTGGACAATGTACAGAGAGTGAGACATTAGAATAATCAGCCAAAATTGAGGTTTTTTTCATCAAATCCCTTCCCCTAGGACTCAGATTACTATGGAAAGAGGAGGCAGAAAGATTCTAAGAGCCTGTGATGATAAAGAACACCAAGGGTATACAGTGCCTTCCAGATAGAAAAGCACTGATATACATATGGAACTCACATGGACTGTGGCAGCATGCACAGGGCCTGCAGAAGGCTGGACCAATGGGGTACCAGAGCTGAGAAGGGAAGTAGACACAATCCCCCATCTCTAACCCAAGAACTTTTCCTAATTGATAACTGTTTTGCAAATGAAAAATTAATTTTGTTCAATGCTGTCACACTGGGCATACATACCATGCCCAGCAGTAGATAACCAACACAAAACATACTCAGTGACATTTTTTGAGAGTTCTTTGTCCCATAATGTTCTTTGTCTGAATCTTTTCCCTTACATGTCCTTTACATCCATACATGCACAACACACACACACACACACACACACACACACACACACACACACACACTGTAGATTCAAGTTTTGCGTGTTTGTGAAATTTGTATATGAACTTGTGTCTGCTGTGGATATCGCTCTGTGTAAATAAAGTTCTGATTGGCCAGTGGCCAGGCAGGAAGTATAGGCGGGACAGGAGAGGAGAGAATTCTGGGAAGTAGAAGGCTGGGGAGAGACACCGCCAGCTGCCGCCATGAAAAGCAACATGTAAAGACACTGGTAAGCCACAAGCCATGTGGCAAAGTATAGACTAACAGAAATGGGTTAATTTAAGATAGAAGAAGTAGATAACAAGCAGCCTGCCACGGCCATACAGTTTGTAAGCAATATAAGTTTTTGTGTGCTTTCTTGGTTGGGTCTGAGCGACTGTGGGACTGGTGGGTAAGAGAAATTTGTCCTGACTGGGCCAGGCAGGAAACCTCTAACTACAAATGGCGCCCAACGTACTGGCAAGAGTTTCCACCTAAAACCTGAGAAAAAAGACTCTAAACGGAGCTAAAAACAGCTTCCTAGTTGTCTCTCTCAAGTTAGCAGCAGCCTACAGGTTTGAGCTACTATGGCGGGTTCCTGGCGTTTGGGTCTGACCTGCAGTGTGGCGGGAATGAGGAATCTACAAGCAGCACTTTACTCTGCTGCATGGTGGATTTAGCCTTTGCTAGTTTAAAAAAAAAAAAAAGTTTCTGGGCTATGCACTGCTTTGATAGAACTGCTTCTGATAGTTGATGGTACACATGGCTCCAGACCCAGAGCTGGCGGTAAAGTGTACCACCACCATGTTGGGAAGCTGAGGTGGGTGGAGCCAGCAGCCACAGAGGCGTTTCAATCTTACAAAGATGGATATTACACAGAGAATCTGGTTTGTCTTGTCTTTGGGATTTTAACCACAGAAAAAGATTTGATCATAAAAGCTGTTGAGTTAAACAAATATGTAAATTTTAAAGGTACCTTGACTTCGAAATTTGGATATAAGGATATGTTGCTTTGGAAAAGAGTCTCTGCTTTTGTTTCCACAGAAAGCCAGAGGCTGTGGATTTGTTCCAGATTAAGATATATCAGGTTTGATCAGCCAAGACCACCTGAAAGGTCTCCGATGACACCATGGACCAGATGATCTGACATCCAGAATGGTTTCAAGGCAACTGGCTCAGAGGTTCACCCTAATGGACTACTCTATAATCCTAAAATTTTCTTTGTATCCCCATAAGATACAGCGCCCCCCTCCAGCAGGAAGTAGTAAAAGAAACTACGCCCACATTCCCAAAATTATCAAGGTGGCTTTGGAGATGGAATTGGCTCACTCCTTTTCTAAACCCAGACATATTGCTAAAAGAAAAGGTTAAGAGATTCTTGTGTCCCAAATCAGAAGAGCCCTCTGGTGTGGGACAGAGAAAAACCAAAATTTTCTTTAAAGCAGGTTGATTATAAATGAGATCTCTTTCTAAAGAAGAAAGGGGGATATGATATAGATATAATAGGATGAAAGGGTAGATTAGGGAACTTCTAAAGAACAACAACTTGTTTAAAATGTTTTACATTGGTTTAGATTTTAGTCTATTGATACAAACAGTTAATTTTGTTATATTGTGTGTATATTTCTACTCTTGTTTAAGGTATTATGTTCATATAGCTCATTTAAAATTGTAAAGGATAATTAAAAATAGATTAATAACTGGTCATCTATGATAATCATACTCATAGCCATGTTAGTTAAGTCTTCTAGGTATACACAGAGATATTTCAGATAGACAGGTAATCTTCAAATACTTCAAAGGTCTACAGAATATGGCATTTAAAATATTTTTAAAATTTAGACTTTTTGGACAGTGAGACATGTCTGTTCCTGGCAACACCGATTTACTTCAGAGAGGAGAATGGGCATTGAAGACACTTCGTATCTTATCTTCACCTTGGCAAAAATAGCCATTTGGGCAAGAAACTGTTCTTGCCTAGACTGTTTGATCAACTGGACATGCAGGACCCATAGAAAGGTGACCACTAAACTTTGTTTGACAAAATGGTCCTTCAGGTTCCTGCTTTGCAGAGGAAACTGCCAGACATTCTACAGGACACTGAGAGAAGTTACCAAGAGACTCTAGCCCCGTGGGCTGAAAACAGATGCCCCAACTTTACAAAGGAACATTAGGTGACTGTCCAGGCTGCCAGCTGTCTCTGTCTACCCTGCAAGACTCCTGAAAGTTGCTTGCATCCTTCTCCCGGTTCTCAGGTAATATTATATCCTTCTGAGGTCTTTGATGTGGTTGAAGACTAGATAGTTATAATTTCCTCAGTTATGATACAAAATAAGTTAGATATAAAACTTTAGACTCACAAATATAAGATAGATAGGATATCATCTTTAATATTGTAACTGTAATTCTTGCTTGATAATTGTTTTGTTATATGTAATTGTACTATG
Organism: Onychomys torridus; assembly: GCF_903995425.1. Lineage (NCBI taxonomy): Eukaryota > Metazoa > Chordata > Mammalia > Rodentia > Cricetidae > Onychomys > Onychomys torridus. Next base: position 47,600,198 of record NC_050454.1, on the reverse strand, counting down.
TAAAAGTTAAAACCTTCCTTAAAAAAAAAAAAAAAGAAAAGGGGAAGTGCTGTGGATATCACTCTGTGCAAATAAAGTTCTGATTGGCCAGTGGCCAGGCAGGAAGTATAGGCGGGACAGGAGAGGAGAGAATTCTGGGAAGTAGAAGGCTGGGGAGAGACACCGCCAGCTGCCGCCATGAAAAGCAACATGTAAAGACACTGGTAAGCCACAAGCCATGTGGCAAAGTATAGACTAACAGAAATGGGTTAATTTAAGATAGAAGAAGTAGATAACAAGCAGCCTGCCACGGCCATACAGTTTGTAAGCAATATAAGTTTTTGTGTGCTTTCTTGGTTGGGTCTGAGCGACTGTGGGACTGGCGGGTAAGAGAAATTTGTCCTGACTGGGCCAGGCAGGAAACCTCTAACTACATGTGTCTCTATATCTAAAGGATTTTCTTGTATTTTTTCTTTGAATCTGTTTCTTTTTGTTGGTTTTGTTTGATTTTTTTTTGTTTTATCCCATTTAATTTTAATTATCTATTTTTAGATGTATGCTTGCTATTTTAGAAAAGAGTAATAGAGTGTGAGTTGGATGAGAGGGTAGGTGGGGAAGAAGTGGGAGAAGTTGGGGCAGTGTAAAACATAATCAGAATATATTTTGAAGTTCGTCTGGACAAATCTCTCCCACTCTTGTTTCCCAAGTAAACACACAGAGGCTTATATTAATTAAAACTGCTTGGCCCTTAGCTCATACTAACTACTGACTAGCTCTTACACTTACACTTAAACTCAGCCCAGCCCATTTCTGTTAATCTATATATTGCCAAGTGTTCCATAGCTTTTTTTTTTTTTTTTTTTTTTGGTTTTTCAAGACAGGTTTCTCTGTGTAGCTTTTCGCCTTTCCTGGAACTCACTTGGTAGCCCAGGCTGGCCTCGAACACACAGAGATCCGCCTGGCTCTGCCTCCCAAGTGCTGGGATTACAGGTGTGTGCCACCACCACCTGGCAAGTGTTCCATAGCTTTACCTGTGTGCCATTGCATGCTGCTCCCTGAACAGCAGGCTGACGTCTCCTGACTCAGTCTTCCTCTTCCTAGAATTCTCCTTTTCTGCTTATCCCACCTATACTTCCTGCCTGTCTGGTTAATGGCCAATCAATGTTTTATTAAACTAGTGTACAAAAGCATTATTCCATAATAATATTGTATGAAAAATGAATCTATTTTCAATAAAAGAAAAGCATTTTAAAGATATTTTATAGTCCTAATTTTATTTAAACTTATACCCATTGCTCTTTCTCTTTCTAAAGAAAAAGATTAAATACTTTCCTAGGATGTATATATGCAATGTTGTGCATGTATGATGCTTTCTATGTTAACCATCTTTTCTGATATTTATAAATATTTTCCTATTTCTCCAGTAGTCCTATAGGACAGTGAAAAAATATAAGGAAAATAGAATATTATTCAATTTTTTCAGAAGTTTTTACAAATCTTAAGATTAGTAGATGATTAAAATTAAGTTTGTTAAGTGGCATAGTGTGTGCATGTGGAAATAATCTTTGGCAAAATATCATTGGTAGAAAATTCTTATCTCCTTTCATAATATATTCACTTTTAATTCAATTTGTAGTTTTTTTCCTTCCACATTTCCTGGAAATGTTGATATTAACATTTCCTTTATTTGTATAACTTCTCTATTAGGTCCCAATGTATACTCTGAAGATGATATTTTTATGTGTGGTCCAGGACTGATGAATAAATAATTGTAGAAAATTACATGTGATTTCTGAAGTACAGACAGACTTCCATGGGCAGCCTCTCTTAAACTCAGCTCTCAGCATAGGATTTAACAGCACAGAATTTAGCAGTGCATCTTCTTGCCCAAGGATACCTCATTCTGAATTCAGAAGGAATCTACTGTATGTTTCCAAGTTTCTATACACTAAAAGTAAAAAATATTAACTACTATATTTTTATTGAGGACTGTTTTTTTTTAACACTAAGTAGAAATAGTACCTTTATCTTCTCCCATATGGTGTGTAGTTGGTGTTATGGCAGCAGCCCATAAATAAATGATCTCTGTAAACCTCTGTATTTGCACATCCCATCTCATCTATAACTTCTATGTGGCTAGAGGTTGAGAAGAATTCTCAATTTCCTTAGAACTTTTTGTATTGTGAATAATCATTGGCCTGTTGAGTCCTTCTCTTTTGCTGGCAAAAACCACCCTAATTAAATTCTTGTTATCATATTGGGCAATTATTAATACATTAGTAAATTACTTTTGATTAACAATCAGATTTGCTGAACACAATGAAAACTTACCTCTGAGATGAAAAATCACCATATATGCATTTTAACCACATTGTAACTAAACACACACACACACACACACACACACACACACACACATACAAATATATATATATATTCAGGTATGTGTGTAAAGCAGCCTAGCATAGAAAAACATCCAAATTTCCACATTTTGCTACTATTGATTCTCATCAAATTGAAATTCTGATAACCCTCCATGTCTATTTAGAAGTGCACCTCAGTTTTTCCCAGCAAATCCTTTATTGCAAACTCTAAGAGTAGTAAAAATCAGGATTAAAAGGATGGAGAGATAGCTGAAATTTCAGTAGTTGAAGTTGGCTGAAATCTTAATCTTGTACTGCTATTGCAGAGGACCAGAGTTCAGTTCCCAGCATTAATGTTAGGAGATTCACCACTACTAGTTACTCCAAATAAACCAGGGATCCATTGCCTCTAAAATCTATAGATACCTGTAGTATTGTGCACATAAACACAAACACACACACATAAACATATTTAAAAGTAAAAGATAAGTTTAAAAGCGATCAAGGTGGATGAAGAGAGAGAACAAAGTGGAATATATTAATATCCCTACTAGACAACCTACTCCATAAAAGATTCACTTTAGTCTGATTATGACTATAAAATACAACAAAGTGCTTGCAATGATGAAAATTTGCCTGTAGTATGTATAAAGTGAAGTAAAAAAAAAAAAAAATCAAAGACACGCCAGGTGAAAGGAATGTCCCAAGACCTTAAATTTGCACAATTTTGATTTATGTTTTTAAAATGTGATTATTTATATTAAATATTAACCAATGAAATATCTAAAATTATTATTTTTTAGTAAGCACATTCACAAAAGGAAAGATTTTCAAATTATAAAAAAGACAATTATTTGTCAAGTAAATTCTTTAAAGAAAAATTGCCATAAAAATGCAAATCTGAATGTCTGACTCATAACACTGCTTTCTCTGAGACTTAATAGATGGTAATTATTATATCAGAGAAAGTGATGTCATCTATATATGACAATAATTAGCTTTTCACTAGTGTTATTGGTACTTCACTATGCATGTAAATGAGATCCATAAAAGAAATCTATAACAGTAATATAGAAGGAAAAATCCCCAGATGCTTTTTATAACTGAGCTACAAATTAAAGACTTGAAACATTCACATATCATTAGCTTTCATCATGCAGAAAATAATTGGAAAATATTTTAAAAATTCTTTTTGGAATCATACCACCAATAAATCCAAAGTGTTTCACCGCTGAAGCCAATCTTTTATAGAGTTTGTTTGCTTGTTTGTTGTTTTGATTTTGAGATGGTCTTACTCTGCAGCTAAATTCCTCTTTGAACTCATGGTATACCTCCTTTCAGTTTCCTGAGTCACGGAGACAGAAGCTTGAGCCACAATGTCCAATGTTGTCACCTGAATAATTAAAGAATTAAACTTAAAATAGGGGCAATGGTACATGTCTAGAATTCCATCATTGAGGGAGAGGATACAGGAAGGCCAAGGAGTTTGAGCCCAGAGTATACAATATAAGGAAACGCTAAACTTTCATTCAACCTCTGAGGAGTTTTCAAATAAAAAGGGGTACATGCTAAAATTTCTGGATTTCATAGATCCTGAAGTCAATATACAAGTGTGTGTCCATGCTTGTGTGTGCTTGTACGAAATCATTCACTGCTTAAAAAGTACTTTATGTGTCTGGTTATTTTGCCTACACATATATCCGTGTAGGACATGTACAACTGGTGTCCATGTAGGACAGAAGAGAGCAAGGAATCAGATACCCTGGAGTGGCTAACCCTTGTATGCCATCATTTGGGTGCAGGAAATCAAACCTGGGCCCTCTGCAAGGGTAATCAGTACTCTTACCCACTCAGCACTCTCTTCAGACTCCAGTTTCCACTGAATAATCTGGCCCTCAATGTCTTCATTCTGTAGTAGTGTCATTCATATAAATAATTTGATAACACTAGGGATAATGCATTAAAGTATCTAGTAATTGGAATATACATAATTTATTTTATTTTCATGTAAACTATTACTTTCTAAGATGTGGTGATGTTTGCAGGATTTTTTTCTTGGTACAGCACAGCAGATACCAACTCTAGGTGCTTATTTCACTCTTGAAATGCAGCTAATCTGCCTGAGAAATTGAAGGTTAATTTTCTCTAATCTAAATTAACTTAAATCAGAATTTAAAGAGTCATGTCTAATCACTGTCCTTCTCTTTTGACCTCATAAGTCTAAAGACAAGACTACATGTTACATAACTCTGATAACCAAAGGTACACATTATAATAAAAATTATTCATCAAATTTTTCAAATAACATTTATTTCATTTCTTGATTTTTCAAATCCTTTAAAGGCACTCTATTAAGTAACCCATACCACCCTCTGATCTATACTGTGACATAAGAGTTGCCTAGTAGTTGTACTCTGATTTTCCCAGCAGCTGCCATTTTGTGCCAGCCAGAGGACTACCAGGTGTATTGCAACCTGTTCTGTATGTGGCATACTTTCAGCCATTGTTTCCCATAATGACAAATCTCATGTTCTGCCACCAGTTCATTGGCCCTATTAAGATTAAGCTCTTCATGGGTGGGGAGGAAGCATGGAATTACATATATTCCCCAATGCCATCTGCCATTGGAATGCACTTTGTGATGGTTGTCAGCATCTCTGCAATGCTCAGTTTACTGGCACAGGGGCCAAAACTCTGCAAACCAAACAGCACAGAAATGTAAGAATATCTTAACAATTGGTGCAATCTATGTTCATAATTATCACTGACTATATAGACATAGAAGATAATCTCTTCATGGCATTTATAGCAATTTGTGTTTTATCAGGCTGTCATGTGAATATATCACTTAAGAAATGCACTGCAACATTCTGAGGAGCTGAGCATGTTTAATAACAAGATTGAAAAAGTAAGAAAAAAAGTATGTTTACCCAGTTGAAATAACAGCCTTTTGCTTTCTGTCTGGATGCATTCTGTTTGGTTGATTTATTAATACATTTTGATCTTTTTTGATGTAGTTTAACATCTGTTCAATTATCATATTCTTAACAAGAATTTCCTTGGCATGTTTTCTGCTCCATCTTCCCTTTGTTCTCTTGGACAAATTGACTGATGCTGATTTCATTTGGGATGTGCAATATTAAAGGTTAAGTGGAGATTATGCAAGTGAAATAAGCCATCAGGATAAAATTGGAGAAGTTCAAAGGAAAAGTAATGGAGGAAAGGTGTTCAGTAGAGACAAGGACATAGAAAAATAAAAGGAAGACACATTTTAAAATATAGAGTAGTTTTTTTTTTAATACATCTTTTCCACAAATTTCACTCCTATAATTTGGTAAACATCATGCCATTGTTACCTTAGCTTTCTGAAATAGCTCAGTGTACTGAAAGCATAATCATGGGAAGAAGATTTACTCTTTTTTTCTTGTTTTCTACTAGGTACTTATATTTTTGCAAAATGATTGCTTAACAAGTTGAATTTGTATTTTTCTCATTTTCTAAATTAATATAATTAAGTTTTAATTTTTATATTTCAGTGTCTCTTTTTCTGATTTATTCTACTCAGTTTTTCTTTATCTTTATTCTAAGCTTCACTTCCTATAAAATCTTTAATAGAAAACCACATAATAAAGAGACATGAATGATTCAAGCAGGAATTTGACTTATGTACAGTTTTTCTGTCATTTTGAGAAATAAAACTATCAAGGTAAATATTGTCATTCAGTCTAGATGCTCTTTATGAATAACAACTAGAACTTTCAAAAATATGCTTTTGAATTAATTCTTTAAGGAACACTAAAGAACATTTACACACATTATAGGGTAAAGGAGCCAACCAAAGATACCCACTCTGTCCTTGAAACCAGAGCCATCCAAAAAAAAAAAAAAAAAAAAAAAAAAAAAGAACACCTATCCTTACCCTGAAACCAGTCAGTGAAAGAAACCTACCCTGACCCTGAAGCCAGAGCCAGTGCAAGAACTCATCCTGGCTCTAAAACCAGAGACAAAGAAATGCTTTGACCCTAAAACCAGAGCCAAAGAAACACACTTTGGCTCTGGAAGCAGAGCCAAATCTGCCCCTGACCAACTGAACATACAACCATCCCATCCCTGAGCAGGAAAACCAGCCATTCCCTGAGCAGAAAAACAACCAATCCCTGAACACGAAATCTAGCCAATCTGAGCTTGTCCAAGCTCAAGGGGAATGAAATCTGACCAATTCCCTTCCTAAGAATCTTCTCCCTGGAGAAACTCCACCCCTAAAAAGCCCTATATAAGCCCTTCTGCCTGTTCAGTTGGCACTGTCCTTCTCTACCCTGGCAGAGGCAGCTACTCTCCTGGATTCCTCCTTCCCAAATAAATGTCTTGAAATAGTTTTGGGTGAAGATCTTTCAGCAGTGCAGAGCAGAATCTTTGCTGGGAAGATCCCATGGGGAACAGAGCAAAAGAAGTAACCAACATCTCTGCTGGGAACCTTCCATGCCAGCAGAGCAGAGCCCAGCTGTAACAAATGGTTCTCTTAAGGAGGAGCAAGATTGACACATCCTGCCGAAAGATGATTCCCCACCAGTACCCAGATTCAGTTACAGCCTGACTTCCCAATAAGTCAGGATACCTTTCTCCTCACAGCTGTAGGTATCCAGGACACCTTCCCTTCACAGCTGTAGCATAGCATGACTTCCTGGCAAGTCAGGATACCTTTTTCCTCACAGCTGTAGGTATCCAGGACACCTTCCCTTCACACCTGTAACATAGCATGACTTCCTGACGAGTCAGGATACCTGAAGAAGGATGACTCTCTCCCACTTGCCTGTTCTATGGCTCAGGCTTCTTGCTAGCTAGCTTTTATTTTTTTTATCTCAAACTAACCCATTTCTATTAATCTATGTTTTGCCACAAGGCCATGGTATTACCCATCTGATCTCATGTTGCTCCTTGGGTAGTGGGCTGGCATCTGCCCTGACTCCATCTTTTTTCTCTCTGTATATTTGCTTGGATTTCCTGCCTGACTATGACCTGTCTTGCTATAGGGCAGAGCAACTTCTTTATTAACCAACAGTAGCAACACATATTCACAGCATACAGAAAGACTATCCTACAGTAGATACTTTTCCCTCCGGAGCTGTAACACTTGCACACATAGCTGACCAATTAACTCAGTGTATAAGACACTTTGAGCATTTAAAGTATTTTTATAAAACATGTAAAAAACTTACTCTACTTTTCTATTCAGTTTTTAAAGTTCTCAATTATATGTCTTTTATTCATATTGAATTTTGAAGACTTTATCATGTGAAGAGGGATGAGTTATAAATTATATGTGCAGAGATGCTGTGGGATGGTTTTCCTGTATGCTGTGAATATGTGTTGCTCTCATTGTTTGATATATAAAGCTGTTTTGACCAGTGGCAAGGCAGAATAAGGTTAGGTGGTACATTCAATCTGAAGACAGAGATGAAGAATGGCAGAGTCAGAGGAGATGCCAGCAAGCAACCCAAGAAGCAAGATGTAAAAGCACCAGTAAGCCACCAGCCATGTGGCGATATCTAGATTAATAGAAATGGATTAGTTGAAGATAGTAATAAGCCTGAGCCAAAGGCCAAATAATTTGTAATTAATATTAAGCCTCTGACTGGTTATTCAGGAACAGGCAGGAAGTAGAGATTTATTTGTCTATACAGACATATTTGGGCAGTAGTTTTTCATCTTCAGGTATTGATGTTTTTAAGGAATGGTTTCCCAAGATACCTTAAAAGTTACTTTGTAGCTTTAGGTCAACTTTAAACTCAAGGTGATTCCTCTATGTTCCAAGTGCTGTAATTATTGGTATAAGCTATCATCCCCATGTTTTTCATTATTTGGAAATTAATATCTTTTCAAAATTAATAACTTTTAATATCAAAGCTGTGATTTAACTTGCTAGGGTATTATTTTAAAGTTTAATTGTATAATGAAATGTATCATTGACACAGATTCTTTCTACTTAACCAGGCAGGCTTAAAACTAGATTTTAAGACAAGGTTACCCTCCAACTCACAGAGTTCCTCCAGCCTTTGCCTGTCAATGTTGTTTATAAGTGTGGGTCACCACAGGTGACTCAAGAAAGTATTATTAATTGTTTCAGAATTTCTTATATAAAATATGGTTTGATCAAATTCACACACCAACCCCTCCCTTTCAGTCCTTTCCTATGCCCCCTAGGACTCTTTTCTCCCAATTTTATATGCTAAATTTATATTTTGAAAACTGATTTAGTACACTTACTCTATGGATACATGACCATCCACTTAAGCACAGGCAACCTTTCAGTGGCCTCAAACTTGAAAATTTAAACCCCAAAACTGTCTCTCCTTTCCCTACCAGCTATCACTTGTCAATAGTTCCTCAGTTGTGGTGGTAATGTGTAGAACTGTCAGCCACCCAAGCTTGGGGTTTGGCTGCTTTGGTATTATGCAAGCCTTGAACACACAGCCAGAGCCACTCTGTTCATCTATCCAACTGTGCTGTCATTTCAGCAAATATTGCTTTACACGCACACACACACACACACACACACACACACACACACACTCACTCACTCCACAAATTCTGGCTATTCTACTCTTTTTGCCTTTTTTTTTGAGGACCTCTGAACATTCCTTTTAAATCTGAGTAATTCCACATTCTTCTATTCTCCACATTTTAACCAGTAGCAGGTCTCTGTATGAATCTCCATCTACTGTCCCAAAAGTTGCTGTAATAACGAGGGATGAGAGAGGCACTGATCTTTTGGTTTAAAGACATTAACTTTTTTTCCTATTTACATCTCATTTATCTTCTTTGCTCTTCTTCTTATTTTGTCTAAGACTTTTTCTAAATGTAGTAGCTTGTTATATACTTAATGCACATAAGGAAATTATATGGCATTGCATTTATTCAATTTCTCCAGGAATCTATAATTTAGAATAAAATGCAAATAGTTTTGATATTTTGCCATGATCACAATGTAAAGTTCCCAGAGCTGTTCTTTCACATTTCAATATCGAATACTAAAAGACTATAATAATTACAGAAAGTGTAGCTATGAGATTTCCTCATACGTTTCAGAAAGAAAAAAAATGTTAGTTCTTATTCAGACAGTTAAATTTCATATATCTCTTACTTTTCTTCAAGAACAGAAAAGTTGTTTAACTGAAGTTATATTTGGACTTATACATTTGAGTCAAATATTCAAAATATAGGGTTTGAAAGATGGCTCAGTGGTTAAGTGTCCTATAGCTCTTCCTGAGAGTCTATATTTGATTCCCTGCATGCATTTTGAGTGGCTCACAGCAGTCTGTGACTCTAAATCCTTTGAATCTCTCAATATCATCTGATCTCTACAGGTATCTGCATATACATGGCATTTATGCAGACAAGCAGGCATGCTTATCACATATAATAAATGCTTAAAATTTTGGTAATAATATGCTTGCGAATGATTTATCTCAAATTGATTGCAAGAAATTAAGATAATTTACAAAGAGGTCTCACTTTTCCATAACATAAAGAATAGTAAGTCATTTACTAGATGAATGTATTATCTGATAGATGTAGTAGGTAGCTATTCCAGCCTTGGCCTGGAAGTTCCAACACCTACTAATTCTTCTAGCACATTACCTATTAGTAACTGATCAATCTCATCATTACCTTGTGCTAGAAGTCCTGGCAGACCTGTATGGGATCAGTTATTTATTGGCGCTCTTACCCCGCGAGGAACACGTCCTGAACACGACAAATCCACAGAAGAGCTGTTTATTAATATAAGATAGGAAGAGACGTGACAGGCCTGTGTGAAGCACACACATGAGTGAGGAGAGGAGAGAAGAGAAGGAGAGGAGAGAGAGAGAAGAGAGAAGAGAGACCTGTGCAACATGGCACCGGCTTTTTAAAAAGTGAGCCGCGCATGCCTACAGGACATGCCTACACATGTGGCTACTCCATACATGTGTGTAGATTACATGACCATGCGCTTTACACAAACGTAAAGCCACGGAGCCCTAGTCATGTGAGATGTTCTGACCTGGATGTAGTTACAGTTTTCCTGCCTGGCCCAGTCAGGACAAATATCTCTTACCTGCCAGTCCCACAGTCACTCAGACCCAACCAAGAAAGCACACAGAAACTTACATTGTTTAGGAACTGTATGGCCGAGTCAGGCTTCTTGTTATCTACTTCTTCTATCTTAAATTAACCCATTTCTGTTAGTCTATACTTTGCCACATGGCTTGTGGCTTACCAGTGTCTTTACATGTTGCTTTTCATGGTGGCGGCTGGCGGTCTCTCCCCCAACCTTCTACTTCCCAGAATTCTCTTCTCTCTTGTCCCACCTATACTTCCTGCCTGGCCACTGGCCAATCAGAACTTTATTTGCACACAGCGATATCCACAGCACCTGGAAATGGCTATTTTGAACCGGAAATAACTAGGCAGTCTGCCGGGCAAGCCCAACCGTGTGGACATGTTGTGATTTCCTATCATTGCTGACATTTTTTCTCTTAAAAAAAAGAAAAAAAAAATGTGGATGAGTGGGTATGGGGCACCGTTTCTCTCAAAGACTGCTTCAGGCTGAATGGTGGATGTCAATTGGTTCTTGGGGGTTGATGGGGAGGCTGGCTCCTGAAGTCCTGGGATGATGTCCTGCAGCTGTGTCCATCCTTCATGGTGTGGCTGGTCCTGGGATGAAGTTCTGTCATGCCTTGTCCTACAGCTGTTCGTCCTTTATGGTGTGGCTGGGAACCTTCTGTCTGATAGGACACTGGTGACATAAAATGCTTAGAGAAAAGACTCATTATTATTTTATTTTTGGAGTTGACATTTATCTTAGGTATACCTGGCCTGTCCGGATGTGTTATATATATAGGATGTTCCCTTTTTCTGATGATTTCCTGCAATTGTATGAATAATGAAGTTAATTCAGTATTATCAGGAATAAATTCAGCAACTTCAATATGTATAACAACTCTCTCTGCATATTGAGAGTCAGTGACTATACTGAGGGGTTCTGTGAAGTCCATCAGTACCATAAGAATGGTACAGAGCTGTATGGACTTTGTACCACTTTTCTTAAGTCTCCTGATTTGTATCCTGCTTTCCCTGATTTATTTGCATCAGTATAGAATGTGAGGACTCCAGAAATTGGCTTTTGTAGTACAATGTGAGGCAGGACCCATTCAGTCTTCTTTATGAATTCTATTCTCTTGCTTTTGGGATAATGGTTGTTAATCTCTCCCAAAAAGTTACTGCAGGATCTCTGCCAGTATTCATTATCTTTCCATAGTGATGAAATTTCCTCATTAGTTAAAGGTACTACAATTTCTGCTGGGTCCATTCCTGTCAACTGGCAAAGTTGAATCAAATCAGAGATCTTTTTTATATAAGTCTTTAATTTCTTATTTGGTTTACATGGTAGTAATATAATATTTTTCCTCTGTATCAAAATACCAGTGGGGGAATGTCTGGAGGGGAATATGACAAGAATGCATTTAAGTTCTGGATCCACACGATCCACATGTGCTTCTCAGATTGTCTTTTCTACTAGAGCCAATTGCTTCTCAGCTTCGGCTGATAATTCTCTTGGACTATTTAATTCTTTGTCCCCTTCTAGAGTATTAGCCAAATTTTGTCATCCATCTTTGGGTATTCCCATGATATCCAGTATGTTAGAAATGCTTTCTAACAACTTTTGAAAATCATTAAGAGTCTTCAGTCGATTTCTCCTTAGTTGTACCTTTTGGGGTCTAATACTTTGTAGCTCTATCTTATATCCTAAGTAATTAATAAATCTCCTCTTTGTATTTTTTCAGTTTGTATTCTTGGCACAAAATGGCCTACTGAGCAAAGAACTGCCCATGCCTCAACTGTTGACAGTATGAATGCTGTCCTCTCTGGACAAGTGGGACACAAGGAAAGCGACCATTGTACTTTGCCAAGACAAGGTAAGATGGTCTTTCAGAATTCCTGCTTCTGAAAATGGTCTGTCAGATACTCTAGGCCTGTAGCCAATTTGAATGCACCATCAATGCTGAGAAACATTAGGTGACTGTCCAGGCTGCCAGCTGTCTCTGTCTACTCTTTCAAGACTCCCGAAAGTTGCTTGCATCCTTCTTCCATTTCTCAGATATTATTATATTCCTTCTCAGGTCTTTGATGAGGTTGAAGACTAGCAGTTATAGTTATAAATTAGTATATATATTATCTTAGATAGAATATATTAAATATTAGACTCAGGTCCTTTAGGATAGGATACCTTTTGGAATGATCTTTGTAACATGCCACCTACCCATGCTCTAGACTTCCCTGGATTTTAGTGTGTTTCTTGCTTGATATTGTTTGCATTGATTGTAGTTCCATCTTATCTAGGTCATTATCCCTCATTACTTCTGGACAATATTTGATAACCATTTCTTTGTATATAGTCTTGTATTAGGTTAGAACCTTTTTATTTAGACAAAAGGGGGAGATGTAGTGGGTAACCATTCTAGCCTTGGCCTGAAAGTTCCAACCCCCATTGATGCTTCGGTAATGGTTACGCCTACAAGGCGGGGCTGAGGGAGGACCCTGAAGACCTAGGATCTAGAGGAGAGTCCTCTCTTGGTTACAGGACCCTGGACACTGGAGGTAGACTGAGCAGAGTTCTCCAGAGAGCACTGCCA